>NC_091825.1:148347844-148947844 GCF_038994185.2 Dermacentor albipictus | reverse complement strand
CCTTCTCCATCCTCTCTGCTATCTTTTCGTCTTATTTCTGTGACACACCTGTCGCACAGTGGTCCCCGTCTCATCCATCCGGCGCGCTCGAGGTATTTTTGGTCTTTCGGGTGGAGAGATCAACTCCCAAGTTAAGTTTTGCGAAACGTGTAACCTGCGTAACCGTGTGACGAAACTCTGGAAGCCGCGCTGGTGGAATGTGGCCACTCGGAGGACTTGCAGCACAAAAGAAAAAAGAGAGCACACGCGTCAGCTTGGCAGTTGTTAATCGGGACGATCTACGCTACGGCTATTCAGGGCGCCTGGTCTGAACACTATTATTCGGTATCTGGCTTCGCTATAGTGGTCACTGTATCTAATCTTAAACTCGAAGGAACAAGCGGCCAAATTTGTAATCAGGCTAGACGTGCTAAGTTTATCCACATACAGACAGACAGACAGACAGCCAGCCAGCCAGCCAGACAGACAGACAGACAGACAGACGGACGGATGGACGGACAGAGGCAAAGAAATAAAAAAGAATTGTGCAGATCCCCCGCGCTGACGGTGTCAATATAAATTCTTGGCTTTTACGTACCGACAGAGTGATTTGTTTATGACGCATGCCGTATCGAGGAACATACTCACTCACGCACAAATCGCTTGTTCCAAAGCCAGCCAGCTCTTTGAAACATTTCTCGACGTTTTTCCTCGTGACAACTCGCGTTTTGAGGCGCTGTGTTTGCACTACCTCCGGGGCCGGCCCAATTTCCCCAGTACTTTCCTCGTAGCAGCTAACGCTACGTAGAAACTGTGCGATGTTGCACCGATTTTATGGTCGCCCTAGTTAACCTTGTTTTGACATTTCTTCGCCGCAGTACGAATGTTATCGTAGTTTTAACATACACCACTTGACATTGACATGGGTACGTGCGTACGATTGTATAAAACTTAGTCGCAGATCACACCACAATTGGCGTTTCTCTTACTAATGCCAGATGAGTACCTACGTGGGAACCATCAACCGGCATGTATAAACTTGTGTCTAACGTCCTTGGTACAAATCATGCCGGTAATTGCAGTGATACGGTAATCTTATACGTGGTCGTCATCGTGGTGCTGTCGTCACGCACAACATACGCTCGCGACCCACACAAACACAACTACTCAATTTATACAAACACGTTCGTCTACATAGGAACGTTTTGCGGAACTCCAAACAATGCTAGGTAGCCAGGCATCTGCAAAATGCTTTGCATAACATCGATTCCCACAGTGCATGGGGTGTGCACAATTTTCTGCCTACCTTTTCTGAGGTAGTTCGGCGTACTTAAATACGACCAAGTAAATCACCATAAATAAGATTTACTTACAACAAAACATTGCGATAGGACCTGAAAACGTCATGCTCATGTGCAATTTGGTGGAAAGGCGTTACGAACATATTCAACTTCCGTTTTAGCGCATGGCAGTACATTAGCGTTGGCTGCTGCGTATAAGACCACTGAGAACGCGAAATTGAAGTATGATCATATTTACTTAAATGTTAGAAATGTTATAAGTACATGGACATGTACGATATGGATGTGATACGAATTCATTTTACACGCAAGCGACTTACAGCCACACGAACCATAAATAACTACTAAAAAAAGCATTATGTAGCAATTTACATCACACTTCTTTAGAAGCAAATTTTGGTCGAAAGAATCTAAGACTCACTGAATATGCAGCATACGTTACTGTAGAAATGTTAATTAGTGGGTCAATTCCTTACGCTCGTCCCGATGAACACCGTTAAAAAATGTCAGATGGCGCCCTAACGAAGTAATATGCACGTCAAGAATAAGATGAGGTAATTTGCTGTTGAGGTCACAGTGACCAGTAACTAAGCTTGAATTTAATTTGACGTCACTGGCATTTCTAAACACATGTGTAATCTTGTTTCCCGAATACATGTTTTAAATGTGCCAGGACGAATTTCAACAACCTGAATCCTAACCATAGTAGGCTAATCAGAAAAAAGAAAACTTTATTCAACAGGGGAAACTAGCCGAAACGCGCAATTAATTTTTAGGGTAAATTTTAATGAAACACTTTACCTTCATTCCCTAACGTCCACATAATTGTCAATGAAAAACGCCAGAAATGCGTATTTGTAGCTGTGAGTAGTATTGAGTGATGTTTTTATTACCATAGTTAAGGTGCAAATATAACTAGAGAGGAGCCAGTGTCAGTCAATCGCCGTTGCCACTCGTTCTTAGCACCTAATGTATCACTCGGAGGGAATGCCTGCAGTGATTCACTCGTTGAACGCGCAGAGGTGACGTCAAAGCGAGGCCGCAGGTCTCAGTCATCCCCACAACAAACGAGGCCACGGGTCCCCGCTTTAATGTTGGTTTGTTTTGCCTCTCTCGCTTCTCTTTCCGATACACTACACGCGTTCACCGTTCGACTGGCTTCTCTCGAAGCGCGCAACTGAGCTCCAGCTACCATCGCACTCAGTAAAACGGTGCATCGTTTTCGACGCATGAGCTAGCCGTCAGGGGCCAGATTCACGAAGTTGATCGGAGGTAATAACGGTTGGCGACTGGTCCGGGCGCTGGTTCTCTGTCCAGTCAAGGTAGCCAATTTGCTGTAGTCAATGTGTTAGCCAATTAGGAAGCGTTCTCGCGTTCCAAGAGAATGACATACTGCGTCCCTCAAATGTCTGACGCCAGCTCCAGGTTTACACAGCGCTGCACCGTTTTACTGGGAAAGAGAGAGTGTGGCATCACTCGCCATAGTGCGCGCTCCGCGGAAAGCCGAACCCTCCTGAGCCAAAGGGGCCGTCATTGGCTAATTTCCATCGCGGCCCCGTTATGGGGGCGCTTGTGACATCATCTCCGACCAATCGCGTGGCTCCGCACGGACCCCGGGCGCTGACAGCGGCCCGTGACGACGGGGTATTTTTAGGAGGTCCCGCAGGCACCTTGGCCGCAGCGCATCCCAACACTGTGCCCAGTCGGAGTCCAGTGCTCGCCCCGAACGCACCGAGGAACAACCTTTCGCTTAGCGCACGCTACCAACACACAACACACAAGCCATGGCTAACCGCGGACCCGCCTACGGACTCAGCGCCCAAGTCCAGAACAAGGTGAGTATACGTGTACTCTGCCGTGGCGATGGACTATGCTGTGGGTGGCGCTCACGAAGAAGATGCTAAGGCCTGTCGGATTACGAGCGTTCTTCGGCAACAACTATAGTGACTGCATCTAGTCTGCGACAACGCGAACAGTGGTGAATTGAGTGAAAGGCGATGATGTCGATGCAACCGGAGAAGCTGTCAAAAGACGCTTGTGTCAGACCGTATGCACAGCGACGGGGCGTGGCCTCCTCGTGAAGTCTAAAATGAAAACGGCTGATAGAAAAAAAAAACCGGCTGGATACTCATACGCATGAAGATTGGTTCACTTCTAAGGCTTTTTTGAGAGTGCTGTTCCTGGTATGATATTTAAAATTGTAGGCGCTATACGCACTGTGACTCGTCAGCTTATAGTGTGTCTCAGCGTGTGGTGCCCGAAAGCTAGGAACTGCAAGTTTGATGGCTACCGAAAGATGTATGAACTTAGTTGGGGCTAACCCTTCAATCCTAAGGACAGAAAGTGGGACACATTCAAGATTGGTGCGTTGTCCCAAACAAATGTCAAGGGAAGTTTATGACAGGTGAATTTTGGCACCATCTGTACCCAGGTGGATTGCGCTATTGCACGGGCATCGCGATAAGCATATCCAAGCTGAAGCGAACGACAAGCTATATTTTTTTTACGGCTTCCTTCAGTAATTAGCCAAAAAGGAAAAATGACTCTGGTCAGGTGAAGCTGGAAGTAACTTTGCTGGCGATGTGAGTTTTGCCCCGCGATTGCAAAGACCGACGCCGGCTTGCCAGACACATCGTCACGAAAAATGGCCGACTGCCCGAAATTCTCGAGACGGTGTGAAACGAGAAAGAGCGATGCCGTTACTTTTTTGAATGCCTAAATTTAGCGACCACATTACTCGGTCACCAAAATTGGCAGCGTGCTCCGCGACCGCCTACGCGACGCCTTGCGCCGCAGCTGCCACCGCCAAAAATAGCAACACGTCTGCGCATCCTCGCCTGCTGACATTTCTCCACTGACCGATTTGGAGCAAAATGACGATGCCACGAACTCGCAAGGCTCTCCACTTTGCACAGCCCATACGTTTTCCGAAATGTTTCAACACAAGCTGCGTTTACAAACTGCCAAGAACCACGCGCTGACAGCCACGACGTTGCAGATTGACAACATGGCGTTGACACGACAACGTTGACACGAGCTCTCGAGACCGCTTAACTGCTTTCCTGTCAGAAGTTCCTGGCACTAAAGCAAGCGCATGGCAAAAGCTGTGGAATCTATCGGCTGAAACTTAAACGGAGGCCCCACTAAACAAGATAAAGTAGGGCTTGTCTGTGACGAATGGGTGACTAAGTTCTACGGAGTGGCTCGCACACGAGGTCTGCTCAAGAAACTTCAGTGCTAAATATTTTTTAATCAAAAGCGGGCTAGTCGAACACTCTCACCATGCGATGCGACAGCAGGTATATGAGGCCCATTGTGATCACTTTAAGGAGCGCCATGAAATGTTGAAAAACAAGGAGATAACGTTTTGGGGCAACCGATTACGCAAAAGGGGAACGACACGGAACATCGTCGTCATGAGCTTTGCCTCTGAATGTCGGTTGGTTGCAATACGTAGGCTCAGTCATACTTCTTTCGCCACAGCTCCCTTATTAGGCTAGAGATTTCGCGCTAATCTTAAGTAGGACTAAGACATGAGTAACTTCAATATAGACTACTACTTCCCTTCACACCCATCACCTGTTTTCAGCGTAACACAAGTACTTGACTAGCTCTGCCAATGCTACGAAAAGCGTACATTGACGTGGCATCGCAAATGTGTTTGGACGTCAAGGCCGGCCATCAATTCAAAGTAGCTCACCACTGTATCTGCAATCAGCATTTCAAATATGACTGGTAGACGTGATTCAATCCGCTCCGTACACAGTTTTGCTCTTGTAACACATTTTGTGGCAGACATCATTCTAAGTGCGAGCGTGTGTCACGACATCGCAGATCGCTGGCAAGCGTGACCCAGCTCTGGAGGAGAGCATCATTCAGTGGATGAGCGCCATCCTTGGTCAGCCCCTGCCCAACGGTGACTTCGGTGACATCCTCCGCGACGGCGTCGTCCTCTGCAAGTGAGTTCACCCTGAGTTTTTTTTTGTCTGCCTCTGTCTACTTTTCTACCGGCAATGCTCAAGAAAAATCTGATACGGATATCTATTTTTCACTTTTGGCACAACATACTCTCTTTCTCAAATGAATTCAATAAAACGATCTAGTTTCGATTTATTTGTTGAGAAGTTATAAAGATATAGGTTTTTATAAACGACGTTGGGATTTTACAAAACCTCGAAACGAAAGCTATGATTATGTCACGCCCATCAAATACAGGAAATGGCAAATTGCGCCGCGGGCACTGCATGTTTATCAGCTGTCAGTGACACGAGCCTGAGCAAAACAATACCCTTCTGCGCATAACAGAGACCGTGAAACGTAGTTTAAACGTATTGTTACTCGCTCTTTTCCAAATCCCGGGCGCCATTCTTCGCTGTCTCTCGCGCTTTAGAGTGAATAAGAATTTGTCATTGGTAAGAATTTGTCATTGGTAAAAATTTGCCATAACCCCATGAGCGATCCTTCTATTAACACTTCATTACCTGAGCAGAATTATCCTTGCATGCCAGGGTGGCGTGTCACATTGTTTTCCTACGTTTCTCTTCCCAGCCTGATGAACAAGCTGATGCCCGGTTGCATCCCCAAGATCAACACCTCCGGTGGACAGTTCAAGCTTATGGAGAACATCACCCACTTCCAGAACGCCGCCAAGGCCTGGGGCGTGCCCGAAATCGACGTCTTCCAGACCGTTGACCTGTGGGAGAAGAGGAACATCCCCCAGGTTGCACAGTGCCTGATGGCCGTTGGCCGCGCTGTAAGTACACGCGAACTGTAATACAAATGCAACTCATTCTTTCTCACGGCATCCAGCCGCGTGAAACCGTCTGCAGGGTACACACGGGAAAAAATTAGAAGCTTCTCAAGTTTCAGTGGCAGTGACACAGTCGCAATGACGTATACCGTAGACCCTGTCATCTCCGGGACGACTGAGAAGAATTTTATTGTCTGGGCAGGCGGAAACGCCTGCGAGTGACGTCATGGCCATGTAACAGAGAACGCTTCATAGCATTCACAACACTACAAGAACGTGGCACCTAACTCTTTGGCACGATGCTAAATTTAGAACACCGCAGCAGCGATGATGCAGCAGCCTTGCAAAGAGAAGACGCGAGAATGTCTCGAACTTCCCTGATAGAGATTCATTTTTGATAATAATAAGATGAATCACGCGGTTAGCTTATGAGCAATGAGGTTGCATTGTCACATTTTAGTATAGGGAGGAATAAAAAAAGATAAGTAGGATACGTCAAAGCAAGCGAAATAATGTCACTCAGGCAGCAGTAGTGTCCACAGAAAGTTAATCTAGTAATGGCTTTAGGGCCTTTTTCTCCCTTGTCTTCTTCCCTTCTGACTTCGATCTCACATGAGAGCCATGTTGCTTTTCACTTACGCAGTGCTACATGCACCCCGAGTACCGGGGACCCTGCCTGGGACCCAAGCCCGCCGAGGAGCAGAAGCGCGAATGGACGCAGGAGCAGCTGCGTGCCGGTGAAGGCATCATCAACCTGCAGTACGGCTCCAACAAGGGCGCCACCCAGAGCGGCCAGAACTTCGGCAACACCCGGCACATGTGAAGCGCTCGCCAAGCTTCCCGACCCGCACGCTGCTCGACACACGCAACAACAAGATAACGTGTCAGCTTGCCGCCAAGCTGCTGCCCCAAGTCGAAGAGGAAAAAGCATCCGTGCGAGAGCCTGATGCAACCGTACAAGAGACTGTACACATTAAGTTATTGTTTAAAAAAATGACACTTTTATCTTGACATTTCCTGTGACCCCTCATTTCCTCTTCCTTTGCGTTTCTTTTTTATTTGAATGCAGGCCAAAATTCACTCTGGAACTTAAATTGCCCATTACGCTATATACCGGTAGCCTTGACGTGCCGCGGAAGATTATGGATGGACTAAAATTATAATGAGGGTTCCGTCGCCCCCCTTCAAATGTTCCTTTACCTTTGTCAAATGCAAACGAACAGCAAAAGTTACGTCCAGCCCTCTTCTTACTTCCCTCTTTATTCGTATTTACCCTGTTTCCGTCATACCTACAACCTCTTGTAAGCATTTATAACGTTTAAAGTTGTTTTCAGGTACAGATGCCCCTCTATTGTTCTCCCGACTTACTATCTCTTAGCCATGCTGTGTGTCAGAAAGCTCGGCGTTGTTGAAAGATTCGCTAGTGGTCAAAATTAATCCGGAGTCCCATACTACGGCGTGCCTCATAATGAAAGCGTGGTTTTGGCACGTAACATCCCATAATTCAAATCAGTTCAATTCAAGCCATGCAAAAATAGAGAACGATATGCCCGATTAAGGAGCATGGCTGGAGGTTCTCCCATTTTTGTCGTTTAATTATTCGCAAAGACAATGGCAAGGACAATACTGTTCCTTTTCCGAGTATTTTTGTACGTGACAAATGACGCAAATAGTTTAAATAAATCATTAAGAGCGACTGGTAAAGTCTGTGATTCAGCGTCATTACCCCAATCTTACTCTAGGGTGGAAATAATTCGTTGAACAACGAGGCCATAATAACAAGGTCAATATCGAGGGCCTTAGGTTTCTGATGATATAGGTGGTTCTTTTCTTCATGAATCTTTCGAGTCATCTCTTATCGACGTTTATTTTCTCTTTCATCACACTTTATGCACAGCCTACAACATAAATCCGTGCTACATAGCAAACTTAACATATATTGATACTGATTTCGTAGGAGGCTAGTTCCCACACCTTTCACCAGAGTAGTCGGGATGGGCAAGCTCGGGTGACAAGTGCACGTAAAGACCCAGCGTATGGGTAGGCTTCATCTGTCCAGTGTTATAGGCTTACCACATGCGTACATCACGCCATACAGTCAGCCTTAGATGAGAGGCTGCATTCAGGCGCACTTTCCTTAGCCCTCTGTCTTTCTTTATTTTAATCTTCTTTGTGAATGTTTATTATCCGCACTTTTTTCTATCGTGTCATCACATTTACGGACCAAATTATCTTTCCAACCATTTCATTTATTTCACAATTATATATCTTTTTAATTATCCATACATTCCATAATTTTCTTTTTCTTTTCTTTTGTGTTTTCCATTTTCTAATTAACAAAAAAATATCTGGAAACAAATTGACCTGTAAAGTTAGAAGTCAAGGAGCCACAGTAAGAGGTGGCAGATGAATTCATGGAGTGATGAGATAAACACATTTGCAGGCGCAAGGTGTTTTCCGAAAGGTAGAGGCTTTTGTCCTGCAAGAGGATCAAAGTAGCTTTGATGACGATTATGATGCCGATTATCGTGATTTTGAAGAAACGAACGAGAATAGACGTCACCTGTACTTTGATAGTAACAAGCGGCCGGTAGCTCCAACAGGCAGCGGGTGAATTCGGGTGAATGAGCTAGAACATTACGATACAGTTTGTCGAACTTCGCTTGAGCCAACAAGATAGGGCGTAATATTTATTTAACCCAACCAGTGAAACTATAAGACTCTGAAGTTTAAAACGCCTAAATCTCAATTGTAGGCCCTCGAACCACAACGTACGACTAGTGCAACATCTAGCTCTGGCATATGACATTCTGGGCTACAAAAACATTGTCATGGTACGTCCTTGTCAAAGGGTAGCGTATGGGTTGGATACGTTGAGGCTAGCACAGCTTAACTGAAATTAACGTTGTAAATACTGACAGAGTTATAAGCCTATAATGCTCATTCGAACAGTTAAACATGGATGGCGGATTTTGTATTCGTGCCCAGTCGTGCGCTTCGACTGTGCTCGTGGTGTGTGGGGATGCCTACTCGGGTATCGCGCCAAGTACGATAGGAAGCTTAATTAACGCAATGACGCACAGATTTTAATGTCACAAACGCTCACGGCCGTACTCTACTCAAACGCTGGTAACAGGCACCATTGGGTTCAGAACCATCGTGCATACCATGCTCAATGCGTCGGTTTTCATCATCATCATCATCATCATCATCATCAGCCTGGTTACGCGCACTGCAGGGCAAAGGCCTCTCCCATATTTCTCCAACAACCCCGGTCATGTACTAATTGTGGCCACGCCGTCCCTGCAAACTTCTTAATCTCATCCGCCCACCTAACTTTCTGCCGCCCCCTACTACGCTTCCCTTCCCTTGGGATCCAGTCCGTAACCCTTAATGACCATCGGTTATCTTCCCTCCTCATTACATGTCCTACCCATGCCCATTTCTTTTTCTTGATTTCAACTAAGATGTCATTAACTCGCGTTTGTTCCCTGACCCAATCTGCTCTTTTCTTATCCCTTAACGTTACACCTATCATTCGTCTTTCCATAGCTCGGTTTTCGTCTGTCTCTAAAGGGGTGGAGGGAGGGCGCACAATAGGCTCGCTTCCACACCACACGTGCAGCACACGCCGGCACTTGGCTTCTGCTCGGTCATGTGACTTCATCTTGGTATATCATTGTATGTTGCGCAAAGAGTTCCCGCAATGACAAAATTTAACGTGCAGTAATCAGCACTACCAACCCAACCCCGATTAGGATGAGCCGCCACCTCCCTTAATTACACACTCTGCATCTCCCCTTGGTACTAGCATGAACTGCCCGCAGACACATCACTACGTGAAAAAGTGAACGTTATCCCCCGGAACGAAATCTAAACACACCTGAATGTTTGTTACGAAGAAAAAAGAAAGCATGGGGCAAACGATGGATAAAAATGCAGCACGTGTGTGACAAACAAAACATGAATAATTATGCAGAACACATCCCTGATGTCTACGTAAGCGAAGCTTCCTTCGTGTTGGAGAGCGATGCACCGAAACACAACATATGGCATGTGTCGAATGTCGACGTAGGTATCGCGTCATCTAAGCTCCAACCAGAAGGAACAAATTCCTGACCTTCTGCCGGCGTCAGCCGGTGTCAGGCGCCGTTGGCAGGCGTCGTCCAGAACAATTCGACGCTGGGAGCGACGCCGGGAGCGACGCCATAGCGGTCGCTCGACGCCGAAGTCCCTCCATGCCAGATAACAGCGCCGATGCCCGAAGTGGCTAACAAGGCATGAAATCCGGCTTACGTCGGCCGACGCCACGTGACACCGGCTGGCGCCGACGCCGGAACACTGTCGAGAACTTCTTTCTTGTGGCTGGGCCTGCGAGCACTTTTGAAACGCAATTGCGTTCGCTGCCAATGGGCTTCCCTGCTGACGATTTCCGTGAATTTAAATTCGCATGCGTCATAAATCGCCATGAGTGTATTAAGAACACATGCAGCGCACAATAGTTAGTCTGACGACACAGTCGATCGGGGATTATTTAGATATTTATGAGAGTTAGGGATGCGGAAAGGGTGCAGTATGTGTGGTCCGAATCAGGCAATAAATAAGCTGATACAAGACTATATGACGTCAGTGTGCAAAAAAGGTGTAAGGCGCGCAGACACGGACACAAGAGAAGTGGACAACACGCGTTCGTGTTGTCAACTTCTCTTCTCTTGGGTCCGTGTCTGAACGCCTTACCCCTTTTTTGCATTATCAATCCTTACCAGCTAGCTCACCTTTCTGTCGTTCGAAGACGTCACTGTGGCACAGTCTAGAAGAAACGGATACTAAGGTGCAGGAGTCATGAGAAGAAAGCTTCGCTTTAAAACAAACGCGGGAAATGACTATTTATGCACTGACACATTCACGTCAAACATGTGCCTGCGGAAGGAGAAAGGGAGATAGACCGAACGCATCATTCGTGATCAAGATAGACATTACTCTCGTAAAGGAACAACTTCACAAGCAGCAGTTACTCGTCTTTCCCTTATAGAGAGAGACAGAGTTTGAGTTGCCAACAAAAGATCAGCAGCTCTTTCTCTACGGTACAAAAAAACAATAAAGAGGAGATATTTGTCATTACGAGGCCAAAAGCACGGCCACCATTTGTACACTCCGAATCCTACTCTTTACTTCAGATCTACTATTAGTGCATTATTTCGGTATATTCATTTTAGGACGACAGTCTCAAAAGCTTAAAACCTTACTCATGTATTGTAACATACCAGGTAAAATTAAACATACATGGCTTTTCCGTGGTCAAATACTTAGGACACAAATCCATTCTCGATGTGCATGAATTTACTTTATAGCATGGTTAAATTTTCCAACACTAAATCGGGCTCCACAAAAAAAGAAAAGAAAGAAAGAAAAGGGAATTCTGAACGTTTTTACCCATCGAGAACTGCATAGCCAGTGTACAAGACAGCTTTGACGCAACAGTACTTGGCTGGTTATAGAAGAAACTGTTGCAGCCATGTGACCTGAAACTGCACTCACTACGTCTGACGGCTCAACCTGCAATCGAAGGCACAAGTATTCTGTCTTACAAACAATGCCTCCGAGATTCTAAGCGCAACTATGGCTTTCAGTGCATGGTCGTTCGTCTCAAAGCTGATGGCGAAGCTGCGACATCGCATTTTGTCTCAACGGTGGCGCCACTATATAACAGTCCCCTAGACAACCAGAGAAAAAAAAAGTGATAGAAATAGAGATGGTGGGATTCAAAGGAGTGAAACAAAAAAGACTATGGATATTTCCAAAAACGGGAAGAATGGAGGAGGGAAGATCTGTATGAAACGCCTTACTATTTTAGGCCTCGGCCGGCTGCAGATGAAAGGATTAGCTGGTCAGCTGTCGAGATAAGAGGCGATTAGAGTCGTGGTGCAAAGAAAAGCAGAGGAGAGATTTACAGAAACGTAGCCTTTGCAAGCACAAGTAATGCTACAATATGGTGAAATATGGTTTAAATACGATAGTTAAGATGGAGACCAGGTAGGCAGAAGACTATATAGCCATGCATGTACTAAAATCTGATTAAATCAAACAGGCAAAGTGACTGTCCCCGCCCCGTTTCAAAGAGGATGCCAACGATCATCATCATTGTCATCATCCATTGTGCGGCGGCGCAAATGTCTGCAGCGCACTTCACAAGACGCTTGACTATGACACAAAAATTATTTAAGTCCTTCACTACGGCATGTAAAGCCGTAGTTGAAGGACTAGGGTAGTTCCATGTAACAATGAGAAAGAATAACTATAAAATTACAGCAAATACCATTGATGAATAGGTATGGATAGATTATAGGTTATGATTTGAATAGAATGTCGGAATAAATGAAAACAAAAATATAGCTAATGTAATTGATTTTGTATAAATAAATAAAACCTCAAGTTTTGATTATTGAGTCGAAAGCTTTCTGACCCTGTAATAAAATCCAGGGTGGCATCGCCAACCTTCCTGTCGCTGAGCCCTAGGGTAGAGGCCCCCAAAGAAAGTAAGTTTTCAACATTTCAATCTAAGAAGGCGGAACGGCACTTCCAATGTTCTTTTTCGCACTTCAGAATATCTTTGACAATCAATGAGAAAATGATCGATTGTTTCATGTTCCCCGCAAGAGGGCCAGTTTGGTGTGGGAGCCAGACCAGCTCTGTGTAGGTAAAAATTGAAACATGGAATTCGGCCGCGTAGTCTAGTGATTGCGAGTTCAACTACTCGTGTTTGGTTGAGTTTACTATCCCAATAATGTGACAAGTGCCTAAAATCTGTACAGTTTGTTAAAGAAGGGGAGTGAAATTCACGCAGCGTCATTTGCCTCCAAAATCTAGCCCCTGTGATGAAAGCTGATGCCAGTAGGATTTCACTTGCTGGTTTATTAAGGGACGCTTTCTCCAACAAATCTGCCATTTCATCTAGAATTAGGTCCTCATGTCCTGGTACCCAAAATTAATCTAATCAAAGCTAAACGACGGGGCATTAACGATTTGAAAGCTCGCAAAACCTCCATCAAAAGAAGTGGGGGAGGAGCACAGAGACAGAGAGTCCATCACGACGACTGTAGAACATGTTGATGTATTTAGCTTATGAACGGCTAAAATTAAAGGTAAAAATTCTGCTAAAAGAATCGGTGCGAAGTCTGGGAGGAAGAGAAAACGACCAATCGAGGATAGGAGAAAATATTTTGATTCCGCACTTTTCTTCATTTTCGGAAGCGTCAGTGGCAATAACTGTCTTGATTGGTGTGTGCGGAAAGCAATCTTTCAAGATAGAGCTTCGCATGCGGTAAGATAGTGCTTTTGAATTTTTACGGAAAATATAATCGAATTGAACTCTAATGGAATTGGTGTTGCAACAAGCAGGAGGCACCTCACGAATTCGGACGTTTAACTGATCTAGGAGAGTTCACATAAAAAATAATTTGAGGTGTGTGGAATCGTGGCCCGTACAAGCCAAAAGACAAATCCGGCTAGGAGATCAAAACTGTTTGTGAACGCCTTATAGGGGATTCATATAGCATTAAAAATGATTGTACAGCTAATAATCGAAACCGCAGTACAAGAGAAAGGATCCTATAGCTTTCAGATATAAAACTTCATTCGCTACGAATTTATGTGGTCCTAAATGTCGCAAAGTTTTGTCGCAAGGCCTGCTTCTCCAGAAGAACAAGTGGGCGAAGTTGATATGCAGGTGCTCCAGAGTACAACACGCACCCAAATTCTAACACTGGGTGAATATACATGCGGTATATTTATAACAACGTTCTTCTTTGCATTAGTGATCGACTATTGCTCAGCCTGCGTAGAAAACCAGCCGCACGAACACCCTTTGCTGCAATATAGCCAATGCGCGCCTTCCAAGACAGAGAACAGTCATATATCACGCCAAGACACTTGACAGTATCTACTTGTGGAATGGTATCGAGATCATGAGAGAGAAATATACATGGGGTCTTTTGATGGAAATGTGAGCACCGAGCATTTGTTAACGTTGGGACAGATGCATCGCATCAAGCCATCTTTCTATAACAGACAAGTATGCCTGTAATAGGTTGTAAATATTTTAGATGTCATTTGCCAACTAAAAAACGGTAATGTCATCAATATACACGTAAGTATGTACATCATCATGACATGAGATGGAGCCCATTAGAATATTAAATAAGACTGGAGAAAGTACTGCCCCTTGAAGAACGACTCTTGTCTGCGCGTGCGTAGCCGAAAAAATGCCGCTTCAGAATCAATAAAATTATCTGTTCCTTAAAAATTTTGCAATCCATGCTTAAAGGTATTTTGGAATGTTCCGAAGCTGATCGAAAAATATCACATGCTCAACGCAATCACATGCTTCATCTTCTTCCTTTTCTTCATACCTTCTAACTCACCTCACGCACTGATCGCACGTGCTTGCGGCGGCAGGTGCATTGACCGCGAAATGCCAGCAACCACTAAAGACGCTCTTCTTGGTTCGGCATAAGCTTGACCGTAATTATACTTTAAGTATAAGGTACAACACCGAATTATACCGTAAGTAAGCCAAGTGACGACATCACCCCAAACTGTACATCACATAGGCGACAGTAAAAAAAAAAGCAGAGACACTTGTCTGGTGTCGAGAAAAATGTTGTACGGGTCATTACTCATTAAAGAGGTTTATTATGTTGCTTCTTTTATTACATTCGTTTTAGTTTATGTAACTTGATTTCTCATTTATATACCACGCTTAATTTCTCACTTGCGTGGCCAATTACTGTGGTGGGGTATGTGCCATGTTCAAAAGAACTCAACATCCAACTAGAGTCCAACCAAATAAATCGCATCAAGCCAGCTTGGGTAGAATGCGTGCAGGAGCTGTTCGTCTATCCTTCCACGTGTCTGCCATTATACACGGAAGATGCATAGCTATAGTTGGGCGAGTCGGTACAATTACATTTTTTACCTTTATATATGGAAGATGTATAGCTATAGTTGACAGTTGGGCGAGTCGGTACAATGACATTTTTTACCTACAGCATGAAGAATACGTACTGGGCACATAGGAAGGTCGACAACGTCCAACGACGACGGAAGGTCATATCGTCCTGTCGCCCAATTCATGGCCTATACACCTTAGCGGGTGCGAACCATGACAGAGGTCTGACATCATCATCATCTTCATCGTCACTTCTGTGGCTCGCACTGTAGGCAAATATGTCATAATACTACACGTTCTCCGTCTGCAGATCATCACAAATTAGAGCGTGCTAAGTGCATGCTAATTTGTTTTTACTTTGTCACTCTTCTTTGCAAGGAAATGAAGGCATGTCAGTCGCCTAAGAGCAAGAACAGGGACGTGTCACCTTCTAAACCCGCGTAGGATCAAGCAACAAAAGAAGTTCTTGAGAAACGTGCAAGTGTAGCGGCTACAGCAATGTGTGCATTGCTTGCATGGAACATTCAGAGCGCAAGCAAACGATGTGTTCATCTGCTCTAACACTTCAGAATATGTCAAGTTACGACTGCCGCTGTGACCGTTAAAGAGTGCGTATCTGTACTTGCCGAATTGTTTGTAACGCAAGCTCAATGTCCGAATAACCTTTGCGCCTTTGTTTCGGCATTCCGACCGGTACTTAAAGTGTGGGAAATAATGCAGGGTGTCGCAGGCTAAGTTATCACAATCTGTTAAAAAGAAACTGATACTATAATGATTATGAGACCTCCGCTGTTAGGTCTCATCAGTCCTCTTCCGCCAACAGGATAATTTAGATGTGCTAATTACACGTGCAATTATAGAAGCTCACTAATAATTTTTTTATTTTTAAATAAAAGGCTCACCTTCCGACGGAAAAGCTGTTATTGTGTCCTAAAACATCCCATTCAGTTGTTTTCAGTACGCCATGTCCTGCGTACTTATTTTCTCCCGTGTTTCACTCGTACCGCGCGTAATAAGAAACGCGCCGCCTGATTGCGCGTTTGCTCGCTGCCCCGTCTATGGCCCCAAAAGGATTCGAAAGAACTAACCTATACGTAAACAAGTAGTCTCAGTATATTGCAAGTAATATCCTGCGGCATTAGGGCAAGAAGGTTGTACCCAACGCCTGGTTGGCAGCGCATATGCCACATAGCACCTAACAGTATTGAATTCTTTGCGTTCAACTAATATGAATGATTCGAGCAATAAAAACACTGCAGTCCGAATGATTGCAGTCAGACACTTTAAATGAGACTACACATTCTCATTTGTCTTTCAACAAGCGACAGCGTGCCGTGATTAGCCAAAGCCGTCTATCTGGCTAGTTCAGAAATGTCTTTTCAGACCTATAGGCAAGCTGGAGCTGGCAGATTTTCAGTGACGCTTCGCTTTACAAGACCATGTTTACAAGACTTCATGGTTTGCATAAAGTAGGCTAATTCCTTGCTGGCAACAGTTCGTTGCTGGCAATAGCCTCTACTAGGTCGTGCCTGTAAGGCTTAACAGCCATCGTAGGGAGGCGAGGAAACTGCATGGACGACGCGGACAGGAACACATCGCTTTTCTCACTGTCTCTGTTTTAGCGGAGTAAGCGTCTACTTTGTTTGTACGCGTCGCCTTCGTCCGTTTCACAAAGCAAACAATCACCAAGTTTCAATGAAGCGTTGCAAGAGAGACACGCGAAAATGATGACGCCCAGGATGGATGAGTGCTAAGGGGAGGTCGCTTCAAAATAGCACGCGAGAGAAAAGGCTGCGCGGACAATATGGCACAACGACAAAAACTGCGCAGAGTCAAAGCGACAACCGCCACGAAACGCGAAGGTGACCGCAAACAGGATTGTGGCAAAAGAGCGACTACGCCTGGGCAGCATTGCGAATGAACAGAACCGGGCACAAACATGTTAACTCGGGAATATATTGACGTATAGTGACAACACCATGCGGTGTATTAAGAAGAAGAATGCCGCATGACGCGATTACAAGCACAGAGAGCCATCCAGTTACCCTGCATACTGTAATGAGTGCCTTTCCAGATCGTTCACGCTCTGTGAATAGTCGTCGGCCAATCATAATCCTTTTCCCTCATACTTCTTAGCGACCGTGGTTTACAGTGCCTCAACGATAACATCAGCCTCCCCGCAGGGGCGTCTGCGTAAGCAGGCGTTCGGTGTGTTGCGACACCACGTACCCGAGCACACGAGATCGGACCCTCCCGCGTGTAGCCGTGCACGGCTTAGCCATGTCCGGGGAAAGGGGGATCCCGGGGGTTGAGCCGATGCCGGGTGTTGGGACCGTGAAGGTCCGAACACCCGGCATCGGCTCAACCGGTGGAGGCAACACGCCTCTTCGGTCTCTGCTTCTTGTAGACGGCACCTCCAGGCTGACCCACCTGGGGGAAATCAACATTCGCCTTTTCCTGTTCCCCTCTTCATTCTTTTTTTTCTATCTTGTTTCTTTTACTCTCCTATCATCTCTTCTCTTCCATCACTTCCTAATTTTCCTAGGGTGGCTAGGGTTAACCTTGTGTGTGTGCTCTTCCTTGGGTATAATATTTTAGGTTTTAGTGGCAATGCACGGTTGGCGCCTGCCGCCTTACGCACTAAGTTCTGCAGCGTTCCGAGTTGGGCGCCGTGGTGGGTGGCCGCAATTGCTGCCGAAAACAAACCAAAATACAATGGGAACACCCGCATTTCCCCGCCTACTTGATCGTCACCCTCAGAAGAGGGGACGCACCGAAGACTTAAGATCATGTTTCACCCGCACAAAAGAGACCTACCCGAAATACCATGTAGTACACAGTGAGAGCGCTGAAAAACAAGCCAGATTCATTTCACCATTCCCAGTAGCAAAACCTTTGACCGAAACCTTAGGGTCAGGTTATAAAGTGATAAAAATGGCTAGTGGAGGCCTTCTTCTTGCGATCCCTCAGAAGAATCAGTATGAGAAACTAGGCAGTCTTGTGACATTTGGCAATATACCAGTCTCTGTTACACCACACAGATCAATGAATAGCTCACGCGGAGTCGTGTCAGAGGCAGATCTCCAACATTTGACAGAAGCTGAACTCCTGGAAGGGTGGAAAGAACAAAATGTCACCAATGTAAAACGTATTATACTTAGACGAGACAAGGAAATCCCCACCAAGCATCTTGTAACACACGCATCCAGCGTACTGCCCGAAACCACCGAAACAGGATATATCAGGTTAACTGTCCGACCATATATCCCCAACCCCAGACGGTGTTTCCAATGTCAAAGGTTCGGCCATGGCTCGCAGAGCTGCCGTGGTCAAATAAATTGTGCAGTGTGGAGTCTAGTGCCACCCCTCTGACAACTGCAGTGGCACACCTCACTGTGTGAACTGCAGTGGTGACCATCCAGCCTACTCACGCTCCTGTCCGAACTGGAAAAAAGAAAAGGACAATCACCCTCAAAGTCAAAGAAAACATTTCGTTTAAGGCAAGCCCGTAACAGGTGCTCACCTTTCCACAGCACACCTTATGCTGATGCGGCGTGTCGGGGGGCAGCGTCGCAGCGGCCATTGCCAAGTGCCCAGCCCGCGTGCAGCAAGCAGGTATCTTTGGCTCCTGCCCCCAGAGTGGAAGTAGGTAAGCCTACTCCCTCCAACCAGCAAACAGGCCAGGCTACCCTTGGATTGCCGGCCCCAGAAGAGTTATCTGCGGCAACCTGCGCTACACGCAATGATCCCGCAGGACTGATAGCGGCCCCGAAGGTAGGCGCAGCTAAGGCTGCCTCAACCTCCCCGGCCCCTTCCAGCCCTGGCAACAGCCGGCGCAGCCAAATCCCACAGGGAGCCCCATCGACCTCCGGGCGGATAGGCGCAGGGGTCTTGCCTTCCGAGGTGGGGCTCTCTCGGAAAACTTCTCGCTCTCAAGAGCGCGTGTCCAGCGCCTCACAAGAGGCAATGGACACTACACCTATCCTCACGGCGCACCAAGCGCCTAAGGAGCGGCGAGGCTCCCTCTAACGCTACAGAAAGGACAAAACCCCCGTTACAGGGCCTCAAAAGAGCTCTGTAATCTAACCTCTGTAATCTCTGTAATCACTACTTCTGTTTCTGTACACACAGCCCCAATTTACTTCCAATATGGATACATAAATTATTCAATGGAACGTCAGAGGTCTTCTTAGAAACCTTGGATGATGTGCAAGAACTTATCCACGAACACAACCCAAAGGTGCTGTGTTTACAGGAAACACATATAAAATCGAAACACAAACACACTTTCTCCGACAGTATGTTACTTCCCGCAAAGATCGCGATGATGCTATCGCATCATCGGGCGCAGTTGCATAAAAGCATAGCGTGCCAACGTTTACAGCTACGAACGCCCCTTGAAGCAGTGGCGGTTCGAGTTGTTCTCCTAAACAAACTTATCATTATTTGCTCGCTTTACATATCCACACGTTACCAATTAAACAAACATGAATTTCAGTCCTTTATAGATGAATTGCCAGAACCTTATGTTGTTCTTGGCGATTTAAATGCACACAGCTACCTGTGGAGCGACCCTCGTATAGATGCGCGAGGCCGTCTTGTTGAACAGTTCCTTTTTTCTTCTGGCGCGTGCCTGCTGAATAAGAAGGAACCTACATATTACTCTCTTGCAAACAGAACCTTTTCTTCAATCGGCCTTAGCATAGTTTCCCCTTCTATACTGCCTGAACTTGAATGGGAAGTCACGAACAATCCTTACGGGAGCGACCACTTTCTCATGCTGCTCAGAGCATCTAAAGAAAATGAATATCCTCCACAGGCTCCTAGGTGCAAGATCGATACAGCTGATTGGGAGAAATTTCGAACTCTCACCAGCATCTCATGGGCTGACATGTCTTCTTTAGGAATTGATGCTGCTGTGGAGTATTTTACAGTATTCATAATAGATGCCGCATCTAAATGCGTATCCGACGTAAGTGGTTTGGCATGCAAACGACGTATACCGTGGTGGAACCACGTATGTGGGATCGCCCGTAGGAAACAGAACAAAGCGTGGGGGTCATTACGCGCTTCTCCCACTGCAGAGAATCTTATTAACTTCAAGAAAGTAAAGTCTGAATGCAGGAGAACATGCCGACATGCCAGAAGTTTTTATCGGGCAGCAACTCGTATACAGATGAGGCCAAAGTCTGGAACAGGGTTAATAGGATAAGAGGGCGACAAACATATTCACTCCCTTTGGTAAACACACAAGGCGATACCCTGCAGGACCAGGCAGATTCACTTGGGGAGCATTTTGAGAGCGTGTCAAGTTCAACCCATTATTCACAATCCTTTCTCAAATATAAAAAAATAGAAGAATGCAAGGCATTCATAAGAAAATGTCGTCAGAATGAACCGTACAACCAACCTTTCAGTATTGCCGAGTTGAGAGCTGCCTTGAGCTCATGAAAGAGCTCTGCACCGGGATCTGACGGAATCATGTATGAAATGCTCAAAAACTTACTCAATGATACGCAAGTTACACTACTCACACTTTCCAACACTATTTGGACCATGGGATACTTTCCAACCGTATGGAAAGAAGCCATTGTGGTCCCAGTTTGGAAACAAGGCAAAGATCCTTCCTCCGTGACAAGTTACCGCCCGATAGCCCTCACAAGTTGCCTTTGTAAGGTATTTGAAAAAATGATTAATCGGCGACTCATTCATTTCCTCGAACTGAGCAAAATGCTTGATCCCTATTAGTATGGCTTCAGAGAAGGATGGTCCACAACCGATCATCTTGTACGTATTGAAGGATATATCCGTGACGCATTTGTACACAAACGGTTTTTCTTATCCATATTCCTCGACATGGAGAAGGCGTGTGAAAAACGTGGCGCTACGGCATCTTGAGAGACTTATCAGAAATGGGCATTCATGGCAAAATGCTAAACCTAATAGAAAGCTATTTGTCCAATCGTACCTTCCGGGTAAAAGTCGGCAATGTACTGTCACGTTTTTTTATACAGGAAACAGGTGTACCCCAGGGAGGCGTGCTCAGCTGCACACTCTTCATTGTTAAGATGACAACACTTCGTGCTTCATTACCACCGGCCATTTTTTATTCCGTCTACGTGGACGACATTCAAATAGGTTTCAAATCCTGTAACCTCGCAGTGTGCGAGCGACAGGTACAGCATGGTCCGAAGAAAGTGTCAAAGTGGGCAGAGAAAAATGGATTTAAAATCAATCCTCACAAAAGCACTTGTGTTCATTTTACAAGAAAGAGAGGCCTGGTCCCGGATCCTTGCTTAGAACTGTGTGAACAATGATTACCTGTCAACAAAGAACACAAATTTCTATGTATTATACTTGACTATCGGCTCATTTTCATTCCACACATAAAATATTTGAAAGAAAAATGTCTAAAAACAATGAACTTAGTGAAACTTCTATCCCAGACTACATGAGGTAGTGACAGGGAGTGTCTAATGAATCTATACAGGAGCCTAATACGGTCACGATTGGATTATGGCGCCGTAGTGTATAACTCTGCCGCCCCGAGCGCGCTAAGGATGCTGGACCCTGTCCACCATCTAGGTATCCGCTTAGCCACTGGTGCTTTCAGAACAAGCCCGATTAAAAGCTTATATGCCGAATCGAATGAGTGGTCACTCCACCTGCAGAGATCATGCATCAGCTTTACCTATTTCCTTAAAGGGCACTCTAATCTTGAACATCCATGTTTTAATACCGTAACCGATATGACGTGTTCTACACTTTTCCGCAATCGTTCCTCTATAAGACAGCCTTTCTCGCTGCGTGTGAAGGAGCTTAGCGATGCAATGCACGTCCCACTCCACGGGCATCTCCTAATGCGCCTAACCAAGCTATTACCTCCTTCGGACTGGCAGGTGATAGAATGTGACGTATCCTTTCTAAAAGTTACAAAGCATGCTCCAGAGGTCGAAATCCGAATGCATTTCCTAGAACTTCAGTACAAGCACTCGTGCACAGAGTTCTACACAGACGCTTCCAAGTCACACGCCGGAGTGTCCTATGCAGCCGTCGGCCCATCCTTCTCGGAATCCGATGTACTACATCAAGAAACAAGTATATTTATGGCAGAGGCCGACGCATTATGGTCGGCTGTAAAGCATATAAGGAAATCAACACTCCAAAAAGCCGTTATATATACAGACTCCCCAAGTGTGGTGGATGCCTTAATGTCACTTGCAAGCATAAAAATTCCGTACTCACTGAGGTCTATTCCGACCTGTGCAAAGCTTATCTATCTAACCAGCATATCATTATATGCTGGGTACCTGGCTATAGGGGAATCGAAGGTAACTTTCTGGCAGACCAGATGGCCACGTCAATTGCATCCCCTGCTGTTAATACTACTGCTTTGGTGCCTTTCACAGATCTGAAACCTTTCATACGAAAGAAACTGCGAAACCACTGGCAACGCATGTGGGACGCAGAAGTAAATAACAAACTGCATGTGATAAAGCCACAGTTAGGTTCTTGGCCCTCCGCAAGAATATCATGGCGAACAGATGTCCTATTCTGTCGTCTCAGAATAGGACACACATTTGGGATCCATCATTTTCTACTTACTGGAAGTGAACCTCCAACCTGTGGTAGACGCGGTGAGAGGCTGACCGTCCTCCATGTGCTCCTGGAGTGTCGGGAAGCCGAAACGGAGAGAAAGAAACATTTTCCGCTTGCATACCATTATTACATCCTTCTACACGCGGCTATGTTTCTTGGTAAGTAACCACCTTTTTAACACTAAGGCAGTCCTCAACTTCTTAAATGATGTTGTCCTGCATGTGATAAGCCCATTAAATTTGTAGAGCATCCTCGTTCCAGAGGATGCCGCTGCAATAATTGTTTTGCATAGCACGTGCCTCCAGGCCCTTGTGTTTCAAGGGCTCTAAGGAGGCAGTAGTGCTCTAGCCAATCTTATAAACTGATATATTTTACATATCATATCATTCTTTTGAAATGCATCTTAATGTTTATTGTACACGTCATACGTCATCACCATATTCTTATTATATAGACTTTACGCACTTTATAGCGACTATATAGGGCCCCTTTACAGCCACGTCACACCAACTTCAATAGAACTCATAATTACACTGGAAACTCATTACCACGGACATGACGCTCTTTGGTCATACTTGGCCCTTGCGCCATGAAACATCAAAAATTCATTCATTCATAACATCAGCCTATTTCACATAGGTCGACGGCCTTTCACAGCGATCTCAAATTACCATTGCCTTGCGCAACGGACTCAATCGTATGCCTACAATTTCCGTAATCTCCTCCCAACGCCAAACCTTTGGCCTATTTGATGACCTCTCTTACTTTATCTTGGCAGCCATTCGGTTTCTGTAGACCCCCTGTCGTTTCCTTATGCATCACATGACCTGAACACTCTCTATTTATTCCTCTTAATCTGTGGTTGAATATCAGCTATCCACGTTTGCTCTTTGACGACAAATTCATTAGCAACGTTTAACCAAAGGGCCCTTAGTTCACTTTGTATAAACTTTTTTCTTCTGCGTTTGTTCACCTTTTGTGGAGCAGCATTCCTGCTATATTGAAATATTAGAATAATTTTCAGGATACTTTAACCGACAAAACATCACGTGGTGCTCACGACTGACTAAATATGCCGGCCACTCATCAAAACGACCACCTACACGGACAACTACTCTTGCAACAGATCCGACGCGTTGGAAGGCTACTGCGTATTCATTTGCAGCCGTGCCGCTACTGCCCGGGCTAGTGGATGCTTGATATTTTCTTCAGCGCAATGTTCCGCAGCTCAGGGCCCGTATTGACAAACTGCTCTTACGCTAGAATCGTTGGCATACAAGAGAAAATTCCCGCCAATCTTGATGCTGGAGATATTCATAGAGCAAGCGGCCAGCCAATGGCAAAGAGCCCTCTCAAACGAAAAGCTTTGGGACTTTGGCCCCTCGTGTCCAAATAATACGGCTTGTTAGGTACAGCCTTGAATGATTAAAACCCGCGGAAATGCAAGCTCTTCTTCTTCTGATACTGTGACACCATGGCGCGCATATCCTGCCACGCACCGTAAAAACAACACGGAAATTACTTGTTGAAAGTTAACCATGAACGGAAATGTTTTACTGAAAAAGAAGATAAAACGCATCTTGCAACAAAGGCACCACAAAGCAATGTAAAGCACAACATGAAACGAAGGACACTGCAAGAAGCCGTGGTTTTGGTCCTTCCAGACTGCCCAAAATAGGGTTCTTCGGGCAATCTCTAGACTGATTACGTGCGCTGTAGAACGTTCTTGTTGTATCTTCCGAAATGACCCGAAATTGTTTACTGCTACAACAGTGCACGGCCTATATTACATTTCTCCATCTGTCTGTCCATGCAACTGCCAATCATATCACCTCTCCAGGCTCTCATTTTCCACTTACACATGCGTTCTCTCCCTTCAATGCAGGGTTGCCCCACCTTTCCTTGGCGTTGCCTAATGCGCTCAGTTCTCCTACGTCCCGTGACCTCGTGAAGTCAGAGCATAAGGCTCGCATGTCTCTTGTTATTTAGCACGTTGTGGTTAGAGCCGCTAAGGCTAACCAATTGCAGGTCGAACATATAGACAATACTAGTCTGAAGGTATGCACAGAACCACTTCGAGCAGCTAGGATGTGTGCAAGTTGGCATGCGCATACCCGAGCAGACGCTATTCTCTCAGACTTTCGACATCACCGAGTGTATTCTGATACTGGGTGACGCGGACCCCGGTGCATGCAAGCAGGTGTACGTTTCAGCCAGCACGTATTCATATATTTGCATGTGTGTTTACTAGCACCTTTGCTTGTTGGCGCCTGGGCCGCTGATCAACGGAATTCCAGCTTTTCCCCAGCTATGCACCTGGGTCGAGCCGGTGGGGTGGCTTCTTCGTTCAGCTCTGAGTCGGGGCTCGCACCTCGAAATAACTTTTCAACTCGCGCCCTTTCGTACACACTGAGGCTCAAAAGAACTCCGCGACCTTATTGTGGTGCACCGTCCCACTTGACTCTTCAGCCCAAAACCACCACATTGTTAGCCGAATACTTTTCGCTTTCCTGTTGACAATCCCGACAGCTCGCCCGTAGAGCCGGGCCCGCAAGTTGAGACTCGGGCGAAACTTGATGAGAGCGGTTGCGTAGTTGGCTTCGTCAACGCCTCCGGTGACAGCTGTCGCGAAGGATTTGGCCACCTCGATACAGGCGCCCGACGCGAGCCGTTTCACGCTCCGTGCCACACCTCCTTGGAGCGCTTTGCGTGATTTGCGCGCTACACTAGGCCGTCACGTGGCGGGACAAGATATCTTTCGGAGGAGCGACCTAGACGGCACGCTGAGAATACGCGTTTGGGATTCTAAGCACGTCCAATGACAGCCCACACTAGCTTCCGCCTGTTCCTTCTCGCCGTGCCCGCACGCGAGCTTCATGGAAAGCTGCCTGCCCTGAAGGTCAATGGACTCTCTGTCGCCTCCACCTTTAAATGCAACAACATTTATTGGACTTGTGCCGTCCCATTCCGTCGAAAGCCTGGGATATTCAGTCATGCCAATAGAACACGAGAGAAAAAAAAAGGACGGGATTGAGGATTGGGATGACATGGAAGCGGAGGGGGGAGTGGGGCTTGTTCCACTGCAGTGTTCGAAGAGCTGGCTATGCAGGCAGCCTGAAAGAGGCCGCAGGCAACCTCCACGCCCTAAAGGCTGTGGTTCTGCCTGAGTGCTGGCTCGTGTGCCTTTTGGTACAGCGGAAAATCGCACCTTGCTTAGACCTCAGACTTAAAGATGGTTGCCGCTACAGACAGCCAGGTAATTCTATGGCGGGCAAGTGCAACTCCTGCAACCCATTACTTGTTCCGTGTATCCCTCATTTAAAAGGGTAAGCTTCGAAAAATGACTAATTAACTCCACCATGATGCTGAAGCGTTTATAATTTGGGAAATCAACAGAAAAATCAAAATGTCAAGTCATATTATGTTTTGTGTTTTATTCTTCTTTCTTCTGCCCTTTTTCTTGTATCGCCCTTGTGCCCTACCACGTTCCTCATTTGCAGAGTAGCATGTTGGCGAATACATTTATGTCGACAAAGCTCTCTGCGCTTAGATAAAGAATTCCCCATTTCTCTTCTTCTTATACAGAAGTGTATTATTAATGATGCTCGAATAAGCGGAAAAAAATCGTCTGCAGTACAGTAGGGCAACTTCCAGATATGGTGGCCATGTCGTGCAACAGGTGGGATTAGCCTGGCGTGCTAGGCCAGTAATTCGTCCGCATGCGCGTCTATGACGATGGCAATACTAATTTCACCAAGCATTGATCAAATCAGCGTGTCAAATACCAGCAACGGTCCACGATGTCCACCGAGACAAATGGAAATTCGGACGTGAGCATTTAGCAGAACATCACTATGAGAGAATAGAAAAGAAAGGCTAATTGAAAGCCTGGGAGGTTGACCACTACAGAGCCTGGTTGACCACCCTTCACCGGGGATATCACTCAAGAGCACCAGTTTAGCCCCAGTTACGCAATGTCTGTCCTCTAGTTCACAGTCTTTAACCGTCATGCTAGCTCGCACTTATTCTCCTGAAGTATGTACTGTGATTTCTTTATGTATTGCCACGTTGCTTCTTCAAATGCGCAATTTTTCTTTAATTGTTTAAAGTCATACAAAACAGCAATATTTCTTTTTTTGTTGTTTTGTCCGTAACCACTCTTACACGGGTATGTATTGACTACACCCCCCCCCTTGTGTAATGCCTTCGGGCCTTCAAGGTGATAATAAATAAAATGATTCATTGGTGAGCGGGCAAGTTGAACGAATGATATGTGACAAAGAACTCCAGGTCAGTGTCTCTTCCATCTACCCGTTCCGGAACAGTTAATTCTCTAATGCCAACTTCACCAGACGTCTGTAGAAACTCGAAGGCGTTCTTAAAGACAAAAGATTGAGTTAAACGTTGACCGATTTTAACTTACGTGCACTGACAGCCATGTGTGTGTACTTGTACATCCGCTATGTAACTCTTCTACATTTCCGTCCATCATTCTCCCTCAATTTTTCCGTCTTCCACTGCTGGGCAACAAATCATATTCACTGTACCGGTTGGTCTACCTGCCATTTCCCTGCGTTTTGTGTCCATGCCTCTTTCTCTCTGTTGTTCGTGAAATGCACCATTTCTCGGTGCAATGCACCGGCCATGCTGGCACCACGACGCGGCGTCGTGGCGAGCCCCGGAAATCGTGCTGACGGCGGCGGCCAAGGTGCACAATCCCTGGGCTGAAAATAAGGAGGAGGAGGGTGAGCGCAGCACCACAGCCGTGCCGTACAACGCGCTGGAGCCCGTTATGGGAACCTGAGCCGGGGTTCTTTTTCCCTCTCTCGAAGACGAAGGTTCTTCTTCACCGCAACCTTTTCTCTTTCTTTTTTTCAGGGCAAGCTCTCGGGCGCGTGCAGCGGCATCCGCCGCCACCGCGGTAGCCTCCGGAGAGGCGTGGTCTATCTTTAGTAGGCTCCCTCCTCACTCCCCCCCAGCCTCCCATGCCCGGCGGTGAGAGGGTTTCAGGAGCCCTGGACGGCGGTGGGTCTTAGTCGTGGTCTGCCCCGGCTCCTCACTGCCGTCACCGTCTACCCACCGCTGTGGTCAATTGCCCCTCGCGCTTTCCTTGCCTCGGCTGCTGCTGCTGCTGCTGCTGCTGCTGCCCAGTGTGGTCGTCATGGCTTACCGTGGTCCGGCGTACGGTCTTAGCGCGCAGATCGCAAGCAAGGTAAGGAACGGCCCGAAAAGGAAGTTGCGATCGCCGTCGGCTGCTTTTCGTGGCTCGGAGAGGAGCGATATCCCGCTCCTCCCATCCCTCAAGCCTTATCTTCTCGCTGTGCTCAGGCTGATGACCCGTCGGAGAACTCCTTTTTAGCTCGCCGCCTTCGGGCTTCGGCGTATACGGCTCGTGAAGACAATGAAGGGAGCCCGTGCGGCAGGGTGCTCACAGCCGACAACATTAAGCAGGCGTTCGACGCCTTCTTTTGCGGGGCGATGAAGTGCCTCGAAGGGCCGTTACAGACATCCGATGCAATAAGATTAACCTCGACAGATGGCGAACAGTAACGCTCCAGAAAAGCATAGAAAAATACAATGCGTGTAATTGCGTTTATGTGTGAAGAACGCATGCTTCTCCTCGAAATAAACTTCATGAATAGGAAACAGAAATATAACGAATATAGTTATCCACTTTTAGATATCATTTCGCAACTCTTTATTTATTACTATCTTACGGGGCAGGAATGGCGGCCGTTGCTATGATGCTACTCTCAGCGCTTTTTGTAGCGTGTGCTTCATCACCAGTCATAGATGTTACCAATAGTAAAGTGACATTCGTTGTTGCGAGGCATAAGGATGCCTTAGAGTGGGACATCCTTCCCAAGGTTTCCCCATGCAAGAAATTCCACATACCTTGCCGGCATCGCCGGTAATTCTTGATTAATGTCTCCCGAAGGAGTGGAACAAAAATGATTTGATTCGGCATAAAAAAGGTTGAAGGGTGGAATGTTGTGTCTAGAAATATAGAGCTCGTTCGCTTTTTTCCCCGAAAAGGCAGTTATATTATATGCGCAGAAATGTCATTGTCAAGTCTCAAGGCACAGACATATCTTTATACATTGCAATTAGGAGGAGTCGAAGAGAACGGAAGTAGAAGGGCTGTCGGGTGAAGAATGAGAGTGAGTAACCTTGTCGGCTATATGTATAATATAGCGGTAGTGACCATGACACTGCGCCGGTTGTGAAATCTACACCCACTACATCTTTGTACCCAGAATATTTCTTCTACAACGGGACACTCGCACTCTAATGCCCAGTGTGTCTGCCGCCTTCTTCGTAATCTTACACGTGCGGATAAAGTATTTCTCCTAGGAAATCGGGCTGGGGCGGCCGTTAGACCTACCGTAACTTCGGCCTGGGGCCCAGCACGTGACAACCCTGAAGTGCCCAAAAGTACTTAGTCTCCAGGTCTGCAGCTGGTGCTCGTCATCTAGTGTGGCTGACAAAGGCCACAGAATGACAAATACCTATAGGTGGCGGGACACGGACAGACTAACCTAGGAGCGGTTATGGACAATAACTTCCACAAACCAATAATGCATCTTCTTAACGATGGTTCGCACGCAGTTGTTTAAATAAGTATGCCACGTGGCAACCAGTGTGGCAAATGAGTTAGAAGGAAGCACTTAATCTATAAAGGAATCTGGCCTTCTATTACGTCATTGTTTAAAATCTGAGCCATCTGGCTATTAGAATTGTAAATCATAGCTACAGGGCTAAAAGCACGGGACATGTCCTTCGCGCACTTCGTGTCATTGACCTGTCCATTTAGCGTGTCTGTACATTTTTTTCTGAAGTATATCAAGTCGCCTCATACCTTCACTACGTCTTCGTACATCGTTGTTGTGACGCTGCCATATGACTGCACTTCATAACACATGTGAGAGTATCATCGTAATATTAAATTAACCACGCATAAATACTTTACTAAGGGTGGTCTTGCCCCCTCGCAATGCGATAACTCTTCTCAGCCTAACCGTAGCTGCGCTCCGGGCATATGATTATAGCACTAAAAGAGCCGTGTGTATGTTCACTTACAAGTTATATCAGTGTTCAGAATAAACGGCTTGAATATCAACGCGCTCAATGTGGAGAAGTCTACAGACTGATTGCATTGTTGCAGCAAATGATAGTAAAGTTCTTTATTTGGCGTTTCTATTTATTTACTTTCTTTGGCGTTCGTCATAGGTACCACCAATTTAACATGCTGTTTGTTGCGGCGAAGAAAAAATAAAATAGATTTGTTATCTGCTTTTTTTTTACGTATTTCCTGTGATGCGGCAAGCATGCGAAGGAATGTAAAACGGAAATGCCAACAGCCTATTTGATGACTGATACCGTCCAATCTTATTGTGCAATGTCAGCCTTTGTCGTGTTCACTTCGTGCACAAAATGACGTCTGCATGACATGTTACGCGTGACGTTGATCAGCGAACACTGACAACGGCGTAGGGCTGTACAAACATAGAAGCATAACCTGTCATCATAAGTACCTTTGTTTCCAAGGGCTTACGGTTCCCATACCAAAGAAAAAACCTCACCCAATCTCATTATTTAATTCAAGAAAGAGAGGCAGAATTTACGAAGATTTTGTTCGTAGGGGATCTTTGCCATTGGCTGGACAGCTTAGCGAATGAAAGGTCCGGGATCAAGACTGGCTGGAATTAGCTCTCACGAACAATTCTAACTTAATAGGCTTTTGTGAATAAGTTCACGGTTGTTCAGTTCGGTTTTGCTCTTTCTATTCTGCTCTCCCCAAAATAGTCTCTGGCAGTTGACAGTTGAAATTTTTTTCTTCAGTCTGAAATGAGTTGAGAAGCGCTTCACTCAGTCCATCAGAATTAAAACAACGGGCACAGCTAATGAATTTACTGGATTCTGCGGCATCTTCTAGCTGTTTATACTTAGACGTAGTCCCGGAATCGACATAAAGAGCACAGGCAATCGGCTTCCACGTGAGCAAGATTGACAGCTCTTCTTATTTTTTCAATCTTATCGTGTGTAGTGCCAAAGTGCCTGTTTATTTTTCGAGAGTGTCATTTGTGCGTATATCTGGAGTTCAAGACACTGAGTTTTCGAAATTCTTTCCTATATTTACTTTAATGACCGTAACTAAAGCTAATTTCCTGCTGAAATGTCTTAGTTATGACTCACAGGAAGAAAACAAAAAGAAATATCTTCTACCAGGAGTGTTCAAGAACGAGCCGAAATTGACAGACTTGGGCAGCTTTCCATTTTTCAAGCATCGAAGGCTTTCAAAAAGCACTAGCTCTTTACTCTTTTTGGTGATTGTTTCTTCTGTCGTACTGTTTAAGCTTAGTTGCCCTATATCAGAGACAGAAAAATTTTGCAATGCGGTCCATAAGTGTAGATGGATATTAGCTACCATGCAACATCCGGAACTAAAATTAGAAATCTATATAGCATGTACACCCAATGTATTCATTCATAACTTCTGGTAGCATAAAAGCCGAACTAATAATGGAACAAAGTCGTTTATGGTAGCTGTCAAACAAGCCAGAAAACTAACTTCTACTTCCTTTTTAACTTTAGTGTTCTCACCATTCCTTAGCTATTTTCTTTAATCTTAGCCTTTAGCATCTCTTTCAGTGCAGTGTTTTGCACTAATCGATCAACATTCACCCATCGTTGCGAGAGCCTGTTTTTTCTTTCTTATTTTTGTCACAGTCTTTCGCGATTCTCGGCTTCGTCTAGACGACTCAGTCTGCGAGGAGTTATTTATTACCTCTGCCGCAACCAAGGAGTGAAGAACAACGCTTAGCGAAACGAGCCAAAAGGCAAGGCGTAACCGTAGACACACATACATTTTTGTCCTTTTCTTTATTGACGGTAGCTTCTGTGTTGTAAAACCCTCCAGTACTAGCCACTCGTCTATGGAGGCAGTTCGTCTTCCCCTGCTCGCAAGGGGCAAAGCTGCTCGTGTCACTTGTTCCTTAGGAAAGCGGTCTATTTTGGGGACTTCTACCATGCAACTTAAGAAGAAAAGGAATATACCACTGGCGCGCCTTCTGTTCTGTTTCAGTTTTCATTCCAGACTGTCTTTTGACACGTTCGCGCAACGGAGCCCGTGGACTGAGACAAGGGCTTTCTTTGAGCGAGAATGCTAGACGGTTTTCTTTTGATTTCTTGGTAAAGTCTATAAGGTGCTTGTGACAGAAAAGTAGATGGCCACTCGAAACAAAGTTTGTTTCGCACATCGCGTGGTGAGGAAAAGTGTTGACAGCAACTTCGCTGCAAACTATGATTGCAGTTACAACAAAATACTTTAATAACGCTGTTGAAGCTTTCTCCCGTCCTGTCAGAGGAGTTTTGTGGGCTGTGGCAAAGACAAACATAGACTCAAGGTGAGAGTGTTTGCCCCATGATGAGAGGCTTTCTGTGATGACCATCGGATAACTTGTTCACAGGAACCACCTTGTTATGTTTAAACTCGAGCAGGCGTCCACTATTGCAGTCAAGTAAAGAAAATAAAGCCCGCCACATTGCGGCACCTCGTTTCCTTGACACTGCCGGGACTTCAATAATTCTGAAGTTAGCATTACCACTGCCTCGGTTTTAGTCCTTGTTTGCGCTGACACTGATCGTTAACTCTTGAGTCCAGAGTGAGAGCGGCACACTCACAACCGCAGAACAATTCAAGAAGTTCAGAAATGTATTACAACGTATGCGCATTCCTAACGCACTGTGTTGTAGCAGCAAGTTTTGATCTACTGCCCGCAAACTTATAAACAGTGGCTCTCGCTTCCTGAGTCAGTGTCTGCGTCCGTTCGTTGCCGTATACGCCGACACAGTGAAGAGACATTCTCTCTCCACATGTGTGTAAGTGTGAGTCAGCGCAGGCAGCTTTGCACCGCTGCTGGAGAGCCGCCAAGACATGAACCTCGGAGCATTTTTTGTTTGTGCCGCTGTTCCCTCTTCAAGGACTTCTCGCCCTGCTTGCTGAGGGTGTTCGTGCGCGAGTGTGTACCTTTGCTGCGATCTGACTCAGCACGAGTCACGTTCAATGGGTCTTTCTGTTCGCTCGAATGGAGCAAGCTGAGCATTAGTTCCGCCTTCGCGAGGCAGGCTTCCCCTGCAGCGCTCGGCCCTGGGCTCTTCAACGAGACCGGCCGAGGGCATCTGTCACTGTCAAGGCAGCTGCCACGCTTTCGCGCACAACTAGTGAGGTTTGTTGAAGCGTACGAAGCAGATGTTTAGGAAACGTCAAATTTAGGAAGAAAAAGAAAAGTCAACAAGTGGCCATTTAGGGTAGCGTGCCAAGCACTAAGGATTCCAAACAGAACTTCTGTTGTGTGCTCGAGGTTAAGAAGTAACTTGAGTGAGTGTCGCTGTCAATGCACAATTACATAGCATATGTTTGTCAACGTTCTTCACGGAAAATGGTTATTCAGGAGTACAATGACCATGAACGCAACGTCTAAGTACTGTGCCTTGGCTTGGTCAATTATTTATTGATAACGTTATTTGTTTGAAGTGAAAAAATTTAAAAGTCAGATACAGGCTGGAAACTAACTCTGGAAGGCGCAAAACGCTCGCTTGCCTCGAGGGGGCGAGGAACTCTAAGCTGTCCTTCATAATGCGCATTTTCAAGGCTGTTATCAAGGGAAAGAATTTTGTTGGATCTTTCAAAATAAATTATTGTAAGGAGGCATGGGTTAGTCCTTTGCTCCCACATGTGATGAATTTTAATAATTCGAAGTTTATTTAGCACCGAAAAGTCTGATAAAATATTTTTAGATGAGAGCATCTACGCTTTTTAAATGATTTATAATATATCGCAGCTTGATTAAATGGTGTGCCGCAGACATGATTCGTACCCGCATCAAAACAGAATAAAGAAAAGGAAAGAAACTCAGTTTTCATATTCGCCAACGCAGATTGCATCGAAACGTGATCCCGAACTGGAATCTCAGATCTTGGACTGGATCGAAGAGGTGCTTGAACAGCGGCTACCCCAGGCACCATACGAAGAAGTTCTTCGGGATGGCGTCGTACTATGCAAGTAAGTTCCACAGCCGAAATCACTGAAACAGACTTCAGTCTTCCACATGCCATAAATTCAAAGCAGAACATCACATACGTAGTTTCAAGAAGCATGGTTTGCTAGGCGAACTGGTATTCCACTCCTGTAGCGAGCAGCGCGAAAAACAAGACTTATTACGAAGGCTGACGAAGGCTGTGTCCGTTGTCCTTGCCTTTGTAGGCAGTCGGTTGATGCGGGCCGTCTGCCTTTTCTTGTGAACGGCGATTAACAACGGCGGCTGGCCGGAGAAGCGGCATGCCATCGCTCGGGCCCGGTAGTTGTTATTGTCGCCTTTAACATATGGCACTTGCCCGCGAGGGTGGATTGGCCAAGGCTCGATAGTTGTTGTTGGGGTTCCTCAGTGACTTCGTGCAACCACACTGTGGGATCGGTCACGAATCGGGGGTGTACAAGGGTTTAAAAAAATAATACTGGTAGCCTGGAGCGTTCTCCCTCTAACTCGCCCTTGGCCAATCGTCCTTTTTGGCAGCCATGGCGAGCGCCCGCTACTAGCGCCGCTACACCTTCGTAGTAAGTATTTTTTTCACCCTGCTCGGCTCAAGGAAAAAATTGAGCTTTGCTGCCAAATGAAGATTTGTTAGCACATGTTTGCACAGTTTAGTACGTAAGCAGTTGCCCCAGCTGTTGAGCTCATGCTTCGTAGAATGAAGCAACGGTATACCAAACAGCGATGGAAGCTACACCAAAACATTCGTGATCTATCTCATCGGTGGGCTTATAGTACCACTACAGTAAAGGATTTCGCTCTTTACTACTGTTCTGCAAAATTCGGCTAGTCTGAATCTTGCTGCGAACGTAATATTAAGTTAGAGAATCGACACACCCCCAGTGCAGCAAGCAGATATTCAAAATATAGCTATAACTTAGGAAGGCGTTTTAGAATTACGTACCAAAAGTGACAACGACATCATTGCTGCTCATTGGATATTACTGCCATTGAAAGAAATAATACTCACGCCTCATTACCGCACACCCAACTACATTATTATATGCAGCCACTAGCATAATTGACCTTCAGATAGGAGGGATCACTAATCTTCCTTGGGCCATTTGTTTTCGCACTATTCGCGATGTTACAGCACCATCATGATGTTTGTTGAGCGTCTTGAGCAACACGAGCTGTTATCATTTGCAGCCACAAAAGAAATTGAGACCTTTACAGGAGAGACGAAAATATGCCCAAATGAGCGTGGAGGACCAGAAAAATGCCTGTTTTGGGCTTTCATTTTAGCGTTTCACACTGAAAGCCTCGTGGCGATGCATTACATTTACTTTAAATAGTTATGGGCAATAAGGAGTGATGGATATACGCAGCTACGTTTGGACTAGTTGTTGTTCCAGTGGTGAAATTTAGACCCACGAAGAAAACACAGGACGCAGGATACCATATTAGAGAAGGTGTTGGGATGAGATTAGGGGATTGCAGCTTGCAAGTGCTTGGGTGGGCTGCGTGTCTTCTACGTACCGTGTTTTGCTCGTGCGGCTACATTCCAGAAACAGTAAACCAACTAGCCCGACCTTACCACCTGTTCAGCTGTACTCATTCCTTTGTAGTCTTTTAGTTGAAACATTTCTTTCGTAATCACTTATCGCTCATGTCTGTCTTACTTCTGTACGAATGTTTTCTTATTGCGCGAAAAGTTTGGAAACGTACAAAAGCATCTCCATGTTATCGCCTCTTCAATAGGATTGGTCCTTCAAGTTCAGTCTGATTCTTCTCTTCAATTCGATTTATTTATTTATTTATTTACTTATTTATTTATTTATTTATTTCAATACGTTCATGGCTAAACGCGTTACAGAAGGTAGAGGTGAAAGACAAATAAATGCACCTGTCACAAGCAGTTAGCACGTACGATAATTTTCAGTGATTAAATGCAGGAGTGTTGATAATTGTGACGGCGGAGGTGGGAAGCGGTTTCATTCATTGGCAGTCTTCGGGATGAATGAGTAAAGCGAAAAAGGAAAAGAAAAATAAAGTGATAAAAAGGAGACGTCAGCTTTCTGGCGTCGACAAGCGCACGAAAGAATACGTGCATTGGCTCACTAAGAAGTTCATTTTTCAGGTGTGCATTACGAAACATCTAGTGCAAAAATAATGAACGGGACATTTTTCTGCATCAAACCTTTTCCGCACGTCAAATCAGCTTGCTTGTCGACAGAGTGCATACTGGCGATTCTTACGGGCCCTGATCGCATTCGCCCCTTCGCATTTATCGCTGATTCTCGCCTTCGTCAGGCCGTCAGTTCCCATTCTCTCGAAACGGGATGCTTATGCCCGTGGGCATGGGAGACGGATAAACAGAGGCCAAGGCGTATTTTGGTGCTGCCTCGAGATATGTTTTCATTAGCGCGCCGGAGCCAAGACCCGCGGAATGGCCGCGGGCTGCCAAGTCTAACCCCGAGCTTCGAGAGTTCTGGCGTCCTGACAAGGGGGAGGGTGGACGCATTCGTCCCAAGGAACAGGTGCTGCGCGTAGCAAGAAACCACCCCCTCCTCTCGCCATAATACGGGCGATACAAATCGCAACCTGCGACAGGCACGCGCCTCGAGGACGCACGCTGCGCCGTGGTATATAGCGCGCGTCTGCCAGGAGACAAGCCTTGGCCACTGTGTGCATTAGCACGGCATGGTACCACCATATGTCATGCCTGTTCCTCGCATTAAGGATAGTTGGCGTAGGTATATCCGCTTTCCGATGCCCGACTTACCGTGGTTGTTTGGTAGCCATGGTTTCGGGCCGGTAAGCACGAGGTCGCGGGATCAAATCCCGGCCAGGACGGTCGCATTCCGATGGGGGTGAACTGCGAGAACGCCCTTGTAGTACTTAGATTTAGGTGCGCGTTAAAAAACCCCAGGGGGTAAAAATTATTTCCGGAGTCACCCACAACGGCGTGCCTCATAATCAGATCGTGCTTTTGGCACGTAAAACCCCGTGATTTTCTTTCCGATTTCCGCATGGATGGCGTGCCTATCTTGCAAGAACTTGTTTTTCTGAAGATTAGTAAAACATTTTTGAAAAGAGGTTAGGCCCGAATCTTGAATTAACTTCTATGCCCCGCCTCGCAAGAGGAGGAAGATGGGTCTCTGCAACGTTATGGATGGTGATGAGGTTGTGGGTGTTTTGCGAAGCCAGCTCGATGTGAAAGTGAGAGTGGGCAGACCTTGACGTGCCAGCCGTTGACGTGTCAAGTATTACACAAGGCTAAATTGAGATACATCTTTGTACAGTAAGCGAAATTTTACGGGACATGAAATATGAGAAAAAAGCTGAATATCTGTGCAGCCTCACAACGCAGCCTAGTGTTTTTATTTACAGCCTCTACTAATATGGGTGAACAATATAGTGGTGTTCGGCTTTACTCACTTCTGTTGCAGGCTGCTCGGAAATAGAACGTTTTCTGAAATTCCCTGGCCCATAACCGTTTGTGGTCGAGTGTACATGCCATGTGCATTCTATCAACAAATATTCAGCAAAGCACCTGCAGCTGCATGCCAGCCAAGTGATAGACGCACATTGGCGCCTTCCCTTTAACAATGAAACGCAATGAATGTGCCCAATCGCGCTAGTTTAGCGGATATGACGTAGCGCGGCTGAGATCGAGGCCATTGGCTCGATTCCTGCCGCTGCGGCCACATTTCGACGGGGTCGGAAAGCAAGGAGGATTGTGCACCGGCGAACTTGGTGCACGACAAAGAACCTCACGTGATCAAAATTATTCCAGTGTCTCCACACTATGGCGTGCCTCATAATCAGATCACGATTTTAGCACGTAACACCCTATAGAATTCAATGTTAACGAGCATAATTTTTCGCTTGCACTTTGTTCTAATGCCAACTAAACATGCCGGACCGTTTCATAAAAGTGGAAGAGATTATCGCTACGTGTTTGGCTAGTAACCACATTAGGTGGTGGTTTGACTACAGCAATCCACATCCACTCTTTTTTCTGTTACCGAATGGGTTGTCATAAGTCATCTTATGGTTAAATACAAGCCTGTGAACCTTCTTCCTAACTCAGATGCATAACTTTCGTGTGGAACAGTGCAAAGAGAGACACATGCAGGCCAATGAATGGGGCGTGCTGAACTCGCCTTGGCCCGTCATTTGAGCTGCTCCTTTCAAAGATCTTACCTTACCAACTAGCTAAAATTCAGACCTTATGGCCTGTAGAACTTTTGTCCATAATGAAGGCCTGTGTGCCAGTCTGTTATGAAACGTTCAGCTATCGGGCATAGATTTCGACGCAATCAAAGCTCACGTCATCGCACGCGCCTTCCAATATTCTCTGTTCTGCCGCAGGCTTATGAACGCCCTGAACCCGGGCAGCATTCCAAAGATCAACACCACTGGTGGCCAGTTCAAGAAGATGGAGAACATCGTGATGTTCCAGAATGCGGCCAAGAACTGGGGCGTGCCTGATGTCGACGTCTTCCAGACTGTTGACCTCTGGGAGCGCAGGAACATCCCGCAGGTCTCGCAGTGCATTCTAGCACTGGGACGAGCGGTGAGGACTTGCTCAGAATTCCCTATACCGAGTGCATTGTGGTGAGCGCTTAAGAGGAACTTTATCATCGTGTTTGTAAGTTCTGTGCAAAGATCTATTGAATATTTGAACACCAAAGGACACCACGAGATCGATCGATCGATCGATGATCTATCTATCTATCTATCTATCTATCTATCTATCTATCTATCTATCTATCTATCTATCTATCTATCTATCTATCTATCTATCTATCTATCTATCTATCTATCTATCTATCTATCTATCTATCTATCTATCTATCTATCTATCTATCTATCTATCTATCTATCTATCTATCTATCTATCTATCTATCTATCTATCTATCTATCTATCTATCTATCTATCTATCTATCTATCTATCTATCTATCTATCTATCTATCTATCTATCTATCTATCTATCTATCTATCTATCTATCTATCTATCTATCTATCTATCTATCTATCTATCTATCTATCTATCTATCTATCTATCTATCTATCTATCTATCTATCTATCTATCTATCTATCTATCTATCTATCTATCTATCTATCTATCTATCTATCTATCTATCTATCTATCTATCTATCTATCTATCTATCTATCTATCTATCTATCTATCTATCTATCTATCTATCTATCTATCTATCTATCTATCTATCTATCTATCTATCTATCTATCTATCTATCTATCTATCTATCTATCTATCTTGTGACTTGCAGATAAACGCACAGGAAGGAAATGGATGCTTTCTATTTGTGACCTGAAACACGCTAATGTATAGAGACGCATAACCCGGAGTGAACGTGGATCATGAGCACAATGCATATGGAATCTCGAAACGGGATTGTACGATATGCGCGATACAGCATCAGCATAATGTATATGAGAATCTCGAAACGGGAATAGTACGATATGCGCGCTACATAATGAGCATAATGTATATGTGAATCTCGAAACGGGAATAGTATAGTACGATATGCGCGTTACATCATGAGCATAATGTATATGAGAATCTCAAAACGGGAATAGTACGATATGCGCGCTACATAATGAGCATAATGTATATGAGAATCTCGAAACGGGAATAGTATAGTACGATATGCGCGTTACATCATGAGCATAATGTATATGAGAATCTCAAAACGGGAATAGTACGATATGCGCGCTACATAATGAGCATAATGTATATGAGAATCTCGAAACGGGAATAGTATAGTACGATATGCGCGTTACATCATGAGCATAATGTATATGAGAATCTCAAAACGGGAATAGTACGATATGCGCGCTACATAATGAGCATAATGTATATGAGAATCTCGAAACGGGAATAGTATAGTACGATATGCGCGTTACATCATGAGCATAATGTATATGAGAATCTCAAAACGGGAATAGTACGAATAGTACGTCCCCATTTCGTAATCGTCAACCCCACTGTTGTCATGCCGTCATCATCGTACCACCTTTGTCGTTCCATCAACGTAATTCCTTCTTCGTCTTTTCATAGGGATCACGCTGTCGTCATTCAGTAATGATTACGCCACCGTGGTCGTTCAATCGCCGTCATTCGAGCTCTGTTATCTGGTTCTTGTCACACCACCGTCATGCCGTCGTCGTCGTACCTTTGTTCTAATGCCGTAGTCATCACGTATTCGCCGTAACACCATCGCCATCATTTCAGAATTTGCATCACGTAGCCGGCGTTACACCATCGTCATCATTTCAGGATCTTGATCACGTAGTCGCCGTTACACCTTCGTCATCATTTCAGAATCTTCATCACGTAGTCGGCGTTACACCATCGTTAATATTTCAGAATCTTCATCACGTAGTCGGCGTTACACCATCGTCATCATTTCAGAATCTGCATCACGTAGTCGGCGTTACACCATCGTCATCATTTCAGGATCTTCATCACGTAGTCGGCGTTAACCCATCGTCATCATTTCAGAAACTTCATCCCCTTGACGTCGTTCAGTCGTCACACCGGCTTCAACGTTCCATTGACGTCATTCTTTCTTCGTCATTCCATCGTCGTTACTGGGTCGTCGTCATGCCACCACGATCATGGCCGATCTTGGCGAGCGAGTGATCGTAGCAAACTGGGCCGATTCTGGAGACATTTTATGAAGCAATTGTCCCGAACCAGTGACCTCCACCATACCGCAGAAGCGCGCACTGTCGCACACCAACCACACTGTCTATACGAGCCCGTGATCATACGGAGTACACCGTCTGTACAAATAAGCATGCACAAATATATGAAGGAAAAACGAATTTGTTGAGATAAAAATTCTGCCGCAGATTTAACTTCGAACTTCGCTTTATTTTCCTGCTCCATAGTTCTTATTATGTGAATGTGAATCATGGCGGTTTTCTGAATTAAGCAATATAGAGAGAAATATTACTGGCGTTAAACGCAAATCTTCAGTGTGCCATTTTAAGCGGGGGGCAAACGGATAAGTACGACATAGGGAGAATAAAGGATGAGCTTTATTTATCAGCTGAAACATGGCACGTGGCTTCCGTAACGCTTTCTAACGAAGAAATGGCGTCCATTTATGGCTCATGGTATTTTCACTCACATTACAATATATTCTTTTTCTTTCTTTCCATTGTTGTAGTAGTGTTCATATTAACATGCTTTTCTGAATGCACTTTCACTTGAGCGTCAGTGCTCGTGCGGCGTTCTAAGTCGTCCTCAATCGATTACGTGGTGCTTACAAAGCATCCAACTTGGCCGCTTCACCGTATTTCTGAATTGTTCTCGCTCATATTGGCGCACACTGTACATTTTCTAATCCTACCACTCTTCGACGCGCAGTGCTACCTGCACCCGGAGTACCAGGGACCTTGCCTGGGACCCAAGCCGGCCGAGGAGAACAAGAGGCACTTCAGCGAACAGCAGCTGAGGGCAGGAGAAGGCATCATCAACCTCCAGTACGGCACAAACAAGGGCGCCAACGCGAGCGGCATCAACTTCGGCAACACGAGACACATGTAACGCCGCTCCCGCGACATCGAAAAAAAAGGAAGATCGTCGCACTTTCTTTCACTCAGCAGTTCGCCTCGACTTTACAGAAACGGGCGATTGCATCGGCGTTCACCATAGCCTGTTTTCGCTCTGCCGTATAACGATGTCATCGCAATCCATTTATTGACCGGTCGCTGCTCACCAAGTGATCAGAAGCGCGTTCATAATGTTCTACGTGCCATACAAAATTTATTACTGAGCAACGTCTCACTAAAGTATAGGCGCGTGGGGTAAAATCGGTGACTTTCGGGGAAGTGAGAAAGAAACGAACACAAATAGTCGCTTTTTTTCTTTTCTTCTAGTATCGTGAGACGTAACCAAATGTATCTCAAGACTTCATCATACTTCATATGAGTGCAGTGCAGAAAATAATATTGAAAAAGCGGCACTAACATACGCAAAGTAGCTCAAAATAAAGGTGACTCATTGTAACAGCACGAAGTGCTTTTGCTGTGGCTTTGTGACGGTGTTACACGTCTGTTTGTACTACCTCGCTGTGATAAGTTTCAAACGGAGTTTTTTCAGAAGCCTATCTCTCCTTCATTGCTACCAAATGGTGCGGAGAGATATGCACCAAGGCCTCACATATATCGTTCTTGCCTTAATTATTTTCAGTTGACTAAAGCCCTCTCGCATCTGGCTTCAATTACCCTCTCCGCCCTCAACCGACCACATCATGAAATACAATCCGTATAAAATATGCGTTCTTAACAGTTGGCACCTTATAACCGACAATGAAGTCGCGTGGGCTGATACACTCCTCGAGGCAAGCTTTTTTGTTGCGCCAGCATACTGCTTGCGACTTCGCTATGCTGCACTGTTATAGTTCCTGCGTCTCTATGACATCGTCCTGTTAAGAATGCTAGCCGCACATATCGTGCATGGTGCACCGGTTCTCGTTTCTTAGCATGGGCCGGGAAAGCGACCAAGTTGTAGAGACATGAATAAATGAATACTGGGAGAACTACGACACAAAATTGGGCTGTGGGTTGGAATGTTAATGCACGGATGATACTGTCGCCTAAGATTAAGGACTAATTGTGCTTTTATGTATCCGCGTGAACATCCCGTGAACACCACGTGAACGATGTTCAGTTTTGTACCTTAACAGTCTGCAAAGGGAACTAAAATAATGCCCGTTCACGTTCAGACTGATTCAATAACCTGTCATGACGCTCAGGCTTCAGAGGCAACATTAAGTGTGTCGGTCGATCCAAGCAGCAGCTTCACTGATAATATCCTCACGTGCATCGCTCATCATGCCTATGTTGTGTTCTACGGGCTGTTAAACGCGCGATGTTTAAAACTTGACATATTTATGCGCTTCTTGTGAAAAGTTGAATTTTATTAACTTTAGTTTAGAATCGCCAATACCTCATCACATACTTAATGTGCGCTTCTCAAGGTTTTAGCTGGGAAGCTAATGCCTCAAAAACCACGACACTCTGGCAGGACGGTACATCGTTCACTGCATGAACGAAAATCCACAGATTGGTTTCAGAGCGGATGCGTCTACAAATCGCTTCGTGGTTCAGCCGTCGATTTTAACATCAGGTCATGTCGAACGTCGCGTTTTTCTTTCCCAGGGACATGCATGATAAATAACATCGGGCATAGACCGGAGCCCGTCATCTCTGCTTCGAAACTTCTACTCATATTTTAGTGTCCTTTCCCTCTTCCGCAGAGCTGAGTAGCCAACCGGGCTCCATCTGGTTAATCTCCCTGCCTTTGTTTTATTGCCTCTCTCTTGCTCTCGCAAAGCTATATTTTTCATAAGCTGAAACGCATTATATTCTCGAAACAAATGCAAATGTCACGTTCATTTTAATGATTTAGACAGTTCGTTGATTCCAACCCTAGTTTATTTTATTGAGGCGGATAGGCCTTGCTGAAGCCGCAACTGTCATGTTAGGCCTTGGAGTTTTCATCTTTCTCCTTGGTTTCCTCCTTTGCTGGTTACTTTTCTTTGTTGTCTTCGATCGCTGCTTCAGGCCCGCCAGGTTTGGTCTGTTGAAAGATATATTTATTTAAAAGCAAGGCGCAGGAAGTTACAAGCAAGAAAAAATGTACATCATCATGAGTGCTGGAAGATGCTACATAGGGACCCATTTCGATGTGTCCGAGAACTCCACTTTGCAGTTACAAAAACTTCCTCCGGGCATCAAACCCGGGACCAATGCCTTTCCGGAGTGGTCGTTCTACAACCTTAGCTGATTCGGAAGCTATAGCTGATGGCTTCGAATCGTTAGAAGAAACTTCGAATCGTTAGAAGATTGAACAAACCTTGAGTATTCCCGCAGTGTTTATTTCAATATAATTTGCTTTTTCACGCTTCCATCGCTTGAAAAATGCAGACATATAGGTTGGGCGTATGCGTAGAAGCTCTCGATACTGACAAAATAGAAACAACATTCCCAAGTGTCCCTACAATTGGTTTCAAAATATTTACAAGGCCATGGATAAAACGGCCACGAGTTATACCGTGAAGCTTGTTGTCATACAAAACCTTGTGGGAAAACATAGAATCTCATAGCTTCGCTCTTATACGCCATCGATCTTTTGATCGCAACGAAAACATATCTCGCGGCATTCAGGTACATTTTACCAGAGCGCAAAAGCCCAAGAGACACGTTTCAAAGCAAGCTTCGCGAAGCTTCCTTACAATGATGACCCAGTGGAAGTCCACGTCGCCCTCCAAGACCATTCTGTCTGCGAGGAAGGGACCCTTGCTGATGACGCCCGGCAGTTCGACACCGTTAAGTTTTGCCGTGCAAAGGCCGTCTTCTTCACCCTTAACTTCCAGAGCGAACTCCTCGTGCTCGGCGCCGAGAGGAACCTGCAGCGACTGGTCACCGAACACGAGCCGAAACCTGGCGTAGGATAGACAACGTAATGAAACTGAGTCGGGGTTCGTCCAAACAAAGACAGATTTCCATAGGAAGATGAACATTTGAGGTGATCAACAGTATCGTACAAAAGATGGCTTGTGCATGAAGCCAACTTATATTATATTCCAGTCACATGGGGGGGGGGGGCGCTTTTGATCGCATTCAAGTTCGATTAGTATCGAATTTTTTCCATTTCATTTGGCTCCCTCAGCAGCTTGCAAAGAGCTGGCAATCGCGATAGAAAGTGTCTCGCGTGACTAAAGCGTGGGTCAGACAAGTTCGCTTTGACGAAACGTTTGCTCCATTCTCAAGCATTTATTGTTCGACCGCACTTTAAAAACGCTTACTCTCTTCGGAGCTTGTTTCGATACGACGATCGTGTCATCTGTCCTGCTTGTGCATTTTTTCTCGAAAACTGTGATCTTTACTTTCCTGTCAATAATGCTATGCCACGCTGATAACGCGAATGTCGCTCGTGACCTGTAAGTGCCGGGCCTGCAGCGCTAAAGAAATTAAAGGTACGCAAGAGAAGCGATGAATATTATCTGGGGACAAGATAAGCCTTGAAGAGTGCAAACTTTCCTCAAAGTGCATTGTTGATCATTGCATGAGTGTTTGTGAAACAAAATTGTTCTACACGTGCACAGTGGAAGAGTCCATACCCTAAACAGCTTAGCTGCGCGGCTGTGGTAAACACACATTTCTAGGTCTTGAAATTTGTTCGGCCAACTTTACTGAACACACTAATGAATTCATGCAACGGACCGTGCATCGAACCGATATTTCTGTTGCTCTCGTTTTCATGATGCTGTTCGGCGCGATTCGATCGACGAACTGCTGCTTCAGAGGCGCCTTGAATGCAGCGTCCTTGCAACACTGTGCGATAAAAATTTTGTTCGTGCAGCCCTCCATTAACACACATCAACCAGGTTTTATAGCGATTGGTGCTCGATTCCGTGAAAAGCGCTGACTTTGTCAAACTTCATAGAGTAATGCCTGCACACGATGGAAGCGCGATAGAATTGAGCCGGCCTGCGGCTTAAAGTCCAAGTTCTCACCACATTTGTCAAAAACAGCGTTAACAAAAGCGGATTGCAAAGCAAAGCGCAATGCCCGTGTTTACCTCGCTTCTCGTCTGTCATCGCCGAGCTGTTTTCAGCAAGCAGAAGTTCCCGAAGTATGGTCGTTGCCGAAACTAGGTTAGCATTACAGCGTTATTGCGTCAGAGATTTCCTCTTCGGTGTTTGCGCCATGCAACATGCAGTTTCCGAGACTACGGTATTGTTATATATGTACTCGTGACCAGCTATCTGACGCAACCACTCTGAAAACCATTGTCGCTGCCACAAGCCGCCGGAATACAAGCTTTAATAAAATGCGAGAGATGTTAGCCTGACTAATGACCTGACATGCTGCTCCACGCGCCTTGGTTGCTCAGTGGCTATGGTGTTAGGCTGCTGACCACGAGGTCGCGGGATCGAATCCCGGCCACGGCGGCCGCATATCAATGGGGTCGAAAACAACCGTGTACTTAGATTTAGGTGCACGTTAAAGAACCCCAGGTAGTCGAAATTTCGGGAATCCGCCACTACGGCGTGCCTCATAATCCGAAAGGGGTTTTGGCACGTAAAACCCCATAATTTTTTTTTGGCATGCTACTCCAAGTGCTGGGTGATGCTTATGACGTGAACAGTGATAAACGCTAGGCTGCGAAGTAAATGCAGCGGTATGAAACGTCAAGAGACGCGCCCATGCTTCACAGTTAGTCTGAGGTTTACTTGGCGAGATAGAATCCCCAAAATATTGATTTAACGCCAAAAAGAAGATGACAGAAAGGGGAGGACATAAGGAATGGACGTCCTGTCTTTGGCGCCAACTAGCCCAACACCAAGTACTATTTAAATCGAAGCTTGGAAATGTTCGTGCTTCAGCGATCGATAACAGCCATGCCAGGTCATCGCATTTAGCGCGTATATGGAAACTTGCCGGTGTAGGGCACTCTTGCCTTGCGATAAGCAATCGCAGTTGCAATCGCGAATGTGAATCGCGTATTTCTAATCTATTTTTCTTTATTTCAAGGTGGGCAGCCTTAAGGCATAGTAAAAAAATGAAATTATAAAAAATGAACGTAATCCCGCATCGTTCGGAAAGTTCAGTGACGCCCTTCAATGACCGTCATCTGGAATCCGCGTACTGCAGTCAGCGCACCGGTCACCGTGGAGACCAGACTGTCTGCATGAGCAAAGGCAACGTGATGCGTCGTTCTAAATTCCACCAGGCGCAAGGGTACGTGTCCTAGATCTTCTGTCGACTGTGAAAAGCTTCATTCCAAGGTGCGTGCATCTGTCCTGAGAATATGGGGTTCTCTGTTCGTGCATTTGAACAGTAGTTTTGAAGTGAATTGCTGAGCATATTCGCAATGCCAGTAGGCGGTAGCGCCCTGTAGTGATGCGGGAGAGAAACGGCTCAAGGAGGGTGAGCCGAAGACAACATGGCATGGCCACGTTTTCACCTGGCTATAGGTCGGGCTGTGCCAACAGCTGCCTTGCAGGCACATGCCTTTGTTTACCTCTTTCGCGCGTGCGACGGTAAAGAAGTACCGTAGTAAGCGCATGTGCTGCAAGCCCCAGTGCACAAACCGAGCTTTCCACAGCGATATGAGTGTTCTTTCTGGCAAAATCCGCAGAGAAATAGGTCGTGATGCTATGGAGAGCAAAGCTTGAGGCGGATTATAGGCCGTTCCAGGGATTGTCGTTGGGCTTTTCCTTTGAGAAACCTAAAGATGCTCGAACTGAACAGAGAGTGTAAATAGACAGACGCGGGCGCATGAGGCTGTGTCTGCACTTCTTTTAGTTTATTTTTTTCTTCTTGTGTTTGTCGGTGCACCGGTTGTGTGATCCTGGGCAGTCAAACTAAGCGAATAAATTTTTTTCTAGTGTGCCTAATAGGCTTATATATGTTAGCATATGCTCAATGCATTCTAATTCATGCGGCATACGAAAAGTTGCATGCAATAAGTTTAAAGCTGTTTGTTTCCTAATAGCTTTGCATGAACTCGAAGCACTATGTCTTCCAATACGCTGCAGTTCTTTCTTTTAATTAGTATTTGTCACATTGTGCGTCAGTTGCGCTACATTTGCCCTTAGTGGAAGCATACAATAATGAAGTATGTGAAATAATGAATGTTCAGATAATAAAGATTACTGAGGACACCGGTTAATGACTTTCCTCACCTGCGTAATGTTCATAAAGCTCACATATGCAATGGTTTGAATAAGCGCTTCATGCTTAAAAGGCGTTTGAAATAGCTAAGAGATAAAATGGTATTACTTGTCACGTATTAAAGCTTACAGCGTTTTTTTTTCTCTGAGTTACAAAGCGCGAAGTAGGGCACAGACGGTGGCTTTTAAGCCACTACCCTTGATATCCTCCCGTGATGCCGTCATATACACCACTAGTAGCAAATGTGTTAGCCAGTATTTATTGTTGTACTTATTGATGCGAAAGCGTAAAATGACCCAGTGAGCGAAAAAAGACGGCGTCTGTCGTCTGCAGCAGCGGAACGGCGCCTAAAATTGCATTGCCGTAAGCTGCGACGCGGCGTCACGAGAGCGCCTCGACGTAGCAGAGCGGGTGAGAGGGAGCACCCACTGGCCGCGATAGCCCACCCGGTGTTGTGCGAGGGGAGAGGGCATCGCCGCGACGCCCATGTCGCCTTCGCTCTCGGAAGCCAGCGTTATCCGCGCAAGATTTCGTTTGCGTTTTAAGGGCGCCTCGCTATGGCCAAATCTGAACGCACCGAGCACTTCGACGCACTCGCTTGCCCGCGAGGAGTTCGTAACTCTAAGGAACACTCAGTGGCATTCAATTAGACACTAATGGTTGTGCGTTCGCAACTCGTAAGTGCTTACGTGTCCTCGGATTTTTCACTTTTAATTAGGTATATGATCGCGGTACCGTTTCGAAAAAGCTCATAGGGTCACGCAGTGAAAGCGGCATGCTGTAACAAATTCGTCACAGCGTGCTATACAAAACATTCCCGTGCCCCCATCCTAACTCGTGTTCCTCCTCCGAACAGCCATCTCGGTTTACAACGCGTGCCACCTACAGGTCGCGGGCGTTGCGAATTCACGTATGTGAAGTTTTGGCATAACCACACTAATGTCTATATAATGCCTCAACAGAGGGGTGCAGACGCGTGACTTCTGTTCTGCATCGCTCTCAGTTCGTTTGGCGACCTATTAACTTTTGACCATACAGAAAAGCAATTTATCATTCGGAAAGCCTCAGACCAGACTAAGAGAGAACACAGTAAGTTATTGTGTACACTGTATGCTTATCGTGTGCAGAGACCACCCAGCAAGATCCGATAACACGCCTGCCAGCTAGCGTATATTGTCTACTAGCTGCAGCTAGCAAGTACGTCTCACATGCTTAGAACCTACCTCAAACCATTCAAGCACCAGAAAAAGACTAAGTAATATGTCACACGAAAAAAAGAAAGAAAAAGAAGAGGATCTCGAAATGGGGTAACGGGGGCTAACAGATCCTTGTGGCAGCCACCATGTATTATGTTGTCTGTGTACTCAACTCTTCGGCGTTCCTTGGATTCTTCCCTTTTATCTCGTAAAGGTCACCTTTCAGTATTCCCGCTGAGGTGAGAGGCAGGGACAGTGGCACCGGCTGCGAAGAAATGTGCGAGAATGAAAAAGCGTATTCGCAAACAACGCGGACACGTAGGGCTGTGGTAACGACACAGACGTGTGTAGCTCCGCCCAACAGTCTGGTCATCGCTGCAATGCACCATGCTCATCAAGGAATCTCTTCAACTGGATGCAGAGATACAGCTAGGGTCCTGTTTGATTACTGCTTAAATGTTGATGATTCAGATAAAGAATTGTTTTAAAATGTCAGTGTATTCAAATGATGTCTTTTGCTTTCTTTTGACAACCCTGACGAGCTTTTCACGCAAAACCCCGCAAAGTCACTAACATACTTGTCAACCTGCAAAGGAGCTTATTTCCAGGCATTCCCGCATTTTGATCACTTGGACTTTTCGACTCTAATGTACATTTTATATTTCGCGCTGTGTTCTTTTTAAACATCCGCGCTGTTGAGGTATGCTCCCTAGAAGCGCACTGTTCGTCGAGGCTTACATGCCCTCATCAGATGAAAGCGCATACAACTTTTTCTTGTTTTAGTCTACCAACGCACGTACTGGTGGAATTGGTAAATGAGTACTGCACTACACATAACACTAAACTCTCTCCTTTCTTCTTTCTCCACATACACCGTGGGAGAAAGACCCGAAGAAATGGCCTTTCAAATAACCTGCAAACCAAAGTTGTTTTCTGTTCCCATCACGCCCACCCGAAAGCCATAATTACCCCAACGCGGTGTGCCACTTTGGGCTTCATTTGTCATGTCACACCGTACCACCCCTTATCTTCTTCTAAATCATCATTCTTTCATCATCGACTGGTCAAGACAAGATAGCGCACATCTCATTAGCGAAGGTGCAGGCCAGTAGCAAACGATTCTCACAAACAAAAATGCTTGAGTATTCCTCTTATCTGTTCCTTTGATTCGATCAGATTAAGGCGCCTGAAACGGAAATAAACATGTTCGACCACGTGTCATCTATACAATCGTTCGCAGCCAAAGCGAATAATCTTCAGAGCGTTTCATTATTTGCGATACAGTTACAAAGATCTCCAACAAAAGCACACAAAGCAGTCAAACATGTGGAAAATAGTACTGAGGTTCCGTTATACTTACCAGAGGGTCTTCGTAAGGAATTCGGATCGATTTTATGTCGAGGTCACCCTTTATGAAGAAGCGGTCGTAGGGTGAGGCATCAGCGTACCTTTCGAGGGGCTCAAGCAGAGAATACCTGCCGTTGATTCTTACCTAAAAATACAGTAACTAGTTAGGTTGCGAGGAAAGAAGTAGGATGCACTAACCACTAAGGACAAGTTAATTTCAACCAACGTGACGCCAATGTCATAACTGTTTCTCAGCAAATAACACAAAAAACAGAATAACGTACACAGTAACCTACACGTTTTTGCCTTCCATGTGGAATACTGCGATAAAATGGCACAGCGTATAGCAGACTGCCATAAACTGCCTCACTACCTTTGTACTCAGCGGCACGAGAATCAAATTGTGTTGGAATCTGGCCTCGTACCCACAAAACACCTCTCACGTGACGTGTAGTGCAAACCGCGCATGCAAGACGACCGAGACGGCGAAAACATTTCGCACCCTCCTTTCATGAATAAACAAATGCAAAAACCCACCAAGCAGCAGCAGCAGCACATCGCGGGAGCAGTCTGGTTCGCGTGCGAATAAAGGACAGCGAACGGGAGCGCAGCACACCGAGGGTGGCAAACGAGATGAGAAATATTGGATCAATAGAAAGAACTGTCGGTATATTGCAAAAATGTTCACATCTTTAAGAGCGTTTTCTTGTCGCACTGGTAACACACTGACCGTTAGGGCCTTACGAACATTTATAGAGCCCGACAGCGGAGCTCTAACTAGACGTGCGATGACAAGCACGTCGTTTAAAACTATGTATTCATTCTGGCAGCCTTGGGAGCACAGAAATATCCGACAAGATAATTTCACAGGGAGAGATATGTAACGCTCCAGTTGGATATTTATATACGCCCAAGCCTGTCAGAATGATTACATAGTTTTCAACCACGTCTTTTGCCAGCGCACGCCTAGCCAGAGCTCTGTTGTCCTCTATAAATTTCTGCGAGGCCCTAATGGTAAGGATGTTACCAGTGCGACAAGAAAACATCCTTAAGGGTGCAAACATGTTTAGTGATAAGGCCCATCTAACTAGAAGCAGTTCCAGAGGACATACTATTTAGTTAGTTGGTACTAAATTATGTGATTCAATACTATACAACACAATAAGAGCACCAACTCACCTATCAACAGCCTGTCCTTTTGAAGTTTGTTGCTCTCACGTGCGTAAGAAAATCGCTAAGTGTTCGGGTGCCCACCACTAAAGGCAACGACTGATATGACAGCGTGACGACCGCCGCGGCGGTGGTCAATCGTACACATAACGTACTTAGGAGAAGGTTTTGAATACAGGCATTCCTGTGAAAAAAATCTTCATGGAAGGTCTTCACTGTTCAATCACTGGTGAAAAGCACAAAATGATGTCCTTATGCAGCCACTACATCCACTCGAATCCAATTCGTTCATTTGAATGGAAATGCTGAATGCGCAGACTATAGTTAGTGTGGAATATTAAGTATCTTTAGAGAAGTGGGCGCACAGTCTTGACAACTCGAAAATATTTAAAGTAGAAGGTAGCGCATCTAAAGAGGACGAAAATGACATATCAAACGGGACTGGAGATGATAGTTTCTAAAGATCTGTTGATACATCCTTGTGAGGGTGTATCAACAGAGCATGCTAAGCGAACCCAGCGTGCTGCTGCTGCGTCGCCCCCCCCCCCCTCACCTCCACAACATCGCTTTTTCTGTCGATACAAATAGCTTAAAAATCAAGTAACCGCAAAGCAGCAGTCTCAAGGCATTTCTGTCCACTTTTAAGCGTCTATGTGGACATCACTTCACATGAAGCGAGACAAATTGCAAGGATATGGTTCCTACAATATTATGTGTTCTATCGAAGCCACTAAGTCACCCTGTGATCCAACCTTGTGAGTAAGCCACAGGTTTACTTAGTGGGTGACTCAGGGTGACTTAGTTTTCACCCTGTGATCCAATCGCCAGAGTCCAGGCTGTGTTTCTCATGCTGGAGTTGACAGCAGCTATCGACGCAGAGAAACACCACACAGCGCCATGGCTGGACGTTTTGCCTTATGAACTATTCAAGAACTTTATGAAGACGTCACTAGGATATTTTCTTAATATCGCCAAATCACCTTGCATCGGAGTCACTATGCCAGCGTCATACATGTGCACACGCTGAATTTATACCTTATAAATGCGTCGGCGCTCACATCACTGCTTTTTATATTGGCGCCATGTTTTAAACTAAACCTTATCTAGAACGTGCAAACCACCTGCAGTGGCAGACATCTACGTCACAGGAAACGCTCGATATAGCCCACGTATGGTGTCAATCTGTAGGCTTGGCACTTTCACCAGAGAAGACATAATGCATGCCGCTTGCGAGCAACAGCTCGGGCCATCGACTGTTTCTTAGCACGCCCATCTACCTGCACCTATTTAAATAGGATTTCCAGCATGCATTGCCTGTGCCGCGATCACGGCAAATGTGAATTGGGCAGCTAACGCACCGTACATGTGCTTCATATTACACAACAATCTTCCTCAAGGTGAGGACGCGCCACACCAAAGTTGCCCAGTTTCTTGGCTATTCTGCTAAGTCCTAGCACCTCGCAGTCAGAGATATTGCCTGCATTGAGTGTACCAGCGAGGAAGCAATTCCCATTGCTTCCTCAACAGAAATACCCTGTTACCAGGCTTCTACGATAAACACCAGTTTCTAAACTCCAAGAGGCTCCACTCCACACGCCGTGAAGCTGTGGACCTTAAGCCAGTCTTTATGCAACCTGACGCAGCCGGTAAGCTTTCACGCAGTTGACCAGGGGTCCGTCTCGACCCCTTTGGGATAGAGAGAGAGAGAGAGAGAGAGAGAGAGAGAGAGAGAGAGAGAGAGAGAGAGAGAGAGAGAGAGAGAGAAAACATTTATTTGTCATCAGATTGGGCGACTTCCTCGCAGGGTGGAGCCCTTAGTTCAGGGCCCCATTGGCCCGCGCCACTCCGCGTGCCCGCCGGATCAGCCGTCGCTGCTCTTGCGGGTCTGAGCTGGTCAGCGCAGTCTCCCAGCAGGAAGGTGAAGGTGAAGGAATACGTAGTAGCCCGGAGGATGTGGGCACTCCCAGGTGCAATGATATATTGTGGGCTTTGCTCCACAATAGGGACAGTATGAGGGATATTGTGTGGGGTGGAAGAGGTGAAGGTAAAAGAGGCAGGGAAATGAATTAGTTTGAATCTGTCGCCACGCAACGGCATCTTCTCGATTAAGGGAATTATGTGGTGCAGGGAAGTGTCTCCTGGTATCTCTGTAATATTGTAGAGTTTCAGTGTAGTTCAGTGGTTCTGTCGGTGCGTCGTCTGGGTTGGACAGCTCTTCCAATGGCGCCCGGTTAGCGAGCTCTCGGGCTACCGCATTAGCGCGTTCATTACCATGGAGAGAGGCGTGTCCAGGCGTCCAGACGATACGCACCCTGTGTAACGCTGTGGGGTGTAATGATGTAAGGATGCGGTGTGTTTAGGGTGTCACCCTAACTCCCACGATCGTGGGGCCGAGTAAATCACACTCACGGGCAATATATTCTTCAGCTTCTCTGGATATCCGATCCCTGGAAGACAGATGCTCTTCAGGCGCCACTTAGCAGCAGTAGATTACTCGTCCTTGGAAAGCTCTTCAGACTCTTCATGCCCTTCAGAATCTAGCGGCTAGAGCTGCACGTAGCCTCTTTGCGCGCCTGGGAACTTAACCTTAAACGCTCCTTAGGTGCTTCGCGTGCCAACGCCGGTTCCATGGGTCAGTGCGGAATTTCTGACCCCTAGGAGTGCAACGCACTTGGTGACAGCTGCGTCCGCTTCACCGATATCGGTTGTACGATAATACGGACAGACTTCACTTCGGCTACTGAGGGGATCCGAAAATTACCATGCCTATTTTTTGGCCGTCGAAATTTGCCGCATGGCCGCACGCAGGCGCCCGATCAGTTCCGGGTATGTCAAATTTGTTGTGACAGAATTTCTGCATATATAGAAGTCGGCTCTGGAAGCCGCATACTTAAGTTACCGCCCGGGTGACTACCCCTAACGCAAGAAGACGCTCCGCCTCTTCACAAAATTTCTTATTTCACCGTGTGGTTCTAACATCCCAGATGTTGGCACCGTCGAGGAGAATGTGGTGTGACAGAGGCCAATTCCGGAGGTGACAATTAATTTCATGGTCAAATGTGTCTCATGAGAGAACATCCGTCGGAAATTTATGCACAGCTGCCCATATTAAACGCCTAACACGACAGGAACGAACAGTGGAAGAAACGGTGACACGCCGACGCCTTTTGCCCATGTTCGTTCACGCTGCACTACACGTTACAGACGAATCCTGAACAACTCGCTTACCTCATCACCTTGCTGCCCATATTCTACGGCTTCCGCATCGACAGCTGCCATCAAGTACCTCTTGCGATCGTCCGCTAACCGCAACTACATTTGGCGCCGCCATGTGGGGGCAGTGGGTCTTCATCCCACAAGACACGCAGATTGTGAACTTTGGCTAATTAAACTTCGCCACAACATCCCGACTTACGGCCGTAACAAGACTACATTTGACTTAAAAAATAAAGCACGCTCAATCGGCTGCCGTTTACAAGATACCAAACATCCACTTTGACAACGCAGTTTTTCAGTGCTATATCTCTCAAAAATAAGAGTCACATAAGCACTTAGTCGTGCAAAATACCTTGACAACTATTTCTTTGTCCATAAAGTGTGCCCGATACAAGCCTGCATTATTTCGTTTAACTACCGTATTATTCCGCGTGAAAGCCCATATGTATTAAAGAAAAAAATACAATATTTTAGCAGAATGTTCGACAGTGTCTAAAGGAATCGCCTGTAAGCCTCGTTTTATTACGAGTATTCCTTCAGTGCCCTTTATTTTGAGCTCAATAATTTGAGCATTGCACAATTCGTGTAGTCTTGCGCCCATTAGAATGAAAAGCTGCCAGCCGATTGTTGCTGCCTTCTAGTCATTAACATGCACCAAAACAACTGCCTTTGTGCCACAAACGCAATTCCCTCTGATGAAAGTACAGCCTATCGGACACCACACGTGGAAGAGCGAGCGCTTCCCCTCAAGACAACGTAACATATATCGTGTACTGACCACGAGGTAGCGGTCCTTGACGTGGTAATAGAATTTTGTGCGCGTTTCCTGCCCAAGGACGTAGTAGAAGTCCCCGTTGTCTACGTCCTTGGATTTGGTGTTGTAGTCCTCGATGTAGTATTGGAGCTTGTTCTCCGTGTACTGTTCGCTCGTCACTTCGAACAGCGGGAAGTCCATCTTCTTACTCCACCACCACTCGTACACGACGCTGAAACGTTTCGGGTTCTTAAATGAGGTAGCACTTTAAACATACGTGTTCACGGGTGATCGGGTGGCGTTTGCTTGAAACTTCAACGCGTGATGTGCGCGAAGCGTGAGCATGAAAACTGTGAACAACAAGCACAAAGAATGGTGTGTACTGGGAGCATATTTAGGACCCGAGACTGAACGCTACACACTTCACCTCCGTAAAGCTAACAAAATTAGGACTGGAGTCGATGAAACCACGTGTCAGTTCCACGAAGCTGTTTGCAACAAGAAAACAAGACTAGTCATAGCCACGTAGCGCCGTCCTAACGAGGCACATAAAATGTGGAGCGCATGCTGTTTGCTTGACGCCACCCGTGGCAAGCCGAGCGTCGTTTTTTCTATTGCCTTCTAGATCGCGCCAGTCAAGAACTTCAAAAGCAGGTTCACCGTGAATTCTATGCTGTCTACTGCAATTAATCTCATTCCAAATCATTCGCTATGCAGTGAGTTTAGTTTCAGATTCTCATCTTTATTTTTTTCTCTATCTCTTCAATGACTCTTCTTCATCTGCACGCTGTTCACGACGAATCTATGCTCGTGCGAGAGCTCAGGTAAGCGGCGCGTGGGTCGCGATTTGTGTTCACGCACGGGTGACGAAGCAGGTAAGCGCCTCAAAATTATTGCGATTACAGCAGCCTGTGGCTTCGCTTTACAATGAGTTTTGTTCAGACTGAACAACTTTAGTCATCAATCACCGCTAAAACCTACAAGAATATAAGAAATCTAACTGCATGAACGAGTATTCCTATATGTACTGTTTAACCGCGGGGTAGACTTTCCATGCTTCAGCCCGTTTATTTCGGAAACGTAATTGTATTCTCACTATGTAACTTCGCTTAAAGGATTATTATTTTTCCCTACGTTGTTGCTAAGGTTACGTGTATATTTCAGTATCATAACACAGACCATCGGTAAAAATAGCCCTTTTTGCATATGCCCATGAATCTTGTGCATGATTCATGACAACAATATTTCTGTCTTTTTTTCTTTATGCTGATAATGCGACAAAAGAGCGTGTCTTCAATGTAATGTCGATTGCCTATTCCACGCAAGGAAACCTAATGCTTGACATGGATTTACAAAGGGGGTTCTTATTAGGTTCACCGACCTCTTCACATAAATGCGTGTCCTGAAGAAACACCCTATACACCCTAATATACGCGCCTAGCTGTCCCATGATGCCCGAATGGTACTACCGTTATTTTTTTTCGGCCCAATACATGCTTTAAGTTGCATGATTAGTGTTTAAGTATATGTGAGTCTGCGAAAGCTCTCAATTATGGATGCTTTTTTGTGGAAAAGAATGATTTGCGGTGAAACTAAATTATCGATTGTAATTAAGCCCGGAAGTTATTAGAGTCCGCTTTGCGTTCGCGACAACGGCGCGTGCTGAGACGACAAGGAATTGCCTCGTTATAATCAGTTATTATCAGCAAGCACATAGTAGAACTCAACCTGGAACACGGACGAAGAAGGAGGACTGGACGAGCTGCTTCTTCGCCGTCCTCTTTCTTCGCACGTGTTCCAGTGAATGTGTAACAAACAGCCCAGTGACTAGTACTGCTGAGTGAAATTATAACCCTGCCCATGGAACCGACGCGTCCGTTCAATAGATGCGGACGAACGACCTCACTGTGACCAAATTCACTGTTAAACTCGAAACGTAAGTTCGCCGATTCGATTCCCGTGCGCGGAGTTTTGACTTTCCGTCGTTACTCGCCGCAGTTCAGTCATTGACCGTACATAGTACTTGCGTCACTGCTTGCGTCATTGCGGGAATATTTAAAATGAGAGGTCGCGGTATCGCCACCTCGTGGTGGACCGGCTATATTCCCCTGTAACGACGTTATTTCCTCACATTATATTTAAAAAAAACATTACTAAAAATACAATTCGTCGGTATACTGCCCTGCAAAAAAAAAATAACAAAGAAACGCAGTATGTTATAAAGAGAAAAACTTTTTTTAGGAGTGGCACGTTACCGCTCTCATAAGCATAGTATTTAGGTTTGGGTGGGTCGGTATGGCGAACCGGCGCTGGCCAGAGGGCGCTACAGAAGTCTTGAACGTGGAACTGAAGTATGCCTACGACGCCTGGTAAGGATGACACGAAAAATAATGCGACACTTTGACCAACAACAGACGCGCGCCTGCATCAACGTTGGCTAAATAGGGCCGATATATGCATACTCTAACCATAGTCTAACTCTGTCCACAGCCATGTGCGTTGCCAGAAGCGCAGGCGCTTCTGCGGTCTAGCGCGCCGTTTCCCAGTCAGGTGAACCGCTGGGCACGTGGGCCTTCGGATAAACGGCGAATTCATTGGCGCGAAATCACAGTTTTTGCTGTATTGAGAGCGCTTTCCTTCGCTCACTGTGCGGTGTGTTACGGCGCTGCTGTTGACATGCGAAGTCGGTTCTGCTGGTTGCCCGTTGTTATAATTGAACTTATTTTGCTCTGGATGAGTTTCCGCCTGCCGAAACTAGGCAGTATTATGAGCTTGAACCCAGTCGTTGATGATAAGGTTGCAAAAGTTCTACGAAGGCACAATTGCTCATGCCTACATGCAAGCAGACAATAACGACTGTAATCACGCTTATATGGGCGATTTCCTTGCGTAGCATGTGCGGACTCCTGTACATGATTGCCAGTTTTTTTTTATCATTGAGTTGGTACCGTGTTCACGAACCTTTCTTTCATATAGTTTTCTCGGGTAGAATTGATTTTTTTCCCCTGATTGCACTGTTATTAACGCAATACATTTTGTGCCCGAACGTTATGGCTGTGGTATGCGAAAGGAATGAGTATAGAATGTTGACCTTATACGCTGAATTGTTTTCAGGCTGTCCTAGTCGATCGATGTACGAGCGCTGTGGCAGGGACACGAACCAACGACTTCGCGCGCAGCAACAGGACGCCACTCATTATGTATTACTTCGGTACACTATACCTACCAGGGTAACATAAACTAGTCAATCGTTTCATTAACACGATTCTGATTGATTGATTTTAACGTCCCAAAGCAGCGAATAGGGGGGCTGCGAAAGGAGTGTATAGTAGGGGAAGCTTCGGATGAATTTTGCCTCTTCCCCCCCCCCCCCCCCACCCTGAAGTATTTTGGTGTGCCCCCGAATCTCAGATACCGACATACGAGCCGCTTTGCATTTGACTTTTGACTCCTGACCGCCTCAGCTACTTTGACATGCGCCGAGATCTTGGATGTTGGTGCATGAGCACCTTCGCATTCCGCCCCGCACGTGAATGCAACGATCGATCTGGTCGGGACGTCACAGTGACCGACAAAGCCATGCATGCTGCTAACACACACGTCTGCAGGACGACCGACTGACCGAGTACACTGGGAATCCTTCCTTCATCCCGAGGTGGAACTGCAGCTCGTGCCTCTTGCCCAGCTCGAACTTGCACCTGACATCGGGTATCATGTAGCGCCTGATATGTCGTAGTCATCCAGCGTGTGGTTCAGGACCCCCGGCTTGATCTGCTTCGTGATCAGCTCCAACAGCGGCATGTCCATCCGCGCACTCCACCAGTACTCGAAGGACACGCTGCGCAGTGCGCGCCGCCCCGATGCCTTCTAGCATACGTTCCGATGTGCCCCCCCCCCCCCCCCCACTTCAGGCACTTCTATTACAGTTCTACAAGCCGAGATAATACTTCAAAAAATCTCGAGAACAAGTGAAAATAATGACCTCTAGAACGCATAGAATACATATTGGGACACTAATTGGGTCTACATGTTCTCCAATGTTAATTAATACGAGTCAAGCGCTTTAGAAAAAAAAAAGAGTTGCAAGGCAGATATAGATTTTGGGGTAATATCAGTGTGTCGTCACATGATGGGTTATCTTCTGTTGTTTTGACATTCACTGGGCAAATTCACGAAGTGACTCATTGTTCGCCAAGCGCAGCTTCACAGTAATAGTCGATATTGTTACCGCACTTCAAGTATTCTTGATAGTTCGTGCGTGCACATATGCAGGCACATCAAAACACTCTTAAAGTGAAAATTCTTTGTGTTGCTCCTGTATTGCTCCTGTATATTGCTCCTGCGGTTTTTCACGCTGACGGTGCAAAACCGCAAAAGTTGCGATGCATAAGGCCAGTGACGCGTATTTTACCTGCATGCTGTGGTATCCTGTGTTAACTTCTGGTTTCGGTTTTGGATCGTTTACGTCAGGGCGCCACTCAGCACCAAACGCTGTAAGTTGCCTCCTGCTTCCCCTTGGAGAAATAAAAGAGCATTCTTTGTTTGGTCCCTAACCGAAGCAGTCCGGCTCTTTCTTGCAGCGCTGCGCGCCCCGGCCGTTTAGGCCTCATGCCGTAAATCCTCCATCCGGCCGCCCCATCGAAGCTACAACACATGCATGTACCGATAATCAGATAAAACAAAAAGGAAACGACGGCACCACTGATGAACGAATGACGCAGGCTTTAAGTATCGTCTACCTTATTTTTCCTGCCAATTTTTCTTCCGCGACAAAAGGGGTATGTCTGAACAAGAAAGAATGCACCCGTCACGTCCTTTAAGAAAAAAACGTGAGTGAAGGAACTGTAATAATTCAGATCGTAAAATAACGTCGGGTATATGTAGCGAGAACAAAAATTAAATCCAGAGTGAGAAGCCGGTGAACCTGATATCGCCCCTTCTACAACACAGCAGGTTCGTAAAGTAAAAGCATTTTGGCTGCCGCACTAAGCACTTCGCTAAATGCAAGAATGCCGTTTTAATGTCCGACAAAAGCGTATACGTGTAACTTGCATGGCGGGTGAAATAAATCGCGTAGATTAAGCGAAAGAAGAAAGGCTGAAACAAATGTTGCCAGTATACGTCTTCATATCCTTCCGAAAGGTGCTTTCCATGAAGACATCGTTGAACTTTTGTATTCCTCCTGGAAGATGCAGTTCTACCGGCGTTTTCTGAAAAAAAAGTAATGAAGGAATGAGATCTTTATTGCAATGGCCTATGGCATATTGGTAAGGGGCTTAGAGAATTCAGGTATGGGAATGGGTGGAAAGGGGGGAGGGGGAGGACGACGGATAGCGACGTTCAGTCACGTGTCTGCTTAAGCATCACAAAGAACAGAAAGAAGAAAAGAAGTCAGTGCTCGGGTATTTCACAGGTGAACATTCGTCCACGTAATAATAAAAGGCGATAAAGCGACTTGTCGCGTGAATTCCTTCCACACGACTGCACAAATTCGATTTTTCTGGTTTTATTTGAAGCACCAGTTCTCAGTAGCTTGGTTCGCTACTTGTCCTGTTGTAGTCTGTAATCTGATCAGCTTCTTGTCGGGTGCGGCCGCAGTTAGACTTCCGTGCTGTGCAATTATTTATAGTGCGCATGAATGGCCGCATTCTATAGGGCGTTGGTTCTGTCTTGGCGGCAAAGCTACAGGAAGCGCGCTTAGCAGGTGAGTACATTTCCTATACTATCAAAGTGCATACGGAGGTGGCACCGTAAGAGGCGTTTGCAGTGTTTCATCCATCGTGTGCGTTTCTCGTTGCCATCTTGTCGGCTCGCAGTTTCATATCCCTAATACGTGTGGGCGCACTGCAATGAGCCTTCTAGTGGCCTAGTATGCTGCAATGCCAGAAATCTAGTGCTTGGGTCTCTTTACCTCGCATCTCCGGAAGCAACAGCCGCCCAGCCTGATTTTCGCGCTCACGCCCACAGTGAGCTGATCTAGGCTCGCCGCTTTGAGCAAAACCACTTTGCTGCGTAGTTGCGCATACGGATTTTGTTCTACCAATCATCTTCCCATCAGCGGTGCTACTTTCTATGCGCTCTTCAACTTCCATCGCGGAGAGGCAGGTTATAGGGCACGCAAGCACTGTCAACATCTTCCGATTCACATAATACTAGGAAGGAAGGAAGGAAATCAACTTTATTCAAGGTCCTGCAGGCCACGAGAGCTTTGGGCTCTCATGGAGTGGACGTCTCCCACGACGGAACCGGGAGGTTGAGTTTCGTGGCTGCGTCGTGGACCTGCTGGACGGCCCAGAGTTGAGGAGCGAGTTCTTCGCTCCGGATTGCTTCTACAAACTTGCGCTTGCCCGGTATGGAATTTATGTGAGCTAGCGAGCCCTGCCAGAGTAAATGATAGACGCTAAGTGAGGTATTGCAATTAGTGCAATTATACTTGTAGAGCTCCGGCATGCTGTGGTGTGGTCTGTTTTGCGTGGGGTATGTGTCTGTTTGTAGCATTCTGAATGTAACCGCTTGAGCTCGAGTGAGCGTGCGGTGTGGCGTGCTATACTCTCTACGCTGTAGGTAGTTGTGTTTAGTGATTTCATTGTATGTAGTGGGGGCGTCCCTGCTCTCCGAGTGGTCGGGTGAAGCCCCGTGGTCTCTAAGTGCGCGCGCAGCCTCGTGTGCTGCCTCGTTAAGGTTGGGGACGTCGCCGATCTTTGGTCCTAAGTGTGCCGAGAACCAGTATATGACGTGGTTCTATGTGCTCAGCGTATGACGTCATCCAGAGAGGTTCACAATCTGATCGAAAACCGTCACTTGGGAAAATGATGATCGCTTTAGCAGTCTTTGACTGAATTGTGTGGCCTTCCCCACAACTAGAAGCATGCACGATCTCATACCTTGTAGGCATGATGCTTATCAAATTATCCTTGAGCTAGTCCGCGTACACAGCCGTATTTATCACGCGTCTGATACGAGTCATTCTTACTTCTAATTCTGAGCGCGCCTGCATGGGATTTCACGACATTTTATACATGTTTAGGACCTCCCTTTTTTACTATATCTTTTTTAGTAAAAAATGCAAAATGCTTTATTTTGACGCTGGAGTCGTGACTTCATCTTGTACTCTTTCTCTCTATCACGAGAATTAAGAAGGCCTCCTATGGCACAGTTTGCCCGAACTGACCAACACTTTCCAGACAAAGCTTCGTGCTCTACAGGCTATTCAAGCTCGGGCTCTCAGGGTTTGTCTTGGTTTGCCAAAATGCACATAGACATTAGCGACTATTGCGATCGCCCGGGACCAACCCATACAAACACACATTGCGGTAGAAGTGTTGAGAGTTCACATTAGGCACGTTGCGCGTGCCTGTTCTCACCATGTGACAACACTACCGCCAGAAAGGCAGCATGCATCATTTTGTACTGCGATTTCGGATTATTACACCTGCCTTCTATTAGGCTTCACCCCCGCAACTAAGCCATCGATTCCTCCATGGTGTTTGGCTCGACCTACAGTGCACCTCACCATACCAGGAATCAGGAAAAAATCCGAGCTGTCATCACCTGCTCTTAAACAACTAACACTGCTACTTTTGCACATGAAGTACGCAGACCACGTAGATATTTATACTGATGGATCGGCCACTCCCCAGTGTTCCTCTGGAGCCATGGTTTTCCCAGCGAAAGCCACCACCACCAGTTCCAAGACATATCACCCAACGACAGCGATTGCTGCGGAACTTTCAGCTCTTCGCGCTGCACTTCGTCTTGTCAACCAAGAACAACCTCGAAGATGGTCAATATTCACTGACTCGAAGGCAGCACTGCAGTCTTTGCTATCAGCCCTGCGACGTGGACCACACGAACAACTGCTATTCGAGATTAGAAAATTAATCCATACCTTGACTGAGAAAGGACAGCAGGTGACGTTTCAGTGGCTTCCAAGTCACTGCGGCGTCATAGGGAATGAACACGCTGATAACATTGCTCGGTCGGCTCTGCAAAGCGACGAAGAGGAGTCGATACCATTATCAAGGACAGATGCCGCTAGAAAGCTTCGAATGCTCAGCCATGGCACCACTTTCTCCTTGTGGAATGCAGGAGGTTTTCAAAAGAACCGGCTGCACCACCTAGACTCTTCTCTACGCCTTTGCATTCCAGCTGGAGTATTTCGTCACGAAGCTACACTGCTTTGTCGAATATGGCAGCCACTAAGTCTTTTGCTTTCCGAATCGGATGAGCCGACGACGCCTCGTGTGATGACTGCGGTGACGAGGAGACTCTTCAACACCTTCTCTGTGTCCGTCCTCGCTATAATTTACAGAGACGATCGCTCGCAAACGCGATAGCACGCTTTGACAGAACACCTCTAAGAGAGGAATTTATTTTAAAATGCTGTCATCACAAGCCATCGCAGCAGAGGGCGACGAGGGCACTGTTGCAGTTCCTTAGGGCAACAGAATCGGACAAGCGGCTGTAGCATGAACGGATGGTTCACATTGCTGCAAGTGCCACTGTGCTGTGCGGTGACAGTATGCGGTGACAGTGACCGACTGTGATTGTATGTCAGTGCTGCTTTCTTTCTTTATCTCTACTTTGTTATCATTTTACCTCCCTCTCCCCTCTCTCCCCAGCGTAGGGTAGCAAACCAGATCTTCCCCTCTGGTTAACCTCCCTGCCTTTCCACTTTCCTCTCGCTCTTCTTTTCCCTGGACAATCCACTGTAGTGCTCTAATTATTCCACCGGTTAACTCCCCTGAGCATCAGAAGACTTGCCCTACTCTTTCCTCTTAATTCTAACTATACTATAATCTGCACCTGTTTGTTCTCCAATTCATTGTTAGCGTTTGAAGTTTATTATTTTATGTTATTTATTCAATTTAGCTATAAATTATATAGCTATAAATTAGTTATTTATTCAATTTCAATTTCATTGTATGTAGTGGGGGCGTCCCTGCTCTCCGAGTGGTCGGGTGAAGCCCCGTGGTCTGTAAGTGCGCGCGCAGCCTCGTGTGCTGCCTCGTTAAGGTTGGGGACGTCGCCGATCTTTGGTCCTAAGTGTGCCGAGAACCAGTATATGACGTGGTTCTATGTGCTCAGCGTAGGACGTCATCCAGAGAGGTTCACAATCTGATCGAAAACCGTCACTTGGGAAAATGATGATCGCTTTAGCAGTCTTTGACTGAATTGTGTGGCCTTCCCCACAACTAGAAGCATGCACGATCTCATACCTTGTAGGCATGATGCTTATCACATTATCCTTGAGCTAGTCCGCGTACACAGCCGTATTTATCACGCGTCTGATACGAGTCATTCTTACTTCTAATTCTGAGCGCGCCTGCATGGGATTTCACGACATTTTATACATGTTTAGGACCTCCCTTTTTTACTATATCTTTTTTAGTAAAAAATGCAAAATGCTTTATTTTGACGCTGGAGTCGTGACTTCATCTTGTACTCTTTCTCTCTATCACGAGAATTAAGAAGGCCTCCTATGGCACAGTTTGCCCGAACTGACCAACACTTTCCAGACAAAGCTTCGTGCTCTACAGGCTATTCAAGCTCGGGCTCTCAGGGTTTGTCTTGGTTTGCCAAAATGCACATAGACATTAGCGACTATTGCGATCGCCCGGGACCAACCCATACAAACACACATTGCGGTAGAAGTGTTGAGAGTTCACATTAGGCACGTTGCGCGTGCCTGTTCTCACCATGTGACAACACTACCGCCAGAAAGGCAGCATGCATCATTTTGTACTGCGATTTCGGATTATTACACCTGCCTTCTATTAGGCTTCACCCCCGCAACTAAGCCATCGATTCCTCCATGGTGTTTGGCTCGACCTACAGTGCACCTCACCATACCAGGAATCAGGAAAAAATCCGAGCTGTCATCACCTGCTCTTAAACAACTAACACTGCTACTTTTGCACATGAAGTACGCAGACCACGTACATATATATACTGATGGATCGGCCACTCCCCAGTGTTCCTCTGGAGCCATGGTTTTCCCAGCGAAAGCCACCACCACCAGTTCCAAGACATGTCACCCAACGACAGCGATTGCTGCGGAACTTTCAGCTCTTCGCGCTGCACTTCGTCTTGTCAACCAAGAACAACCTCGAAGATGGTCAATATTCAGTGACTCGAAGGCAGCACTACAGTCTTTGCTATCAGCCCTGCGACGTGGACCACACGAACAACTGCTATTCGAGATTAGAGAATTAATCCATACCTTGACTGAGAAAGGTCACCAGGTGACGTTTCAGTGGCTTCCAAGTCACTGCGGCGTCATAGGGAATGAACACGCTGATAACATTGCTCGGTCGGCTCTGCAAAGCGACGAAGAGGAGTCGATACCATTATCAAGGACAGATGCCGCTAGAAAGCTTCGAATGCTCAGCCATGGCATCACTTTCTCCTTGTGGAATGCAGGAGGTTGTCAAAAGAACCGGCTGCACCACCTAGACTCTTCTCTACGCCTTTGCATTCCAGCTGGAGTATTTCGTCACGAAGCTACACTGCTTTGTCGAATATGGCAGCCACTAAGTCTTTTGCTTTCCGAATCGGATGAGCCGACGACGCCTCGTGTGATGACTGCGGTGACGAGGAGACTCTTCAACACCTTCTCTGTGTCCGTCCTCGCTATAATTTACAGAGACGATCGCTCGCAAACGCGATAGCACGCTTTGACAGAAGACCTCTAAGAGAGGAATTTATTTTAAAATGCTGTCATCACAAGCCATCGCAGCAGAGGGCGACGAGGGCACTGTTGCAGTTCCTTAGGGCAACAGAATCGGACAAGCGGCTGTAGCATGAACGGATGGTTCACATTGCTGCAAGTGCTACTGTGCTGTGCGGTGACAGTATGCGGTGACAGTGACCGACTGTGATTGTATGTCAGTGCTGCTTTCTTTCTTTATCTCTACTTTGTTATCATTTTACCTCCCTCTCCCCTCTCTCCCCAGCGTAGGGTAGCAAACCAGATCTTCCCCTCTGGTTAACCTCCCTGCCTTTCCACTTTCCTCTCGCTCTTCTTTTCCCTGGACAATCCACTGTAGTGCTCTAATTATTCCACCGGTTAACTCCCCTGAGCATCAGAAGACTTGCCCTACTCTTTCCTCTTAATTCTAACTATACTATAATCTGCACCTGTTTGTTCTCCAATTCATTGTTAGCGTTTGAAGTTTATTATTTTATGTTATTTATTCAATTTAGCTATAAATTATATAGCTATAAATTAGTTATTTATTTAATTTAGCAAAATACCAATAAAGAAAGGCGTCAGGCAGGGAGATACGATCTCTCCAATGCTATGCACAGCGTGTTTACAGGAGGCATTCAGAGACCTGGATTGGGAAGAATTGGGGATAAAAGTTAATGGAGAATACCTTAGTAACTTGCGATTCGCTGATGATAGTGCCTTGCTTAGTAACTCAGGGGACCAATTGCAATGCATGCTCAATGACCTGGAGAGGCAAAGCAGAAGAGTGGGTCTAAAAATTAATCTGCAGAAAACTAAATTAATGTTTAACAGTCTCGGAAGAGAACAGCAAGAGAAAAGTCTATAATAGCTGTGTCTTACCAGTACTCACCTACGGGGCAGAAACCTGGAGGCTTACGAAAAGGGTTCTACTCAAATTGAGGACGACGCAACGAGCTATGGAAAGAAGAATGATAGGTGTAACGTTAAGGGATAAGAAAAGAGCAGATTGGGTGAGGGAACAAACGCGAGTTAATGACATCTTAGTTGAAATCAAGAAAAAGAAATGGGCATGGGCCGGACATGTAATGAGGAGGGAAGATAACCGATGGTCCTTAAGGGTTACGGACTGGATTCCAAGGGAAGGGAAGTGTAGCAGGGGGCGGCAGAAAGTTAGGTGGGCGGATGAGATTAAGAAGTTTGCAGGGGCGGCATGGCCGCAATTAGTACATGACCGGGGTTGTTGGAGAAGTATGGGAGAGGCCTTTGCCCTGCAGTGGGCGTAACCAGGCTGATGATGATGATGATTCAATTTAGCTTCTCCAAATTCTTTCTTTCTCTTTCTTTCTCCCTTTCTTTCTTTCTTTCTTTCTTGCCATGCCCCAAGTTACAACCCTAGAGGTTGAGTGCTGGTGCTGCACTGGTCGTATATCTTCAATTCTACTTACGGGATTGTAGATATGAATGCCGGGTTTGTCCTTGGCACTTTGAAACTCTTTCTTGCTCTCCTCGTTGTGATACTCCGGAGTCCCGAGGATGTCATTCATACTTCAGGATGGCGATGAGCAGCCGTCAACAAAGATGCTGTTAACTGTCCACACGCAGGGACAAGCCGCTGGAACCTGGTGGTGGAGATGAGACTCAGAGTTTGTGATCAGGCGCGAAAATTCCGCGAAATCTTTCAGTGTATATCTTCAACTCAAGGTGCTCGCTTCTGCTGCGCATAGTACGACAGTCACATTTCTCCAAGAATCTTTTTAATATAGGAATGTGTGACGCTCTGAAAGCGGCAAGAATCGGATTCACCTCGAGGTTCCTGAGATAGCCCGCCTTTGCGGGATCGCGAGGAGTAGGACCTCTGCGATGTGTTCGGTGGTATTTACTATAATTAATTAGAATGTTTTAGGAATATATGCGTCATACTGTTACGGTTGCCAACTATTATAAGAGGAAAGCCAGAATTGGTGTAATTAATTATGGGGTTTTACTAGCCAAAACCACTTTCTGATTATGAGGCACGCCGTAGTGGAGGACTTCAGAAATTTCGACCACCTGGGGTTTTTTAACGTGCACGTAAATCTAAGTACACGGGTGTTTTCGCATTTCGCCCCCATCTAAATGCGGCCGCCGCGACCGGGATTCGATCCCGCGACCTCGTGCTCAGCAGCCCAACACCAAAGCCCCTGAGCAACCACGGCGGGTTCAGAATTGGTGTAAGTGCTGTGGCAGGGAACATAAAAAAAAACTGCCTCTGAACTCACGAGACAATAATTTCGAGTAAGACGCATGGCTGTATCGTAAAACAACCAAGCCCTCTAGTCTTAAGTACAGCAGTAACGCCCAGGCGGCTTTCGTAGGGACCCGCTTGCTCAAATTCTCAGTTCCCCCGAGACGGTATTCATGATTTGAATGCACTGCCTGAAAACGTTGTTCTGTCATCACTACCTTTTCAATTTTCTTATTCATACTATTCTTCACTGTTTCATATGTTCTCCTGTGGCCCTTTGTAAAAAGCCAGCACTCCACCGATTTTGGTTGGTCCGTGATCGCTACTTTTCTGAAACGTGATAAGAGAAAAGGAGGAAATGGTAAAGCAAAATAACTTAGCAGATAGCGCATCCCGTTTTTTTATGTCGAACTTCCATGGCACAGACTTCTTTGGTAACACTCACAGTTTCCCTTTGCAATTCTTGAAATAGCGGTCCCGCTATGCCCGATATTGAACAAATCTTAGCCAGCCTGCTCCAAGGAACCGCTCTTTCCCTTCGAACCTTCTGGAAGGAACCAAGGAAAGATAAATGTTGGTCTCCTTTCACAGCTGCCGAGGAAAGAAACGAGCAATATGTCGGCCTGTCATCCAGTCAAATAGGCTCGCTTTGCGCCGAAGAAGCGCAGATAAATCATTACGAACTGCATGTCTGGTTTTACCACGATACGAAAAAGTGAGAGGCTTTAGGTCACAACTCGTAGGAAAAAATGGAAAATTAATAACAATCACTCAGTCAGGAGAAATGCACCTTTAAGCAGGCCTTCCAAGCAGCTAACAATTCATTACCTGGAATTACTAAGGAACATGTTTGAGGGTTGTGTACTAAATGTCCCCGTTGGTCGGCGCACGTCAATCACGGCACACGCGCCGACTAACAGGTAAACCTCGACGAAAGCAGCGGGCCCACCTGCTTGTATACTATCAGATTGTGTGGCGTGTTTGCAACACATGTCGGGAGAGGGAGCTGCCTGTCCCTTGAACGGGGTGATTGAAAGCGCAAAGAGGGCCCAACCTGGGGTCGCTAAAAAGAAACTGAGAGAAACAGGGACGGTAAATTGGGTGAAAAGGTGAAAAAAAAATACTCCGTGGAGATCTACAAATAAGCGGGGAAAAAAGGAGAGAAAGTTCGTAGGATAACTCAAAGGAAAGTGCCTCGACTGCCACCGCAGTCTCCTCGACCACAATTTTACTGGTTCCCACGTGATATCGTTTTCTTTTTATGCGCCGTGACAGTCGAGTATACATGGCGTTTTACTAACAACTCCTTTAAAGCCAGCAGGCATCGTGCTCCTCCGGGTGACAGGTGGCCAGTCAGCTCTCTTCCTCCTCTCTGTGATTGTTTTTATGTGTGCCAACCAAACATTTAAAAAAAGTAATGACAACAATTAGGAGTCCACAGGTTCCATTCCCAGCTGCTGCTGTGTCACTTCTACGAGAACAGAGTGCCAAGGCACACTAATAAGCTTATATTTAGCCGGACATATAAAATAAGTCAAGAATGGTCGGAATTGTCAGTGCTGCAGGCTCACTGTAAACGCTCGGGAGCTGTATGAGAAGATCATGCATGCAATGCTTCCATAGCGCACGGGCCATCCAGTGGCGTGCAATTACTCTCCCAACTGCGTAAACTATGCACTGTGGGTTCGATTCATGGTGGTGTTTCATCGTCTCGCATCCTCCTTCTATCTTCCTTTTTCTCCTCACTCTAACGAGGAGCAGCGGGCCACAATCAAATCTCTTCGGCTGACCTCTCCGGACTTCCTTTTCAGTCTTTCTGCGGAAGTTTAACGCTATACATCATCGTCGTCGCCCCCATATTTCTTTCTCCTGACTTACTTAACAGGTGCGCGCCACTCTAGGTCAGCAGATGATTTTACTCCCCTTGTTTCTAGTGGGTCTTACCAAGCACACCAAGATTACTCCCTCGCGCACCCAGGAGTCAAACAAAACACACCGAACGACTCCCTGGACGTGACGTCTTCATTGAAAAGAGTGGCGACACCTTGGCTGGGGTCGAAGGTAATTCAGGCATGGGAGCGGATAGAACTCTGAGGACGGTCGGCCCGGTGTGCGTATGGGAGTCTCGCAGTTACAGAATAGCGGACCGGAATCGACGACGAAGGCCAGGAGCGCTTGCCGAGCCCGTCCTCCGATCGGATGCAGCCACTGTAGTGCGGGATGGTCGTCCTGTTTCCTGCGTGTGTCTTTATGATTCGACACTCCCAGAACACGTGCTTGGCCGTGGCACGACGTGGCTTGCGGAAACCGGTACACTGGTAGTGGAACTGCATAGAAGTCTTTTCATCTTCATCGTTCTGTTCCTTTCCTTTCCTTCAATATATGCACCTGCAGTGATCAGTGACGTCAGAATTAAGAGCAAAAGTTTGCAGATGATGGTGAGATACCAAGGCCGCGTCGCGTATTAAGACGCTTTCACATAAGCAGCGCCACCACGCGTGCCCTCTCGAACATACCAGTTTCTCTATGTTTGTTGACGACGTAGATGTATAGGCATATGCATCTATTGCACGTACCCACTTTGGGAGATTAGTCAAGCAGCGGGTAACTCCCAAAATAATAATATATAAATTCACATTAAAAAAAATCACTTAAAGCACTCAAATTAGGTGGGTTAGAAACAAAAGATCCAGCACTTGTCGTACGGATATCTATAGAAAGGAAGGATATCAGAACAAATAAATATAACAGAAAGCAATACAAATTTTGGCAAAACGAAAATTAACGTATTGAGGTCGAAATTTAGCAAACTTAAATAGCGTAGAACCTAAAAGAACGAACTCAACTGCAGCGCAAGTTTACTCATCCCTGTGTCCACGAGTCGAGGCACCCAAGATCACCAAACCAACGTTCGTTAAGCCCGCGGTAAACTTCGTGCGCCGTACAGTTCTTCCTCTTCGCCTACTTCGGGCATCGGGTTCGTGCTTCCTCCTCTTCGCCAACGGTGACCGCGCGGGAGGCGAGGAAGTAAAAGTTTCCGGGCTGCCCGCGTCGTATCCGCATCGCCATAGCCGGGTCGACCGCCAGCGCAGCCATGACCACGCAGAGGGGCCCCGGCTACAGCAAGGGCAAGTGTCGCGCTTCCCCTCCGCTCGCCGCTCTCTCCCCTAGGGCTCGACAGAGGCGGCTGTCCGGCTCCGCGGTGCACACCGCAGCGTTGCCCCATCGCGCGCACCGCGAGCCGCCAACTGCATTTGGGACCCGGCACACGTCGGTGGCGAACTCGGATCGCGGGTCCCTCGGCCAGGCACCGGAGCCCGGAACATGGAGCGCATCTTGGGCAAAGTTCGACGGAGCAGCTCGTCGCTCATGGAAGGCGCACAGCGAACACTTTTCGGATCGAGTCAGTAACTGCGGTATTCTTTGCGACGGGAGTAGCGAAGTTGCCGGTGTGTAGGTGGTGCTTGATGAACGAGTATATGTCTGCCGCTAAAAAAAAAAAAAAAGCTCATGGAGAAGCGAGAACACTTGTCATTCATGTTCCATGTCCTCGCGTTGGTCATTCTTAGCGTGTGAGCAGGTTCTTCGGCAAGGGATGCGAGTACACCTACGCCTGGCCTAATGAGAGCTAGATTGTGAAGGAATCATTGTAGAACCATGTAATATAGCGGCATCGTTTCTTTTTCTTCATTCCTTTTTTTCTCTTTGGAAAACGAGAACAGCGACCAGTACGCCTGCTACCTGCGGGGCCCATTCGATCGGTGCCTTTCATAGGGTGTTGAGTTACGCAGAAAAGTTATACTGACTCGCTAAATACGGGTTTTAGGGGATTGTGCGTACTTACTATGATCGCTTCAGCAGGCCATTCCCACTGTTCCACTACGCGTTTGATTTCAATTTATCGCTTCAAGTAATGCCGTGACAACGTGCTAACGCGAGATTAAATGTTGATAGTGTACACGGTTACGTCGCAAAAAAAAACATTGCAGAGAGGGGGCTAATAAATTTCTTTGAGAAGTTTATACCGACAGTATCTTTGCGTTTTGTTTACAAAGGGCTTTCTTGCCCATGGACAACGCGATCTCTCCATCCACCCGTACCACGCCATTTTTTGTTCTCATATCCACACCCGTTTACATAAACCCATAAGTCCGCCCCTAATTGACTCCAAGTCGAAAAAAGTGTTGAAATTTACTGCTATTCATCCTTACATTGCTTCCTTTCCGAATAATTAACGCACTTTTTTTTTATTCCGATGGCACTTACTGTGTCTTTTACCATTTGGTCACATTTCAAAATGTACGATCACGTTGTTAACACGAAATTAAATAAAATAAATATAAAAGAAAAGAATGGGTGAAAGTATTTGCTCAAGTTCGCTGGCCGAACAGTACTATATTAGGTAGTTTCTTTTTAATTTCAGCCTTCGATGAAACACCGTAAGTATTTTCACGATGACTTTTCAATTTATACTAGGGTCGTGTCCGAAAAATATCTACACCGTGGTGCCAATTACATATTTGAAAGTAAGTATACGTCAATACCATTTCTCTGAACACTCACATGTTTTGGAATAAAACGGAACAATCCAAGTAGCTTCCGATATTGATTCCATGAGCGGTTCGATATGTTCTGTCACACTATGATTAACGCACTCCGTGAAAATGAAGTATGCCGTTCACGGTGCATTGCTGTCTACGCTTTTATTATCCCTAAAGAACCTCTTCCTTTATTTTCTAAATGTGTACATGCTTGCGTTAGCGCTATAGCATTTTTGCACCAATATGTCCGAATGCCCAAAAATATTGACCTATTAGCAAAGGCACGACACTGTCCAACTCGCTAAAATAAATCCAAGACAATCCAATTCAAGATTCCATAAGAATCGTGAGTGAAACGTGCATCACGCAGTTTCGCATTGCGACTTATAGTCGTGGCGTCAATCTATCGCAGGTCTTCGCTCGGCCACTTGTTCACGTGGGAGAGCATGGTGGTGGTGTTGTGCGCCCTCGTGCTGTCCGTCATATTCGGATTCTTCATTCACCAGAGTTTCCACTCCAGAATGTCAAGTACGCCCGATCGTCGCCACTTCTTATGTTCTTCTTTAGCAGTGCTAGAGGTGGTATCAATGAGTCAACAGAACCAGAAGACGCAATTTAAGAAGCTGCGAAACCCACGTTAGGCGGACATGAGTTGCAAGTAAACATTCATTGTTAGCTGTTTGGAGGAACTCTTAACAAAGGGACAAAAAAAAAGAATGCACCAACCAGTTCAATTTTCAACCTCCCTGCAATCCGTTGATCAGCCGCAACGTGTACAAAAGACGAGGGTCACAAGTAAGTTAACAAACGCGCTTGCTCTCAACTGTGTTTGCACTTTGAAGGAAACTTCAAAGTTTGTAAGAGGCAAAACGGGTGTGGTGTAGTACATGTTGCCATTAACTTTCAGTAAAGTACACATAGACAAATCTGGTCGGTGTGAACACCACCCCGTTAAAAGAGCATCTCCGATCACTTGGTAAAGATGATTACTCACACTTAGCCAACCACTGTAAACGCTTTCAGTGTGAGCCTGTTTCTTTTGACACCTTTGTTCTGTTAGCACGCGAAATAACAGGTATATTTAAACACCACGTGACCTCCCCGCTATCTGTTGCTGTTTTTAACTTTCTATTCTTTATTCTACACGTGTTCATTGTATTTTGCTGGGGAATGTATGTATCACGTTTTCGAAAAATCAGAATAAACTGAGTTGTGAGTCAGCACCTGCGTATTAACTCTAACTGTGAACTCTCTATTTTGTGCGCTCTGCAGATTAACAATGAATAATTGCCAGCTCGCGTCCAACTTTCTGTTCTGTTGCGCGTAAGCGCCATGTGTGCTTAGTCTTTTCTTTTATCGCCTCTTCTAGCACTGTTTGATTATGTGCCGCCATCAACTATAGTCCAAGCTGCCCCTGTTGCAGCAAGTGCGTGTTGTCACAAGAACGTTCCAGGACGTTCTGTCGCTAAAGGCTTCAAAAGCATTTCGGGCTTTTCGTGATGAAAACCTCCGGAACTTAATCGCAAAGCGTTGCTTATGCCACTGAGGGCCGCAAACATACATCCTAGTAGACGCAAAGAAGACGCAGATAAGTCCCCTATAGTCCGTGTGTGTCCACGTTCCTCAGGTGGCACAAACAGCGCGCTTTGACATGAAGCGTTGCTTCCGAGATTACAACGGCCACCTTTGTGTGCCACTGTGATCTCGGAGACCACGCGTAACCTATCGCTAACAAGTCCCGCTTGAAACCTAGCCCGATGCAGTTCGCACCTGTGGTTTAGGACACACGTCTAGCACGAAATTGATTGCGATGAGCCTAGCGTCTGACATGAAAAGGAGCTCATGCACTATATGCTCTGACAGTGTTCGTAAGCCTTTTTCTTTCTGTAGTAACTGCATGTCCGAAATTAAACTCCATATATGTTAGAGTGCTCGTACATATTCGTAAATTACATTTACTTCAATTTAAGAAAGAATGACGATGGTAACCGACACGCCACTGTTCTTAAGATGTCCCTCTTGTCTGAAGAGTCACTATGACCAAACCTAATAGCACAATGAATGTTGCAGTATTTTTTTTAACAATTGAACACCCCATTCGCGTACCGGTCGGCTACTGCACAGCTTTGCAGTGGTCACGATTCCTCTTTTGGCGAACTGTACATCCGTCTCTGAGCGACGATCGACACTACAGCGCTTTACTTGGGCTAGAGCGAGCTATCGACAAGCATACCTCATACGAACCTTAGACAAGCGTTCGTTATTGACGAAATCATTGCATTCATTCCAGGTGGACTCATGGCTGACAACGACGCGCATGAAATGCAAGACAACGTCGATGTCTCAAATTGTAAGCAATGTCCACACTATTTGCATAATTTTCGCGGTATACCTCTACGGCCAGTGCTGTTTTATATAGAAATGACGTATTCCACTTGTCGTTCCAGTGCGCTTTGGTAACACCGCAATGATTGCCTGCAGGCAACAGTTATACTGCGCTGCGATGGTGAGCTAGCTCCAATGGCGATGAAAAACCGTAATCATCACTGGTGGATTGGTTTATTCTCGTAACACAGCTTTAGAGCTGCCGTATACTACCTCAGTAACAGAGTTTGAGTGCTCTGAGACGTAATACTGACACAGTGCATACAGGCAAGAACTCAGGAAAGCTCACGAAGACACATCACGATGCCAGGAATGTGTGTGCTCATGTCCCTTCTTGTGTCCTCGCCTGTTTGCGTTACATCAGTGTTCCAAGATGCCAAACCAACAGGACCGCATCGCAACACTAGTTGGCTCTGAAATGGCCAGGTGAATATTCTAAAAGTGATGACTCTTAAAGAACTATGGTGATTGTCCGATACGTACTGATCATTCGCATCTTTTGACTTGCTTTGATTGACGCTTATTGCATGGTTACATTACACAGGCATATTAAATCCTGTGTTTTGACTAAAACATGCTTGTAGCCCAGAACTCGTAAGAGCACATTGTGTAGGCTGTGGGGTGCTCGGTTTTGGCGCGAAGGCGTACGTAAACGTACAACACTGTGCAATATATACTCCTTAGGTGTAGATATACTCCTTAGCACTACTTGGAAAAGGCGCCACGAGATGACTCTCCATTCATAAGGCTCTCACGGGAGAGGCGGCAGTACTTTTCTAGAGAAAATGTCCGCTATGATGGCGTTGTTTTCTGCGCCCCATTTTGTGTGTGTGCGCCACTTGTAATGGCGACGAGACCACGCCCTTTTAGTCTACTTTTCGCTGGAATGTTGCGCCTAATTCTTGCCGTATGACACTGCGATCATTGGTCTCTTTAAGAAGGAGGCGTGAAGGGGCACTATCTGGACGCGCTCGCGACGTAATTTGTTGCGATGTGTCCGCATCTAAATAGACTATATATATATATATATATATATATATATATATATATATATATATATATATATATATATATATATATATATATATATATATATATATATATATATATATATATACATATATATGTTGCAACTTTTCTATACGAAAACTGTCACGGGCAGTTGTCATCATCTGCAGATCTCGATGTAGTTTCTTGAAGTCGATATTGATGATAATATTAGGTGAGAGACACAGCGATGGCACTATGTCAGTCCATCTCAAAATCATTGTCTGTTGTTGAAATATAGGCATTACTTGTCGCTACTGCTTAAGATTGCGTTATACCAGTGACTTCACTATAAGGAGGGAGGGTGAAATGGCAGATTTCTTCGCCAATGAAGCAAAAAAGGCGCCGGGCGCCTTTCGCTGAATGGAACCGTGGCACTATGGGTTGACTAGAGAAAAAGAAAAGAATGGAAATTTGTAGGAGGGTGCCCTTAGCAAAGCTTAAATGACTTATAATGCTGTAGAACGTTGAGTTGGAATGTACATTAGAAATGCTAGTCCTGAAAAAAGATACATAAAATGTTTTTACAGGTATAGCCGCGCAGCGCTCGTTGTAGCTACTGTAGAAATACTTTAACACCTGGGCCGAGTGCACTAGCGGATAGCGCGAGATTAGCATAAATGTGTGCTATAATTTTCTTACGAAAGCCTCATTAAAATACCACATGGTCTACATAGACTGTATTCTTCACCAAGTCACCTACCATTTCTGTTTCGTCTTCATTTTCCTTTCCGTATTTCTGTTTTTTTGTCATCTCTCGAAACCAGGGCCACATAAGGACGGAGAGGCCGTGGGCATGCAAGGAAGTCTCGACATACGACGCTTAGGTACGTTTTCAAAAGTTGAATGCCTACACAGAAAAATGTATGCGAACTCGGCTGTCTAGAGTTGGAGGGATGGCTTGCAGTGAGTATGAACATCGGTGACACTGAAAAAGATCACACTCAGGAAAGACGACGCCCTAAGGAAAAAGAAAAGGACAGGAACGACGATAACTGGATTAAAGACTCGTACTTTTTTATTCACAAAGCCGTCTCTTCTGTCTGAGATTCATAACAGAACAAGTCATATCCGGCAGTGAATGCATGACTACATATCGCATGACCACTTATAAGATGCAAGCGTCTAGAGATTCAAGGGTCCAAATTCACATCGAGTGCTAAAAACTTCTCGACGTGAGAACTCTTACAAGCGCTTGTCATCATCTGCAGGGTTAGGAACTTCTCTACTTGATGCAAAAGAGCCAGTGTTCCCATCTGTTTCATAGCTGTCCTTCTGGCTCGTTTACATCCTTCCAGCATACCTACGTACGAACCTGTGGGCTGGAAAATTCGTAAAATTCACCTCCCAGAAAATAAGAAGGCGGGGGGAAGGGGGGGAATAGCACGTGCGTGATTTTTGTTTGTTTGTTTGTTTGTTTGTTTGCACTGACCACTTGCACACACTTGCTTGCGTGCGTCACATACATCGTTTGTGGTGGTGGTGCTTGTGTAGCGTCTGCAGCAGCTTCGCTGTACACCCACTTCCAAAAAATGAAATAGAGGCGGAATTTCTTTTTTTTTTTGCATACTGTTCCAATCTTTCCGTGAAAGCACTGTGTTGCTTGGATATAGAACTTCGCAGTGGTACAAAAATGATATAGTAATGGTTAGTTACTTTATGAATAGGATTATTTATCTTGTGAATACATAAATAAAATACTTAAGCAAGACTTGAATGCCCACTAGTTATTATTACATGATAATAAACTTCAAGCACTTGAAGCGTTCGTTCTGTTGATACTGTTGTGTCCTTTGCGCTACAAGGTCATTATTCTTAAAATGCTTCGTGTCAAACTCTACACTATACGTTATCACGTTTGTGTGCGTTTAGAAATAGCTAACCACGTGGTCTGCACGCCTAAAAGTGTTAGGCTGTACGCTAAACCTTGGTAGACATGGCATATGCGTACTGAGGCCGTTCTGTCTCCAAAAGTGATTATCGACTCCCTCAACGTTCTATTGTCCTCATAATCTCTACTACTCATTTTCTGCCCCTTAGCACTAGCATATCATGCTTGTTAGCGCTGCTTCACCTTCGTCCAGGAGGCCTAGCGAAACGAGGCTTCCACTGTGCTCGCACAGCTTCCAGTGCATATTCCCCTTGACGACTTCTGGTAGCATATCATGCGGCACTGGTATACTAATGCTATTTTAGTCTCAACGTGCGTAAAAAAGCTAGCGTTGAAAAAAAAAGACAATGCGAAATGACTGTGTTATTGTTAGTAGCGAAACATATCTATACTAATCTTGAGCCACATACGTACGACGTTCCTGGCACAGACTCCGTGCAGCTGTATTTTGCCTCAGTACAATCCATTTTACTAACACAGCGAAGCATTTTTCAGATTCCTAAGCTCAGCCTCCATTGCTGAGCACAATTTTTTTTTTCAAATTAAAATAAAATCTCTTTATTGGATTTTATTTCTTTAGAAGCTCCAACCTTCAAGCCCAGGATGTCAAGGACTCGTAAGCGGTCTCTTTCAAACGATTCTTTTGCGATTTTGAATGGACGTGCATGGATGTAAGCATTGTTCTCTTCGGACTTACCGCTTGCCTGTTCCCCATGGGAAATACACATTACCGACGTTTTCACGAGACGGGATCGAAGAAAAAGACGAGTATCCCCGCAGCCTAAGCATCCAGCAAAAAATCGAAAGCGTCCTTGCGAGCGCTACCTAAGCAGTGCAGTGCACTTCACCGAATGTATGCCTAATCTTTTGCGGCTGTCGCGATTTGAAATCTCCCGTGCGTCAGTGCGCATACGCACGTGCGCGCGCGTGCGTGTGAGCGTGACGAGTGCGCCATCGACAAATTTTGATATGCGCGCATTTCGGGGTATGTGCGTTTGCATTTGCATGCTGGCATGTGTACGTGGGTCGATTGTTGCCGCGTACCACTCCTACTGTATTTATCGAAAATTTCTGTCTAAAGGAGAGCGGAATAATCCGCTCTCCTTTAGAGACGCAGCAGTCTCTTCATAGGGACGTAATATCAATAATTTTGCCAGGAAAGAAAGACAACCCTTCGTTAACACTCTCGAAGTGCAGCGTTCTTCCGGTAGGTTTCATGTTAACCGCAAAAGTGCTTTTACAGGCAAGCACAAGTCTTCCAACGAACATGCAACAAAGACTACGAAGAAAGACACAAGGACACGTAAGTCATTTTGTGTAACGAAGCATTTCTTCACGTCTTTAGCCAATCCCTCGAGGCGATATCTTTATTTTTTAAAGGGAGAAACGTAAGAAACCATATACATTATGCTAACGATCTAAAGCGCATATCGTACTATTCTCGCTTCGAGATTCTCAGGCACACCACTCCGAAGAAAATACTGTCTTTTAGATCACGTCACGTTTGCAAACCTCAATACTTCGCCACGAGCCTTTTGAACTAGGCTCCTATATTGAGTGACAAGTGAATTCCCCGTTTTTTCTTTTTTTTTCTTTCTCAAAAGCAATTTATTTTAGTAGATGCTAACGACCTGGAGATAAACATTGGTTTTAGTTCATTTCTCTTTTTTTTCTGTTTTCTTTTTTTTGCAAGTGTGCTTGCAGGGGTGGACGAAAAAAAAACTACTCTGAATTGAAGCCAGGGCCTGCAGGGCCACGTGTAAATCGTATAATCGTTTTTCTCTAGCGGTTGTCGTGAAAAGTGACACTCATGCTTCCGTACTCTCTAATTTTGCTCTCCCAAAAGCAAAACGAAAAAAAAAAACCTAAATTATCGAGTAGGCTGTATCGACAACGCAGTGGTTCCCGTGAAAAGTCTCGTGTGAGCTGCTGAGGGTGTGTGGGCCCTAAGTCACAGAAATTGCATAACCAAGTACGCAAGTGACATTTATTCACGCCTTAGCAAGCTTATATTTTCAAGTCACTAAGTTATGATGCCTATAGGGAGAAGAGGAGGCGCAAGGGGGGGGGGGGGTCTACGTTCTTAATTTTGCAATCGTACTCGCTACCTAATCGTAGTAGGCCCGCCGTGGTCAAAGGTCGTGGGCGCAAAACTGGCGTTCCTCTGTCATGCTGTCCGAGTCTCTTCACGCCATTTATTGACGTTACGTGATGAAAGCGGAAGTGCCATAGCCGAGCAACCGTCAATTTTCTGCAACAAATTGCACACTTGTAAGCCCCATAGCTGCTGATGAGCACAGGATTGGGCTTGATTAATTATACCTATGCTGAGTGAGCTCTCCCAAACGCGACTACTCCCGCTCGGATCGGCAAGCATACCGCCGCGCTGCGCTTTTCTGAACGCCGAGCGAGAGGCTAAATTTAGTTCCAATTGCGTCATGCGTGGCACGACAACGGCGCCCTCTGTGCACGTGACCAATGAATGAATGAATGAATGAATGAATGAATGAATGAATGAATGAATGAATGAATGAATGAATATTTTGACACAAGAATACAAAGAATCTCTGTCAAAGAGGTTGACATAAAGGCACGAATGCATGGTCGAGTAACGGCTTTTTTTCCCTCCATCAACGCAATGATCCCAAAGTTAGGAGCGTGGGTAGTACTGTTACATAGACATAAGCATTAATAGTATGACACGTTTTCGTAACGTGCGGTTTTAGCAAGCGACCCCCTATGCTGACCAAATTGAAGGACGTTTCCCGTCAAAAAGAGTACGCTTTTCTGTATGGACATAGCAAATGTCTTCAGACTTCACAACTTAGCCTGCAACACGAACCCATGAATATGCTGAAGGAAGCTGCACATTCGACCGGGCTTATGTGTAAGGAATAAAAGCAGTATGTACTTTGGCAAGCTAAAGGATGTGGTCACTTTATTCATCGTGCTTTCTTAATGAAAATTTCACATCTATAAAGAAACCAGGAGATATTATCAGATTCGTAGCAGCCCTGCCATGCAAGTGAAACTGACTTCCCGTATTCCGCGCATTGGGGGCACGTTAAATATCCCCTGATGGTCAAAATTATTCTGGAGACCACCACTATGACTTATGCCTCATAGTCAAATCGTGGCTTGCCACGTAAAATCTCAGAATTCATTCATTCATTCATTCATTCATTCATTCATTCATTCATTCATTCATTCATTCATTCATTCATTCATTCATTCATTCATTCATTCAGAAACTGACTTGACAAGGTATTGTGTGTCTGAACTTTTGTCGAGTCTCAGCTTGGAATACATGCAAACCTGCAGCCAACGTAAACGTCTTGCTTAGTCAATCGACAGCGTGAATGTGCATAACTTGTACAACATTTTCAGCATACTAGCGCTCGCTTTCTCAATTGCTCACTAATACATTATCATTATTATTTTTCTTGCACACGCAGATGGCTCTCGTGCCCAACAGCGCGTCCCCGAGAAGCAGAAGTGTAAGTATTCGAAAACGGGCTTGAAATTTCAATGGAAGGGGAGATGCGTGGCTATTTGAATGTATAAGGAATCATGTTCGCAATTTGACATGACATTGTCTTTGCAGCTCTCAACGAGAAGATCAAGAAGACGAAGAAGAAAAAGAAGAAGAAGAAGAACAATTCTGCAAAGGCCCTCAAGCCTAAAACGATTCCAAGCGCTACCAAAGAATCCAGCGAACCCGTAAAGGGTTTGAAACCAAGCGGTAAGAGAGATGTGGTTAGTCTAAGGACTATGACTCAACAACGTACAGTTCTCCACGTATAAAAAAAGAAACACTGTTGTCTAAATGAAAGCAATGTTTTGAAGTTCACTGCGCCTACGAGCGCAGGTCACTTGTATCTAGACACGTCAGAACTGTCGTGAAGTGGCCAACGAGTCGTATTCGAGATCTTATTTTCGTATTTATCGCTGCGATTGCATGCACGAAGTAAAGGCTTCGCGCACAGCAATATCAGACACAATCTCCACAACCTCCACAACACCCGCTTCACTCCACTCTCCTTCTGCGAGGAAGAAGAAAACATGACATTATACTTGCCTTTGTTTGCAGCAGATGACCTAAGCACGTCATTTTGAGAAACACGTGAGTAATTACGTGCTTGCTTCCCTGTGTTAGACAGTTCCAAAAATAAATCTTGTGTGTGTGACACGCCCAATGGCACTGATATACTTACGAAACACTTACACAACAAAGGAGCACGCATTGGTGACATTGTTCAGTGCTGAAACTGTTTTACGCAATTTCATTTATCTTTTCGCGCACGTAAGACAAAGTAACTTCACAAAGAATACTTATAAACTTGAGATCGCTTCCTTGGGAAACAGAACGCATTCTGGCTCTATGATACGCTGGAACTTCGCATTGCGTCCTTTATATTGGCAGCTTTCGGTATGATGCTTATCGTGCAACAGAGCACCGAAATGGCCGCGCTTTCAACTCTGCGTGCAGGCATTTCCAATCACCTGCTGTGTTTCATGTCGGACAACGCCACGGACAAACTACAGATGCCGGCCGAGTACTGTACCCATCTCGTCTACAGAGACGTGGCCCTGAGCAAGCAGAGTCATACCTTTGTGCCTGCCAATAACGGTGCGTCTGTTTCGCCCGCAGACTTCATGTTTGTCTGAAAATGAACGCTATATGTAATCAACATTAGCTTATTTTCTACAGTTTCTCGATTGCATGTGGCCAGCGCACAATAGATATGTGAGCACCAACTGGATATGCTTCAAGACGCAGGATGTCTAATTCATCATCATGAAATCATATCATAGAAACAACGAACTTAATAATCAATGAGCAACATTCTTACTGAGCAGTTAAAACTATATATTTATATATAGGCTGATCGCCTTTGTAAAGAGAAGCAATGTGCGTGGTAGCGCCGTACCTTTTAACTTCATTAATTAAAGAAAAATAGTTAACGCAATAAAAATTGACCTTAATACACCCAGTCACTAAACACGTTGAAGTCACTGCTATATTCTCTACTATAGCTTAAGACCCTGCTAGGCCACAATGCCTGTTTTTTAGCTGAGTCGATATTTTCATTTCATCTGTGGTGGTGGGGTGTATATTATTATTATTATTATTATTATTATTATTATTATTATTATTATTATTATTATTATTATTATTAAACTCTACATTCTCCACGCAGGCACTGGCTTCGACGAGTTCATGTCCTTGCGGGAGCGCTTCGTGACGACCAAGTTCGTGGTGTCCCTGAGCCCGGCGCTGGTGCGCGAGCTGCTGGACTACGCGGACAGAGACGAACGCAACCTGGCGGCCGTGTGCGCCCAGCTGGCCAAGTGGATCTCGCAGAACGAGCTCAACGGCGTCGCCTTCACGGGACAGCTCATCACGAGCACGCGACACAAGAGCATGCTGGCGGTGTTCAAGGTGCGGCGCGCACGGCCTTCTACACTCGCCGCATGCAGCCTCTGCCGCTCTAGCTCTCTAGAAAAAAGTTTCCGTGGGTTCGTGTCGCTTATTAATCGGCGTGAGCACTGATCAATGCGCACTCGGTCAAGACGCTCAGCAAAGTTGGATGAGTTTGTTCAGCAACGTAGTACTCCGGGTGCATGTGCGCAACAACACGAGCATGAACACACCAGCCGTGGTGGTTCAGTGATTATAGTATTATTTTGCTGGGAACGGAGGTCGGGGGCCCGATTCCGGACTGCGGCGGCCTCACTTCGATGGGGGCGAAGGGCAAGAAATCTCGTGTGCTTATAGTTAGTTGCACGTTAAGAAATCGCATGTGGTCAAAATAATTCCTAGCCCTCCAGTGTGGCCTCTCTCGTAGCCCCGGAGTTTCCTTAGGACGTTAAACCCCATGAATCAATGAATCAACAAGCTTGAACAAAGACGTCACACAGGTTCTCGCTCTGATGCAGGCAATCAACTAAAAAAGAAAGTGCCTTTGTGCTGGTGAACAAACGCAAAAGTTATCGTTCTGTGCCTTTTATCCTTACTACATGAGAGTGCGAGTTGAGAGAGGGTGCAGGGGAGAGGGAGAGCCGTTATTAATTTAGCCACCCCTTGATTATGAGAGACACCACAGAAGAATGCTCTGGGGTAACTTTTAGCATCAGGGGCACTTAAAGACTAATACCTAACTATATACGGACTTTTCTGTATTTTGACCTGTTCAGAATACGGCTGGAATCGAGCCCGGGTTTGATGCTCAACATCATCATCACCACAAAGTTTTGATTACAGTGCATTGAACGCGGCTAGTGCGACCTTTATTGTGACAGTAGTTACACATTCCAGATGAAATTTCCCAGTCGCCGTCATGATCCGTATGAAGCCTGAGTGCGATCAGATGTGGGGGGTAAGGAAACTGTGCGATGATGAGCTGAGAACGATGGTAGGATCGTGGCTTGATGCACGCCGTCTTGCGTTGCACCCATTGTTGCATTTCACGTGATCAAGCACGCGCTACGGGGCGGGGGATACGCGGCCCACGCGCCATATCTTGGAGGTGATCTGCAGCGGGCACAGAGTCTAAGGGCGAGCCTAGACGACTGGTGGCTTCATGCATGCTGCGTTCCCGCGCGCCTATTAATATGTTGGAGGTCGCGTCATCACTAGCTTCCGAGACGCAGTGAAGCGAGAGGCAACACAAAACGTTCACTCCTTTGTCGACAAACTCTCTCTCTCTCTCAGTTTTGTTTTGCACACTCGCATAAGGTACAGCTGGAAGTACGCCAATGATACTCCTTTCTGTAAACGGGACGACTCTAGTCCAGGAACATGTGGTGTATGTTCGTTAATCTATCCTTCGCACCTCTCCCTCTCTGTGGCTCGAGCAGAACGTCCAGGATGCCTTGACGCAGTTGGGAGAACCTAAACCTGCCCTTATCTACTCTGGGTACGCATCGCATGACCAGTACACGCAGAAGAGTATCATGGGCAGGATTAAGGATTACCTCCGGTAAGCGCTTCTTGGCAGCCCGTTTGGATGTGATGCGTAGGCACTGGTGTAAACAGTGCGAGTAGTTTGGTGACGTTATTGCTAGCTGCCCGTTGTTGCACCTAAGTCAAAAAGACGGTGGGACATACTTCACTGAATGGTTGTTCCCTCCAGTCACAAGTAGATGACGAAAGCAAAAAGATAGAAGCAGCATTGGACGCGACACTATGCAAGAGAAGTCTGGTGAATCAAGGGAGAAAGGGGATAAAGTAAATTTGTCAGTGCATGAATAAATATTTAGGTCATATATATTTCTCTTTATAGCAAGATAACACCTGTCGCTACGCCTGTCTGACCTTCCTAATATATTTTAGTTCCTATAAGTATTTCTGTACCTACTATCCCAGCTACGCATAACTTGAAGCCGCAGTGATGATAGTAAGTTCTTTAGGGTCTCAGCCAAAACCACGTTGAAACTGTCATTCAGATGAGCGAATATGCAATGCAGATTCATGATTGGAAAATGTGCCATTCATCCAACTGTAGCGCATTGCTAAGTGCTAGGAAATGTAAAATGGGCTCCTCTTCGGATCCTTGCAAATGGCAGTGGGATGCTCAATCTATCAACGACTATATGTGCCGAAAGCGTCCTGGTAGCGGACTGAAGTGACACTATGAGGATTGCGTCGCGGGCAAAACATTCACGTCGCGAAACAATATAGATGAGCGGAACCGCTGGTCTCGTTGCCTGCTATTGCACGTCACCATTGCGACTAGCTTTAAATGGGTTGAAATAAATATGGTCGCATGAGGGGTGTTTGCGTGGCACACGATGGGATCAAATTATGAAGGAGCAGAAAGGCACGGTGGGTTCCCGGCGTGTTGATACAAGAATGCGCGATGCAGAGGAAGAAGCGCTGCAATAGTTGCCAAAGCTGGAAGCAGGTTCATTCCTCCCATGAACAACATCAGCACACATTCAGCAGCATCAGCACACAACTGGCTTTCCGGTTGGCTCCTGTTGAGACAAGTACCGGCGCATACAGCATGACGTGGCTGGTGGTCTACGGAGAATGGTTGCGTTCAAGCGTCAACAAAAAGAGCATGCCTCAAGGGCAGCGTAATTTTGTAGTTCTACGTAACTTCACTTCGAGATTGAGCGTTTCGCTGCACAGCCTGCACTTAACCCATTGAGGGTCGACGCCGTAAATATACGGCGCCGCGAACAGGTCCGAAAATGGTCGATGCCGTATATTTACGGCGCCGTCTGTACGTTTAAAACGCGCGCTAATTTCCTAACTTTTTCTCGCCTGGCATGTGGTGCTACTATGTGGGAATACATGCAATTTTTTTCTCGCGTCTCTCTCTTTCAGTTTTCGTTCTATAGTTTTTTCTTGCTCCGGCGCGTCTGCTACCGCTCGCGCATTGGCGCGCTCGCGGGCGCGCGGCGGTTAGTTTCGGTTTTGTTCCGCACGCGGTTTCGGCTTCTTTTGCTCGCAAAACTGATGGCTATCTCGTTCTTGTCACTCAAAGGGTGACCGCCTGTTACCCGCTCGGTTGTTGCTCACAGGGGTCTGCATACGAAGGATGCCGCTGTGCATGCGTTTCCTTTTTTGGCCCTTTATTCCGAAGTTGCCTCCCACGTCTGCTCAGGGAAGCAGTACCCAGAGGAGGTGCCATGTCTGCGCCAACACCACTCGGCAGCAAAAATATCGCGAGGACACAAGGTACATGCGCGCTGAGTGCAACAAACCGCTATGCGTGGAGCCATGCTTCAAGAACTACCACACGCTGAAGAAGTATTAGTGTAAAAGGAACATTTGAGACTTGCAAAAAATTTTCGTGTGCGCATTCTTCTTGTGTATTTTTCTCGTGTGCACATTGTGTATAACAATGCGCCAATTTTTTAAAAATCTTATAACTTTATTTGCTATTTTTATTGTTTTTCATGAATAAACAGTCCATATATGCCAACGCCAAACATTTTTTTCTCACTTTACGGTCACCCTAGAAAAATTACAGTAATTTTTTTTCGAAATAGCTCGCTCTGAAGAATTTAAATGTGCAATAAAAAAAATCGACCCTGAGTGGTCGCATGTGGCGAAAAAAATCGACCCTCAAAGGGTTAACCTGGATACATTGATAATGCACCAAAAATATTGCACAATTACCGAAGGGTATGCGTAAATCGCGGCATGACACATTTTATACGTGTTTTTCCCTGGCATGCCTCAGCGTCGCTGACATCTTCGTGATTGAGACCCACTATCACGAAGAGGAGCAGTTCTGCAGGCTCGTCTATCCGTCCATCTTCGTTCGGATCGACGACACACCCAGCAGCATTCCTGTGGTAAGTGCCACGTGCGTAAAGATAAGGCCGGACGTTGCCGTGGAACCTATGTGCAATCGGTGTCAATGGTTTACAGACAATGCGATCTGAGGAAACGTTGAACTACCTAGCAATTCGAGACCATAGCCAGTAAAGCAGTGCACCATTATACTGTTCGCATTTACGGCTATACGTTTGAAATCTGAATTTCACTTTGCCTGCCCAGACTGCGGAATTATCCAGCTTTTTCTCAGGTCCCGCGGTCCGTAAGCTTTCGACACCGACAGCATACTTTGATTCGCTATCACAAATGCAGAATTTTAAAGTGACCCCGCAACACGCCTCTAGAAAGCGGCCATTTGCTTATTGCTGAATCATGTACGTGGCTCTTGCATCTACTCGTACCTTCTTGGTTGCTGTTGACATGGACTGCTGTTTATTGTCGTCACGTCACGTTTCTTTGTAAGCTCCTATCTACGACAGTTGTCCCGTGACGTTTCCTTGAAAACTTGACGTAGTAGTTCTGCGGAAACCCGCAAGGTGGAGAGAAGTAATGAATGAAGGGAAAAAAAAAATTCATTACTTCTCTCTGCTTTGCGGGTTTCCGCAGAACTACTACGTCAAACTCTTGCCTTTGCTTCGTGTTGTCGACAAATTCGACTTCGCCCTGCCATCTGCTAGCCGCCTGATTAGCTCAGATGTTAGAGAGGCTGCCCCGGAAAGGCGGTGGTCCCGGGTTCGAGTCCCGGACCAGGACGAATTTTTCTTCAACTTTGAGGCTTTTCTTTCGAGGAACCCGTATGGGTTTCCTTTGTAGCAATAGCTACGAACGGGTGGATGTCTCTTTTTCCCTTCATTCCTTGAAAACTGCCCGTCCTTCCTCCTCGACTGCACTGGCGTCTCCCAACTCAAGTTGACAGACTTCCTCGCACACTGTTCACGCGTACCGCAGAAATCGGCCCTACTCTGGATGGAGATCGTCAAAGAAGACGACGGCCTGAATGGGACGCACAACATGTGCTTCTCACTCGACATGTCCACCATGTCGTTCGACGTGGCAGCCAACAGCCGGCCTACCGTTGGCGGATGGTGCACGGGCCGCAAGTGGATCAATTACGGACAGGTGAGCAACAAGTACCCACGCAGTCAATGAAAACGCATTTATGGCGTCCTCATACCCAAAGAGAGCTAACACATGCAATCGCTTTCAAAGTCGCAAGTGGCTGGAATGTTACAAACATGAAAAAAGAAAGATCACACCTTTTGCTTAAATACCACGGTTGAATGCTGATAGCAGCATCCCCATGTACGCGGAGAAAGTAAGCGTCTTCTAAAAAAAAGTAACGCTTTATCTTAAATTATTTCATTTATTTATTTATTTATTTATTTATTATCTTGTTTGTTTGTTTGTTTGTTTGTTTGTATGGCTTGGACATGTAGATGACGATCTAGTGGTAGTTTCCCATGTTGATCGTATATCCTGGAATGTCGTGTCATCTCGCGGGTGCTTCCCACTTCACGGGTACTTTCGTTGCCTGAGACGACTTACTAAAATTTAGTAATCTTTTCGCAAAATCGGAACATACCGATTTGATTAAAATAATATACATACACAGTTCCATCTGCATCTGGCTTCACATCCACAATAAATACTTTATAAGTAATCAAGAGCAATGCACAGTATAACTTCCGACGGACCGAGTTTAAAGGGACGCCAAGCACCAATACTGAATCGCTTAACGCTGGTGGAGCATTCTTTCAAGAGCCTATTTCCATTTCTTTCCTGTAAAAGGGTTAGCTACTGCAATGGAGAAAATGAAGGTCAAAGGTACTCATCAAATTTCTTTTCGTCCGAACCACAGCGTCACATTGTGTGCAAGTGGATTAACGGGATGTATATGGTATGCAGATAGCAAACAGTTATCCGGTTTTGAAGACGTCTGTTCGTGTGGGCTGACTTTTCGGGACGCGTCATATGTGCGCGCATGCTCGATGCACGCACAGAAGGCCCACTATGGCTTTTCGTTTACTCCCAGATGTGCGGCACGAATGTCTGGGTGACGCCCGACGAGGACCGCGTAGCCCTGTCGACTTCCAGGCGCAAGCCGCAGACGTGGCTCGCCTATGACAGCGAGGACGCCATCAAGAAAAAGGCACGTCATCTTCCGGGCACTTGACATCAACTTGGCAATAACTACACGAGTGGAAGGTGCAGCCCGGAAATATTTCAGCATTGTTCAAATCTACTCGCAGAATATCATCCATTCTATTCCTGCCGGTGGCTGTGACAAAATTTTGGCGACGTAAGATAACAGAAATTTAGAATTCGCCAGATGTTCGGCAACTCTTGTTTAAGCAGCACAGTTACACCGACAATTATATGTATACGACGGAAGATACCAGTAGGTGTTGCGAGCTCCCCTAAAATAGAACGGATTCGAGAGTTCGTATGGATGATAAGCAAAATTCTGCAATGCCTCGACTGGAATGTTTATGGAATTGAAAACTGTCACCTTCCTCAAAGTAGTGGCATGCTACGAAATAAGCTCACGCGGCTTTTTAGGAAAAAGGGCTTCGTACTTCAAAGGTAAACTTGTTTCAACGCCTTTGCATGGTCAAGGACGTCGGTCCCGCGTTCAATTAGGCCAGGATGAATTCGTTATGACTGCGAAGCTTTCTTCCTGAATAAACTGCATTGGTTTCTTATGCGGCTTGGTTCTGCTGTAGGGTGGATGACAATTTTCTTTTCATGAAAACGTATACGTCCATATTGCAAATGTTTGCAGAGCTGATTTTATTTTCCCACCATATGTTTACTTTGCTGCCAACCTTATGAGGAAAAAACAGTTTTACCCCTCTTTCAGTTGAGTTGTGCAACTTTCCATGAGAATGGAATTTCTGAACTACGTCGCTGCTAAAAGCAACATTCTCAGTTACGCGAGAAGGACCGCGGATTCATTCTAAAGAATGTAAGAGCTCGCCCGGATGCGCACCGCAGTATAGGGCAGCAGCAGCTTGCACACGCTGTAGCCTAATTCATTGCAAAGCATTTCGCATTGAAACCAACTCTCGATAACAATATGGAAGAGCACATTTTTTTTAATTACTTTTCACCGCGTCCTCTTATCGCGACATTAGGTGGGCCGTGCGATGGACGTGTTTCACGGCGTCTGTGTAGCCGTCTTCCATGTGGACCACGACGACAGTGCCGCCATCTGTGACGGCATCAACCGCTTCCCCAGGCTGCAGGCCATTCGGGAAGTGCAGAGTACGCCATATTGTCCGCCTAGTTCTCTTTCGTTTAAACTATGACACAAAAAAGTGTGGACATTTTTCTAAGACTTCTCTCCTGCATGCTCTGCTTTATAATTTCAGAGCACCACGTGGAAAAGGAATTCTACGGAGTTAAAAAAAAACGTAAGAAAAGAATTGATCGGCACATTGTGTGGAGATGCTCAGCTTATAGAGGTATAGCACCTAAATAAACGCTGCTTCTTTGCTGTTTATAGCGCCACGCCGCTTTCAAGATCGGGAAAGGTCCAAAAGTTTGCCGAGTAAGTACGCTATATTTATACTGGGGTGCGTATTCCCAGTCTTCTAAGAAATGCCTTTTGAGGGGTCACTTAGGCATAATAGTCCGAAAAAGCAAAAAAGAATTCTGGTAGAAATCATCGAAGATGATCGTCAGTGTAAGCGATAGCTTTCTTGTGTAACCTGCTTCATATCGCTATGTCATCTGTGATTGACGAAACGTAATGTACATATCAACAAGACACACGAAGTAGCTATCTCACTGCCGAAAACAATGTCACATGATACCACGACATGGTACATCTCATTGCAATCACTGCAATGAAGCCTAAACTCCGTAGCAACCTAGCCCTATTATCCCTAGTACCGATGGTTGTAAATTCGTTGTGATGGCTATGCATCCAGCGGCAGAGCTCGGCACGCAGGAATCCGTTGCTGATGAAGCGCTGTCGCTTTAATAAATACACTTATTGCTATATGACCCTTGTGTCCCTTTGGCGCATTCATTCTGGTGGATTGACAAAGGATGGACACATTTCAATGCCAAATACGCCGAGCCAAAGAGTTTTCTAGCGCATTGAAAAATGGCTGTGGCTTAGCTAAGGTTAAGCCCAGGATGCGAAGCTTACTAGCCTTTATTTTAACGCGACAGCGTTAAGGAGCTCGTGTCGCAGAAAAGCCGGTGTCGTCGGCGTCGGCTCAGGCGTGCGGCGCTTGCTCAGGCGCACATTTCGTTGTCGCGCCGAACGCTGCGTTGCTCGACGCTCACCGCGTCCGATGCGGGGGGCGACGCCGCGAGCGACGGCGCTAGTTGGAGCCCCGTTTCTTTTCTGTCGTGACGTCACAGTGTCACGTGGTTTCAAGGCGACACCGCCGCGCCTGAGGAGCTGGGTTGAGCTCTCGTAATATGCTTCGCATAAAAAGTAGTTCTAGGATTTTACTTGTCATAACCAGGATACGATTATAAGGTACGCCGTAGCGGGGGACTCCGAATTAGTTGTCACCACATCATCTATTTGATCCCCATCAAAACGTCCGCCACGGCCGGGACTCGATACCGCGCCCTCGGGCTTAGTAGTAGAAAGCCCAGGCGACTACACCACCACAGCGAGTGGAGCCCATTCCCAGTGACCCATGTTGTCTGCTCGAAAAAACAGCAGCCAGCAAATACGTAAAGGTTCAAGCTAGTAGACAACTTGGGTCATAGGGTGTGTGCCACTACTGTTTACGCGAGATCGTCCAACCATACAAGGTGGCCGAACTAACTAGCTTAAAATGTATCTGTCGCTTTAAAATTGAAAGCGGGTGACAACGCCACACCGACAGAATGTAACGGATTTTGACAGCGTTCGCTGCAGTCCAATTGCTTATCGCTAAGGTAAGTCTGCATTGCATTGTAAACGATCCAAAGACCCAACCAATAAAGTTTCAAAAGCTTTTCCTAAATGCGGCTGAAATCTGAAAGTGCGCTGAAATGCGTGACGTCACGGTGGCGCACCACCACAGTTATTTTGGTGCGAAATTCAACTAAACGAACTTTAGCCCCCATTAGATTTTCTATTAGTAATGAACTATGTACCACGAAACTAATTAAAGTATACTTTTTAAGTAATAGCGTATCAATATAATAAACTTACTGTCGCTCTTTATTCTACATTCATAGGACGGCCAGCAACTAAAGGCCACCTTCTATGTTCCTCAGATGTATGGATGAAATGACTAATGCGTTTCATTTACAGGCAATTACTTACGCAAAAGGAGGTACAAGCACTACCTTTATTCTTAATGCAAAGATATGAAATTAGGAAATTACTGGGATTTAACAAAATTTCTAAAAGATCCCAACTCTCTAGCAACATTGCTCGATGTTTTTATGGTACGGTCCAAACTCAATACGTCTATTCGTTTGGCCGTTTACGTGAGTCGGTTTCACGAGTTTGTTATCTCGGCTTGAACGCTTTGCGAACGAAGGCGTTGCCCGATGTGTCCGCGTAACAGGCGACCGGCGGTGCAGGTGAACCGGCGGTGTTGTGCGTCGCGGGCGACCTGCTCTCTGACATGGACCACTACCCGACCGAATACTGCACGCACCTCATCTACCGGGACATGGTGTTCTTCTCGGAGCACAAGTGGTTCATGCCCAGAGAGGACGGTGAGTGTTTCCAAGATAATTACGTTAACAAAATGGTGTCAATGTTGGCGGGCCATTTGGTGGTAATAAAAACTCGAGATTCGTGAGCATGTGCCGCCTATCTAGAGTCCGTTTAAACCGAGCTAAGTGAACACGGATGAGGTTGTGGTGGTTAGGTGAGCGGAATCTGAGAATAAGGTACAGGTTCTTGGTTGTGCATTTGACTTTACCTGTATCTACCGGAGTTGTTATGAGGTTGGAATAGCACGCCAATTTACTATTAACCGAATATTCGGGTTGTGTTGTTATGTCAGGGTTTTCCAAGAAATATTTGCTTCACACACACAGGGCAAATGACGACGACGATGAACGTGCCAGTAAGCGGCGAAAACCCGCTCCCGCTTCTGAATGTGATTTCGGTGATTTAATTTTAGCCCAATTCGGCAATTTTAGTGCGAACGGACTCTTTAAGTTGTGGTGATCCCGTAGACACCCGACTCTTGAAGTACGGAGTGTGGGGTTACGTCTACGACACGAGCAAAGGCCGAGGTCTGTGGCAACACGCCAACGAAATGGACCTCACGCTAATCACGGACAAGGCGTTCCCCACCCAAATCGGCAACTCGGAGAGCCGCGACACTACCCCCGATCTATCGTTTGTGAAGAACATCGAAGGCGCCGAGTGGAGTAACACCGTAATGGATTTTGGTAGCGACCATTACGTGCTCGAGACCTGCTTCGAAGTCACCCGAAGTAAATCCAGAGAATTCGCTGTCACGAACTGGGACCTTTTTCGCAAGCTCCGCGGCAACGACAGCGCACCCGTCGCCAAAGACCTGGAAGATTGGTGCGAGCGAATCAAGAGTGACGCCGAGTCATCCACTAAGAAGATCGTTTGCGACCTGGAGGTAGAGAAGATGGAAAGCAGGCTAGCGCATCTGATCGAGACCTAGCAGGCGCTTCTTTGATGGAAGTGACAAAGGTTTAACCGAAGATTGAGGGAAAATATCTCCGAGCTTAACAAGGCCGTCGAAGATCACTGTCGGACCCTCGGCAAGCAGCAATGGGACAAGGTCTGTGTCTTGATCGACGGACAGATGCGTAACGGAAAGCCCTAGGGCATGCTAAAACATCTCCTCAACGAGGGCAGCACCAGATCTAGTCAGAGACACACGCTCACCAGAGCCCTTCACGAAGCTACCACATCCTGTTCCGGGAACGAGCTGGTTGTCAAGCTCATGAAGTATCTTCCCATAAAGCACGGAGACGAGGAAGACTGGTTTCCCGACTACCTCGGCCCAGTCCGTCCGGAATTGGATGACTTCACCGTGGGGGAAATTAGCAAAGCCATTTTTGCGCTCAAAGGGAAGTGTGCACCAGGTGCCGACAGAATAACCAACAAGATGCTGCGGACTCTTGACGACTGTTTGATCGGATACCTCACCAAAAAGATCAACGAGACGTGGAAAAATCGGCAGCGTCCCAGAGCAATGGAAGACCGCCGACGTCGTCCTGATCCCCAAACCCGGCAAGGCTCCGAACGTGGACATCCTCTGACCCATCTCTCTCGCCTCCTGCGTCGGGAAAGTGGCGGAGCACGTCGTGCTCAACAGACTAAACAGATATGTCGAAGAGAACAGCATGATTGGCTTCGATTCCGGCCTCTCGTCGCAGGACGCCATGAAGATGATCAAACATCAATTCATCGACGGCAGTACCAGGGTCACCAGGGCCCTGCTCGGACTCGACCACGAGAAAGCGTTTGACAACGTTCTCCACGAATACGTTCTGGCCTCCGTCGCAGACCTCGAGCTGTGCCCTAGACTATATAACTACGTCCGTTCGTTCCTGACGGGGAGGAAAGCGAAGCTGCGGATCGGCGACTTTGTCTCCGACGAGGTGCTCCTGGGCCCACGGGGCACGCCGCAAGGCTCGGTCATTTCGCCTGCTCTCTTCGAAATATGCATGGTCGGCCTCTCGAGGAGTCTGGCCCAAGTTAAAGGTATCAAACACACCATCTACTCCGACGACATCACGATCTGGTGCGCCAGTGGTAGCGAAGGGCAAGTCGAAAGCGCCATTCAAGAGGCGGTAGACGTCACGGAGCAGTACCTGTTACCCACCGGACTCAGATGCTCTCCGACCAAATCTGAGGTTCTGCTTTATAGAAAAGAAAAAGACGGCAGACCCAAGGTCTGGAAACCGGTCTCGTAAAGTGGCGTTTACCTGTTCCCTCGGAGTGGTGACCCGATGCCCAGGGTAGACACCATCAGAGTCCTGGGTATGTTCATCAAATCACGCGGCGGCAATGGCACTGCGTTACGCAAGACAATTACGAAAACCGACATTGCTTTTCGCCTCATCCGATGGGTCACGAACAGACATCGTGGCCTCAAGGAGGACAACCTAGTTCGGCTCATCAACGCCTTTGTGCTGTATCCCTTCACCTACACGGTGACCATGCACAACTGGCTCAGAGCAGAGTGGGAAAAGCTTAATACCCTCATTAGAAAATTCGTCAAGAGAGCCCTCAGGCTGCCCGTCAGAACGCATACCGAGGGCCTCCTTCGGCTCGGCATACACAACACCATGGAGGAAATTGCCGAGGCTCAGGAACGGACCCAGCTAACTCGGCTGTCCACCACGCCGGCTGGCAGGTGTATCCTCGGGAAGATCGGACTCACACCCACCAAGAACTTGGCTGAAAACACCCAAATCCCCAGAGAAATAGGGGAGAAGATCGTGGTCAGCCCTTTACCCCGCAACGTTCATCCCGTTCACAACACAGGTCGCAAGTCAAGAGCATTGAATATACTGAAGCAGATAAACAAGGACGAGATCGAAGCAAGCTTCGTGGACGCAGCTGCATACCGAGACGGCAAGGCTTTTGCTGTTTCCGTCGTGGACACTCTGGGCAGTAATCAAATGTGCTTACGTCCGGACGACGAACCCCGAGGTGGCCGAAGAAGTGGCCATTGCACCCGCCAGGCAAGTCGGTCGGAGGGAAGGGGTGTATAGCGATTCTAAAGTGGCCGTCAGGGCATTCCATAAAGGCCGGGTAGCCCGGCAGGTAATTAAAATTCTGAAATGCACCAAACACGGCGACACCGCCATACACTCCATCATTTGGTTCCCTGCCCACGTCGGGGCGATTGCGGGGGTTCCTCTGAACCTCAACGAGTCTGCCCACGAGGCTGCGCGTGGCTTTACCGACCGCGCTGTCTTCGGATCAGGCGACTCTCCTCCGGACACAGAGACGCTCCTATCACGCACAATGAACTTATAGAGAGAAGGGTTTTCGCGCCGCCTTTCTCCAAGCTAAGCAGGCCGCAGGCGGTCACACTCACTCTTGCAAACGAACTCCTACTCAAATCCAGCGTCCCTTAACAGCATATATCCCGAGATTTATCCGTATTGTTCTTGCGCGGCCTGTGGTGAGGTAGCTACGTTGCCTCATATGCTCTGGGAGTGCGGGTCGCGGGGCACGAAGTTCACCAAGGAAGAGTGGGACGCGCTTCTGTGCAGTCCCGTCTTTGAGGAACAAATCCTGGCCGTCCAGCGCACCCGCGATCGGGCCGGCAGACTAGATCTGTCAGTCCCGTCGTGGGATTAGCCGGATGCACGTTTTATCACGTTTTGCTGGACCCAATAAAAGTTTATTCACACACACATACATACATACATACATACATACATACATACATACATACATACATACATACATATATATATATATATATATATATATATATATATATATATATATATATAAACGAGAAGAAAGGGGGTTAACCGAGGGGCCCGATTTTTATTAGTCATATCATAAGAAGCCAACAAACACTGATACCAAGGACAACATAGGGGAACTTACTTGTGCGTAATAAATGAAATCAATGAACGATAAATTAATGGAAAGTAAAGTGGATGAAAAAACAACTTGCCGCAGGTGGGAGCCGAACCCACAACCTTCGCATTTCGCGTGCGATGCTCTACCAAATGTTGTCCTTGGTATCAGTGTTTGTTGGCTTCTTATGATATGTCTAATATATATATATATATATATATATATATATATATATATATATATATATATATATATATATATATATATACCACGAACAAGTACAACGGACGCATTGAATTCTCAGCGTTGTCGCTAACGTGAAAAAATTCGCGTAGCACGTAGCCCTTCAATATGGCCGCCATGGGCTTAAAAAACTGCGACCTCCACGCTTTCTCTGCCGCCTCCTCTGAAATGGATTTCTGGGTACATACCTGTAAATGACTAAAATCAGTGCTTCACATGCAGTGTGTCGAACGTAACCTCAACCCGAACAACAATTTTGGCGGTATACTGTACCCGAACACAAACCAATATATTTTGTCACGTGCCAGAACCCGAACCGAACCTGAACCGACAAAAAAATATTGATGGTTACCGGTACGGTACGAAATGGTTCAAGAATATAATTCGACAGTGGGCGCTAGATAGTTTGCACGATTCTGCGAAAACTACTTGTTCAGTTGGAGCACCCTATACTAGCCGATTGTTGCGACTTACGACTTGCATTGCATGCGAGAATGGGGATAGACTATACGGCCACCTCGACAGAGACGCTTGCACTTCTGAAATCTACCATGCCAATTATGTCATGCGGCCGAAAATCTGTCACAGGGGCTCCACAGTATCAACATTTCTGGTGGCGCTCCCAATTCGGCAGTTACGTCAACTTGTTACTAAAGCTAAATATACGAGATAAACACGAAGAGTCACAAAGATGACCTCCTCGACAATAGATATCTACGAGTTCATCTGCGTGACTGACTGTAACCGTAACACTGCGCAGTCGCTAAAGAATGCCGTGACCTTTTCTAAAGGGCACGAAAAATCTGCTTTTGTTAAGGGCCGTGGTTCAATGCACGTTTGGTGCTTAGCCAAGCCGAGTACAACGCTCTTAATGTAGTAGGAATTATTCGTGGGGCACGACGTGCTTTCTTGTGACTTCTTTGTACGCCCTTGGCCAGCGCAAGACGACGCACCACGTGCAGATGCGCAAGAAAAATCTACATATGATTTAGCACTAACCGTCCTCGTTCATCTGTCAGAAGGATCAGTGTCCCCACCAGTTTCTAAAACATCACCAAGCGTAGCAAAATGTTAGATGCTAGCTTCTGTTTCTGCTACAGACTAGAAGTTTGAATTTGTAGTTTATGTAGTACAATGTGAATTCGCACTGTCTTCGGCACCATAGATAATGCCATAGTTTCTCACCATCAGTCCTGCAGTAAACACCTGAAGCAAACCGAAAATTAACCAACTGTGCTGCAGTCAAAGTAACTAGTGTTGGAGCTACGCAAGCAGGAATTCTCGCTAATTATCTCTGTCTTTAATATGTACGTGAGAGTTTCCACGCATCTGTATAATTCATTCATAAATTTCTGCCTCCTGTTGATGAAACTTGCACATGTGCCCTGCGGGCAAGTCTATAGTACATCATTGGGCAGGATAGAATGGACAGCGCCCAACCGGTTTGTGAACACGTTCGCGAACCGTTATAAATTTGTATTTCTCCGAAACGGAACTGAACCGGAACAAAAACGGGTACCCTTGAACCCGAACCAAACCAGTATATTTTTTACACATTGCTCATATCAGTTATATGTTATGTTGATATTCACGTTGGTTTGCGATCTCAAGCTGAGGAGAGAAGGAAAACGTTGAGGGGAAGCAATGATGAACGAGGAATGAGGAAAGTAGGAAGGCAGGCAGAGTGATTTAGGATGGATGGCTGCATAAAGAAAGAAACGCCACTAAAAACGTCTCTAAAAGCTCATTTATATATGCCTCAGCTTGTTAGACCTCAGTATCGCGACCACGCGGAGTTTTACTCAATTCGGGGTTACGTTGTAGCGGTGCCTCTCGATGTAGTTCTGGATTCCTGGCTGTGGTTCTACTCAGTTCTCGATACCGGCGGCTGGCGCGTTTTGCAGAGCAAAGCTTCAAGCAGTTCAAGGAGCTGCGCGCAAAGACATCGCTTCCCCTTCTCGTGGGCGTGTCGGCCGAGCAGCTGTCAGACTTCTACGTGCGGCTGTGGCGAAACCCGCCCAAGATGGGCCACTTCGCGCGCAGCGCCATCGAGTGGCTGAACATGCAAGGTTTCGACGGCATCGCGCTGCTCGACCAGGAGGTCAAGGCGGCCGACATCGGCAGGCGATACTTCCCCATCGTCAAGGTGCGCCCGCGTTTGCGCGGAAGGTGCAGAGGCAGCGCATCGCTGCACCATTTCACGCAACGTTATTCGTTCTTTAGCATATGCACTCAGCACCCACCCCTTTAATCTCGGAGGTCATGGCTTTTCACTGCAAATAATGAACTAGGCATGGCAGTTCTCGTAATAAAAGTAACTTGATCGCTTTTCACAACCAACAACTGTCTCTGCCTCCCGCGGCGTTGGTACACTCCCTTTGAGCGATCCTCGATGTCTATGGGTTTCGCTTGTAGCTTGGTACACGGCTATAATTGAAGCGCAAACACAGAACGGTAAAATCGCACAACACTACTCCCAACAATGTTACTTTGGTCCGTTGTTTTTTTATGGGCTCAGGGAACCCCAATACAATGTCATTAAGAACGTACCAAGGGCGTATTTCGGCCCTTCAAAACGTGTGGATGCTCCCCACCACTCCACGAAGCTGTCATTCTGCATAGACATAAGGATCGGCTCACGCGCAACCTGAGGCCGAATAAACGATAGCCCGTAAGCGGCACGTGTGTGTCAGTGCCATTGTGTAGCCATCATAGAGAAAAAAGTCGGGTGTAGACGCTTCCCGTAAAATATGCTTGTCTTTATCGAATGCCTCTTGCGCATGCCTCTTGCAGCCAACAGTTTTGGTTATAGGTAATTATCAAGTGCTAGATGCCCTTCGCAGGTGTTGTACTAACAGTTGAGATTTTTTTCGCTCGTTTTTGATACCACGCGTTAGCTCCCTTGCGGATGTGTGATGACTGCGGCATGTAGCTTGATTATGTGGCATACTTATCTTCGGAAATAATATTGTTGAGCGTACAGCGGACTGCGGTATCCCGTCCTGTCACTTCGTCGTTCTGTGTTAGTGCTTGGATAAAATTAATGTAGTGCCAATGAGCCCAATTCTCCACAGTATTATGAACTTGGTGCTGCTTCAAAGTGACTGCCGATTTTCCCTATTTATACGCTTCATCCATAGCGGAGTCATAGTGGAACAATCATTAACAAAGAAAGCCTACTGTTTCTTACTGCGGTTTTGGGCAGGGCTGAGTGCTAGATTCATGTGAAACTAAAGCAAGGCCCAGGCTGAAAGATTAGACTGGCAAACATAGGCTAAACAGACAAATAAATGCAAGACTGAATGCATGATGAATCCAAAAGGGAAAAAAAGCAATGCAAAAAAAGGTATGGGTACGCCCGTGACAAAAAGCGCGCATGACAAGCGCTGCTCTAACGACTGAAGCTTATTCGTCACATCATAATGCCTACCGGAGTCCACAAGCACTGCTCGTCTGCTACAGCTGGGGGTATACAACACGCTTGAGGAAATTGTGGATGCGCAAAGAACCTCTCAACTCGAACGCATGTCTCTGACAGCCACGGGCCGCTACATCCTGCAGAAACTCGGCTTCAACTACCACGTCCAACACGGTCAGAAACAGGTCATTCCACCTGACCTCAGCGACACGCTGATTGTCGCCCCTATACCTCGAAACATGCACCCCGAATTTAATCGGGGCCGACGCCAGGCCCGTGCCAAGGCACTGCTGCGCTCCTTGGGTGGAAAGAGGACTACGCGCTTTGTAGACGCCGCAGAATACACACGAGAACACCGGTTCACGGCGGTAGTCGTAGACGTTAGCTCCCGGCTTACGCACGCGTGTAGTGTCGCAACAGAATACCCCGAAACAGCAGAAGAGGTAGCAATTGCGCTTGCGCTTACCGACCCCCTCTGCGAGGTAGTTTTTAGCGACTCACAATCCGCAGTTCGCAACTACGCGCGGGGGCGCATTTCCTCCGAAGCTCTCCAGATTCTAAGGAAAGCTGGTCGACAGCACTTAGATAACACCGCCATCATATGGTTTCCAGCGCACGTGGCCACCCCCACCGATGAGGGCCTCATTAACTTGAACGAGGTAGCACACCGCTCTGCGCGAGAACTGGCCCGCCGCGCAGAATCGGAGACCGCCTCTTCGAGTTCAGAACTGCTGGCTCAAAACACGCGAGAACGCCTGGTCAGGTACAATGACATCACCAAGCACTACCAGCTAGGCAGGCGGTTGCTGCCCCCACCTCACCCCATGCTGAAACGTCGCCAGGCAGTCATCTGGCGACAACTGCAAACACAAACCTTCCCCAGTCCGGTGCGATTGCAGCACATTTTCCCCGCGCAATACCCGACTGCTCTTTGCAAATTATGTCAGGCAACTAGAGCGACGCTGTCACACATGTTGTGGGAGTGTCGGGTTACATCAGCTACAATGGCAGTAGCTCCGGAGGCTCTTGCGTCGAAGTGGGCCGCCGCTCTGCGCAGCTCCAACCTCAAGACACAAGAGTGGGCTGTCCAGCAAGCCCGAGAGGCGGCGACGAGGCAAGGCCTCGAAGTCCCCTCATGGGAGACCTGAGCCCGGGTCGTCAAATTCGCCGGATTCAGAATAAAGTTGTTTCCATCCATCCATCCACATCATAATCTCGTCTCAAGCATGAAGCTCATGATCCAGCACAGAAGCAATCCTACATTCACATACTTATACGAAAACCAGGAAGCCTCTCATACATTAGCGTGTTTTATGGCAGTGTGTTTTTGGTGCACCGTTTGGTATAAAATGTGAATGTTCATTAACTGCTAAAGAACATACATTGCATAAACAAGCTTTGAATCATTGAAACTGCATACTGCAGACTTCAACATACACCCCTAATTATCAGAATCGTGAATACGCTACGCCTATTCATTTGATTGAAGACATGAAGATGCACGTAACATTGCTTCTTTTATACAAAGTGTTTTAGAACGGCACTATGCGGTGTTACATACGATCGTGATTAACGTGAGATTGCTTTTGTGATGGCGAAAGCACTTGGTCCTATTTTTGCAGTCTTATGTGATCAATATAGCCTTCAGTTAGTTCGTGTGTGGCCGTGAGTACACAAGTTCTTCCCTTTCATTTTGTGTCAGAAACAAAACGCAAATAATTAGACTAGGGAAAATATGTTCGACACATTTCACAGCCACATGCACGAGTACATCGTACTCTATACAGTCCTCGTTTATTAATGCTACCATCATGTTTGCTTGCAGAGACTGCACGATGAGTTCGCGAGGGTTGAGCGCAAGCTCCTCATTGTGGTGGGCCTCAGCATCACGGACCACGAAAAGACGGCGGAGGACGTGGCCGAGCCACTCGAAGACATCGCGCGGTATGTATACCACCACCCTGCGTCGTAATCGTAGCGAGTTTTCCGCTATGTTCATGTCGGCCTAAGCGCGACTTTGGCAGATCTATAGAAAGCTCTTATGGGGATTTCAGAAGGAAGCTTTCCTAAGCATTTTAGCAGACTTGTGGAAATTTTGGGCAGAAGATAATTATACACCGATGTGACAGTAAGCTCTTGATATCATCTTTCGGACACACCGCATTTCTTGTAAACATGGATCATGCGCTGCTAAGACGCATCACCTGCGAGCCATAGGTATAGCTTGAGTGGGTGAAGTCGACTCTAGCGCATTCGTGTGAATGGCTAGTTTGTTAGGTCAACGGGAGTGAGTGCGGCAGAGGAACACTTGGCGTTTGCTCGCGTCCGCTCACGGGCTGGTGGTGCGCTACGGGTTGGTGCGCTACGTGTATGTAGTAAACGGCGTGGCGTTGGCACTGTGCTGACCAACTAGAAGAAACGATGCGCTGCCCTCCAATTCGTGCCCTGATTGGATCGAGTTTCGAATGTGTCTTTAGCAGAATTCCCGCAAAAAAAACTAATGGCAACGCTGTCAAAAAAAGCGCGCGGAAAAAGACCATTCGCCATCTGGTCTCGAAAGCCGTAAACCGAGCAGAATGCATATCAGCGCTGTGTTAAGAGATTACTTATAGAAGAGCGGACGGAAGCCTTGTTTTAGATTGCGTGATTGCCTGTTAACTGGATAATTGGTCTATTTCATCGTTTGTTATCACAAATACGAGCGTTGTCCTTATGAACGCTAAATTGAATCATTTGTGTATGATTATGTAACCTACGTTTATTTCATTCTTATAACTTTAAAGGGACAATGAAAACAAAGGACAAGTTAGGCCGCGTTTGTGAATTACGGTTGCGCTACAGAGGAACGGCCACTGACCCCGCGAGAGGGCACCGCGTATGTCAGAGAAGACGCTAAAACAGAAAGCAGGCAACGACGTCGCCCCGACGTTCCCGCACCTTGCCATGGCGTCACGAATTTTCACAGCGTGTCTATGGTTGTTAATAGGTATATAAGTAATATTGACATCCAATGCTGGAACCAGATATTCAATCTAGCACGTTTCCTGCTGCAAAACTGCCAAAATGCGGGTAAACATTTTGAAATCCTTGAGGTCGTATTGCTGTATACCTCCGCTGACGTATCGCACGAAATTTAAAAAACAGAAAGAAAAAAAAGTTGCTCGGCTATATTTGTCTCCTTTTGCCATCAACCGCTGTCGACATAATCGATGAAAATACGCTTTTTAAGTGACATCTCTACTAACACGAACTGATTTAAATTGGTGCGCGCTCTTTAGCGCGTTCTTAACGACAGCCGTTGCCCGGCCTCGCAGGTACTCGGACTACCTGATCCTCGAGACGCACCGTGTCAAGCGCCAGGGTCAGTGCAAGCTGTCGCTGCCTTCGTCTTTCCTCGAGGACAGCACACTCACATCTTCCGTTCCAATCGTAAGGGTTCCGCTATCTGCATGCCCCTTTACACAAAATACAACCATGGGCGCCGTCTTAAAAAATAAAGGAAAAAGATAGCCTTAATTAGACAGCCTATAGACATACTACAGATGCCTTCCGGCGAGTTCTATAGGTTGTCTATAGACACCATGGGTAACTTTTAATGTAGACCTCAAATGACAAACTTTATCCCATTTATGATGCTGCCCATCAGTGAATTGTAGACAGGATAAAAGCGTTGTTGCGGCAAAGTTTTCTTTTCTCAAGGATTGTCCATGATGAATTACGAAGGGCGAAACCATCCGATAAGTAAACCTCAGTTGAATGGAAGCGTACGCGTCCCTCTCGTACTTTTGTATTTGCATTTTTGTTATGCGAAGTGTTGGCTAATGAAGTCGCTGCTTGGGTTGTTAGCCCTAATAATAGCCGCCGTCATATTCAACCAGAACAATTATGACACATTCCTAGCAGCCTATTTCTTGCCAACGCAGGCTTCAAAGCTAAAAAATACTGAAACCCTTGCAAGGATTACGCAACAAGTAATCAGTTTCAAGTCACTCCAGCCAGGAATATCCAGAAGCGAAAAACGAAAAAAGCGCTGCAGGCTTTTTCAGACGTGTTCCTTTTCTGTTGGCTGGCTTTTAGAGGGGCTTCCTAGGTGTCTATGTCATGCCGTGTCGCGAATGTTGATTTGGGATGGGTTCGCCCCTCTCGGCCTTTTTGGCGAGGATCAAAGTGATCTGAGATGCGAGCTTTTTTTTTTCTGTACGTCCTTACAAAGTCACGAAGAAGGGTGTTTCAGAGAACGTCTGGGATTTCGTGACTGAACTTATTTTCTGCTGTTGCTTTTCTCTCTCTCTCTCTCTCTCTGACCCCAGCGAACGGCCCTTGCCTGGATGCGAATCCTGCATGTGGAGAACGACACGTCAGCGCACCTCTGCATTTCCTTCAACATGGCCGCCCTCAACTTCAAGACGAGGAAAGGAGACACAAACCTGACCTGCAAAAATGAGCGGTGGTCCAACTATCGTGACGTATGTTTCCGATCCTTGAAGAAGGATGATTCTCTGTGGAGAGAGCGTTTTCTAATATTGCTGGAGAGAAGCTCGGTGGGAACTATGGCTAGTACACGGATTTCGTCTTCACGCTTGTCACTCCACTTTTTTTTTACTTTATTCATTACACTATATTTGACGTAATATTGGTATAACTTGTTTCTGTACTATTTTACTAAATGCGTTAAGGCAATGCGTTCTGCCCAGAATCATAATTATTGAGAATTGTTGCATTTATAACACAGTAGTATGCCGAATGTGTTCAACTGCAAAGCGGCAAAGTCGTTTGAAGCAGGAAAGACGTAGTTTGGGCAACTACGTATAGCACCCGTCATTCTCAGGCGGGTAAAATCGCCATGATTGCAACTCCCGCAGACAACTATCGCCCCATTTTCTTCCGTAGAGATTCCGGCAACCGTGTTAAAATCGTAAACGTTGTCGATTATAACAACGATGATAATGGGACGGCTGAGTCTATTGAGACTCCGCAATAGCATTGAAGAACAGCGCGACAACCGACTTCGGAATGCAGCCCTCAACAAACAGACCGTGCGCAGGCCCGCCACTGGGAGGACGGTTAGGGGGTCCTGAAACCTCCCTAAATTATCGCCTCGGCGCCATACTGTTCAGCACAATTTACATATACGTCACGATATTCCCGTCTCAATGGACGCATTGTATGTTATTGTCTTATGTATGTCAGGGATGTTCTTGGTTTACACGTAAAATTAGGTGAATAGAAATCTTACCCGCCGCTATGCGTACCCCGCGAAACCTCTCCCGAAAATAATTCCTGGGTACGGCCTTGGCAGTTTGCGATTCGCTTTACCGATGCTTCTTTGGTCACGCAATACATTTGTCGTTCTATAATGCGTCGCTTTACTATATTTTGGATATTTGTCGGCTACCTGTTTCCGTAGAGCAAAAAGCCATCTCCGTAACTGGCGAACGCATTACGTCATTTTGAACCACATAGTATACTATAGTGCTAGCGAGTGTATTTTTGTTCTTCGTTATCAGACAGTAAATAATACAAAATATCCGTATATCTTGCACGAAGTCGGCTCTTGGGTACTTCTGGAGCACTCAGATACCTTAATTTAACATCCCACTATGTCCCAAAGCTTTCTCAAGGTGTAAAGCCTATAACTCTGAACATTTTTACACTCTTAAGGGTGTTTTCTTGTCGCACTGTAACACCGTTATCGCTAGGGCCATAAAAAAATTTATAGACGACGACAGCGGAGCTCTAACGAGATGTGCGATTACAAAAGATGTAGTTGAAAACTATGTAATCATTCTGACAATTCTCTTGTAGGTTCTTTCTTTGCGCCCAAGGCTGTCAAAATGATTGCATAGTTTTCAACTACGTCTTTTGTCATCGCACTTCTAGTCAGAGCTCCGCTGTTGTCCTCTATAATGTTTTAAGGCCCTGATGGTAAGGGTGTTACAGTGCGACAAGAAACCACGCTTAAAACACGCTTAAGGGTGTAAAATTTTTTAGAGTGGGTGTTGTTCCAGCGCCTTAGGTGCAACATAACGAAGTCGCTAAATTCGTGGAGGATACACAAATAAGCGCTCTTGTTACGGGTTTATGGCACTGATATTATAACGAGACTAGCACATTACGACGCTAGAATACTCGTAGACGCAGACTGAGGGCAATGCGTGCCCCCCGCAGGTCTGCTCGAGCAAGGATGGCTACGAAGTTCCCGTGCACGTGGACGGGGCGCTGGGCATCTATCGAAACAACCAGAACGCCTGGCAGACGTTCGAAGAAGAGGGCACACTTCGCGAAAAGGTGAACGCACAACTTTGTACCGTCTAAAAGTTTTCTTTTGCAGAGCGGATTTATTAGGCGGCGTAGTGGATGGCGCCTACAAATACATCGAGCTTTACGGACCTCGCGCCAACCCCCAAAATGGTTAGTCAGTGTACTGAGCTTTTACGTGGTGGAATCTGTTGGGAGTAAACTTTAGCTGGAGAACGACTCCTGTTTCGCTATTCAAATGCATGTCAAACGCAGAAATGCTTTTTACACAATCGCTTGACCAATTTTAATGAGATTTTTTGCATTTGAGAGAAAAGTTTAAATTCTTCTGATGATAGAAGCAGAATTTTGGATTTAAGACCTAGAAGGTTTTACTAAAATTACTGAAAAACAGCTAGTTCCAAGAAACTAGAGGCACGACGTTTACAAATCCGTCATTCTGTACAAAAAACACGTATCGCATTTCTGTAAGCTGCGTGAGTTAGGGCATCTAAAGCGGACAAATTTGATATACGAATCGAGAGCTTACGCAAAATTGTTACAATCTTTACGAGGGTGTTGCATAAGTCCTATACACAAATTAAGGAATATATTTCAGAGCACGCTATAAAAATCAAATTTGTCCGCTTTATATATATTGTTACGATATCATCGAGCGATGCTCAAGAGACGAGCCGCCGCGAGAACGACGATGAAGTTGGTCGGTGCGCTTGGCGCGATCGAGTGCCGGCCTGGCTCCAGTGTAAATAACCTGTGAATAGGCTCTTCTGTCTGTGTCTTTCCACACGCAACACTCTGGTGGAGGTCATCGATCCCCGTCCTCACTACGGAACTCCGAAGTGGTCGGCACAGCGAGCTTGTCACCATGCCTCCCGGTGACGCGCCCGCCTCTGCAACGTCTTCGGCTTGCCCCACTGCTCTAATCGTCACGGTCGCCCCACATCGTGACCCAGGTGTGTTCTCTGGCCTGGAGGGACAGGATGTTGACGACTGGATCAAGCTCTATGAACACCCCAGTGCTAGTAACAGGTGGGACCCAACGATTATGCTCGCCAATGTCATCTTTTATCTCGGTGGCACCCCACGCGTGTGGCACCAAACGCATGACGACGAGATAACCAGTTGGGACAGTTTCAAAGAGAAGCTACGGGACCTGTTCGGCGACGCCATTGGGCGCAAGGCTACCGCGAAAAAAGGCTTTTGGTCTCGTGTTCAGTCATCTACGGAGTCGTACGTTTCCTACATCCTCGACGTCTTGGCTCTATGCCGCGAAGCTGACGATGCTATGTCCGAAACAGATAAAGTATCGCATGTTTTATAAGGCATCGCCGACGACGCTTTCAATTTGCTTGTTTTCGGCAACGTCTCGACTATCGACGCCATCATCAAAGAATGCCGTCGCCTTGAACAAGCTAAGAGCCGCCGTATCACACACTACATCACGCGGCTACCCAACACTGCTGCTACGCCGACATGTGAGGGCCGACCACGTCAGACCACCACCTGTGGCGACGTCACCCGTATTTTTCACCGCGAACTCGAGGCCGCCTGTTCACCAGCTTTCTCCACGACGCCTCCCGATCCACCAGCAACCACCATTGCGATAATTCAGGCCATCGTCCGACAGGAAATTGAGAACATGGGTCTGAACTCCGTATGCTCCACGTCTCAACGCAGCGTTCCCCAGTTCTCTAGTGGCCCTCCTCGTCCTCGGCTGACCTTTTCTGCCACATCTTGCCGCAACCCGTCCCGTTGGCGTACCCCTGATGACCGGCCGATCTGCTTCCACTGCTGTCGCATCGGCCACGTCGCTCGTCACTGCCGCAACCGATGGCCATCACCTCCTCGGACATACGCCACCGCTTATTCCCGCACCTTTTGACCTTCCGTTCTCTGTACCCCCCGCCATGAATCCACTGCCGCTGATGCTCCTGCTCTGAACCTTCGCAACAGCCACTCGCCCTCACCTTGATGCCATCAGTCTCGTTCGCCCCAACCCCGTCGCTTCTCTCCGCCGCCTATCGCCTCCCGGATCCAACCGGAAAACTAGCCACTGCAGCTTCTGGAGGTGAAGCTGCGTTGTCGACCCTGTCCTCAAATCCTCTGCTCACGTTACCCACGAACGTGACCTTCTTGACGTTGACGTTGACGGCTATCCTGTCACGGCACTCATCGATACAGGAGTACATCTTTCTATTATGAGTGCTGCCTTCCGACGACGACTGAACAAGCTCCTCACCCCAGCTTCGGCACGCGTCTTCCGCGTTGCGGATGGCGGTGCTGTGCCCATCATCGGCATGTGTGCGGCACGCGTCAGCATCGCCGGCCGCCACACCCCTGTCCTCTTCACCGTAATTTGTCATTGCCCCCACGACCTCATTCTCGGCCTCGATTTTCTCTCCGCACATTCTGCTCTTATTGACTGCTCTTCCAGTACCCTTCGCCTTTAGTTGCCGATGCACGCAGAACCTTCTTACGCACCCCACTGCCGCTACGTCCCACCGGCTTTCTTCGCCTGCAGCCAAAGTCAATAGCCTACATTGAACTGTTGTCTTTCCCACCAGTTCCTTATGGCGAGTACCTCGTCACTCATCTGCCCGACTTTCCAATAAGGTATGACATTACAGTGCCTCACAGTATACCAAATATTACTGGGAACCGCACTCGCATGCCTCTCTGTAACTTTGGATTGACAAAGCAAATTCTACCGCAAGGTATTTGCCTTGCCACCGTTGATTGCCTCGGCGACCAATACGTGGCAGCGTTATCGACCGATGGTTCTCGCGAGCTTAGCATGCCCCTCGCGCCAGCCTCGCGTGCCGATCCCAATATAAAGAAAATGGTTGCGACGGACCTATCCACTGCGCAGGCTGAAGAGCTTTGCCAAGTATTATCGTCCTACCGAGATGTTTTGGACATCGTCGATCGCCCTTTAGACCAGACGCTCGTGGTCAAGCATCGGATTCTTACTTGCGGTGCTACGCCTATTCACCGACGACCGTATCGAGTTTCTGCGTCGGAACGCCGAGTAATTCAAAACCAAGTCAACAAAATGCTAGATAAAAACATCATTGAGCCTTCTTCGAGTCCCCGGGCGTCACCTGTGGTGTTGGTTAAGAAGGACGGCACGTGGCGCTTCTGTGTAGACTACCGACACGTGAACAACATTACTAAGAAGGACGTCTACCCGCTCCCACGTATAGACGACGCCCTTAACTGCCTGCACGGTTCCAGCTATTTCTCATCTATCGATCTTCGTTCGGGATACTGGCAGATTGCTGTTGATGATATGGACTGAGAAAAAACCGCGTTCATCACACCTGATGGCCTATACCAATTTAAAGTAATGCCGTTTGGATTATGAAACGCCCCTGCCACCTTTTCGCGTATGATGGACTCCTTGCTCCAAGGTTTCAAATGGTCCACATGCCTCTGCTACCTCGACGACGTCATCGTCTTCTCGCCAACGTTCGACACTCACTTTGAACGTCTCACAACTATACTTGGTGTTTCGAAAGGCGAAGCTGCAACTTAACTCGTACAAATGTCGTTTTGGCCACTGGCAAATTACTTTTTTGGGCCATCTCGTTGACGCTTCCGGAGTACAGCCTGATCCCGACAGAACTCGCGCTGTCAGAGAGAGTTTCCACTTCCGAAGACAGCCGCAGACGTTCTAAGTTTTGTATGGCTATGCTCGTACTTTCGTCGTTTTGTTCCAGATTTCGTGACAATTGCGAGAGCCCTAACTAATCTATTGAAGACAGGCGTACAATTCTCGTGGGACACTGGAGAGGCCGCCGCCTTCTCTCGTCTCGTCACTCTTCTAATCTCACCACCCATTTTCGCCCACTTCGACCCTGATGCCTCTACAGAATTGCGTACAGATGCCAGCGGTTATGGCTTAGGTGCCGTCTTAGCCCAGCGTCAGCGTGGCCAGGATCGCGTTATTGCTTATGCGAGCTGCCTCCTAGCACCATCGGAGCGCAACTATTCCATTACGGAACGAGAATGCCTTGCTGTTGTCTGGGCGCTTGCGAAGTTCCGTCCTTACCTTTACTGTCGCCCTTTTTCCGTAGTCACTGACCATCATACTCTCTGCTGGCTCTCATCGCCAAAAGATCCTACAGGCCAGCTTGGTCGATGGGCTTTGAGGCTACAAGAATTTTCATATTCCATGGTGTACAAGTCTGGCCGCCTGCACCAAGACGTTGACAGCTTGTCGCGTTACCCTGTTGACGGCTCTGACTCTACCAATATTGCCAGTGCTTCTTGCGTATTCTCTGTATCAGAACTGCTTCATTTCGCCGACGAGCAACGCCGTGACGCCTACATCAGAGCACTCATCGACCGTTCTGAGCACTCTCCGGCCGATGCTGCTCTACGCCTCTTCGTCCTCCGCGACGGTACTCTGTACCGTCGTAACCTTCATTCGGACGGCTCTGAATTCCTGCTTGTAATACCTAAACACCTCCGCTGCACCATTCTAGAAGAGCTCCACGACGCACCAACAGCGGGACATCTCGGCGTATCTCGAACCTGTGACCGTGTACGTCGCCGTTTTTTCTGGCCGGGCCTTGCCCGTTCAGTACGACGTTACGTCGCCGCTTGTGAGCTTTGCCAACGACGCAAGAAGCCTTCACAGCTCACCACTGGTTAACTGCAGCCGCTCGACATCCCTGCCAAGCCCTTTCATCGTGTCGGCTTCGACCTTCTCGGCCCATTTCCAGAATCTACATCAGGAAACAAATGGGTTGCAGTCGCGGCGGACTACGCTACCCGCTACGCCGTAACCCGTGCTCTTCCGACCAGTTGCGCAACTGATGTTGCGGACTTCCTCCTACATGATATCATTCTGAAGCATGGTGCTCCGCGTCAATTGCTAAAAGACCATGACCATACGTTTTCGGTCAAAGTCATCGACGAGATCATGCGTACCGGCTCAATACGGCATAAATTTACCACCTCCTACCACCCTCGAACGGCCTCACTGAGCGCTTGAACCACACCCTTACAGACATGCTGTCCAAATACGTTTCCGACGACCACCGTGACTGGGACCTGGCTCTACCTTACATTACCTTTGCATACAACTCTTCCCTTCTCGAAACTGCTGGCTTTTCCCCGTTTTACCTCTTATATCGCCGCGAACCAACGCTACCACTGGACACTGTGTTTCCGTCCGCCACAGCTTCAACTAGCGATTATGCCCGTGTTGCAATCGCCCATGCTGACCACGCTCGCCAGCTTGCGCGCGTTCGTCTACAAGTGCCTCAAGACAAGCAGAAGGAACGCTACGACCTCCGTCATCATGATGTCCATTTTGGGCCCCGCACCCTCGTGTTGCTTCGGTCACCTTCGCGTAAAGTTGGCCTTTGTAAAAAACTGCTCTCTCGTTACACAGGCCCATATCGCGAGCTCCACAAAGTGACCGATGTCACCTATGAAATCGTTCTAGCCACGCCCACTACGTCTTCCGCTGTGACAACCAGTGACATTGTCCACTTCGCCCGACTCAAGCCCTACAACTCTCCACGCGCCTTGGATATTTAACAGCACCGTGACGGTGCTTTTGCCACCGCGGGTGTGGGGGGGGGGGGGGGGGAGGAGTGGTATTACGATATCATCGAGCGATGCTCCAGAGACGAGCCGCCGCGAGAACGACGATGAAGTTGGTCGGTGCGCTTGGCGCGAGCGAGTGTCGGCCGGGCAGTCTGGCTCCAGTGTAAATGGCCTGTAAATAGCCTCTTCTGTCTGTGTCTTTCCACACGCCACAATATCATTAGGTGCCTTTTAGAGAACTGTACTAGCACTCTGTTTTTGTTTTATTTTTCATTAAAGTCGAGTTTTCTTTTTTTAATGCAATTCTCAACAATTCTTGTAAACGAAATGAAGGCCTAAATAAATTTTCCCGTCCATACATTTTTACCTAAATGTAGCAAACCTCAGAAAAATCAATGGATTCGTTGCCGCACAAGCAATTTCACGTATTCCAATCTATCTAGATGAGAACGATGCTAGAGCTTCCTCTTAAACTGTGCTTTCAAAGTTGGCCACTCTACATTACCATGTATAATTCACATAACAATAGCTTATCAGGGTAATGATTTGGCCAAGTAAGAATTATAAAGTTACGGCAGACAGGTATAGCGAGAATCGGCACAGGAATTAGAGGAACGAAGAATTGTATACACAGTGATGTCTAGCTTCTGGGAGACACGAGAGGAAACTAACGAACCCCAGGTGGTCAAAATTAAACCGGAATCCTCCTCTACGGCGTGCTTCGTAGTCAGATTGTGGTCTTGGCACGTGAAACGCCAGAATTAGATTTTTCTCACGATAAGAGACACGTGATCGCGTTCACCCTCCACCAATCCCGTGTCATGTCGTATTGTCTACGTGTAAAACAGACAGCATCGTGTCTGGTACATCGATCCTATGGTTTCAGCGTCAGTTCTGCTCAGAAGCGCCGAAAGTTGGGCGTGTTTGTATGCATTCAATACAGTTCTAAGCAGCGCAAGAAAGCGCAGACAAAGGGCGAGAAAACAGACCGGATCACGTGTTGCGTCAAACAGAACACGAGTTGCTTCAAAACACTTATGCAGCGCTTGTCCGGCCTGTTCTCCCTGCCCTTTGTCTGCGTCTTCTTGAGGTGCAAAGAACTTCGTTAAATATTGATGTCAATTCTGTGTTCACTGACCGCATTGAATACTTCCGATACGGGAAAATGTAACTGCATTTTTATGGCCAGAGACAAGAAGAAGTAATCTGCTGCTGCGGGAGTCATTCGTGCGGCGGGAGTCATCTTTTAATGCAGGAGCATTGTTCTATGGCCACGTTTCCAAGTATATACCAGTAAAAATGCCACTTAGTTCTCGCCTTCCCTAGAACACGCTGAATCAGCGAAGATGCAAAGAAAAAAGGCTGTGTGAGAGTGGAGCCTATAGAGCCGACTGGCTGCTTTGTTGCCGCGGTGTATCATGTGGCTAGGTCTGCTTGGTCGCCAAGACACTTTCCGCCCAACATCTGTAACGGAACTGCCGTCCGCAGCTGGCGTACAATTGCGCCGTTGTGTAGACAACAGGTGGGACACTCAAACGACGTCCACGGCGTCGTGAAAGTGCTCACGAAGTCTACATCCGGCTAATCTAACCAATTAGAAAGATTACGCATGAACCAATCTTTTGGATTAGCCACCTGCCTTAATCCACCCACCGACACTATATATATATCTCTCTCTCTCTCTATTTCTCTCTCTCTCACACACACGCGCACGCGCACATATGCGAGCACGTTGCCGCTTATACGCCGCCTCTGAAATGGATGCCTGTAAGTAGATTTCTCCCTACAATTGCCCTTATTGCGGAGAAACCGACCTCGGCGAGTGCTTTCTACGAACTGCGCCCACATTGAGCGACCACTTTCAGCGACCACTTTCGAGTTGCATGGAAAGTCTACACGTACGAGCGATTTATTGCCTGTTACAAAAACACAAAACAAAAAGAAATCAAGACGTGCTTGACTGGTAATGTGAACTTACCTTCACGCAGGTGCAAAGGGCTGTAACTCTGTACCCTCGTCTGTGCGTGGCTGCATTCTACCTTGAATACGAAGACTCCATGGGACTCTGCCGGCCCAAGTTCTCACGACTATCCGAAATAGCCCAAACACTAAACAGAGGCGAGCACTCTTGAATTGTTGTAGCATAATGCGCACAGAACGTTGTCCGATTAGTTGGTGCATATGCCGAAATTTTAGGCGAGTTAACGAACGACTAAGGTAAAGCGATCTTTCTGTAAGAATTAACGCCGTACATGGACATTTACCCAGCCTCTTGGTACACAATTACATGTACAATGCCGCTTCTTGGACGCGCGAAGACGTCGAAGAGAGAAGGGGCGTAATTTGCACTCGTGCTGACAGAAACGTACCAGGCTGATATATATATAGTGCGGAATGCATTACTGATAGTAGTTCAATTGCAGTGTATCGTGGGGATTTCATGACTGGAAATAAAATTCCTGGACGATATATTTATTATATTAAGCTGGCCTTCTCGCCTGTGTTGCATGTGCGCTAATTGGCCTTGAGCATGCGTACTTACATTTAGGTAGATTTTCACGAAGATAGCTTTAGCTCTGTTCCGGTTCCGTGTGTCCTTCTTGCGCCGTATTTCGGCATAAAGCTTCCGTAATAAGCCTCATTGGCTGTCCAAGAACAATGACATTAAAAATGCTTTGTAGAGCTTGTAGAGAAAAAAGGAAAAGAAAAGGACCTCGATCTCTTGCACAACAAACTTTGTCAATCGCCTCCCAGCGTTACGCTTGCCGTCAAGTTACTGATTTCTTTTTCGTTACTTTTGAAATGCTGCAAGATACTCGAATCATTAGCCCTAAAAGTTTATCTTTATTGTTATTAATTTTTTGAAGCGGGGGTTTACGTGGTATACAAAAAAGTGCTTAGATGTATAGAGGAGCGAAGAGCATTTACAATTGTTCTTTCATTCCTCCAGCCTATTTCCAGCACTCCTTAACAACAATGATTGCCCCCTAGTAGCACTGCAAATGTTGGTGCCTAGAGCATCCAAACCCGCAGCGGTAGGAAAGTACGCGTATAAGCGGAAATACTACGCAACCATGTCATACTGTGCAACGTTTAGTCTAATAGTAAATGCTTTGTGCAGGTCCCGTGGAAAACTTGGTCGAACTGAAACCACCGATTAACAATGGAGGTAAACAAATCCTTCGATACCTTTTGCATGCCTGTGTGCTCCACTAAAAAGAAAAAAAAAGTACTAGTCTAGTCTATACGACGAGACATGCTCTTTTTCTCAATTTTATTAAGTTTTGGAACTGCGTATTATCACTTCAGCTGGTTGCGCACTCTAGCCTGTAGCTGGGTTTGTCCAAAAATAAATGGCCGTTGTCGCCATTTTAAGTGCATCTACAGATTGGTCACCATATGGTAACACATCCCGAACTCTTATTGAGACGGCGGGAAGGATGGGGGGAGGTAAAAGCGGGGGTAAGCTCGCTCTTATTAGGTGACTAATTTGTCGTTTCGCAGTACTCAGGACCAATCGAGGCGTTAATTCAAAAAATAAAATTAATTTTGTTTTTTTTTCTACTTGTGAAAATCATGATCTAATTTTGAGCCAGGGCGCACTGGAGGACGTCGCATTAATTTTGACCACCTAACATGTACGTAAATCTAAACATTACACCCCCCCCCCTTTTTTTTTTTGATTACGCGCCCGTCTGAATGCGGCGACCGGGGTGATTGAACTCCGGATCTCGAAGCTCTGCTTTCAGCCGATGCCGGTTTGGGCCTGTTAGGTTGGATCAGTTTGGCCAACATCAATGCGACCACACTATGAGAGTGAGTAATGAACCACACCGTCGGCACAATCTACAATTTGCTTATGGTTATTAGTCAGGGAGGAGACGTGTTCCCCTCGGCTATTGTCGTCTCGTTCGCTCTCAGACGAGAATAGTGTCGCTGTAATTTTTCTTTGTAGTACATACTGGTAAAAGCGTAAACATCTGTGGAGATAAAGCTTATAAAGTATAATACTGCAATGTACTAGATCTATACCGCTCCGCTATGTGCACATCCATGGAAGGAGAGAAAGACTGCACTTAAAAACAAAGGTAGCTGCACACAACATACCACTAAGAACGTCTGGCATTTCGTTTGCAGATTCTCGTGCTCGGCATGGAGCAGGTAAGGAACTATCGATGTCGTTTTACGTACCGAAAAGGGAACCGCGTCATGCTCTCGTAGTAGTATGCAAAGCACGTGTAGTTGGCTTTAGAGATATAGAATTCACGTTCCGCCCCTTTGCTTTACACTAGCGGGGGTATACACAGCATTCATACTGAAGGACTCCACACCAGGTTTCAGCATTTTAAAGAGACGAGCATTTTAAACAGACGAGGTTAGGTCATGTAAAAGGGAAAGGATGCCTGAAATGGATCAGCTATATTGAAATGCAGCTGCGTAGTTAAATCAGTAGTCCAATGTAGTCCAGTAGTCCAATCAGTAGTTTTCTAATGCACTTCCAGTGGTGACGACTGGCAAGCCTGAAGAAGAGCGATCGGGGCGCCGTAAGTACATCCGACTGAAAGGAAGGCGATGCTCGCGAGTTAAGAAGTTTTGTCCTCGGAAGCTTGTATATAAATACATAGTAATTGAGAAATTGTATTTCTCCGCATTCAATGCACCACATTCGGTGAGGTTTGTTATGTTCAAAGGAAAAAGTTACAATCTACACTACTCTATGATGCAGATCTTTTATTTTGACAATCAATTTTTAATGCATTTAAATTAGGAGTGCCAAAGCGGAAAAAAGTATATGTTTGTGAAGCGCGGAAAGGCGGTCACCTGGTACAGGTAGAGAGTGGATGGGAGAAGCTGGAGGATCTCGGAGTACACGCGCCTCGACGTGTCAACACCACTACAAAACAAAACATACACGACCAAAGTATAGGACTGCCTAAACTGTACATTTGCATGACAAACACAAAACAATATGCGCAGGAGTGAACAAAATATTACGCAATGTATTTAATCTATTTCTTCATGTATTTCCTCAATCGGCGCTGTGTTGCCTTATTGGGAACGAAGTGGCTACTCGTTGTGGTTGTTGCTGTTGTTAACTGTTACAAAAATTGCGATGATGCCAGCTTACACCAATCCTCAACTCTCTTGTTACGTTTTCTGTAGCTTAGCGCGGAAACTTTGGGCAGAACAGACAGAAGTCGACACACGCACAGACAAGTTTCTTCGCGCTAAGCACTAGAAAAGATGTCGTACGAACGAGTTCGAAAGTGAAGTGTCTTAGAACTTTCTTCCCATCTCGCTCGCTGACTGACGTCAAGCCCGCCCACACGTGTTTCGCAGCGCATAACCTCATTTGCGTGATGACGGAGAAGACGAGCGTGAAGCAGCAGTTCCCGAATGAAGCTTGCGACTTCGTGGTCTTCATGGACCTCACGTACAACGGTCAGGAGGACAAACTGGTGCCAAAGACCAACGGTTCGTGGTAATCTTTCCCAGCCGCAGCCTCTGCGTAAAACGTCGCGAAACCGCTGCATCGAAGTCCCGTTGCACGCAAGCTGACCACACACCACGGTGGCTCAGCGGCTTTGGGGCTGCGCTGACGAGCACCAGGTAGAGGGCTCGATTACCGGACGTGGCGGACGCATTACAAATGGGGGTGCAATGCAAAATCGTTCGTGCGTCGTGTTTTGTGTTACATTAAGGGAACCCCGGATGCCATTGCAGGGGTAAAGCGCAGGAATCGGACGAAGGAAAGCACAAGGAAGACATACTAACCATTTCGTCACATTCCTGCGCCGTTCACCTGAAACGATGAACAACCAACAGGACCAAATCGTAACGCTTTCGCGTACCGTGAATTGGGTGCAATTTAAAGGGCCTCAGGTGCTCAAAATAACTCTGGAACCTTCCACCACGGCAACCCACTGTGCAAATTTGGTACACTAAAGTCCACAGTTAATAATTAAATCAAACTGATCGCGCGTCGCTACCATCTCTTCGAGACACGCATCAAAAAATGCAAGATCAACGTCATGCTCTGCAGTGGCTTAGAGTGCGAAATCCTAGTGGTGTGGACCGCATGAGAAACACTCAGCTGAATCTGTTCCCCGTAACCCATACCTGTTCACGGAAATAAACTTAAGGAGATCGTTGGCACGAATGAGGTCACTCTATCATCTCACGGTGCCTTTCAGGCTCGAGCTTCGAGTTATTCCGCGCGATGGCGGCCAACCGCTCTGGCAACCACCTAGTGGCCGTCAGCCAGGAGGACATCCGCGAGTGCATGGACAAGTGGAAGGACCCGCTCGCGCTGTCGCACTTCGTAATCACCACCTCGGCGTGGATCACGAAGAACAAGTTCGACGGGCTCGCCTTCCTCGGGGTGCATGTCCCCAACGACCGCTTTCCTATGATGCACAAAATGCTTCAGGTGAGACTCGCACGAGTAAAGCAGGGATAAAATGCCCTGGCCGGCAGTTAAGGATGGCATAGATCCACTGAATGAGGAATCTGAGCGAGCTTGAGTGTTGCTGGAGCCTAGCGCTGTGTTTTCAAAGCTCTTGGAAAACTTCATTATGGTGATGGTTGGTAAGCAAGGACGATGAAAATTGCGAGCATGTGCTTGCGGCCTGTAGAAACACAACCGTTTCCTCTAAGTGCTCGGAGGAAGCCTAGTAGGAACGCTAGAAAAGTTCGACTTATAAATCACTGCTAATTCAGGTAGTACTTGCTGATGTTCGTGTTAGCGCAACCATAGCACATCGATGTGGCTGTTGTCTTTACTTTGTTCTGTCTGAAGCGCTGTTCGATTGCCTTCTAAGATTGCACCAACCAGCCCAGTTCAGCACATCCTTTAATACCATAAGGTATGTTCATATTTTCCGGAAGCGTCTCAGAAGATATGAGTACAATGCTGATAAAGTATTTCGACATGTCTTTATACGGCTGCCACCGTCGGGGAGGTATTCTGTAAGAGTCCGCCTAGTGGGCTCCTCCATTTCTTCTGTTGTTGAAGCTCTGATTTGCTGGGCTGGGCTGTGCGTCCACAGCAACCAGACGCCACAGCCAATAAGCAGTTGATCAGCAGACGAAATGGACATGTCCACAGGTAGACTCTTACAGAATACTTCCCCAGTTGTTGAATACTTCCCCAGTTGTGAAAAAGAAAAAGAAAAAGAAAAAATTTCGCACATATGCGAGGGACTCTTCGTGGTATATATGAATCTAAGATCGTTAATGTGACTCCTCAACTCGGCGCCTCAACGATGAGGTCTTAGCATACGAAACGTATATTGCATTGAATAATAGCAATCAATCTTTTTAATCGAAACAGCGCTGGCTGCCACTTTCAATGCAGAAATTCCACGAGGCGTTTAAGGAGAACCAGCCGCGGTCGCTTTTGCTGATGTTCGCCATTCAGGTGAAGAACTACAAGTCAACTGCCGTCGAAGTGCTTCAGACTCTGCAAAAGATCGTGAAGTAAGATTTCTTCACTACACAAACGCGGAGCAAAGTGGGGCACAGGTACATAAGCCTACGTGCCTGCGTACATAACTTTCTGAGGCACCGGGTTGACTAAATGGCTTCTCTTTGCAGGGTGGTCGACTACACCATCCTGGAGACGCACCACTCGAGGCCTTTGACCACGTGCAGTGCTCTCCTACCTACGTCATTTAGAGAGTACAGCGACGTGGCCGACAGTGTGCCCGTGGTAAGTATCTGAATAGTGACGATCGTCACGACCAGCGCAGCGAAGGCCACATCGGGGCTAACGTTGCCGTGGCCTCCGAGATTGCAATGGCGAACCGTGGCTCCCGTGCACTCTCGGAGGCCACGACATAATATTAGTGGAAATAGCAAATCTACGAAATAAAACCAGAGCAAGCCCGATACTAACCACGTTGAAAAGAGACGCATATTGCCACGTTGTGCTGACGGTTAATAACCCCAGTGGTACAACGCAAGTCACAAAACTAACCTTTCTTCGTACGAAACTGTGCCCAGCGAAACAAGCTACAGTGGGCGCAATGATATCGGTGAGCACACTCGTCGATCGTCGAGCTCTGATGTGCGGATCAGACGCGCCGGCTATATATGCGTGGTTCAACGAACTTTCCAGCGCAATCGCGGGTGCTCACGTAAGTGCTAGAATGTGCATAAATATTCACGTCGCGCACACAATCTGGTTACACACGGCTTGGCGGCGACACAAGCAGTAGATAGAGCCAGCGATAACATTTGAGAAGCTTCCTATACAGAAAGGCGCGTCTTGCGCTGAGCGCTAACGTTAGCAGTTAATGTGTTAGGACGTGAAATGTGGTTCCAGGAAAAAGGACAAACGAGCACTCGCGTCAATATACGCAGCGCGGTCATCTAATTACGTTCCACTTGAATCATGCACACATGCATAACGTTGAAGGTAAATACCATCAGGTAGCAAAGAAAATAGAAAGGCAAAAAAAAAGAATGCACCAGCGCATGTAAAAGGAATATGGTACAGAAAATCACCTATTGTACCCTCGTGACCTAGAACAACATCGAGCTCATCGACGCCAAGGCGCACTGACACCTAGCCTACGAACAAGCAGCCCAGCCGCACTATCGCTGGTTCTTCAATAATTGGACTAGTAGCTTGATCCGCGATTCTCTCCGAAACGATGCACGCTCCTGGAACAGCGCTCCGCAGAACTGTCCGAAATGAAGTTGAATGTAGGACGAGCAGCTTCCAGCGCTCCGTTGCCTTCTGGAGTGATAAGGCACGCTGCAGTGTCGTGTAACGGTAATGTGCGCAGGTGACGGCGCTCGAGTGGACCAACAAGTTGCAGAACGGCGTGGAGCCACTGCCCAAACTGTGTTTCTCGCTCAGCCTGGCTTCACTGCATTACACTCTCAAGACAACCACCAACAACGTTGGCGCACCCTGTGACGGCGAGACGCTCATTCCCTACAACCAGGCACGTGCTCTACGACGCATGCCTGCACATTCAGGCTAAAGGACGAAGCAAGGCTTGCAATTCTACTTTGAGACCGGGCAAAGCGAAAAGCGGCTGTATTTGAGGCGTGCCGTTTAGTGCATTGAAACATACATTTACAATATATATATATGCTTGACATGCAACCAAGTGCTTTAGATATCATGCATATGGTCACGTGGTCGTGACCTCATAGAACACAGTAGCAATACTGTGATAGGCAAAACTAGCTTTTATTGGGCGAACCTGTGCCCACAAAACAGGCTACACTAAAGGCACAACGAGAGCGGCGAACACAGTCGGCGATCGTCGAAAATCTGATCAGCGGGTCAAGCGCATCGGCTTTTATACAGCAGTCGTCGAATGTTCCAGACTAATCGTTCGGGCCCGCGTGCCTTCCACAAAGTTCTACACCATTGGCGTCACGCGATGAAATCAGATAACACAAGGTTCGGCAACAGACAGCCGGGTAGAAGCATCGATAACTTTACAGAAATTTCGGATACATGCAGGCGCGTCCCGCGCTGTGCGATTACAGTTGTTAAGCGGCGAAACGTGGTCGCCCGATAAAGATAAGTACACGTGTCAATATTAAATTTGCAGTGCATAGCTTGGTTCAGGCAGAAATCACATGCGCTTGTTTGTAGAAGTCGTTCGCGCGAACTCGAACACCTTGCGTTCACTGAAACATTACGTCAACAATACTTAAACACTTGCAAAGCGTTCTACAGCGCCGAAGAGGTTTACTCTATGCGCTTGAAGCGTGAATGACAACGTATATCGAGACATCACTGTCTTCTGAGAACATGTATTGAATATCGTAGTCACCATCGCTTCTGCCACGCGTGCTGTTCAACGTATTTGTACAGGTAGGCAGACAAATGAAAATGTTTACAGGATGTTTGCAGGTTGTATGCAACTGTGAAGTGGATTAAGACCCCTATGTTCTATTCTTCGCAAAATGCATAACGTTGTCTTATCGCAATTCTGTGCTATGACAGCAGTATGATATGATGGCACGTCGAGAATCTTGAGTTCATGAAATCGCTACGGATACGACGCAACAGAAATGCATATTAACAATAAGTTACATGTTCTAAGATTTTAGGTTATATGTCCCTAAATCAGCGGTATCTTGCCTTGGTTAGTTGTATAAGCACGAAAGAAAAAAAAGAGACGGATATTGAGACGTGTGTCCATCATCTAAGGCCATCAACCGTGTGATGGCCTAAGCTAAGCAGGTTTGTGCTTTGTTCGTGAAGCAGTCAGTTTGACGACACAAAATATGTGTGCACTTCCGCAAGAGGAAGGCCTTGTCTTTACACGACGCCACTTCGCGTGCAGACATGTTCCAGAGACGACTGGGTGGGCCCCATTCAGGACGAGCGGGCCATCGCGGCGTACCACTACCGAAACAACCAGTGGCAGTCTTTCCTCACGCCGGACAGCATCACCAAGATGGTAAGATCGATTCATGCATGCGGGGTTTAAAAAAAATATGAATACAACAAGAATAGGAGGGGTAGGAGTAAACGGAGTTATTTGTATATGTTAACAAACTAATAAAAGGGTTCTCTATCTCCCTCTCTCTACCAAATGAATAAATAAAGTAATTCATAGGGTTTTACGTGACAAAACCAACATCTGATTATGAGGCACGCCATAGTGGGGCACTCCGGATTAATTTTGACCACCTGGGGTTCTTTGACGTGCACTAAGTACGCGGGTGCTTTTGCATCTCGCTTCCATCGTAATGCGGCCGCCGGGGTTGGGATGTGACTCCGCGACCTCGTGCTTAGCAGTGCAACACCAAAGCCACTAAGCAACCACGGTCGATCATATGCTACCAAATACCTTACAATAAATATACAGTAACTCTAGGAGTAAACGGAGCCCCAACTTACTGTATAGGCTGGACCATAATTGTCAATTACGGGGACTGCACCACCGAATGCACCATTCAGACAAAAATTCGTGAGAGCAGCTGAAAGAAAAATAGTTTAACTGCCTGTTGCCAGTGCGTGCTCTTGAGCTTTGTAATGGATCGTACTTTTTCTTTCGGTATTCTTGTGGGTGGAATGCTTTAGAAAATAAGCTGCAGCACATAAATAAGGGGAAACGAAGGACCGAATATATATTTTAGATCGTGGTTGTGTGTTGTTATCGAATGTTACAAGGAGATTCTTTTTGTACAAAGGAATTGAACCACGCGTAAATAAACTTGAAAATTTTGATCACAACAATGACTGGTTTATTTTATGCGCCTCCCTCAATGCACAGTTATGTCGAATTCCACACGAACTCCTCCTCCTCCTCCTCCTCCTCCCAACTAACTCCCCTCCTGCCCCCTCTTTAAGGACGACCCAGGCGGCTGTGCTCGGGGATTATGACATATGGAACCAAGTGTACCAAAAGCTATACTTTGGGCTTTGTAAGCTTGACGTAAATTATTCGCAAATTGGCTGAAAATTTACGTAACTAAAATCGCTCTTTCTTTCCTTTCGTTTTTCTTTTTTTCATTTTTAACCAGATGCGACTTGCCCTGAAGATGAACCCGAGCGTATGCGCTGCGGCTTACTACGTGGACTACGAGGATTACCAGGGCCTGTGCAAAAATAACGAGACGTTCCCGCGACTTAGGGCTCTGCGATACGTCCTCGATCAAGTCAGGACGCGCTGAACGGCATCCGTCACCCAACCCCGTCACTGGCAGTCCTTGAAATGAAGATGCTCACATGTCTCGCCATACACGACACTGTCTTTCTTTCTTTTTTTATCGCAATTGTTGGTGCACAGCCGCAAAAGAGCGGGCAGTTCGAGTATAGTACACCGTAGATATTGTACTAAAGTTAGTAGGGGGCCTTATGGCGCTGGGATCGCTCGGCTACCATGGGAATAATATATAATGATGATCAGTACGTGAACATGCTTCTGGTCTTTGTGCTTGTAGCTTCGTACGTTCTTGCGGATTTACTTACAGCACGGTATCTGCCTTTTTCGGCCCATATTTCGAAGTCATACTTTTAAAGGCAGAAAATAACATTGTGCGCACATGCAGAATTATGGCGAAATGTCACATTTATAACGCAACAAAGCTACAGAGTCTCAAAGCCGTTCGAAGCCAGAAGGACGGGAAACCCATGTACTAACCATCATTCCCCTACCGCCAGGTTTGCAGTTCCCGTATAGACTCTAGTTCCCTCTAGTTATTATTGTATAGGAAACTTGCAGTACTCGAGGAAGGCTGATAGTGAGTTCTGAAATTATTCGTTTCGCTCTTTTCTGGTATAATATTCCGTACTTTTATCCTTCTTTATTTGGTTAAATAAATATACTATGCCTCGAAACCTAAAAAAGTACTGGCAGAGAGTCTTAATTATTTACTATAATAGCATTTATGCGAACCAGCTTCGGTCACGTTTCCCAGGAGGACGTCATAACGTCATGACACACACACTTGGGATACGTAACGGAAGTTGGCTCTATAGGAAAGCTGGTTCGTAAAAAAGTCTACCAGCATTTATATAAGAAACTAACCCCAACTGCCGATGCTGTGGCACTCACCCGGCTACGCTTCCGTATATGATGTGGGAGTGCCCAGCACAGTACACACACATTAACACTACGACCCTCTCGACGAGGTTGCGTTAGGCTCTTCGGAGCTCCGCCCTCGACGACCAAACCTGGGCGACCCAGCACACCCGTGAGGCGGCGGCGAGGCAAGCCCTCGACGTCCCCTCATGGGAGGCTCATGCCCGGCCATCATAAAGTGATGGCAGTACAATAAAAGTTTATCTCTCGCCCCCACATCCTTCGAAGAAAAATACAAACAGTTTAAAATGCCAGCTCGGTACTCCTTCAAGTAGCAATATTGTTGTTAAAGCACACCTTTCTTGAGGTCAGTGTGAATTTCAGGCAATTCTTATCAATACCATTTCCCCTGGAACGCAGTACTCTATACAGCCTGTTCTTCCGAACTGTATATGTACGTGTCTGCTATAACATTTAGATTTGCCCACAAATGCAGTAATTTTAATGCGCTACGTTTACCGGAGTTGAAAGTATACGAGATACGCCCAAGATCAGGTGCCGTAGATTAGATGCTTTGATTACATTTCGTCGGTCAGCGCTAAAGCCGCTTACATGACACGCAAGTCTGGATTATTTCGTTCGTATGCCGGTAATAGTTGTAGAATGCGAGTAGGGCCAGTGAGTTTAATTACACTTTGTAAACAAAACAATTATTTAGAGAAAATAGGCGAAGAAAGCACATGATTGGTTAATGACATGACGTAGCGCAACGACACAAACACAAAGAAGAAACACGGACCTGTGACGTATTCTCTGTGTGCCTTCTTTGTGGCTGTGCCCTTCTGCTACGTCATGTCATTACGTAAGCACGGGCCAGCCCACCGACATGTCCTTCTGCACGTGTTCAGTGTTCCCTTCGTCTTTCTTAGCGATCAAATTAATGCACAGAATTCACAAAGCTATTCGTTCGTATTTCATTTGCTCTTAGATACTGCCTGGACGTCTTCGCTGATAATTCGTTCAGCATGATGATTGATTCGCATCTGTTCTTACGAACAATCATAAGCATAAAGGCGTTTTCTTTTATTATTACCGACCCGGCTACTTTCCGCACTTTCTGGCCTGGGCCGTATATGGTGAAATCGCGTTGCAGCGCTCTATTACATTAAAGCGAAGCTCGTGTTTTGCCAAATGGCTCCAAATCAGGTCGAACCTACTTGCCATAGGTCCCCCTTTTATGCGAAGCATATTAACGTAGGTTTCGGGCCTTCGCGCGACGCCCGGTGGTGGCCACCATTGACCCTGAAATGGGGTCACGTGACATGACGTCACGTGATGACGTCACACAGGCTGCAGATGGGTCCTCATATCGCGCCGTCGGTCGCCTCCCGGCGGTGGCCACCATTGACCTTCAAATGACCTTCAAATAAGTCACGTGACATGACGTCACGTTATGACGTCACACCGGCTGCAGATGGGGCCTCATATCGCGCCGTCGGACGTCGCCCGGCGGAGGCCTCCACGCTTCGGTTCGCGCCGTCGCGCGCGACGCGGCGGCGGCGCCACCATCGCTGCATCACGTGATATGTGACGTCACGCCAGGGATGAAGCAGCGCGCGCCCGCCGTCGCGTCAGTCTCTGTGCCCGCAACCGTGCCCGCCGTGCCAGCGTCTTTGCGCCGGGCGTGTATGCGGTCAAGATGCCTCCAAACGCTAAGGATACGCTAAGGTTAAGCCTCCAATTTTCATTTTTCTTTTCTTCTTTCTTCCTTTCTTTCTTTCTTTCTTTTCTCTTTTTTCATCTTTTAATGCACATCAAGGTTATCACTTTGCTTACCAGGTCAGGGCTGAAGAAACAAACAGTGACCACGGAGGACAAGCAACGCAATGCATTGGATTGGATTGGAAAAACTTTAATAAAAGTCCTGCAGGACGCACGTCAGCGCGCAGTGGGCGTCTCCCACGCAGGGATCGACAGGGAGTAGCTGGCAGCCGCTGCTGGGCGAGCCTGCTGGACGGCCCGGTCTTGTAGGAGCAGGCTTCGTATGGTCTTCTCCCTCTTGTCGGAGGTAGAGTCAGGCGGAGCGTTTCTGCACTCCCAGAGCACGTGTGCGAGTGTCGCCGTGACCCCGCACGAGGGGCACGCATCGTCTGGGTAGACATCCGTGTAGATGATGTGTTATGGTGGCAGGGTTTGGATATGTATCTGTCTGTAATAAGCGTAGCGTTAGCGCCTGCGGCCTGTTTAGTTTGGGGTGCGGGGGCAGAAAGAGACGTCGTCCCAAGTAAAAGTGTTTGGTTAGTTCATTGTAGGTTACTGGGGCGTCCCTGTTCCCCTCCAACTCATCGAGACGTGGTTGCCTGGGGGTGACGGCGCGGTCTGTAAGCGCGCGCGCAGCGTCGTGCGCTGTCTCGTTGAGGTTGGGCCGGGCGCCCGGCATCCGACCCAGGTGGGCGGGAAACCAGATGACGGTTTGGTGTTTGAGGGTGCTTGGTTCAGCGCCGCGGTGGACGCGTAACGCCTTGACGGAGACGACTCCTCTCACGAATGCTTTGATGGCCGGCCTCGAGTCGCTGGATATTATCGTTCGCTTATCGTCGAGCGTTACCAGGGCTATGGCCACTTGCTCCGCCACCTCGGGATCACGTGTGCGTACTGTGGTGGCGTTTAAAGTCCGTTGCGAGGACGAGACCGCTACCGCGGCGAAGGCTCGGTTGCATCGGTAGGCAGCCGCGTCCACGAAAGCAACATCGCCCGCTTATTCGTTTGAGGAACGCGGTGGCCCGGGCTAGGCGCGTGCCTCCATTGTGTTCCGGATGGACGTTTCGCGGAATGGGTGCGATCGTGATCACGTCGCGGAGCTCGCGGGGAACCGGCGTAAGCTCCGGTGGATCCTGGGTGTTCGGTGGGAAGTACCCGAGCTCGCGCAAGATGTGACGGCCGGTCTTCGTCATCGTCAGCCGTATCATCTGCGCTCTCTCCTGAGCCTCAGCTATCTCTTCGAGGGTATTGTGCACCCCGAGCTCGAGGAGTCGATACGTCGGCGTTGTGATCGGGAGCCCAAGGGCCCGCTTCACCACCTTTCGGATGAGTGTATTGAGCTTGTCACCCTGCGATTGTTTCCACTTCTGCATTGCTGTGACGTAGATGAAGCGACATAGGACGAACGCATGTACGAGACGCAGCAAATTGTCTTCTTTGAGGCCGTGGCGACGGTTGGCCACCCTGTGTACAAGTGGTATTGCGTTGTCCGTCTTTGTTCTCAGGTTGTGGACCGTTTGGATGTTTGATCCGCCCGCCTCGATAATCATTCCCAGTACTCGGATGGAGTCGACCCTGGGGATTGGGTGATCGTCTGTGGTGCGGACAGTGATGTTGCGCTCATCGGTGGTTTTCATCCCTTAAGCCTTTTACCTTGTCGTTTTGGGATGTACAACAACAGCTCCGATATGGCGGAGGAGCACTTGAGGCCCGTGTGGTCGAGGTAGGATTCGGCAGTTTCGACTGCCTCCTGCAGAGCGAATTCGATAAAGCCGTCCGACCCCGCGGAGCACCAGATGGTGATGTCGTCCGCGTATACCGTATGGTTGAGGCCTTGTATCTTCCACAGGCGTTCGGAGAGCCCAATCATCACCAGGTTGAACAGCGTCGGCGAGAGGACGGAGCCCTGGGGGGGTGCCACGCTGTCCGAGCTCGACTTCTTCCGACGTGAGGTCTCCGGCACGGAGCACGGCCTTGCGACGGGTTAGGAAGGAGCGGACGAACTCGTAGAACCGGCGCCCGGGCCCTAAGGCTATGATCGCCTTTAGTATTGCCGAGTGCTGGATGTTATCAAAAGCCTTCTCCAGGTCAAGGCCGAGTATGGCGCGGGTGCCCCAAGTATCCCCGGCGTCTATGACCTGGTGTTTCAGGAGAAGCATCGTATCCTGAGTCGAGAGCCCGGGTCGGAAGCCGATCATGTGGTGTGTGTAACAGTCCTGGTCTTCGAGATACCGGCCGACTCTGTTGAGTACTACATGACCGGCCACCTTACCCACGCACGACGTGAGCGAGATGGAGCGAAGGTTATCGACTCCAGGCGCCTTGCCCGGTTTCGGAACGAGGATCGTCTGGGCGAGTTTCCAGGCATCAGGTAACTCGCCCCGCCCCCACACTTCATTGATGGCACCCGTGAGGTACGCGACCGAGGGGTCGTCTAAGTTCCGCAGGAGCTTGATGGTTATGCCATCGGGGCCCAGGGCGGAACCGCCGTTTAGTTCGTGGAGAGCTCGGCGTATCTCTTCGACGGAAAATTCGGCGCCCAGGAGGCTGTTGTCGGTACCTGTGTAATCGGTATGTAGGGTCGGCGGGCCTGTGGGTATCGGCAGGTACTTATGCACAAGCGTCTTGACGATGTCATCCAGCGAAGCGGTGCCTTTGGCCTGGTGAAGGACTTTGGTGAGCGAGTGGCGCTGGTTCGTGCGGGTGTTGGCGTCGTCGAGCAGGTGTTTGATGAGGTTCCACGTCTTCCCGCTGCGGACCTGTCCGTCGACGGAGTTACACACTTCGTCCCATTGCTGTTTGGATAGGGTACTGCAACTCAGATTCTTATAGCGAAAATGCTTTTTTTGCTTGTGCGTGTTTCTTTAGGACTGGGGGGCGGGGGAGGAATTGAAAGGAAGGAAATAGAATGAAAGTAGAGACATCGAAAACTGAGCACCGCCGCTGGAAGTCGAACCAACGGTGATACTAACGTGGTGATGGTCACTCATTAGCATCACGCCCATAAACCTAGTGTACGGAAGCATTTCGCAAGCAAAGCAAATGCATATTCCCGCTTCATCTTCCTTTCCAACGAAAACCTACGTCCCTCAAGAGATCTTTAATGACAGAAAGGTGGAGAAGTCGGCCTGAGTGAAGCGCCTGTAGCCTGATACTCGATCCCGTCCTGGATAAGGGGTTCGGGGAAGCAAGGTAGAAAGGATGTGGAAACAAAGAATAGTGATGGTACGGTGAAGTTGATGATGATGAGAGCTGCGCAGTGCACTGTTCCTGGGCGAAGCATATATGCACAATTCACAGCATATGCGTCTTCGCGTGCAGATGTCGTGGTTACTGCAGTTTAGCCAAGAGACTGTCTATAGCCTAAATAATGTCCGCACCTGTTAGCGCCACTGGTGTATTTAAGCCAGCTAGCAGCAGGTACAGGGCGTTGATTATTCGCCTCAACATGGCCTTGATGATATAATCGATCAATTAAGGGAGCATTGAGAGCCAGCGCTGTGTTAAAGGTAGCGCTGGCGGGCGGCGGCCGTATCTCGACGACCATGACCAACGCGCCATGACCTGCCGAACTTTCCATGTGAGACGGGATTAGACGCTCGTCCCTAGAGCATGTGTGGTGTGAGGACGTTTTGCGAGGACATATTACTCCGGCACGTAGTGCATCAATAGTGCACATGCACATATCGGACAACGTGCATATAGCGACTCGTTGTACTAAAGCATAGTCACATGCATATTACGTCCTCTTTTGTCCTTAGCACAATCAGGTATCGAGTGCTAGCGACATCCTCTCCTGAACCATTTATCTTTTCTACTCATTAAAATCGCTTCATCCTCGATGGGGGCGCGATGCAGAAACGCTCGTGTACTTAGACTTAGGTGCGCTGTAAACAACGGCAGGGGGTCAAGTAATCCGGATCCCTCCACTATGGCGTTTCTCATAACCCACTGTGCCATTCCGTGACATTAAAACCCACAGTTTACTTTAACATTCCTATTGCAAAGTCTCTATTAGTCACCGGTGCTTGGGACCGACATTTAGCGCAGTGCATGGCCTTTCAGCACGAGCGGCATTCACGAGCAAAAGCGCTGATGAGGACGACCCACTAGAAAGCGCTGTAGGGGACGACCCACTATATTGTTCCAATCCTCTACAATTACCCCTGGGAACGAAAAGGGAGCCATCCGACCACCTAAGAACTTGCCACTATCAGTGGGTCATTGTAGGTCTGGAGGCGGTCGACGTTGATGGTCTCGTCCACGACGTCGCATGTCCGAAAACCGTTCAACGGACCCGATCGCATGGTTGACCGGAGATGTGCGTTCGACGGCGCGGTATAGGGGCCTTCGTACTTGGGCAGTAGTTTCAACGAGAGCCAGGTGCAGTGGAAGGGACCGAGAGCCACACAAGCGCTCCGGGCAGGAACGTGGGCATGAAAGTGCATGGTGTCACCTCAAATGCTGTCCTGGTGCTCTTGGTCATATTTAGTAAGGGCCCGCGCGAGATCGCTACACTCTTTGACATGTCTAGCTGTGGCAGAAATAGACGCACATTCAGATGCATCCGGCTTGTACGGAAGGATTGTGTTGATTGTGTGCGATGGGTGCCGACCGTACAATAAGAAAAAGGGTGAAAAGCCAGTGGTGTACTGAGTGGCGGTATTGTAGGCGTAGGTTGCGAAGGGCAGAATAATAGCATCCCCAATTGTTTGCTCGGAGGCTACGCACATTGCGAGCATTTCGCCAAGCGTATGGTCAAAGCGTTCTGTGATGCCATTGGTCTGCGTATGGTAAAGAGTAGTTGTGCGGTGCACAACGTCGCACTCTTTGAGGATAGCTTCAACGATTTCAGACCAGAAGACACGTTCGCGATCGCTGAGCAACTCCTGTGGTGGATCATGACGCAGTATGAATCGGCGAAGCAGGATGGAGGCAACATCGCGCGCTGTAGCCGGTGGGAGAACGGCAGTTTCGGCGTATCGGGTGAGGTGGTCAACAGCCACTACGGCTCAGCGGTAATCACCAGATGTCAGGGGAAATGACCCTTACAAATTGATGCGGACGCGCTCGAATGGCCGGATAGAGCAAGGTAACGGTTTCAGGCGGACTGATGAGAGGCGCGGTGAAGATGTCCAGCGCTGACAATCGGGGCCCGAGCGAACGAACTTCTAAACGTAGCTGTGCATCCCGCGTGAGTAGCAACGCTGTTGAATGTCCTTGTAAGTTTTGAATACTCCCGAGTGTGCACACTTTGGGCCAGAGTGGAATGACACGCATATTTCAGAACGCAGACTGCAGGGTATTGCTAGCAACCACTGGCGGCCATCGGCGGGGTAATTGCGTCGCTGGAGTAAGTCGTCGCGAATGGCGAAATGGTGGGCTTGACGACGTAACGCGCGAGTGGTTGGTTGTGCCGATGTATCAGAGGGCAAGTCTGCATGTGTGCGAGGCGATCTAATGATCATTGTGCTATTCGGAAGCGATGGTGCGAAGTTCGATCGAAGAAACGTCAAGCTGGTACACGGAGCAGCGGGCATTGACGTCGAGCAAGGGAGAACGCTAGAGGGCGTCGGCGTCAGAGTGCTGGTGGTAGAGCACGCGAATATCGTAGTTCTGCAAGCGAAGTTCCCAACGAGCGAGGCGGCCTGAGAGGTCTTTCAGTGACGACAACCAACCAAATGCGTGGTGATCCGTGACGACATCAAATGGGCAGCCATACAAACATGGCCGGAATTTATTAAGGGCCTAGATGACTGCCAAACGTTCTTTTTCTGTCACGGTATAGTTACTTTCGGCTTTCGTAAGCGTGCGACCTGGCCCTCAAGGACTGGAAGAAGGCTCGGCTTGGAACAGCGGCTTTAACCTCGACGAAAGCACCCAGTCGTAAACGACGAAATAGAAAGAATTCAGCAGAGACAGTTAAGGCTGCTTACGTGTGGGAATACGAAAGCATTATAATAGCTTAGGTGAAATGTTTTCGATTGATGTTTTCGATATCCATTAAAGTTCTTTCTGCTGAATCGGTGTGTGTTTGCGTATTCGTTGGCCACAGGCTGGAAACATTCGGACCATTTTGCTGCAGAACGTTGAACTAAGTCGTCTTTTTCTGTGTTCACTTCATGCCCATCAGCCACCAGTACGGCACAAACAAGGGCGACAACGCGAGCGGCATCAACTTCGGCAACACGACACACATGTAACGCCGCTCCCGCGACATCGAAAACGAAGGAAGATCGTCGCACTTTCTCTCACTCAGCAGTTCGCCTCGACTTTACAGAAACGGGTGATTGCATCAGCGTTCACCATACCCTGTTCTCGCTCTGTCGTTCAACGATCTCATCGCTACCCAATTCTTGACCAGTTGCAGGCCACCAAGTGATCAAAGACGCGTTAATAATTTTCAACGTGCCGTACTAAATTTATTACCGAAGAGCGTCTCACTCAAGTGTATACGCGTGGGATAAAATCGCAGACTTTTGAGGAAGTGAGAAAGAAATAAACGCAAATATTCTGCTTTTTTTTGGTATCGTGAAACGTAACCAAATGCAGCCCAAGACTTCATGATACTTCATATGTGTGCAGTGAGGAAAAGAATATTGAAAAAGCGGCACTAACATACGCAAATTTAGCCTGAAATAAAGGTGGCTCATTGTAACAACATGAAATGCTTTTACTGTGACTTTGTGAAGGTGTTACACTTCTTTTTGGACTACCTCACTGTGATAATATTGAAACGGAGTTTTCTCAGAAGCCTATATGTCCTTCATTGCTACCAAATGGTGTGGAGAGCAATCCACCAAGGCCTGCCATATATCGTTCTTGTCTTATTTATTTGCAGTTGACTAAAGCCCTCTCTCGTCAGCCTTCAATTAACCTGCCCTCTCTCAACCGACTACATTATGAAATACAATCCGCATAAAATATGCGTGCTTAACAGTGGACACCTTATAACCGACAATGAAGTCACGTATGCTGTTACACTTTCATCGCAAAGCTATATTTTTCATAAGCTGAAGCGCATAATATTCTCGAAACAAATGCAAATGTCGTGTTCATTTTAATGATTTAGACAGTTTGTTGATTCCAAGCCTAGTTTATTTTATTGAGGCAGATATGCCTTGCTGAAGCCGCAACTGTCGTGTTAGGCCTTGGAGTCTTCATAATTCTCCTTGGTTTCCTCCTTTGCTGGTTCCTCTTCTTTGCTGTCTTCGATCGCTGCTCCAGGCCCGCCAGATTTGTTCTGTTGAAAGACATATTTATTTAAAAGCAAGGCGCAGGAAGCCTCAAGCAAAGAAAAATGTACATCGTCATGAGTGCCATAATATGCTACAATGTACCCATTTCGATGTGTCGGAGAACTCAACTTCGCAGTTACATTCCATAAATTTCATCCGGGCATCAAACCCGGGAATAATGCCTTTGCGGTGTGGTCGCCCTACAATCTTAGCTAATTCCGAGGCTATAGCTGATGGATGATCACGGCCAGATTAATTGAAACTTCGAATCGTTAGAAGCTTGAACAAACCCTAAATATTCTCGCAGTTTTTATTTCCATATAATTTGCTTTTTCACGCTTCAATCGCTTGAAAAATGCAGACTAATAGGTTGGGCGTATGCACAGAAGCTCTCGATACTGACAAAATGGAAACAATATTCTCAAGTGTCACTACAAGTGGTGTCAAAATATTTACAACTACATGGAGAAAACGGCTGCGAGTTATACTGTGAAGCTTGTTGTCATACAAAATCTGGTGGGAAAACGTAGAAGATGGAGATACATTCATTTACAGAAAGGCAGAGAGGTCGGCCTGAGCTATAACTTGCTCTGGCCTGCTACTCTACACTGGGGAAAAGGGACGGGGAGGGAAAGGGCTGATGAATGATGATGTATAAGGAAGAGATGCGTGTATACAAATTCAGAGAGTCGTGGTTTCTCTAAAGCCGTGCGTCCAGCCTAGTGGCTTGGAGAAAAGCTATAGCGGCACTTGTTACCAGGACTGCGCTGTTTGCATTAGGCCAAGGACTTAAAAGAAACTCGTCTAATAGCGGTCTCTTATGGATCGTTGCAATGGAAGAGACAAGTTGCTGTCGTTCTTGCGCGTACGCGGGACACACGCAAAATATATGTTCAAGTGTTTCTGGCATCTCACACTATTCTGGCACCAAGGCGAATCCAGTGCACCATGCTCGTGTGGCTTCTTTTGAACTTGTGAGGCATACAAATTTTATTTCTTGGCCCCATTTGTGTAATCACTTGTGTCGTCGATCTGGTTGGGTCCAGTGTTCCAACGTACGGTTGCGTATTACGCGACGAAAACGTAGAATCTCTTAACTTCGTTCTTATACGCCATCGATCTTTTGATCGCAACGAAAACATGATATTTCGCGACATTCAGGTACATTTTACCAGAGTGCAAAAGCCAGGAGACAAGTTTCAAAGCGAGCTTCGCGAAGCTTCCTTACAATGATGACCCAGTGGAAGTCCACGTCGCCCTCCAAGACCATTCTGTCTGCGAGGAAGGGACCCTTGCTGATGACGCCCGGCAGTTCGACACCGTTAAGTTTTGCCGTGCAAAGGCCGTCTTCTTCGCCCGTAACTTCCAGAGCGAACTCCTCGTGCTCGGCGCCGAGAGGAACCTGCAGCGACTGGTCACCGAACACGAGCCGAAACCTGGCGTAGGATAGACAACGTAATGAAACTGAGTCGGGGTTCGTCCAAACAAAGACAGATTTCCATAGGAAGATGGACATTTGAGGTGACCAACAGTATCGTACAAAAGATGGCTTGGGCATGGAACCAACTTGTTTTATACTCCAGTCACTGCAGGCACTTTTGATCGATATCAAGTTCAATTAGGATCGAATTTCTCCATTGCGTTTGGCTCTCTTCCGCAGCTTGCAAAGACCAGGCAATCGCAATGGAAAGTGTCCCGTGTGACTGAAGCACTGGTCAGACAAGTTCGCCTTGTCGAAACGTTTGCTTCGTCCTCAAGCATTTCTTGTTCGACCGCACTATAAGAACACTTACACCCTTCGGAGCTTCTTTCCATACGACAATCGCGTCATCTGTCCTGCTTATGCTATCTTTCTTTAAAACTCTGTGACCTTTTACAAATTATGGGATCTTACGTGCCAAAACAACTTTCTGATTATGAGGCACGCCGTAGGGGCTGCGGCTGCCATGACCGGGATTCGATACCACGACCTCGTGCTTAGCAGCGTAACACCACAGCCGCTAGGCAACCACGGCGGGTCTGTGATCTTTACTTTCCTGTGAAAAATGCTATGTCACGCTTATATCACGAATGCCGTTCATGACCTGTAATTGCCGGGCCTACAGCGCTAAAGAAATTAAAGGTACGCTAGATAAGCGACGAATATTATCCGTGGACAAGATAAGCTCCGAAGAGTGCAAACTTTCCTCAATGTGCATTGTAGATCATTGCATGAATGTTTGTGAAACAGAACTGTTCTACACGTGCATGTTTGAAGAGTCCATGCCATAAACAGCTTAGCTGCGCGGCTGTGGTAAACACACATTCCCAGGTCTTGAAATTAGTTCGGTCAACTTTACTGAATACACTAATGAATTCATGCAGCGGACCCTGCAGCGAACCGATATTTCTGTTGCTCTCGTTTTTATGATGCTGCTCGGCGCGATTCGATCGACGAACTGCTGCTTCAGAGGCGACTTGAATGCAGCGTCCTTGCAACACTGTTCGTGCAGCCCTCCACTAACACACATCAACCAGGTTTTATAACGATGGAAGCTCAAAGTTACAATTGAGCCCGCCTGGGGCCTAAAGTCCAAGTTCGCACCCCATTTGTCAAAAACAGCGTTAACAAAAGCGGATTGCAAAGCAAATCGCAATGCCCGTGTTTACCTGACTTCTCGTCTGTCATCGCCGAGCTGTTTTCAGCAAGCAAAAATTCCCGAAGTATGGTCGTTGCCGAAAATAGGTTAGCATTACGGCGTTATTTCGTCAGAGATTTTTTCTTCGGTGTTTGCGCCATGCATCATGCAGTTTCCGAGACTACGGTATTGCTTATGCTCCTGACTGAAATAGCCGCGTTTACATGAATGCGACAGTGTCGCATCGCATCGCATTTCTAGCGCATCACATTCATGTAAACAGCAGTAATGCGCTAGAAAGGCGCATCGCATTAATGCGCCAGGCGAGGGTAGATTTACGGGCACGAGTCGACTCTCGCGGAGCATGTAAACGCAGGATCGTCGCATTAGGAATGATGGGAAGGAATTGCCAAACAACATGGCGGCGGTCCCGGCTGCCCGCTTCGAATTGAATTTGGCGTTGCTTTTGTAAAATGCACTTCGTTCGCAGCAAATGAATAATAGCCCCGTTTACATGAATGCGACAGTGGCGCATCGCATTTCCAAGCGCATTTGGGAAAGGTGATGCGATGCCGTTTACATGTAGCGCCTTAACTCTCGCAAAGACGTAGCGCCACATGGTGTCGTATAAGTGAAGTGCAACCGACTTCCGGTGCAACTGGTTTCCGGTTGTGGGCCGAGTGCACGTTGGTGGTTGAGTGCCGAGAAATAGACAGTTTTAGTTTAGCGTACGCAACTTATAGCGTACGCTATACGCTATAGTGTAGCGGACGCGAAGCAGCGCACGTTTTTTGCAGCTTTAGCTGGCCAGCGAGATCTTCGGATCTCGGAGGCCATTAGTCGTCGTTGCGGCTATTTTCCGAGATAGGTAGCGCTGACATCTCGAATGTTTCTTTCATTAGGCTTCGCCTCGTTCGAAACGAGAAGCGATCTCGAAAACACCACAAGGTTATCCATAATACCCTGTCGTCGAAGCGGCCTGAGACTAAGCGAAAGCCGTTTACACATTCATTTGCTGCGAACGAAGTGCATTTTACAAAAGCAACGCCAAATTCAATTCGAAGCCGGCAGCCGGGACCGCCGCCATGTTGGTTGGTAATTACTTCCCATCATTCCTAATGCGACGATCCTGCGTTTACATGCCCCGCGAGAGTCGACTCGCGCCCGTAAATCTACCCTCGCCTGGCGCATTAATGCGATGCGCCTTCCTAGCGCATTACTGCTGTTTACATGAATGTGATGCGCTAGAAATGCGATGCGATGCGACACTGTCGCATTCATGTAAACGCGGTGAATGTGTAAACGGCTTTCGCTTAGTCTCAGGCCGCTTCGACGACAGGGTATTATGGATAACCTTGTGGTGTTTTCGAGATCGCTTCTCGTTTCGAACGAGGCGAAGCATAATGAAAGAAACATGCGAGATGTCAGCGCTACCTATCGCTATAGTCGGAAAGTAGCCGCAACGACAACTAATGGCCTCCGAGATCCGAAGATCTCGCTGGCCAGCTAAAGCTGCAAAAAACGTGCGCTGCTTCGCGTCCGCTACACTATAGCGTATAGCGTACGCTATAAGTTGCGTACGCTAAACTAAAACTGTCTATTTCTCGGCACTCAACCACCAACGTGCACTCGGCCCACAACCGGAAACCAGTTGCACCGGAAGTCGGTTGCACTTCACTTATACGACACCACGTGGCGCTACGTTTTTGCGAGAGTTGAGGCGCTACATGTAAACGGCGTCGCATCGCCTTTCCCAAATGCGCTTGGAAATGCGATGCGCCACTGTCGCATACTGTTGTCGCTTCCACAAGCCGCCAGAGAGAGGGAGATACATGGTTTAATAATATGCTGGAGATGTTAGCCTGACTGATGACCTGACATGCTACTCCAAGTGCTGGGTGATGCTTATGACGTACACGGTGATAAACGTTAGGCTGCGAAGTAAATGCATCGGCAATCGAAACGACAAGAGATGCGCCCATGTTTCACAGTTAGTCTGAGTTTTACTTGGCAAGAATGAATCCCCAAAATATTGATTTAACGCCAAAAAGAAGATGACAGAAAGGGGAGGACATAAGGAATGGACGTCCTGTCTTTGGCACCAACTAGCCCAACACCAAGTACTTGTTAAATCGAAGCTTGAAAATGTTCGTGCTTCAGCGCTCGATAACAGCCATGCCGAGTCATCGAACTTAGCGCGTATCTGGAAACTTGCCGGTGTAGGGCACTCTTGCCTTGCGATAAGCAATCGCAGTTGCAATCGCGAATGTGAATCGCGTCTTTCTCATCTTTTTTTTTATTTCAAGGTGGGCAGCCTTAAGGCATAGTAAAAAAATGAAATTATAAAAAATGAACGTAAGTCCGCATCGTTCGGAAAGATCTGTGACGCCCTGCAATGACCGTCATCCGGAATCCGCGTGCTGCAGTCAGCGCGCCGGTCACCATGGAGACCAGACTGTCTGCATGAGCAAAGGCAACGTGATGCGTCGTTCTAAATTCCACCAGGCGCAAGGGTACGTGTCCTAGATCTTCTGTCGACTGTGAGAAGCTTCAGTCCAAGGTGCGTACATCTGTCCCGAGAATATGGGGTTCTGTGTTCGTGCATTCGAACAGTAGTTTTCAAGTGAATTGCTGAGCATATTCGCAATGCCAGTAGGCGGTAGCGCCTTGTAGTGATGAGGCAGAGAAACGGCTTTAGGAGGACGAGCCGACGACAACACGGTATGAGCACGTTTTCACCTGGCTATAGGTCGGGCTGTGCCAACAGCTGCCGTGCAGGCACATGCCTTTGTTTACCTCTTTCGCGCGTGCGACGGTCAAGAAGTACCGTAGTAAGCGCATGTGCTGCAAGCCCCAGTGCACAAACCGAGTTTTCCACAGCGACATGAGTGTTCTTTCTGGCAAAATCCTCTGAGAAATAGGTCGTGATGCTATGGAGAGCGAAGCTCGAGGCGGATTATAGGCCGTTCCAGGAACTGGGGGCGGGCTTTTCCTTTGAGAACCATAAAGATGCTCGAACTGAACAGAGTGTATAAATAGACAGATGCGGGCGCATGACGCTATGTCTACAATTCCTTTAGTTTATTTTTTTCTTCTTGTGTTTGTCGGCGCACCGGTTGTGTGATCCTGGGCAGTCAAACTAAGCGAATAAATTTTTTCTAGTGTGCCTAATAGGCTTATATATGTTAGCATATGCTCAATGCATTCTAATTCATGCGGCATACGAAAAGTTGCATGCATTAGGTTTAAAGCTGTTTGTTTCCTAATATCCTTGCAAGAACTCGAAGCACTATGCCTTCCAATACACTGCAGTTCTTTCTTAAATTAGTATTAGTCACATTATGCGTGAGTTACACTACATTTGCCCGGAGTGGAAGCATACAATAATGAAGTATGTGAAATAATGATTGTTCAGATAATAAAGATTACTGAGGACACCGGTTAATGACTTTCCTCACCTGCGTAATGTTCATAAAAGTGTATGAATAACTACTTCATGCTTAAAGGGCGTTTCAAATAGCTGAGAGATAAAATGGTATTACTTGTCACGTATTACAACTTACAGCGTTTTTTGTTTCTCTGAGTGACAAAGCGCGAAGTAGGGCATGGACGGTGGCTTTTAAGCCACTACCCTTGAGATCCTCCCGTGATGGCGTCACATAGACCACTAGTAGCAAATGTGTTAGCCAGTATTTAATTTTGTACGTATTGATGTGAAAACGTCACATGACCCAATGAGCGAAAAAAGATGGCGTCTGTCGTCTGCAGCAGCGGAACGGCGCCTAAAATTGCATTGCCGTAAGCTGCGACGCGACGGCACGAGTGCGCCTCGACGTAGCAGAGCGGGCGAGTGGGAGCACCCGCTGGCCGCGATAGCGCACCCGGTGTTGTGCGAGGGGAGAGGGCATCGCCGCGACGCCACGTCGCCTTCGCTCTCGCAAGCCAGCGTTATCCGCGCGAGCTATCGCTTGCGTTTTAACTGCGCCTCGCTAAGGCCAAATCTGAACGCACCGAGCGCTACAACGCGCTCGCTTACCCGCGAGGAGTTGGTAACTCTAAGGAACACTCAGCGGCATTCAATCAGACATTAATGCTTGCGCGTTCACAACTCATAAGTGCTTACGTGTCGTCGGATTTTTCACCTTTAATTAGGTATATGATCGCGGTTCTATTTCGAAAAAGCTCATAATGTCACGCAGTGAAAGCGGCATGCTGCCGCAAATTCGTCGCAGCGTGCTATACAAAACATTCCCGTGCCCTCATCCTCACTCGTGATCCTCCTCCGAACAGCTATCTTGGTTTACAACGTGTGTCACACTTTGGCATAACCACACTAATGTCTAAATCATGCCTCAACAGAGGGGTGCAGACGCATGACTTCTGTTGTGCATCGCTTTCAGTTTGTTTGGCGACCTATTGACTTATGACCATACAGAAAAGCAATTTATCATTCGCAAAGGCTCAGACCGGACTAAGTGAGAACAGTAAGTTATTGTGTATGGTGTATGCTTATCGTGTGCAGAGACCACCCAGCCAAAATCCGATAACACGCCTGCCAGCTAGTGTATATTGTCTAGTAGCTGCAGCTCGCAAGCACATCTCGCATGCTTAGAACCTACCTCAAACCATCCAATCACGAGAAAAAGACCAAGTAATATGTCACAAGAAATAAAAAAGAAAGAAAAAGAAGAGGATCTCGAAATGGGGTAACGGGGGCTAACAGCTCCTTGTGGCAGCCACCGTGTATTATGTTGTCAGTCTACTCAACTCTTCGGCATTCCTTGGATTCTTCCCTTTTATCTCGTAAAGGTCACCTTTCAGTATTCCCGCTGACGTGAGAGGCAGGGACAGAGGCACCGGCTGCGAAGAAATGTGCGAGAATCAAAAGGCGTATTCGCAAACAACGTGGACACGTAGGGCAGTGGTAATGACACAGACGTGTGTACCTCCGCCCAACAGTCTGGTCATCGCTAGCTTATGCCATGCACCAGCTCATCAAGGACTCCCGTCAACCGGATGCAGAGATACATCTAGGGTTCTGTCTGATTACTGCTTAAATGTTGTTGATTCAAATAAGGAATCGTTTTAAAATATGTGTAATAGAATGAAGTCCCTTGCTTTCTTTTCACAAGCCTAACGACCTTTTCACACAAAAGCCCGCAAAGTCACTAACATATTTGTCAACCTGCAAAGGAGCTCATTTCCAGGCATTCCCGCATTTTGATCACTTGGTCTTTTCGACTCTAATGCACATATTGTATTTCGCGCTGTTGAGGTATCCTCTCTAGAAGCGCGCTGTTCGTCGAGGCTTACATGCCCTCATCACATAAAAGCGCATACAACTTTTTCTTGTTTTAGTCTACCAACGCACATACTGGTGGAATTGTTAAATGAGTACTGCACAACACATAACACTAAACTCTCTCCTTTCTTCTTTCTCCATATACACCATGGGAGAAAGACGCGAAGCTATGCCCTTCCAAATAACCTGCAAATCAAAATTGTTTTCTGTTCGCATCAAGCCCACCCGAAAGCCATAATTAACCCAACGTGGTATGCCCCTTTGGGCCTCATTTGTCATGTCACACCATACCACGCCTTATCTTTTTCTAAATCATCATTCTTTCATCGTCGACTGGTCAAGACAAGACAGCGCACATCTCATTAGCGAAGTTGCAGGCCAGTGGCAAACAATTCTCACAAAGAAAAATGCTTAAGTGTTCGTCGCATCTGTTGTTTCGATTCGATCTGATTAAGGCTCCTGAAACGGAAATAAACATGTTTGACCACGTGTCATCTGTACAATCATTCGCAGCCAAAGTGAATAAACGTCAGAGCGTTTCATTATTTGCGATACAGTTACAAAGATATCCAACAAAAGCACAGAAAGCAGTCAAACATCTGGCAAATAGTACTGGGGTTCCATTATACTTACCAGAGGGTCTTCGTAAGGAATTCGGATCGATTTTATGTCGAGGTCACCTTTTATGTAGAAGCGGTCGTAGGGTGAGGCATCAGCGTACCTTTCGAGTAGCTCAAACAGAGAATACCTGCCGTCGATTCTTACCTAGAAAAACAGTAACTAATTAGGTTGCGAGGAAAGAAGTAGGATGCACTAACCACTAAAGACAAGTTCATTTCAACCAACGTGACGCCAATGTCATAACTCTTCCTCAGCAAATAACACAAAAAAACGAATAACGTACACAGTAACCTACACGTTTTTGCCTTCAATGCGGAATATTGCGATAAAATGGCACAGCGTATACCAGACTGTCATAAACCACCTCACTAGCTTTGTACTCAGCGGCACGAGAATCAAATTGTGTTGGAATCTGGCCTCGTACCCACAAAACACCTCTCACGTGACGTGTAGTGCAAACCGCGCATGCAAGACGACCGAGACGGCGCAAACATTTCGCACCCTCTTTTCATGAACAAACAAAGGCACAAACCCACCAAGCAGCAGCAGCACATCGCGGAAACAGTCTGGTTCGGATGCGAATAAAGGATAGCGAACGGGAGCGCAGCACACCGAGGGCGGCAAACGAAATGATTACAAAAACGGCGCCGAATAAAACAACACACGAAGAAGGGAAACACGAGACAGCACGTACTGCTGTCTCGTGTTTCCCTTCTTCGTGTGTTGTTTTATTCGGCGCCGTTTTTGTAATCATGCCTAACCAACTAGCCCACCAACACATGCTCAGAAACGAAATGAGAATTCTTGGATCAACATAAAGAGCTGTCGGTATATTGTAAAAATGTTAAGAGCGTTTTCTGGTCACACTGGTAACACACTGACCGTTAGGGCCTTACGAAAATTTCTAGAGCCCGACAGCGGAGCTCTAACTAGACTTGCGATGACAAGCGCGTAGATAAAACTATGTATTTATTCTTGCAGCCTTGGGAGCACAGAAATATCCGACAAGAGAATCTCACAGGGAGAGAGATATATGTAACTCTCCTGTTGGATATTTCTATGCGCCAGAGGCTGTCAGAAAGATGTCAAACATGTATTTCGTGATCGCACGTCCACTTAAGGCTTCGCTGTCGTCCTCTATAAACTTCTGCGAGGCCCTAATGATAAAGGCGATACCAGTGCGAAAAGAAAACACCCTTAAGGGTGTAAACAGCTTGACAGTGTAGGGCCCGTCGAACTAGAAGCAGTTCCAAAGGACGTACTATTTAGCTAGTTGGTACTGAATTATGTGATGCAATACTACATCACATAATAGAGTACCAACTCACCTATCAACAGCCTGTCCTTTTGAAGTTTGTTGCTCTCACGTGCGTAAGAAAATCGCTAAGTGTTCGGACGCCCACCACTAAAGGCAGCGACTGGGATGACAGCGTGGCGACCGCCGCGGTGGTGGTTAATCGTGCACATAACGTCCGTAATGGAAAGTTTAGGAATATGGCAATTCCTGTGAAAGAAATCTTCATGGAAGGTCTTCACTGATCAATCACTGGTGAAAAGCACAAAATGATGTCCTTATGCAACCACTACACCCACTTGAATCGAATTCGTCCATTTAAATGCAAATGCTGAATGCGCTGAATATAGTTAGTTTGTAATATTAAGTATCTTTATACAAGTGGGCGCACAGACTTGACACCTCGAAAATATTGAAAGTAGAAGGTAGCGCATCTAAAGAGGACAAAAATGACATATCAAACGGGACTGAAGATGATAGTTTCTAAAGATGTGTTGATACACCCTTGTGAAAAATTTATGAGAAGCGCAGGTGGAACAATTGCCGGCTAAGCATGCTAAGCGAACCCCGCCTGCTGCTGCTGCGTCGCCCCCCACCGCTGGCCCCAACTACATTTGGCGCTGCCACGTGGGGGCAGTGGGTCTTCATCCCACAAGACAAGCAAATTGTGAATATTGGCGTTATAACCTTTGCCGCAGAGTCCTAACTTACTGCCGTAACATGACTGCATTTGACTTAAAAAATAAAACGCGCTCAATCGGCCGCCGTTTATGAGATACCAGAAATCCACTTTGACAGGGCAGTTTTTCAGTGCTAGATCTCTCAAAAGTCAGAGTAGCATATAGGGTAAGCACGTAATCCTGCAAGATACTTTGATAGCACTTTCTTTGTTCATAAAGTGTGTGCGAAGCAGGCCTGCTTCATTTCGTTTAATTACCGTATTATTCCGCGTCGAAGCCTGTAAGAATTAAAGAAAAAACAATATTTTAGCAGTGTGCAAATGTTCTACACTGCAGTGTCCAGAGGAATCGCCTGTTAGCTTCGTTCAATTAAGGGTATTCCTTCAGTACCCTTTTTGTTGAGCTCAATAATTTGAGAATTGAACAATTCATCTGGTCTTGCACCCATTAGAATGAAAAGCTGCCAGCCGATTTTTGCTGCCATCTAGTCATTAACGTGCACCGAAACAACTGCCTTTGTGCCACAAACGCATTTCCCTCGGATGAAAGTACAGCCTATCGGACACCACACGTGGAGGAACGAGCATTTCCCTTCTAGACAACGCAACATATATCGTGTACTGACCACGAGGTAGCGGTCCTTGACGTCGTAATAGAACCTGGTGCGCGTTTCCTGCCCAATGACGTAGTAGAAGTCCCTGTTGCCTACGTCCTTGGATTTGGTGTTGTAGTCCTCGATGTAGTACTGGAGCTTGTTCTCCTTGTACTGTTCGCTCGTCACTTCGAACAGCGGGAAGTCCATCGTCTTACTCCACCACCACTCGTACACGACGCTGAAACGTTTCGGGTTCTTAAACGAGGTAGCACTTTAAACATACGTGTTCACGGGTGATCGGGTGGCGTTTGCTTGAAACTTCAACGCGTGATGTGCGCGAAGCGTCAAAATGAAAACTGCTAACAAGCAGAAAGAATGGTGTGTACTGGAAGAATATTTAGGAGATGAGACTGAACGCTACACCCGTTCACCTCCGTAAAGCTAACAAAAGTAGGACTGGAGTCAACAAAGCCACGTGTCAGTTCCACGAAGCTGTTTGCAACAAGAAAACACGACTAGCTATCTCCACGTAGCGCTGTACTAACGAGGCTAATGCTGTGTGCTTGACGCCACCCGTTGCAAGCCGAGCGTCGTTTTTTCTATTGCCTTCTAGATCGCGCCACTCAAGAACTGCAAAAGCTGGTTCGCCATGAATTCTACGCCGTCTACTGCAATTAATGTCATTCCAAATCATTCGATATTCAGTCAGTACAGTTTCAGATTCTCATCTTCATTTTTTTCTCTATCTCTTCAATGACTGTTCTTCATCTGCACGCGGATCACGACGAATCTGTAGTCCTACGAGAGCGCAGGTAAGCGGCGCATGGGCCGCGATTCGTGTTGACGCACCGGTGACGAAACAGGTAAACGCCTCAATATTATTTCGATTACAGCAGCCTGTGGCTTCGCTTTACAATGAGCTTCGTTGAGACTGAAAAACTTTAGCCATCCATCACCACTAAAACCTACAAGAATACAAGTAATCAAGCTGCATCATCGAGTATTGTTATATGTACTATTTAGCCGTGGGGTAGACCTTCCATGCTTCAGCCCGTTTATTTCGGAAACAGAATTGTATCCTCACTATGTAACTTCGCTTAAAGGATTATTTTTTTTCGCTGTGTTGTTTCTAAGGTTACGTATCCTTTTCGGTATCATAACACAGACTATCGGTAAAAATAGCACTTTTTGTATATGCCCATGAATCTTGTGCGTGATACATGGGCACAATATTTCTGTGCATTTTTCTTTATGCTGATAATGCAACTAAAGAACGTGTCTTCATTGTAATGTCTATTGCCTGTTCCAGGCAAGGCAACCTAATACCTTGCTTGGCAACCTAATACCTTGCTTGGATGTCCAAAGGGGGCTCTTATTAGGTTCACCGACCTCTTGACATAAATACGTGTCCTGAAGGAACACCCCTTGACTGCGGACAGAAAAGCGTTCCAGCAGCTTTTTTTACAAGTGGTGAGGGCGCGAAGCTATAGGAGACGTTGGAAGCATCTGACGCATGAAAGGAGAGGTAAGTAATCAGAAAGCAAGTGCAGGGTTGGAGTGAAAATCACCGATGTAAGCAGGGGGCAATCATTTCATATATGAACTGAGGCAGAAAAAAAGCGCCTTCAACAATTATCTTTTTTTTTTGCTGTAATGACGACAGCACTTCACCCAGTTCACTACATTTCATAGCCACAAAGTTTCCAGCAAAGGATTGGCAGAAGCATAACGTTGGATCATTGGAATCTTGTCTGCAGATGAACGAGACGTACAGCGATTTCATGCAACGACGTTGACTAATCTTCACTGCGTGCTGCACCACAAATGGCAGTTTTCTGCTGTGATTCGCACGTGCCACATCATCTGTTCAGTTCAGAATACAGATATGTCACAATTTCTGGGACTTCGAGCGCACAGCAATATTTAATTGAATCGATGTCGAGGAAGGAGCCCTTGACAGCGCTCATGTAATTTAAAGCAGCAACGCCAGAGCAGCCGGGCCGACGCTTCTTGTTGCTAATATTGATCTACCCTGTCGAGTGAATCTCTATTGTTCTGGTTGTTCATCAATAACAATACTGTTGCTGTTCTCTCTTCTTATTAGGATGTGAAAAAGTCGATAGATACAACAAAAAAAGATCACTCAATAACGACCTCAATGTTCTTAAGTCAACCGTCAAGATCTATTGAACCCCACTGTCGAGAACTGACTCTTTGCGCAAGATTCCTAGAGTCACGCCAAAGTATAGTAGACTCACTGAACCTTCAATGAACACAAAATCCGAGTAGAACGCGTGGTTTCTGCCGCTGGAGCTTCTTCACTTTTCGTAAGTCGCATAGTTTTTCTTTAGATGACGTGCCATATTGCATGCAGAGTTAAGTATAATTCTGTGGTGTCAAAGCCTCGCAGTTCGGCTACAGCAATATTTCGGTGCACGTAAATGAACAGCAGGCCGTGTCAAGGTTACGTTCATGAATCGAAACGCGCTCCCTAAACAGAAGGCGCCCGCGCATTATTACAGATGATATAGTTGCACATTTACACGTGCCTACTTCATCTGCTGCACTTTACGAACAAAGAGAAACGTAGCAGTGTTGATATAGAGGTAATTACTTTCACCATAATAACTATTTGAACATGTTAATTCCAGGAACAAAAGACATAAATCCGCACCTCCAAACTGCTGCGAGCTTAAACAAGCATGACTTTTATGGTAGCAATCAAAGCAGAAGTTTGGGACAGTTAGTGATACCTGAACGCGGACATCATAACAAGCGCTAAGTAAAGCGAACACAAGGAAGAGACATATCTATGACAAGACAGACGCTAGATATAAACTGAAAGTTTAATTACGAAAACACAGCGGCATACATACTTGCCCATAAACCTACAAAAAGATGGAGAAGGCGTACTTGTCACTCTAAATACTTCGTGTGCCGCTTGAGATACTCTTTTTCTTGGGCATTCAAGGCCAGTGAAGGTGTCCTCACGTATTTATCAATTTGTGTCTAATGCTGTTAGGTCATTGCCCGGGGGGGGGGGGGATATTTGGCCGATCACTACTGGCGGTGCTCGTTCATGCATGCCAGACTTTCAGGGCATCCGTGTCCCGCGCAGCTTTGCGATGCAGCAAGCTAGGAAAATCTTCGAGGCCTTGTGCATTAACAACGAAACTGCTAAATGTGTGAGTACACCTTCACTGGCCTTTCATGCAAAAGAAAGAGTATATCAAGCGGCACAGGAATCCTTTAGATTGATGTGTAAGTTTCTGCGCAAGTGCCTATGTTGTTGTTTTTTCGTCATTAAACCATAGAGAAATAAAAATTAAACCTTAAGTATGTCTAGGGCCCGTCCTGTATATATGTATCTTCCTTGTGTACGCGTTGCTTAGCGCTTGATATGATGTCCACGTTCTATGGGACGGCTTTGTTTTTCTTTTAAACTATGTCTAGTAAATAGAATATACGCGCCTAACTGCCACAGGATGCACGAATGGTACTATCTTTCTTTTTCTTGGCCCAATACATGCTTTGAATTGCATGATTAGTTTTAAGTATATGTGAGTCTATGAAACCTGTCAATTATGGAGGCATTTCTATGCAGATAACAATTATTTGCGGTGAAACTAAAGTGTCGATTGTAATTTAGCCCGGAAGTTATCAGACTCCGTCTTGCGTTCGCGACAACGGCGCGTGTTGAAACGACAAAGCGTTGCCTCAAGCTTTAATTATCTATGCAAGGAGCCGCAAAAATCAAACGTGAAGTTATATTCAGTAAGTACATGGTGGAGCGCAACCTGGAACACGGACGAAGAAAGAGGACTGGACGAGCTGCTGCTTCGCCGTCCTCTTTCTTCGCACGGGTTCCAGTGAATGTGTAACAAACACTCCGGTGACAAGTATACCCCTGAGTGAAATTATAAGCCTGCCCATGGAACCGACGCGTCCGTTCGATAGATGCGGACGAACGGCCTCACAGTGACCAAATTCACTGTTAAACTCGAAACGTAAGTTCGCCGATTCGATTCCGGTGCGCGGAGTTTTGACTTTCCGTCGTTACTCGCCGCAGTTCACTCATTGACCGTACATAGTACTTGCGTGACTGTTTGCGTCATTGCGGGAATATTTAAATTGAGAGCTCGCGGTATCGCCATCTCGTGGTGCACCGGATAAATTTCCCTGTAACGACGCTAATTCGTCACATTACAATAAAAAGCATTACTAAAATATACAATTCGTCGGTATACTGCTCTGCAAAAAAAAAGCAGTTTCTTATAAAAAGAAAATCATTTTTTTTAGGAGTGGCACGTTACCGTTCTTATAAGCATAGTGGTTTGGGTTTGAGTGGGTCGGTATGGCGAACCAGCACTGGCCAGAGGGCGCGCTACAGCAGTCTTGAGCGTGCAACTGAAATGTGCCTACGACGGCCGGTAGGAATCACACGAAAAATGATGCGACACTTTGACCAATAACAAACGCGCGCATGCATCAACGTTTGCTTATATAGGGCCGTTATATGCATAGTCTAACTATAGCCTAGCTCCTGACATGCGAAGTCAGTTCCGCTGGTTGGCCGTTGTTATAATTGAACTTATTTTGCCCTGGATGAGTTTCCGCCTGCCGAAACTAGGCAGTATTAAGAGCTGGAACCCCGTCGTTGATGATAAGGTTGCAGAAGTTCTACGAAGGCACGAATGCTCGTGCCTACTTGCAAGCAGACAATAACAACTGTAATCACGCTTATATGGGCCAAGTTTTTGCGTAGCATGTACGAACACCTTTTAAATGCCCGACATGATTGCCTGCTTTTTTTGATCATTGAGCTGGTACAGTGTTCACGCGCCTTTCTTTCATATAGTTTTCTCGGGTAGAATTAATTTTTTTTCGCTGGTTGCGCGGTTATTAACGCAATACATCTTGTGCCCAAACGTTATGGCTGTGGTATGCGAAAGGAATGGGCATAGAATTTTGACCTCATACGCTGGATTGTTTTCAGACTGTCCTAGTCGATCGAAGTACGAGCGCTGTGGCAGGCACACGAACCAACGACTTCGTGCGCAGCAACTGGACACCACCCAATATGTACTACTTCGGTACACTATACCTACCAGGGTAACATAAACTACTCAAAATTTCACATCCCAACGTGTGGAATGAATAAAAGGAAAATGAGACATCCACCTGATTGTAGCTATTGCTACAAAGGAAACCCATACGGGTTCCTCGAAAGAAAAGCCTCATTTTCCCTTTATTCATTACTTCTCTCCACCTTGCGGGTTTCCGCAGAACTACTTCGTCAAACTCTTGCCTTTGCTTCGTGTTGTCGACAAATTCGACTTCGCCCTGCCATCTGCTAGCCGCCTGGTTAGCTCAGATGGTAGAGCGGCTGCCCCGGAAAGGTGGTGGTCCCGGGTTCGAGTCCCGGACCAGGACGAATTTTTCTTCAACCTTGAGGCTTTTCTTTCGAGGAACCCGTATGGGTTTCCTTTGTAGCAATTGCTACGATCAGGTGGATTCTCATTTTCCCTTTATTCATTACTTCTCTCCACCTTGAGGGTTTCCGCAGAACTACTACGCCAACGTGTGGAATGTTCTTTATCTGAGTACCCTGCATCGTTTCATTAACACGATTCTGATTGATTGATTTTAACGTCCAAAAGCAAATAGGGGAACTGTGAAAGAAGTGTACAGTAGTGGAAACTTCGGATGAATTTTGCCTCTTCCCCCGCCGAGGTATCTTGATATGCCCCCGAATCTCAGATACCGACATACGAGCCGCTTTGCATTTGACTTTTGACTCTTGACCCCCCTCAGGTGCTTTGACATGCGCCGAGATCTTGGATGTCGGTGCGCGAGCACCTTCGCATTCCACGCCGCATGTGAATGCAACGGTCGAGCTGGTCGGGACGCCACAGTGACCGACAAAGCCACGCATGCTGCTAACACACACGTCTGCAGGACGACCGACTGACCGAGTACACTGGGAATCCTTCCTTCATCCCGAGGTGGAACTGCAGCTCGTGTCTCTTGCCCAGCTCGAACTTGTAGCTGACCTCGGGTATCATGTAGCGCCTGATGTCGTAGTCGTCCAGCGTGTGGTTCAGGATGCCCGGCCTGATCTGCTCCGTGATCAGCTCCAACAGCGGCATGTCCATACGCGCACTCCACCAGTACTCGAAGGACACGCTGCGCAGTGGGCGGCGCCCCGATGCCTTCTAGCATACGTTCCGGTGTGCCCCCACTTCAGGCACTTCTAATACAGTTCTACAAGTCGAGATAACACCTCAAAAAATCTCGAGAACGAGTGGAAATAATGACCTCTAGAACGTATCGAATACATATTGGGCCACGAATTGGGTCTACATGTGCTCCAATGTTAATTAATACGAGTGAAGTTCTTTAGAAAAAGAAGAGTTGCAAGGCAGATATAGATTTTGGGGCAATATGAGTGTGTCGTCACATGATGGGTTATCTTCTGTTGTTCTGACATTCACTGGGCAAATTTATGAAGTCACTCATTGTTCGTCAAGCGCAGGTTCACAAGTATTAGTCGATATTGTTACCGCACCTCAAGTATTCTGGATAGTTCCTGCGTGCACATATGCAGGCGCATCAAAACACTCTTAAAGTGAAAATTCTTTGTATTGTTCCTGTATATTCTCATGCACGCTGATGGTGCAAAGCCGCAACAGACGCGATACATACGGCCAGTGACGCGCATTTTACTCTCATGCATGTACCGAGAATCAAATAAAACCAAAAAGTACGACGGCACCACTGATGAACGAATGACGCAGGCTTTAAGTATCGTCTACCTTATTTTTGCTGCCAATTTTTCTTCCGTGATAGAAGGGGCATGTCGGAATAAGAAAGAATGCACCCTATCAGGCCTTTAAAGAAGAAACGTGAGTGAAAGAATTGTAATTGTTAAGATCGTAAAATAGCGCCTATTCTATACAGCGAGAACGAAAATTAAATCCAGAGTGAGAAGCCGGTGAACCTAATATCACCCCTCTACAACGCAGCAGGTTCATAAAGTAAAAGCATTTTGGCTGCCACACTAAGCACTCCGCTAAATGCCCGAATGCTGTTTTAGTGCCCGACAAAAGCGGAGTGTAACTTGCATGGCGGTTGAAATAAATCGCATAGATTAAGCGAAAAAAGAAAGACTGAAACAAAGGTTGCCAGTATACGTCTTCATATCCTTCCGAAAGGTGCATTCCATGAAGACGTCATTGAACTTCTGTATTCCTCCTGGGAGATGCAGTTCTACCGGTGTTTTCTGAAAACAGAAGAAAGAATGAAGGCTCGCAGTTTCATATCCCTAATACGCGTGGGCGCACTGCAATGAACCTTCTCGTGGCCTAGTATGCTGCAATTCCAGAAATCTAGTGCATGGTTCTCTTTACCTCGCACCTCCGGAAGCAACAGCCGTCCAGCCTGCTATTCACGCTCACGCCCACTGTGAGCTGATCTAGGCTCGCCCCTTTGAGCAAAACTACTTTGCTGCGTAGTTGCGCATACGGATTTGTTCTACCAATCATCCTCCCATCAGTTGTGATACTTTCTTTGCGCTCTTCAACTTCCATCGCGGAGAGGCAGGTTATAGGGCACGCAAGCACTGTCAACGTCTTCCGTATCACATAATACTAGGAAGGAAGGAAGGAAGGAAATCAACTTTATTCAAGGTCCTGCAGGCCACGAGAGCTTTGGGCTCTCATGGAGTGGGCGTCTACCACGACGGAATCGGGAGGTTGAGTTTCCTGGCGGCGTCGTGGACCAGAGCTGAACGGTCCAAAGTTGAGGAGCGAGTTCTTCACTCCGGATTGCTTCTTCAAACTTGCGCTTGCCCGGTTCGGAGTTTATGTGAGCTTTCGAGCCCTACCAGAGTATATGAGAGACGCTAAGCGAGGTATTGCATTTAGTGCAATAAGACTTGTAGAGCTCCGGCATGTAGTGGTGTAGTCTGTTTTGCGTGGGGTATGTGTCTGTTTGTAGCATTCTGAGTGTAACCGCTTGAGCTCGAGCGAGCGTTCGGTGTGGCGTGCTATACTCTCTACGTTGTAGGCAGTAGTGTTTAGTGATTTCATTGTATGTAGTGGGGGCGTCCCTGCTCCCCGAGTGGTCGGGGAGCAGGGACGCTCACAGACCGTGCGGTCTGTAAGTGCGCGCGCAGCCTCGTGTGCCGCCTCGTTAAGGTTGGGGACGTCGCCGATCTTTTGTCCTAAGTGGGCCCGGAGCCAGTATATGACGTGGTTCTAATGTGCTCAGCGTATGACGTCATCCAGAGAGGTTTACAATCTGACTGAAAACCATCACTTGGGAAATGATCGCTCTAGCAGTCCCTGACTGAATTGTGTGACCTTCCCCACAACTAGAAGCATGCACGATCTCATACCTTGTAGGCATGCTGCTTATCACATTATCGTTGAGCTAGTCCGCGTACACCGCCGTATTTATTGCGCGTCCGATACGAGTCGCTTTTAATTGTAATTCTGAGCCCGCCTGCATGGGATTTCACGAAGTTTTATCCATTTTTAGGGACCCCCCCTCCCCGTTTTTTCTATATCTCTTTTTTTGGTCGAAAATGCAAAACGCTTTATTTTGACGTTGGCGTCGTGACATCATCTTGGAGTCTTTTTCCCTATCACGAAAATTAAGAAGGCCTCCTATGCCACATTTATGTTTTGATTGTGATACAGGCCTTCTTATGCATAACGCATTTCCAACTGGAACTATTCGTGCAGCTAGGCTTCTTCACTGATTAATTTGTCCCAATTACTTTCAAGCAGCGGCGGCGTTTCTTAGCTTGCATTGATTGGGGCCTGAACAGTTAGGGCACATGTACAGTGCGGTACACTAAGTGATGTGCAGAGTGATGGATAAGTTGAACAGTTGACCACTATTAGAAGGGAAAGTTCTAGGCCAGTTCTCCCAAAGAACATCCGTGCAGAAAGTATTATTCGCGCTACTAAGATTCCTGTGATCTACGGGGCTTCACGATAGATTTTAAGATCGCTCCCTACCGCTTTATAGAGGATGCGGTTTGTTTGTGATCGTCTCTCTTTCTCTCTCCCACTTCCGCTCCCCTTTCTTCCCTATTGCCTCCCTCTCCCCGTGCAGGGTAGCCAACCGGAACTGCCTTTGGTTAACCTACCTGCCTTTCTTTGCATGATTTCTCGCTCTCTTCATGGAAACTCATGCGAGCGCGCGGTCCTTACTTTGGGCTTGCTCCTACTGACAGCGATGGCAGAAGCAGAATCGAGGCACTGCTAATGTGCGCACGGAGTAAGCAAATCCACTTAGAGTTCCTGTGTATATGTTTTGGGAGAATATGCAGCAACTACATTAGTGCTATTCACCACAACACGCCTGGCTGCATGTATAGCCTAGATTTTACAGAACTATACATCAGTGGGAAATTAGCTGATAGCACGCGATCGCTAGTATATTTTTTTAAAGCCATAGGTCATAGTGGGCGTGCCTGTATAAATTAATGCACCAGGATACAGCGCGAGAACATGAGGCTACATGAGGCTCCGAGATCGACCCTTGTATTCGGTGATATAAGCAGTGAACTAGAAATATGACGTGAAATCGTGAAAGCTTAAGTGGGTTATAGTGACGGTTAATCTTTGTGTTCATAGCACAGGTAGGATAACAGAAGTAAGGGACGAGCCGAGAGGGACAGAGCGCTTTTTCACTTCCTGCTCTTCTCTTCTTTCTTTAACTCTGTGTGCACATTGAACATTAGGTAAAAAAAGAACGTGTATTTTGCATCAGTAACGTTCACAGAGCTGCGGCTGTTCAACAAAGGTGATACCCTGCTGACAAAACAGGGGGACCTCACCGCAGAAAAATCAAATTGCCTTCATTTTCAAATTTCATCACCCCACCTAATTCTTTACGTCCAAGGCTGATTTTCTCTTCCATGGACAATCCACTGTAATGCTCTAATTATTCCACCGGTTAACTCCCCTGAGCATCACAAGACTTGCCCTACTATTTCCTCTTAATTCTAACTATACTATCATCTGCACCTGTTTGTTCTCCAATTTATTGTTAGCTATTGAAGTTTATTATTTTATGTAATTTATTCAGTTTAGCTTCTCCAAATTCTTTCTTTCTTTCTTTCTTTCTTTCTTTCTTTCTTTCTTTCTTTCTTTCTTTCTTTCTTTCTTTCTTGAGGCAAAATGACCTGTGTACTTAAATTGTGTACTTGAGGCAAACACCTGAGTACTTAAATTTATTATCACGTTCAAGAACCCCAGGTGATTAAAATTTCCAGAGTCCTCCACTGCGGTGTGCCTCATAATCGCAAAGTGGTTTTGGCAATAATTTATTTTAATTTTCCTTCTTTCTTTCTTTCTTTCTTTCTTTCTTTCTTTCTTTCTTTCTTCCTTTCTTTCTTTCTTTCTTTCTTTCTTTCTTTCTTTCTTTTTTGTCATGCCCCAAGTTGCAACCCTAGAGGTTGAGTGCTGGTGCAGCACTGGTCGTATATCTTCAATTCTACTTACGGGATTGTGGATATGAATGCCGGGCTTGTCCTTGGCACTTTGAAACTCTTTCTTGCTCTCCTCGTTGTGATACGCGGCGTCTGCGAGGACGTGACTCATTTTTCAGAATGGCGATGCGCAGCCGTCAACAAAGATGCCGTTAACTGTCCACACACAGGGACAAGCCGCTGGCACCTGGTGGGGGAGATGAGAATCACTGTTTGTGACCATGCGCGAAAATCCCGCGAAATCTTTTAGCGTATATCATCGACTCAAGGTGCTCGCTTCAGCTGCGCATAGAACGACAGACATATTTCTCCGTGAGTCTGCTTAATATAGGAATGTTTGACGCTCTGAAAGCTGCAAGCATCGGATGCGCCTTGAGGTTCCGGAGATAGCCCGCTTATGCGGGATCGCGAGGAGTAGGACCTCTGCGATGTGTTCGATGGCATTTATTAAAATAATTCATCAGAATGTTTTAGGAATATATGAGTAATATTGTTACGGTTGCCAACTATTGTAAGAGGAAAGCCATGATTGGTGTCAATGGTGTGGCAGGGCCCATAAAATAAAACTACCTCTGAACTCACGAGACAGTATTTCGAGTAAGACGCATGCCTGTATCGTAAAACATCCAAGAACTCTCGTCCTAAGTATAGCCGTAACGTACAGGCGGCTTTCGTACGGACCCGCTTACTCAAATTCTGAATTCCCCCAAGATGTATTCATGATTTGAATGCACTGCCTGAAAATGTTGTTCGGTCATCACTACCTTTCCAATTTTCTTATCTAGACTATACTTCACTTTTTCATGTGTTCTCCTTGTGGCTATTTTTAAAAAGCCAGCACTCCGCCGATTATATTTAGTCCATGATCGCTACTTTGCTGAAACGTGCTAAGCGAAAAGGAGAAAATGGTAAAGCAAAATAACTTAGCAGATAGCGCTTCCCGTTTTTTTATGTCGAACTTCCACGGCACAGATTTCTTTGGCAACACTCACAGTTTCCCTCTGCAATTCTTGAAATAGCGGTCCCGCTATGCCCGATATTGAACAAATCTTAGCCAGTCTGCTCCAAGGAACCGCTCTTTCTTTCCCTTCGAACCTTCTGGAAGCAACCAAGGAAAGATAAATGTTGGTCTCCTTTCACAGCTGCTGAGGAAAGAAACGAGCAATATGTCGGCCTGTCATCCAGTCAAATAGGCTCGCTTTGCGCCGAAGAAGCGCAAATAAATCATTACGAACTGCATGTCTGGTTTTACCACGATACGAAAAAGTGAGAGGATTTAGGTCATAACTCGTAGGAAAAAATGGAAAGTTAATTAACAATCACTCAGTCAGGAGAAATGCACCTTTAAGCAGGCCTTCCAAGCAGCTAACAATTCATTACCTGGAATTATTAAGGAACATGTTTGAGGGTTGTGTACTAAATGTCACCGTTGGTTGGCGCAGGTCAATCACGACACAGGCGCCAACTAAAGGCTGTTTCACATGCTGCAACTGGAACGACTAAGACCGGTGCAGTCGCACGCGTCGCAATGCGATTTTCAGAGGGCCCATTTCACATGATTGCGATTTCAACAATGCGACTGGTGCGACGCCCAGGGTTGCTTACTGCAAGGTTTCGTTGCACACGCTGCATAATTATTTTATTGTAATAGATAAAACGTTTGCATTATAGTATTGTTGAGTTTTTTTTGTTAGGAGCAAATAAAATGCGTGTTTTGTAATTTCAAAAGGTGTTGAGGTTAAGATTTGTTTTGGAGTGCGCAACGGCGGTTTCTTAAGTTCAGTGCGACACGAGCACGTAAACAGCTGTTCGCAGCGGTGGCATGCTGTGGTTCATGACCTATCAGATGACCTATCAACAAGTTCCTATCAACAAGTTCATGTAGCAACGCTCCCTGCATATGCAGTATTTGGAATTCGGCTGCCACGAAGTCGTCGTGTCAGCCCTACAAGATCCACGCGCTACCCGTGCTCAGCGTCAGCTTCTGGAGAAATGATCTGTGCATATTGTTCGTAAGTGCGCCTATGTGGTGCCTGCTCCTAGCCATATTCTTGCACCAAACACAAAAACAAGCACCAACCCGAATGCCTGCGTCTGCCCCTGGACGAAGCCGCAAATTATCTGTATAAATACTGGACGTGGAATGAAAATTGTGTTGTGAAATTCACCCTTAGCGCTAGCCTGGTTAGTCCATCGCGGTGCGTGTGCTGGGAATATATATATGGGAGTCCTCTCTGAATATTTATGAAGGCGCAAAATCCGACGCATCAAATTTGTTGAGCAGCTACCGTCACTTTTGTAGGAACCTGTACGTGGTATCATGACATTCTAAAAGACACGCTTCTCGCCCGCTTTGTTGTCCTCTCTCTTGGCCAATCGCTTTTAGCAGGCTAACCACTCACGGTTAGCCTGTTTTGTGGAATTAGGTCACGACCTTAATGTCATGTAATGTTTATGCAGCACCTGTTCACAATCTATACCAAAATGCAAATGGCAGGTAATGTAGATGCACACTGCGAGAGATCAACACAGTGACGTTCGTTGAGGAGCGGATGGTGCGAGGTTTATGTAGATGAATGAATGACATGTGCTTATTTACTCGTCTACTTATATACCTCGCAGGCTGCAAGGTTGGAGTATTAGGTGAGGGGGTGCTCAGATAAAAAGGCACAACATTAGGAAAAAACCAACAAGAACTAAAAAGCAGCACTAATACATTGCACGAACTAGCCCAGCAACATCTTTTACTGACATTACACAATACTTAACAAACAATGACAGAAAAAATTACCGCCCATGCACCCTGCACAAATGGTAAACCAGTGAAGCTGAAATATGCATGCACCCCCGGTGTTTATCACTGGGTTAATTTTGACAGTTTATTAAAGTATGTCTGAATTATTGGTTTGTGTTTCTTTATGAGGTTACGCAGACGTTTGGCTTGGGTTTATGACATTGTTTATTTGAAATGCCACACATTGCGCTTCACACTATCACCATCATGCAGAGTGCAATGAGTGGTTCCTTGTGTTAATCCAACCGGTCCATCAAAGTCTTCCTGAATTATATTACGCATTTGTGTTTTGTAATACGTTAATCATAGCATTTATGACTCGGTTATGTACTGTAGCTACCAAGTGACACACCGGGGCTGCACATTTCATTTAATGAAATACAGGGACACATTTCTGAACCTATTGCAAAGCCTGAGAGAGACTGCTGCATGTGCGCTCTGCTGCGAGAGAGAAACGACCTCACAATAGGTGTAGCCAATGGCCAGCCGCACCTTTCCTGCGAGATAATTATATCATCATAATCTTGTCTTAACCCCGCCCCCCTCTGTGTCCTTTCCCTGCAATAATACATACATAAATGTATATGTTCTAAATGCATAAGCATTTCTATGCCTACCTAACAAGAAATTTGTCTGTCCGCCACGTAAGACGAATGCAATGGCTCATAACTAATGGCTCATACCCCTGCAGTAGGGTTTCTGTGGTCGGACCATGAGTGTTTCGCCTAGGCATAAACAGCTTTGCTATAAAAAGAATAAACACCTTTCTGCTAGAGACCAAGACGATGTTAAGATGCACTAACAAATTTAAGTTTATTGAACATGCCGTGTAAATGCTGGTTGACAAGCAATTAATCGACGTTACACAAAAGGAGACGCAAAAACAGGTGTATGTCCACACAGATCCCAACAGGAAACTCATCCATCTGTGAAAGTGTAACACAGGCCATGCTGACAGAAGATTCTCCCAGTGTCCTTGCATCCACAGAGAGAGAGAGTAAAACTTTATTCAATGTATATAAAATAAGGCACGATGGTTGGAGCCCCTATACCAGGGCCCCACTGGCTCTAGCGGCTCGCCGGGCTTGGTCCAGAAGAGCCAACTGGCTCTCCCGACCCTCGTCCGCAAGCCATGCCTCCCACTGCATATTCCTCATTAGTGGATGTTGGTGCGGTTAGTCTTTCTGCGGAAGTTTAACGCTATACATCATCGTCATCGCCCCCATTTTCCTTTCTCCTGACTTACTTAACAGGTTTGCACCACTCCAGATCAGCAGCTGATTTTACTCCCCTTGTTTCTAGTGGGTTTTACCAAGTACTCCAAGTTTACTCCCTCGCCGCACCCAGGAGTCAAACAAAACACACCGAACGACTTCCTGGACGTGACGTCTTCATTGAAAAGAGTGGCGACACCTTGGCTGGGGTCGAAGGTAATTCAGGCATGGGAGCGGATAGAACTCTGAGGACGGTCGGCCCGGTGTGCGTGTGGGAGTCTCGCAGTTACAGAATAGCGGATCGGACTCGACGACGAAGGCCAGGAGCACGTCATACGTAAACGCTTGTCGAGCCCGTCCTGCGATCGGGGGGAGGCACTGTAGTGCGGGATGGTCGTCCTGTTTCCTGCGTGTCTCTTTATGATTTAGAACACGTGCTTGGCCATGAGATGACCTGGCTTGCGGAAACCGGTGCACTGGTAGTGGAACTGCATGGAAGTCTTTTCATCTTCACCGTTCTGTTCCTTTCCTTTCCTTCAATATACAGCACCTGCAGTGATCAGTGACGTCAGAATTAAGAGCAAAAGTTTGCAGATGATGGCGAGATACCAAGGCCGCGTCGCGTATTAAGACGCTTTCACATAAGCACCGCCACCACGCGTGCCCTCTCGAACATACCAGTTTCTCTATGTTTGTTGACGACGTAGATGTATAGGCATATGCATCTATTGCACGTACCCACTTTGGGAGATTGGTCAAGCAGCGGGTAACTGCCAAAATAATAATATATAAAATTACATTTAAAGACACTTAAAACACTAACACTCAAATTAGGTGGTTTAGAAACAAAAGATCCAGAACTTCTCGCACGTATATATAAAGAAAGGGAGGATATCTGAACAAATAAATACAACACAAACCAAAACTAATTTTGGCAAAACGAAAATAACATACTGAGGTCAGAACTTAGATATATAGATAGATTTTAGATAGATGGATTTTATTTGTCTCAAAACAAAGTACAGAAATGAGAGGATGGAAGGGAAAAAGCTGCCGAATGCAGCTTGAGGACCCCCTATGCCCCACAGAGCAGCAGTGTGGTGAAAAACAAAGGCAATGCGACAGTTTGCAAAGTATACACAGAAACAGAAATCAAAATCACAATACCTGTAATCTGTTGCATAATTGTATTCTACACGTAAGCTATTACATTGTCATGATTTTACATGAGTAACGCAATTACACAATTTCTCGGCCAATTCCCGTTACACAATTCTAACGCCAACGTAGACAAAAATACAGATAAATAGAATTCGGTCGAGTCCCCTACAATGCATTGTCATACAGTTACACAGGTGAGCTATTCGGTCGAAGGCTTGGATAGATTTATCAATTCCGTGAAGGTTTGCGTAGAAAGCAACCTAAGAGAAAAACGATTATCTTCGAGAACATTTAGGTACCTATAGGCAGATTGTACGATAAAGATTGTGTGCGGTGTTTGGTGCGACTTAGCGGTAGGATCCATAGTCCCCGGTAGGGTCCATCCAATTTAGCAAACTTAAATAGCGTGGAACCAAAAAGAACGAACTCAACTGCAGCGCAAGTTTACTCATCCCTGTGTCGGCGAGTCGAGGCGCCCAAGAATACCAAACCAACGTTCGTTTAAGCCCGTGCTAAACTTGATGATGATGATGATTATTATTATTATTATGATGATGATGATGTCCTTGATGAGTTTGGCGCTTACCCACTCGCGGGGATTGGCCAAGAGTCGGGCAGACTTTGCTTATGTGTTCAGAAAATGGAGGTAAAAATCTAAAATTTTGTTACATGAATTTAGGCGCGGGAAAATCGAAACGGTTCAGTAGATTGTCATGCTACGTAGAGGAAAAAAATAATTATCTTTAATATATCAATGAGGCAATAGAGGAGGAATGAATATAATAATATGGTCATCAATGAAATCGGTTTGATTCAATAATAAATTTTTCTAAGGCGAAGCACACATTCCTGTGTGAATGCCCAAGCACAGACGCTCCGAAAGACAGCAGTACCGGAGTGTTCAATGGCAGACCAAGCTGTCGCACTGTAATTTCTAATGTCATTTTCCTCATGGAGGAGAAACGCCGGCATTTCAGTAGGTAGTGCTCAATCGTCTCTAATGCATTGCAAAAATGGCACAATGGGGATATTGCCAGACCAGATCGGTGCATGTAAAAATTTAGAGATGGGACTCGACAACGTAGTCTCGTTAATGTAACTTCCGTTTGTCTTGTTTTGCAAAACTTCCTGCTCCAAGGGAATTGTAAGTGGCGTAGTTCCAATGATGATTTGAGGTTCGATTGAGATGTTAAAAGGATGTATCTTCTGAACCTGGCGGACGTGATAAAGCCCATCGTTGGAAGAAGGGGAAGCCCTCGGCCGCTGATAGAAGCCTTGGCCAAGCTGTCTGCCACCTCATTCATAATTATGCCTTTGTGGCCAGGTACCCTTATTAATCGTAAACTTCTCAAATGATTTGGAGCCAGTGAGTACAAAGTTTTCTATATCTGTGTCTCGCCGGGAGCAGTAAGTGAGGTGCACAGCGACAAAGAATCTGTGATTATTACCGCCGTTGACCTGGAAGATTGTAGCTTTCGTAAAGCTAGGACAACAGCTAGGAATTCCGCTAAGTATATTGGAGTGAAGCCGGGAAGCCGAATAGAAAAAGACCAGTCCAATGATGATGAGAAGATTCCAACTCCTGCCTTTTCTTCACTCTGCGAAGCATCCGTTGCTATAATTACGTTAGTGTGGAGTTGATTCAAGTGATCCTGGAGTAAGCCGTTAAGAATATGCGAGGGAAGCTGCTTTGCATTATATGGGTATAGGTCATCATAAGTAATAACTAGTGAATTTGAGATGCTGTTTTCCGTGATTATATCATTTATATTTACGTCTAACGGATTCAATAACGATTGCGATACAATGACTTGTGGCGTGTGAAACCGTGGCCATCTGACTCCAAAAAATTGGACTCGTTGTTTGATGAAGATGGACTGAGATCTTCTTAGTGGGGATTCATAGAGCCTTATAAATGCTTGAACGGTAAGTATATTAAATCTCATTTCAAGGGAAGGTAATCGTGCTTCCTTGTAGAGTACAGCGTTGGCTACAAACTTTGGTAGCCCCAGACATAAGCGAAGCGCTTCCCGTTCTAGCAAAACTAGTGGGCGTAGCTTGTAAGCCGCGGCGCCGGAGAATAACACACAACCGAACTCTAGTATAGGTCGAATATACATGCGGTAAATCATTATGAGCGTGTCTCTGCGCAAGCCCCATCGATAATTACTTATCCTTCGTGATATCCCCATTGCACGAGAAGCTTTTGAAGTTATATGTTCAATATGCTGACGCCAATCAAGATTACCATTATAAATAATTCCAAGGTACTTGACCTTTTCCACTTGGGGGATAGGGGAGTGATGGTATGAAAGGGATATAGTAACTAGGTCTTGTAGGGGAAAGACAAGAACGGCACTCTTATTTACATTAAGGGACAAGCGAATACTGCTAGCCATGCTTCTAGCTCGCATAAGTATTTCTGCAAGCATTCGTACAGTGACTGAATAACACTTGCTGATGCAAAAAACGCTATATTATCAGCGTAAACGTACGTGCTTACATTTTGATGATGAGGAATGGAGCTGAGTAGGATGTTAAACAGCAGCGGGGACAAAACTGCCCCTTGAGGAACCCCGCGTGTTTGTCTGAATTTTCCCGATGAAATTCCGCTTTGTGCACAGTAAAACTCCCTGCCCTGCAAGAACTCTGCAGTCCACGTCACGGAGTAGTCTGGCAATCCAATATCCTGCATCCTCTTTATTAATAAAGGGTATTCCACACTATCGTATGCTTTAGAAATGTCTAACGTGACTAGGGCAGCATATTGTGTTTGGTAACGAGCCAACTGAATTCGGCTTTCTAGGTCGATATGTGCGCACCAAATGGACATCCCTGGTCTAAAGCCAATTTGGCAGGGGCTCAATAATTCTCTTGTGGTCACAAACTGAACCATATGTGCGTTTAATAATCTTTCTATTAATTTTACGAAATTTGATGTTAGAGAAATAGACCGAATATTGTCTAGGACATACCCTTTGGTTTGGTCTTTCAGCAGAGGAATCACCTTCGCAATTCTCCACACAGGAGGGAACCATGCATATTGTACTGAGTAATTTATGGTATCTAACAGGCCGTTAGGAGCGACTTCAAAGAGAAGTTTAATCATCATGGTAGTGACTCCATCATGACCTGGGGCTGCAGCTGGTAAACAGGAAACGGCTTGGGACAACTCTGACATGGAAAACTCTTCGAAATCTTCTGAAGTGCCCTGCGCGTAAGGAGAGAAGGGAAGAGAGGTAGCGAAGCGGGTCTCTAACCCTTGCGCGATTACATTTAGAGAGTCAGCTTTTTCACTTGTGGTTAAAACTACCGACTCCCAGTTCAAGGGGCGTGGAATCATTTTTTGGGATCTTAAAAACCGAAATAATGCACGCTTATTATTTGCTTTCGAAAGGAATTCGAAATGTCGGACATTGTAATCGTCTTTTGCCTTACCAACCGTTCTTTTAAATGTTCCAGCAATAAATTTATAGTTTTTCCAGTTTTTCGGAGATTGGTTATGCATGAGTTGTTTCCATGCAGCCTTGCGTCGCTTGTAGTCCCGCGAGCAATCGTCATTCCACCAATTTGTAGAAGCAGTGTTTTTACATGCCTTTAACTGGAACTCTGATCTTTTGCGCGAAGTATCAATGATTGAGCAAATATTCTCGGCTTTCAATGGAGAATTTTCCATTGATTTGAAAGTAGTCCACAAGCAATTTTTAAATGTACGGTAATCCACAAAATAGTGGATTCGAGCCTGCACGGTGGACTGCGGAACTACCACTTCAAACACAAACGGCAAATGATCGCTTGTCGTCCCGACATTCACCGTTTCCCATGCGGATGTGGGAATACCTGGACCTGAAAATGTAAGATCCAGCACAGATATGAACGTTCCGCGAAGAAACGTAACTGATCCCGAATTTCGACACGAAAAGTTATTTGTGATTGCCCAGTCCCATAGATGCATTCCGCACGAGTCTGTCCTGGATCCCCATGATACATGATGAGAGTTGAAGTCACCTGCCAAAATTATATCTTTACCGCATTTCGCCATAACCGAGTCTAGTGGGTGTGTATCCTGCACACCCGAGGGAAAGTATATATTGACTAATGAGAAAGGCCTACTGCCAGGGAGAGTAATTTCTGCTGCTAGAGTTTCACATTCTGGAGACATCAGCTGGAATGATATATTTGCCCTGTGGCAAAACTTGCTTGAGACCATAATTAACAGTCCCCCACCTCTCGATGGGCGATCTAGGCGAAAGGACCTAAAATTGCGCAGAGAAAATTGTTTTTCAGGGGATAACCAGGTTTCTTGCAGTAAAATTACATCTGGAGAAATTTGAGACGATAGAACGTTTAAATCTGTAGAAGCAGCGAATACTGATCTGCAGTTCCACTGCAATACCCTCATCTACCTTCCAGTGATGAGAGCACCGCAGAGGCCACAGCCTCCTCCAATATATTACCTTTCGGGTTGACTTCAGGGAGGATTTTCTTGGATTTACTAACTGAGTGGGAAGTGGTAGCCTCAAGGGGAGAACACCTCCTTTTATGTGCCCTCACGTCAATTTCCATGTTTGAGGTATCTGGATGATCAGGGTTGTCTGACTTCTGACTTCTGACTGACTTCTGTCTGATCAGGGTTGTCTGATCAGGGTTGTCTGATCAGACCTGGCTTGCTCTATATAGGTTGCGGACGCAATTGCTCAATTTCCCTGAGAGTAGGTTAAACAAGCATTCATGTCAGAGCATGATGGCAGGGCAGTAACACTCGGTAATAATTTTTCTAACTTTGAGGTAACCAGTCCATTGAAGCATTCTGTGACGCTTTCTACTATGCGCTCCATAATTTTAGCCATAGATTTTTCAATAGCTTGTGCGATTACCTCTGACAGGCTTCCATCAACGACAGCTTGGGTTCGTGCTGTCACACTCGCATAACCATGCGCTCTTTCTTTTACCGCCGCAATTGCCTCTTGACGTGAGCAGCGCCTTTTGTCCATAACCTCCATTATTTGGACTTCTTGAGTTCTCGCAGGGCAGTTTGAGCAATCAGCTTTGTGGGCTCCACCACAGAGGCAGCAAGAGTCCGACTCGGCCGAGCAATTACTAGCGGAATGGCTCCCGCCGCAGACACAACAACGAAGGCTGGATTTGCAACCACCCATGCTGTGACCATAGCGCCAACAATTTCGACATTGTAATGGACGCGAGGCAAGCGGGTCCACTCTGAATATTAGAGGCCAGACATTTATCTCTGAAGGGCAAGACGTACCTGCAAACGTGGCAATTACTGACTCAGTAGGGACGCGTGTATTGTCCACCATTCTGTTGCACCGGGAAACAGCAATTACTCCAGCCGCGGAGAGCTTTTCTAGGGTCTCTGTCGGACTTAAGGAGGAGTCTACACCACGAACTATTCCCTTAGTGCAGGCAAGATGCGGGGGAATGAAGCCACTTACTTGCATCGATCCAAATGATGAGCACTTAAGTAAGTCGTGCACACACGCCTGGTCTGGCGAACGGCAAACAATCCCACCTCTGCCAAACTGTCGCACATCAGTGATGTGCAAGTAGTGGTGCGTTGCCGCCTGAAGTTCCGCCTGCACTGCCTTCGGGTGGTTGAGCCGGATGGCTCCTCCATGCAGAGGCACCAGCGCCACAGGAATGCTGCTCACCCCACTACGAAAGAAAGCTTCAAGAGGCATTTGATCAGGTGGTAGCGAGGCCGACCAGGGCGGAGATCGCCCGTGCCGTCCCCTGGAGAACATTTAGACATTTGTGGCTCTATCTCCGTAGCAGACAATGTAAATTTATCTTAAAACCCTGCTAGGTATCTACAAAGCTGGACTAACTCCGCCCGACACTTAGCCCCGAAAGCTCACCCCGAAAGCTCACTGTTGCGATCCGAACGACGCCGAGAAAGCTGCTATACCGCGTGGCGAGCAGTTCTTCCTCTTCGCCTACTTCCGGCATCGGCTTCGTGCTTCCTCCTCTTCGCCAACGGTGACCGCGCGGGAGGCGAGGAAGTAAAAGTTTCCGGACTGCCCGCCTCGTATCCGCATCGCCATAGCCGGGTCGACCGCCAGCGCAGCCATGTCCACGCAGAGGGCCCCCGGCTACCACAAGGGCAAGTGTCGCGCTTCGCCTCCGTGCGCCGCTCTCTTCCCTAGGGCGCGACCGAGGCGGTTGTCGGGCTTCGCGGTGCACGCCGCAGCGTTGCCCCATCGCGCGCACCGCGAGCCGCCAACTGCATTTGGGACCCGGCACACGTCGGTGGCGAACTCGGATCGCGGGTCCCTCGGCCAGGCACCGGAGCCCGGAACATGGAGCGCATCGTGGGCAAAGTTCGTCGGAGCAGCTCGTCTCTCATGGAAGGCGCGCAGCGAACACTTTTCGGATCGAGTCAGTAACTGCGGTATTCTTTGCGACGGGAGTAGCGAAGTTGTTGGTGTGTAGGTGGTGCTTGATAAGCGAGTATATGTCTGCCGCTAAAAAAAAAAAGATCATAGAGAAGCGAGAACACTTGTCATTCATGTTCCGTGTCCTCGCGTTGATCATTCTTAGCGGTGAGCAGGTTATTCGGCAAGGGATGCGAGTACACCTACGCCTGGCCTAACGAGAGCTAGATTGTGAAGGAATCATTGTAGAACCATGTAATATAGCGGCATCGTTTCTTTTTCTTCATTCCTTTTTTTCTCTTTGGTAAACGAGAACAGCGACTAGTACACCTGCTACCTACGGGGCCCAGTCGATTGGTGCATTTCATAGGGTGTTGAGCTACGCACTACAGTTATACTGACTCGCTAAATACGGGTTTTAGGGGATTATGCGTGCTTACCACGATTGCTTCAGCAGGCCATTCCCACTGTTCCACTGCGCGTTTGATTTCAATTGATCACTTCAAGTAACGGCGTGACAACGTGCTAACACGAGATTAAATGTTGATAGTGTACATGGTTGCGTCGCAAAAAAAAAGCAATGCAGAGAGCAAGCTAATAAATTTCTTTGAGAAGTTTATACAGACAGTATCTTTGCGTTTTGTTTACAAAGGGCTTTCTTGCCCATTGACAACGCAATCTCTCCGTCCACCCGTACCACGCCATTTTTTGTTCTCATATCCGCACCCGTTTACATAAACCCATAAGTCCGCCCCTAATTAGGACTCACAAGTCGAAAAAAGTGTTGAAATTTACTGCTATTCATCCTTACATTGCTTCCTTTGCGAATATTTAAGGCACTTTTTTTTATTCCGATGGCACCTACTGTGTCTTTTACCATTTTATCACATTTCAAAATGTACGATAACGTTGTTACCACAAAATAAAATAACATAAAAATAAAAGAAAAGAATGGGTGAAAGTATTTGCTCAAGTTCGCTGGCTGAACAGTACTATATTAGGTAGTTTCTTTTTAATTTCAGCCTACGATGAAAGACCGTAAGTATTCTCACGATGACTTTTCAATTTATACTAGGGTCCGCAACCGTCTCTTACAAAATGGGAAACCATATTTACCAGCTAACGTAATTTGTGAAGCTCAGGACGTCGCTAAAGTTCGCATGGATGTGTCCGAAAAATATCTACACCGTTGTGCCAATTACATATGTGAAAGTAAGTATACGTCAATACCATTTCTCTGAACACTCACATGTTTTGGCATAAAAACGGAACAATCCAAGTAGCTTCCGATATTGATTCCATGAGCGGTTCGATATGTTCTGTCACACTGTGATTAACGCACTCCGTGAAAATGAAGTATGCCGCTCACGGTGCATTGCTATCTACGTTTTTATTATCCCTAAAGATCCTCTTCCTTTATTTCCTAAATGTGTACATGCTTGCATTAGCGCTATAACATTTTTGCACCAATATGTCCGAATGCCTAAAAATATTGACCTATTAGCAAAGGCACGACACTGTCCAACTCATTCAAATAAATCCAAGACAATCCAATTCAAGATTCCATAAGAATCGTGAGTGAAACGTGCATCACGCAGTTTCGCATTGCGACTTATAGACGTGGCGTCAATCTATCGCAGGTCTTCGCTCGGCCACTTGTTCACGTGGGAGAGCATGGTGGTGGTGTTGTGCGCCCTCGTGCTGTCCGTCATATTCGGATTCTTCATTCTACAGAGTTTCCACTCCAGAACGTCAAGTACGCCCGATCGTCGCCACTTCTTATGTTCTTCTTTCGCAGTGCTAGAGGTGGTATCAATGAGTCAACAGAACGAGAAGACACAATTTAAGAAGCTGCGAAACGCACTTAGCGCGGACATGAGTTGCAAGTAATCATTCATTGTTAGCTGTTTGGAGGAACTCTTAACAAAGGGACAAAGAAAAAGAATGCACCAACCAGTTCAATTTTCAACCTTCCTGCAATTCGTTGATCAGCCGCAACGTGCACAAAAGACGAGGGCCACAAGTAAGTTAACAAACGCGCTTGCTCTCAACTGTGTTTGTGCTTTAAAGGAAACTTCAAAGTTTGTAAGACGCAAAACGGGTGTGGTGTAGTACATGTTGCCATTAACTTGCAGTAAAGTACACATAGACAAAACTGGTCGGTGTGTTAAAACCCGGCCAAAGAGCATCTCCGATCACTTGGTAAAGATGATTACTCACACTTAGCCAACCACTGTAAACGCTTTCAGTGTGAGCCTGTTTCTTGCGACACCTTTGTTCTGATAGCACGCGAAATAACAGGTATATTTAAACACCACGTGACCTCCCCGCTATCTGTTGCTGTTTTTAACTTTCTATTCATTATTCTACACGTGTTCATTGTATTTTGCTGGGGTATGTATGTATCACGTTTTCGAAAAATCGGAATAAACTGAGTTGTGAGTCAGCACCTGCGTGTTAACTCTTACTGTGACCTTTGTATGTTGTGCGCACTGCACATTAACAATGAATAATTGCCAGCTCGCACCCAACTTTCTGTTCTGTTGCGCGTAAGCGCCATGTGTGCTTAGTCTTTTCTTTTATCGCCTCTTCTAGCACTGTTTGATTATGTGCCGCCATCAACTATAGTCCAAGCTGCCCCTGTTGCAGCAAGTGCGTGCTGTCACAAGAACGTTCCAGGACGTTCTGTCGCTAAAGGCTTCAAAAGCTTTTCGGGCTTTTCGTGATGAAAACCTCCGGAACTTAATCGCAAAGCGTTGCTTATGCCACTGAGGGACGCAAACATACATCCTAGTAGACGCAAAGAAGACGCAGATAAGTCCCCTGTAGTCCGTGTGTGTCCACGTTCCTCAGGTGGCACAAACAGCGTGCTTTGCCATGAAGCGTGGCCTCCGAGGTCACAACGGCCACCTTTGTGCGCCATTGTGATCTCGGAGGCCACGCGAAATTTATCGCCAACGAGTCCCGCTTAAAACCTAGCCCGATGCAGTTCGCACTTGTAATTTAGGACACACGTCTAGCACGAAATTGATTGTGGTGAGCCTAGCGTCTGACATGCAAAGGAGCTCATGCACTATGTTCTGACGGTGCTCGTAAGCCTTTTTCTTTCTGTAGTAACTGCATGACCCAAATTAAACGCCATATATGTTAGCGTGCTCGTACAAATTAGTAAATTACTTTTACTTTGATTTCAGAAAGAATGACGATGGTAACCGACACGCCACTGTTCTTAAGAAGATGTCGCTCTTGTCTGAAGAGTGACTATGACCAAATCTATTAGCACATTGAATATTCCAGTATTTTTTTTAACAATTGAACACCCCATTCGCGTACCGGTCGGTTACTGCATAGTTTTGTATTGGTCACAATTCCTCTGTTGGCGAACTGTACATCCGTCTCTGAGCCACGATCGACACTACACTCTAAGTAAAGTTTACATCCTTTGGAGTGCCCCTTCTGCCACACAACGATAATCGTCATCTGCCTTGATGCCTTTCCTTTCTTTAACGCTGCGAGCCCGGTACTTTCCAGTAACGAACGGCATGCGCGTTATCAGCACGATAGCATTCCCGACAGGAATGTAGCGGGCGCGGCGTTTTCAAGAAAGGAAGCGCATCAAGGCAGATGACCATTATCTTTTTGTGGCAGAAGGCGCACTCCAAAGGGAGCAAACTTTTCTTAGAGTATACAACGCTTTATTTGGCCTAGAGCGAGCTATCGACAAGCATACCTCATATGAACCTTGGACAAACGTTCGTTATTGAAGAAACCATTGCATTCATTCCAGGTGAACTCATGGCTGACAACGACGCGCATGAAATGCAAGACAACGTCGATGTCTCAAATTGTAAGCAATGTCCACACTATTTGCATATTTTTCGCGGTACCTCTACGGCCAGTGCTGTTTTATACAGAAATGACGTATTCCACTTGTCGTTCCAGTGCGCTTTGGTAGCACCGCAGTGATTCCCTACAGGCAGCAATTAATCTGCGCTGCGATCGTAAGCCAGCTTCAATGGCGATGAAAAACTGTAATCATCACTAGTGGACTGGTTTATTCTCGCAACACAGCTTTAGAACTGCCCTATACTACCTCAGTAACAGAGTTGGAGTGCTCTAAAACGTAATACTGACACAGCGCATACAGACGAGGACACAGGAAAGCCCATGAACACACATCACGATGCCAGGAATGTGCGTGCTCATGTGCCTTCTTGTGTCCGCGTCTGTGTGCGCTACATCAGTATTCCAAGATGCCATACAAACAAGACCACATCGCAACTCTAGTTGGCTCTGAAATGGCCAGGCGAATATTCTAAAAGCGATCACTCTCAAGGAGCTGTGGCGATTGTCCGATAGGTACTGATCGTTCGCATCTGTTGACCTGCTTTGATTGACGCTTATTGCATGGTTACATTACACAGGTATTATAAATCCTATGTTTTGACTAAAACATGTTTGTAGCGCATAACTCGTAAGAATACATTGTGTAGGCTGCGGGGTGCTCGGTTTTGACGCGAAGGCGTCCGTAAACGTATAACACTGTGCAATATATACTACTTAGGTGTAGATATACTCCTTAGCCCTATTTCGAGAAGGCGCCACGCGATGACTCTCCATTCATAAGGCGCTCACGAGAGAGGCGGCAGTGCTTTTCTGGGGAAAATGTACGCTGTTCTGGCGTTGTTTTCTGCGCCCCATTTTGTGTGTGTGCCCCACTTGTAATTGCGACGAGACCACCCCTTTTGGTTTACTTTTCGCTGGAATGTTGCGCTTATTTCTCGCCGTATGAAACTGCGATCACTGGTCACCCTAAGAAGGAAGCGTGAAGGGGTACTATCTGGACGCGCTCGCAACGGAATTTATTGCGATGTGTCCGCACCTAACTATCACCGATGATCACCGACTGTGTTCGCCGGTTTCGTTGAGCATTGAGTGTAGCCTGTTTTTTTCTGGGCACAGGTTCGCCCAATAAGGTTAGTTTCGCCATTCACAGTTTTCGTCCTTTGTCCTCAACCATCACTACCACGTGGCAACTGGTGGATGTGCTTTGCGTTCATGTGCCGGACGCCCCCCCCTAAGTCTTGATCAAAGCCCGGACCTTAAATACAAATCCTGCGTCATCCCGGATCATCGAGCAAGTCGCCCACTGCAACAGCTGCCCCAGAACACGGACTTCTACCTGAGACGACCAAAACGATCGTGTACAAAACAACCCCCATGGCTGCCCCAGCGTCCTCAGCGTCCCCAGTTATCCTGAAACAACCTCGGGGCTCACCTACCTTTAATGGAGCACCGATTGAAGACCCGGAATCCTGGCTGGAGACCTACGAACGAATCGCGACTTTAAACAACTGAGACTCCGACGACAAGCTGTGGCATTTATAATTCGCCTTAGAAGACACCACCAGAACGTGATTTGAGAACCGGGAGTCGACCTTGATAACATGGGACCTGTTCCGTAGCGGCCTCCTGCGCACCTTTACGAGCGTCGCGCGCAAGAAAAGGGCCGAAGCTATGCTGGACGCTCGAGTGAAGTTACCTAACGAGAACGTTGCTATTTTTACAGAAGAAATTAGCCGTCAGTTCCACCACGCCGACGTGGATATGCCCGAAGAGAAGAAAGTCCGCCTACTCATGCGTAGTGTGAAGGAAGAACGTTTCGGCGCAATGATACGAAGCGCACCGAAAACCTTAGAAGAGGTCCTTCGCGAGGCCACCAGCATCGAGAATACACTCGAAATGCGGAACCGGCAATTCAACCGCCATACAAACTCTAAAAACTACGCAGGAATACAATCACTGGCCACCGACGATCTGCGCGAGACTATCAGAGTGGTCGCACGGGAAGAGCTGCAGAAGTTGTACCCGAGGTCGCAGCCTCAAGTGGCCTCAATCGCCGAAATCCTCAAAGATGAAGTTCAGCAATCCCCTTGGAGTTTCTGAGGTGCAACCAGAATCACAGCAGGTTGCCATTATCCCTAAAAACAAAAGTGTATAACAGCTGTGTCTTACCAGTACTCACGTACGGGACAGAAACCTGGAGGCTTACGAAACGGGTTCTATTAAACTGAGGACGACGCAACGAGCTATGGAAAGAAGAATGATAGGAGTAACGTTAAGGGATAAGAAAAGAGCAGATTGGGTGAGGGAACAAACGCGAGTTAATGACATCTTAGTTGAAATCAAGAAAAAGAAATGGGCATGAGCAGGACATGTAATGAGGAGGGAAGATAACCGATGGTCATTAAGGGTTACGGACTGGATTCCAAGTGAAGGGAAGCGTATAGCAGGGGCCGGCAGAAAGTTAGGTGGGCGGATGAGATTAAGAAGTTTGCAGGGACAACATGGCCACAATTAGTACATGACCGGGGTAGTTGGAGAAGTATGGGAGAGGCCTTTGCCCTGCAGTAGGCGTAACCAGGCTGCTGCTGCGGCTGCTGCTGCTGATGATGATGATGGGGATGACGATGGCAGGAACCCGACAACGACGCTCGACGCCATGCTGCCGCACTTCACTGACGAAGAGAATCTTGGCGTGCCGAAGAAGCCCGACAGCTCGCCCGTCTACAGATCAAGAACCAGCAGCGTACCGACAGCCGACACTACAACCTCCGACGACGCTTCGTCGAGTACCAGCCCGGTGACCGTGTTTGGGTTTGGACCCCGATAAGCCGACGAGGACTCAGTGAGAAACTATTGCGACCCTATTTCCGACCTTACAAGGTCATCCGACCTTTTGGCGCACTGGATTATGAGGTCGTGCAAGACGGCGTTTCGCATTCAAAGCGGAGCCGCGCACGATCTGAAGCGGTCCACGTGGTGCGTCTTAAATACTTTTACGCACGCTGAGGAACTTCCTTATGTTGTTGTTTCTTTGCTACGGGTGTTTTTCTTTATTACTTCCGTTTGTTTGCATCATTTTAAGAGGGGTGTATTGACACGTGTACTTGCTTATCTTTATCGGGCGACCATGTTTCACCGCCTAACGATTGTTATCGCACAGTGCAGGACGCGCCTGTATGTATCAGATGTTTCTGGAATGTTATCGATGGTTGCATTTGATGTCCGTCACCGAACCTTGTGTAATCTGATTGCATGTATGCGCGACGCGAATAGTGTAGAACTATGTGGAAGACACGCGGGTCCCAGGGATTACTTTGGAACATTCGATGACTGATGTATATAAGCCGACGCGCTTGGCCCGCTGATCAGATTTTCGACGATCGCCAACTGCGTTCGCCGTTTTTGTTGAGCATTGCGTGTAGCCTGTTTTTTTCTGGGCACAGGTTCGCCCAATGAAGTTAGTTTCGCCATTCACAGTTTTGTTGCTGTGTCCTCACCCGTCACTCTATATATATATATATATACACACTGCAACTTTTCGATATCAAAACTGTCACAGGCTGTTGTCATCATTTGCAGATCTCGATGTAGTTTCTTGGAGTCGATATTGATGATAATAGCTGAGAGACACTGCGATGGCACTGTTAGTCCATCTCAATATCATCGTCTGTTGTAGAAATGTAGAAATATAGGTATTCCCGTCGCTACTGCTTAAAATTGTTATACCAGTGGCTTCACTACGGAGGGAGGGGTGAAATGACAGACTTCTTCGCCAATAAAGCAAAAAGGCGCCAGGGACCTTTCGCTGAATGGAACGGTGGCGATGTCTTGACTAGAAAAAAAAACAAACAAAAGAATTGAAATTTGTAGGAGCGTGCCCTTGGCAAAGCTTAAATGACTCAGGGTGCTGTAGAACGTGGAGATAAAATGAAATATACATTAGGTATGCCAGCCCTGAAAAAGATACATCAAATGTTTTTGCAGCACAGCCGCGCAGCGCTTGTTGTACCTACTGTAGAAATACTTTCACACCGGGGCCGATTGCGCTAGCGGATGGCGCGAGATTAACATAAATGTGTGCTATAATTTTCTTATGAAAGCCTGTTTACAATGCCCCATGGTCTGCTGAGACTGTATTCTTCTTCGCCAAGTCACCTACGATTTCTGTCTCGTCTTCATTTTCCTTTCCTTATTTCCTTTCTATTTTTTTTTTGTCATATCTCCAAACCAGGGCCACATAAGGACAGTGAGGCCGCGGGCATGGAAGGAAGTCTCGAAACACGACGCTTAGGTACGTTTTCCAAAGTTGAATGCCTACACAGAAAAACGTGTGCGAAAGTTACTATGGAGTGGAGTGAAATACTAGTGTGAAATCCCACTCGGCTGTTCCAAGTTGGAGGGCTGGCTTTCAGTCAGTATGAACAAGGGTGACACTGAAAAAGATCACCTTCAGGAGAGATGACTAGCTAAGGAAAAAAGCACAGGAACGACGATAATTGGATGAAAGACTCGTACTTTTTTATTCTCAAAGCCCGCTCTTCTGTGTGAGATTCATAAAAGAACAACACATATCCGGCAGTGAATGCATGACTACATATCGCATGACCACTTATAAGATGCAAGGGTCTAGAGATTCAAGGGTCCAAATTCACATCGAGTGGTAAAAACTTCTCGACGTGAGAACTCCTACAAGCGGTTGTCATCATCTGCCGGGTTAGGAACTTCTCTACTTGATGCAAAAGAGCCAGTGTTCCCATCTGTTTCATAGCTGTCCTTCTGGCTCGTTTACATCCTTCCAGCATACCTACGTACGAACCTGTGGGCTGGAAAATTCGTAAAATTCACCTCCCAGAAAATAAGAAGGCGGGGGGAAGGGGGGGAATAGCACGCGCGTGATTTTTGTTTGTTCGTTTGTTTGTTTGTTTGTTTGTTTGTTTGTTTGTTTGTTTGTTTGTTTGTTTGTTTGCACTGGCCACTTGCACACACTTGCTTGCGTGCGTCACATACATCGTTTGTGGTGGTGGTGCTTGTGTAGCGTCTGCAGCAGCTTTGCTGTAACCCACTTCCAAAAAATGAAATGGAGGCGGATTTTTTTTTTTGCATACTGTTCCAATCTTCCCGTGAAAGCTCTGTTCTGTGTTGCTTGGATCTAGAACTTCGCAGTGGTACAAAAATGATATTGTAATGGTTAGTTACTTTATGAATAGGATTCTTTATCTAGTGAATACATAATTAAAATACTTAAGCAAGACTTGAGAGCGGACTAGTTATTTTTCCATGATAATAAACTTCAAGCACATGAAGTCTTCCTTCTGTTGTTACTGCTGTGTCCTTTGCGCTACAAGGTTATTATTCTTGAAATGCTTCGTGTCAAACTCTACACTATACGTTATCACGTTTGTGTGCGTTTAGAAATAGCTAACCACGTGGTCTGCACACCTAAAAATGTTAGGCTGTACGCTAAACCTTGGTAGACATGGCATATGCGTGCTTAGGCCATTCTACCACCAAAAATGATCACCGACTACCTCAAACGTTCTATTGTCCTCATAATCTCTACTACTCACTTTCTGCCCCTTAGCACTAGCATATCATATTTGTTAGCGCTGCTTCGCCTTCATTCAGGAGGCGTAGCGAAACGAGGCTTCCACTGTGCTCGCACAGATTCCAGCGCATATTCCCCTTGACGACTTCTCGTAGCATATCATGCGGCACTGGTATACTAATGCTATTTTAGACTCAAGGTGCGTAAACAAGCTAGTGTTAAAAAAAAACAATGCGAAATGACTGTTATTGTTATTAGCGAAACATATCTATATTAATCTTGAGCCACATACGTACGACGTTCCGGCACAGGCTTCGTGCAGCTGTATTTTGCCTCAGTACAAGCCATTTCACTAACCCAGCCAAGTATTTTTTCAAATTCCTAAGCTCAACCTCCATTGCCGAGCGCAGATTAATTTTTTTTTCAAATTAATATAAGATCTTTTTATTGAATTTTAATTTTTTAGAAGTTCCAACCTTGAAGCCCAGGATGTCAAGGACTCGTAAGCGGTCTCTTTCAGACGATTCTTTTGCGATTTTCGATGGACGTGCATGGATGTACGCATTGTTCTCTTCGCACGTACCGCTTGCCTGTTCCCCATGTGAAATATACTACCGACGTTTTCACGACACGGGATCGACGAAAAAGACGAGTATCCCCGCAGCCTAAGCATCCAGCAAGAAATCGAAAGCGTCCTTGCGAGCGCTACCTAAGCAGTGCAGTGCACTTCCCCGAATGCATGCCTAATCTTCTGCGGCTGTCGTGATTTGAAATCTCCTTTGCGTCAGCGCGCATGCGCATGTGAGCGCGCGTACGTTTGTGCGTGCGGAGCTCGTTTGTTATCGCGACGCGTGCGCCATCGAGAAGTTTTCGTATGCGCGCATTTTGGAGTATGTGCGTTTGCATTTGCATGCTTGCGTGCGTACGTGGGTTGATTGTTGCCGCATACCATTTCTAATGTATTTATCAAAAATTTCTGTTCAATCATTTAGTCTCTTTTAGAGACGCAGCAGCCTCTTCATAGGAACGTAATATCAATAATTTGCCAGGAAAGAAAGACAACCCTTCATTAACCCTCTCCAAGCACAGCGTTCTTCCGGCAAGTTTCATGTTAGTCACAAAAGTGTTTTTACAGGCAAGCACAAGTCTTCAAATGAACATGCAACAAAGACTACGAAGAAAGACACAAGGACACGTAAGTCAATTTGTGTAAAGAAGCATTTCTTCAATTCTTTAGCCAATCTCCCGAGGCGATATCCTTACTTTTTAAGAGATAAATGTAAGAAACCATATACAATACGCTCACGATGTAAAGCGCATATCGTACTATTCCCGTTTCGAGATTCTCGTATACATTATGCTCATGATGTAACGCGCATATCGTACTATTCCCGTTTCGAGAATCTCATATACAATACGCTCACGATGTAAAGCGCATATCGTACTATTCCCGTTTCGAGATTCTCGTATACATTATGCTCATGATGTAACGCGCATACCGTACTATTCCCGTTTCGAGATTCTCATATACAATACGCTCACGATGTAAAGCGTATCTCGTACTATTCCCGTTTCGAGATTCTCATATACATTATGCTCATGATGTAACGCGCATATCGTACTATTCCCGTTTCGACGTTCTCATGTACAATACGCTCACGATGTAAAGCGTATCTCGTACTATTCCCGTTCCGAGATTCTCATATACATTATGCTCATGATGTAACGCGCATATCGTACTATTCCCGTTTCGACGTTCTCATGTACAATACGCTCATGATGTAACGCGCATATCGTACTATTCCCGTTTCGAGATTTTCATATACAATACGCTCACGATGTAAAGCGCATATCGTACTATTCCCGTTTCGAGATTCTCGTATACATTATGCTCATGATGTAACGCGCATACCGTACTATTCCCGTTTCGAGATTCTCATATACAATACGCTCACGATGTAAAGCGTATCTCGTACTATTCCCGTTCCGAGATTCTCATATACATTATGCTCACGATGTAAAGCGTATCTCGTACTATTCCCGTTTCGAGATTCTCATATACATTATGCTCATGATGTAACGCGCATATCGTACTATTCCCGTTTCGACGTTCTCATGTACAATACGCTCACGATGTAAAGCGTATCTCGTACTATTCCCGTTCCGAGATTCTCATATACATTATGCTCATGATGTAACGCGCATATCGTACTATTCCCGTTTCGACGTTCTCATGTACAATACGCTCATGATGTAACGCGCATATCGTACTATTCCCGTTTCGAGATTCTCATATACAATACGCTCACGATGTAAAGCGCATATCGTACTATTCCCGTTTCGAGATTCTCGTATACATTATGCTCATGATGTAACGCGCATACCGTACTATTCCCGTTTCGAGATTCTCATATACAATACGCTCACGATGTAAAGCGTATCTCGTACTATTCCCGTTTCGAGATTCTCATATACATTATGCTCATGATGTAACGCGCATATCGTACTATTCCCGTTTCGACGTTCTCATGTACAATACGCTCACGATGTAAAGCGTATCTCGTACTATTCCCGTTTCGAGATTCTCCTATACAATACGCTCACGATGTAAAGCGCATATCGTACTATTCCCGCTTCGAGATTCTCGTATACATTATGCTCATGATGTAACGCGCATACCGTACTATTCCCGTTTCGAGATTCTCATATACAATACGCTCACGATGTAAAGCGTATCTCGTACTATTCCCGTTTCGAGATTCTCATATACATTATGCTCATGATGTAACGCGCATATCGTACTATTCCCGTTTCGAGATTCTCATATACAATACGCTAACGATGTAAAGCGCATATCGTACTATTCCCGTTTCGAGATTCTCGTATACATTATGCTCATGATGTAACGCGCATACCGTACTATTCCCGTTTCGAGATTCTCATATACAATACGCTCACGATGTAAAGCGTATCTCGTACTATTCCCGTTTCGAGATTCTCATATACATTATGCTCATGATGTAACGCGCATATCGTACTATTCCCGTTTCGACGTTCTCATGTACAATACGCTCACGATGTAAAGCGTATCTCGTACTATTCCCGTTCCGAGATTCTCATATACATTACGCTCATGGTGTAACGCGCATATCGTACTATTCCCGTTTCGACGTTCTCATGTACAATACGCTCATGATGTAACGCGCATATCGTACTATTCCCGTTTCGAGATTCTCATATACAATACGCTCACGATGTAAAGCGCATATCGTACTATTCCCGTTTCGAGATTCTCGTATACATTATGCTCATGATGTAACGCGCATACCGTACTATTCCCGTTTCGAGATTCTCATATACATTATGCTCATGATGTAACGCGCATATCGTACTATTCCCGTTTCGACGTTCTCATGTACAATACGCTCACGATGTAAAGCGTATCTCGTACTATTCCCGTTTCGAGATTCTCATATACATTATGCTCATGATGTAACGCGCATATCGTACTATTCCCGTTTCGACGTTCTCATGTACAATACGCTCATGATGTAACGCGCATATCGTACTATTCCCGTTTCGAGATTCTCATATGCAATGCGCTCACGATGTAAAGCTCATATCGTACTATTCCCGTTTCGAGATTCTCATATACATTATGCTCATCATGTAACGCGCATATCGTACTATTCCTGTTTCGAGATTCCCATATACATTATGCTCATGATGTAACGCGCATACCGTACTATTCCCGTTTCGAGATTCTCATATACAATACGCTCACGATGTAAAGCGTATCTCGTACTATTCCCGTTTCGAGATTCTCATATACATTATGCTCATGATGTAACGCGCATATCGTACTATTCCCGTTTCGACGTTCTCATGTACAATACGCTCACGATGTAAAGCGTATCTCGTACTATTCCCGTTCCGAGATTCTCATATACATTATGCTCATGATGTAACGCGCATATCGTACTATTCCCGTTTCGACGTTCTCATGTACAATACGCTCATGATGTAACGCGCATATCGTACTATTCCCGTTTCGAGATTCTCATATACAATACGCTCACGATGTAAAGCGCATATCGTACTATTCCCGTTTCGAGATTCTCGTATACATTATGCTCATGATGTAACGCGCATACCGTACTATTCCCGTTTCGAGATTCTCATATACAATACGCTCACGATGTAAAGCGTATCTCGTACTATTGCCGTTTCGAGATTCTCATATACATTATGCTCACGATGTAAAGCGTATCTCGTACTATTCCCGTTTCGAGATTCTCATATACATTATGCTCATGATGTAACGCGCATATCGTACTATTCCCGTTTCGACGTTCTCATGTACAATACGCTCACGATGTAAAGCGTATCTCGTACTATTCCCGTTCCGAGATTCTCATATACATTATGCTCATGATGTAACGCGCATATCGTACTATTCCCGTTTCGACGTTCTCATGTACAATACGCTCATGATGTAACGCGCATATCGTACTATTCCCGTTTCGAGATTCTCATATACAATACGCTCACGATGTAAAGCGCATATCGTACTATTCCCGTTTCGAGATTCTCGTATACATTATGCTCATGATGTAACGCGCATACCGTACTATTCCCGTTTCGAGATTCTCATATACAATACGCTCACGATGTAAAGCGTATCTCGTACTATTCCCGTTTCGAGATTCTCATATACATTATGCTCATGATGTAACGCGCATATCGTACTATTCCCGTTTCGACGTTCTCATGTACAATACGCTCACGATGTAAAGCGTATCTCGTACTATTCCCGTTTCGAGATTCTCATATACAATACGCTCACGATGTAAAGCGCATATCGTACTATTCCCGCTTCGAGACTCTCGTATACATTATGCTCATGATGTAACGCGCATACCGTACTATTCCCGTTTCGAGATTCTCATATACAATACGCTCACGATGTAAAGCGTATCTCGTACTATTCCCGTTTCGAGATTCTCATATACATTATGCTCATGATGTAACGCGCATATCGTACTATTCCCGTTTCGAGATTCTCATATACAATACGCTAACGATGTAAAGCGCATATCGTACTATTCCCGTTTCGAGATTCTCGTATACATTATGCTCATGATGTAACGCGCATACCGTACTATTCCCGTTTCGAGATTCTCATATACAATACGCTCACGATGTAAAGCGTATCTCGTACTATTCCCGTTTCGAGATTCTCATATACATTATGCTCATGATGTAACGCGCATATCGTACTATTCCCGTTTCGACGTTCTCATGTACAATACGCTCACGATGTAAAGCGTATCTCGTACTATTCCCGTTCCGAGATTCTCATATACATTATGCTCATGATGTAACGCGCATATCGTACTATTCCCGTTTCGACGTTCTCATGTACAATACGCTCATGATGTAACGCGCATATCGTACTATTCCCGTTTCGAGATTCTCATATACAATACGCTCACGATGTAAAGCGCATATCGTACTATTCCCGTTTCGAGATTCTCGTATACATTATGCTCATGATGTAACGCGCATACCGTACTATTCCCGTTTCGAGATTCTCATATACATTATGCTCATGATGTAACGCGCATATCGTACTATTCCCGTTTCGACGTTCTCATGTACAATACGCTCACGATGTAAAGCGTATCTCGTACTATTCCCGTTTCGAGATTCTCATATACATTATGCTCATGATGTAACGCGCATATCGTACTATTCCCGTTTCGACGTTCTCATGTACAATACGCTCACGATGTAAAGCGCATATCGTACTATTCCCGTTTCGAGATTCTCATATACATTATGCTCATCATGTAACGCGCATATCGTACTATTCCTGTTTCGAGATTCCCATATACATTATGCTCATGATGTAACGCGCATATCGTACTATTCCCGTTTCGAGATTCTCATATACATTATGCTCATGATGTAACGTCCATATGGTACTGTTTCAGTTTCGGGATTCTCAGGGACACCACTCCGAAGAAAATGCTCTCTTTTAAATCACGTCACGTTCGCAAACCTCAATATGTACTTCGCCACAAGCCTTTTGTACTAGGCTCCTATATTGAGTGACAAGTGAATTCCCCATTTTTCTAGTTTTTTTTCAGGAACAATTTATTTTAGTAGATGGTAACGACCTGGAAATAAACATTGGTTCTAATCTCTTTCTTTTCTTTCTTTTTTGAAAGAAAACTTGTAGGGGTAGACGGAAAAACCCACTCTGACTTGAAGGCAGGGTATGCAGGTCCGTGTGTCAACTGTGTATAAGTTTTCTCTACCGGTCGTCGTGAAAACTGACACTAATGCTTGTGTAGTCTGTTTTAGTCCCCCAAAAGCAAAACGAAACAACCTAAATTATCGAGTAGGCTGTATCGGCAACGCAGGGGTTTACGTGAAACGCATATGCGAGCTGCTGAGGGTGTGTGGTCCTTAAGGTACAGAAATTGCGTAACAAGTACACAAGTGACATTTATTCACGCATTACAAAGCTTATACTCTTCACTCACACAGTTATGATGCGTATAGGGGGAGGGGAGGCGGAAGGGGGGGGGGGGGTTCTACGGTCTGATTTTGCGATCGTACTCGCTACCTATTCGTAGTGGGCCCGCCGTGGTCAAAGGTTGTGGGCGAAAACTGCCGTCTTGCTGCCCGAGTCTCTCCACGCCATTTATTGATGTTACATGTCGAACGTGGAGACGCCATAGCCGAGCAACCTTCAATTTTCTGCAACAAATTGCACACTTGTAAGCCCCATAGCTGCTGATGAGCACAGGATTGGGTTTGATTAATTATACCCATGCTGAGTGAGCTCTCTCAAACGCGACTACTCCCGCTCGGATCGGCAAGCATACCGCCGCGCTGCGCTTTTCTGAACGCCGAGCGAGAGGCTAAATTTAGTTCCAATTGCGTCATGCGTGGCACGACAACGGCGCCTTCTGTGCACGCGACCCATTAATGAACGAATGAATGAATGAATGAATGAATGAATGAATGAATGAATGAATGAATGAATGAATGAATGAATGTTTATTTTGACAAAAAATACAAAGAATCTCTGTCAAAGAGACTGACATAACGGCACGAATGTATGGTCGAGTAACGGCTTTCTTTTCTTCCATCTACGCAATGATTCCAAAGTTAGGAGCATGGGTAGTACTGTAGCATAGACATAAGCGATAATAGTATGACACGTTTTCGTAACGTGCGGTTTTAGCAAGCGACCCGCTATGCTGACCAAATTGAAAGCCGTTTCCCGTCAAAAAGAGTACGCTTTTCTGTATGGACATAACAAATGTCTTCAGACTTCACAACTCAGCCTGCAACACGAACCCATGAATATGCTGAAGGAAGCTTCACATTCGGCCGTGCTTATGTGTAAAGAATAAACTCAGTATGTACTTTGGCAAGCTTAAGGATGTGGTCACTTTATTCATCGTGCTTTCTTAATAAAAACTTCACATCTATAAAGAAAACAGGAGATTTTATCAGATTCGTAGCAGCCCTGCCATGCAGCAGAAACTGACTTACCGTGTTCCGCGCATTGGGGGCACGTTAAATATCCCCTGGTGGTCAAAATTATTCTGGAGGCCACCACTATGACTTATGCCTCATAGTCAAATCGTGGTTTGCCACGTAAAACCTCAGAATTAATTAATTCATTCATTCATTCATTCATTCATTCATTCATTCATTCATTCATTCATTCATTCAGAAACTGACTTGACAAGGTGTTGTGTGCCTCAACTTTTGTCGAGTCTCAGCTTACAAACCTGCAGCCGACGTAAACGACTTGCTTAGTCAATCGACAGCGCGAATTTGCGTAACTTGTACAACATTTTCAGCATACTAGCACTCGCTGTCTCAATTGCTCACTAATACATTATCATTATTATTTCCTTGCGCGCGCAGATGGCTCTCGTGCCCAACAGCACGTCCCCGAGAAGCAGAAGTGTAAGTATTCGAATACGGGCTTGAAATTTCAGTGCAACGGGACATGCGTGGCTACTTGAATGTCTATGGAATCACGTTCGCAATTTGACATGACGTCATCTTTGCAGCTCTCAACGAGAAGCTCAAGAATACAAAGAAGAAGAACAATTCTGCAAAGGCCCTCAATCCTAAAACGATTCCAAGCAATACCGAAGAGTCGAACGAGCCCGCAAAGGGTTTGAAACCAAGCGGTAAGAGCGATATCGTCAGCCTGAGGACCATTACCCAACATCGTACAGTTCTCCACGTACATAAAAAGGAGGACTGTTGCCTAAAGGAAAGCACAGTTTAGAAATTCACTGCGCCTACGAGCACAGGTCACTTGTATCTAGACGGATCAAAACTGCCGTGAAGTGGCCAATGAGTCGTATTCGAGATCTTATTTTCGTATTTATCGCTGCGATTGCATGCACGAAGTAAAGGCTTCGCGCACAGCAATATCAGACACAATCTCCACAACCTCCACAACACCCGCTTCACTCCACTCTCCTTCTGCGAGGAAGAAGAAAACATGACATTATACTTGCCTTTGTTTGCAGCAGATGACCTAAGCACGTCATTTTGAGAAACACGTGAGTAATTACGTGCTTGCTTCCCTGTGTTAGACAGTTCCAAAAATAAATCTTGTGTGTGTGACACGCCCAATGGCACTGATATACTTACGAAACACTTACACAACAAAGGAGCACGCATTGGTGACATTGTTTAGGGCTGAAACTGTTTTACGCAATTTCATATATATTTTTGTTCCGCGTAAGACAAAGTAACTTCAAAAAGAATACTTATAAACTTGAGATCGCTTGCTTGGGAAAGCAGAATGCATTCTGCCTCTATGATACGCTGGAACTTCGCATTGCGTCATTTATATTAGCGGGTTTCGTTGTGATGCTAATCGTGCAACAGAGCACTGAAATGGCCGCGCTTTCAACTCTGCGTGCAGGCATTTCCAATCACCTGCTGTGTTTCATGTCGGACAACGCCACGGACAAACTACAGATGCCGGCCGAGTACTGTACCCATCTCGTCTACAGAGACGTGACCCTGAGCAAGCAGAGTGATACCTTTGTGCCTGCCAACAACGGTGCGTCTGTTTTATCCGCAGACTTCATGTTTGTCTCAAAATGAACGCTATATGTAATCAACATTAACTTATTTTCTACAGTTTCTCGATTGCATGTGGCCAGCGCACGATAGATATGTGAGCACCAACTGGATATGCTTCAAGACGCAGGATGCCTTTAATTCATCATGAAATCATATTTTAGAAACAACGAACTTAATAATCAATGATCAACATTCTTACTGAGCAGTTAAAGCTATAAATATGCAGGCTGATCGCCTTTGTAAGGACAAGCAATGTGCGTGGTAGCGCCGTACCTTTTAACTCCATTAATTAAACAAAAATAGTTAATGCAATAAAAATTGACCTTAATGCACACAGTCACTAAACACGTTGAAGTCACTGTGATATTCCCTACTATATAGCTTAAGACCCTGCTAGGCCACAATGCCTGTTTTTTAGCTGAGTCGATATTTTCATTTCATTTATGGTGGTGGGGTTTATTATTATTATTATTATTATTATTATTATTATTATTATTATTATTATTATTATTATTATTATTATTATTATTATTATTATTATTATTATTATTATTATTATTAAACTCTACATTCTCCACGCAGGCACCGGCTTCGACGAGTTCATGTCCCTGCGGGAGCGCTTCGTGACGACCAAGTTCGTGGTGTCCCTGAGCCCGGCGCTGGTGCGGGAGCTGCTGGACTACGCGGACAGAAACGAACGCAAGCTGGCGGCCGTGTGCACCCAGCTGGCCAAGTGGATCTCGCAGAACGAGCTCAACGGCGTCGCCTTCACGGGACAGCTCATCACGAGCACGCGACACAAGAGCATGCTGGCGGTGCTCAAGGTGCGGCGCGCGCGGCCTTCTACACTCGCCACGGTGGCGGTTTGCCGCGACCGCATGCAGTCTCTGCCGCTCTAGCTCTCTGGAAAAACGTTTCCGTGGGTTCGTGTCGCTTATTAATCGGTGCGAGCACCGATCAATGCGCACTCGGTCAAGACGCTCAGCAAAGTTGGATGAGTTTGTTCAGCAACGCAGTACTCCGAGTGCATGTGCGCAACAACACGAGCATGAACACGTCGGCCGTGGTGGCTCAGTGACTATAGTGTTCTTTTGCTGGGAACGGAGGTCGGGGGCCCGATTCCGGACTGCGGCGGCCTCACTTCGATGGAGGCGAAGGGCAAGAAATCTCGTGTGCTTATAGTTAGTTGCACGTTAAGAAATCGCATGTGGTCAAAATTAATCCCTAGCCCTCCAGTGTGGCCTCTCTCGTAGCCCCGGAGTTTCCTTAGGACGTTAAACCCCATGAATAAATGAATCAACAAGCTTGTACAAAGACGTCGCACGTTCTCGCTCTCATGCACGCAGTCAATTAAAAAAATAAAGTGCCTCGGTGCAGGCTGGTCAACAAACGCGAAAGTTATCGTTCTGCGTCTTTTATCCTTACGACATGAGAGTGCGAGTTCAGATAGGGTGCAGGGGAGAGCGAGAGCTGTTAATTTAGCCACTCCTTGTTTATGAGAGCCACCACAGAAGAGTGTTCTGGGGTAGCTTCTGACATCCCGGAAAAGACTCTAATACCTAACTATATACGGACTTTTCTCTATTTCAGCCTCTTCAGAATACGGCTGCAGTATCTGAGAATCGAACCCATGTTTGATGGTGAACAACACCATTGCCACTAAGTTTTGATTGCACTGTATTGAACGCGGCTAGTGTGACCATTATTGTGACAGTAATTACACACTCCAGATGAAATTTCCCAGTCGTCGTCATGATCCGTATGAAGCCCAAGTGCGATCAGATGTGGAGGATAAGGAAATTGATCCAGGGTGAGCTGAGAATGATGGTGGGATCGCGGCTTGATGCACGCCGTCTTGCCTTGCACCCATTGTTGCATTTTACGTGATCAAGCACGCGCTAGGGAGCGGGGGATACGCGGCCCATGCGCCATATCTTGGAGGTAATCTGCAGCAGGCACAGAAGGGCGAGATAGACGGCTGGTGGCTTCATGCCTGCTGCGTTCCCGCGCGCCTATTGTTGGAGCATGCAGGATCACTAGCTTCCGAGACGCAGTGAATCGAGAGGCAACATGAAACGTTCACTCGCCTTTGTCGACACTCTGTTTTTTTTACACTCGCGTAAGCTACAGCTGGATCTATGCCAATGTTACTCCTTTCTGTAAACGACAAGAGTCTAGTCCAGCATCATTTGGCGTATGTTCGTTAATCTATCCTTCGCACATCTCCCTCTCTGTGGCTCGAGCAGAACGTCCAGGATGCCTTGAAGCAGTTGGGAGAACCTAAACCTGCCCTTATCTATTCTGGCTACGCATCGCATGACCAGTACACGCAGAAGAGTATCGTGGGCAGGATTAAGGATTGCCTCCGGTAAGCACTTCTCCACAGCCCGTTTCGATGTGATGCGCGTAGGCACTGGTGTAAACAGTGCGAGTAGTTTGGTGACTTTGTTGCTAGCTGCCCGTTGTTAAATCTAAGTCAAAGAGACGGTGGGACATACTCCATTGAATGGTTGTTACCTGCAGTCACAAGTAGATGACGAAAGCAAAGAATGTAAAATCACTGCTAGCGAGAATACGCAAGAACAGTCTGGTGAATCGAGGGAGAAAGGCGATAGAATAAATTTGTCACTGCATGAATAAAAATTTAGGTCATACATATTTCCCTTTATAGCAAGATGACACATGTCACTATGCATTTACGAAAAGCTGATCTTCCTAATATCTCTGAGTTCCTGTAACTGTTTCTGTATCTACCATACCAACTACATATATAGCTTGAAGCCGCAGTGATGATAGCAACCTATTGAGGTCTCAGCCAAAGCCACCTTGAAATTGTCATTAAGATGCGCGAATCTGCATCGCAGATTCATGATTGGAAAATGTGTCAATCATCCAACTTTAGCGCCTTGCAAAATGCATGGAAAACTCGCAGGGGCTCCTCCTAAAGAAACCTTTCGGAATCGAACCTGCAGCCATTGCCTGACCACGGCTGTCGCTCTTCTATCGGAGCTAATACGGAGCCTAGCAAATGCCAATATGACGCTCATTCAATCAACGACTATCGCTGCCGAAAGCTTTCTTGGTAGCGGAATAAGGTGACATTACGAGGACTGCGTTGAGGGCAAAACATTCACGTCGCGGTACAATATAGATGAGCAGGACCACTGGTCTCGACCCGCCGTGGTTGCTCAGTGGCTATGGTGTTAGGCTGCTGAGCAAGAGGTCGCGGGATCGAATCCCGGCCACGGCGGCCGCATTCCGATGGGGGAGAAAACACCCGTGTACATAGATTTAGCTAGGTGCACGTTAAAGAACCCCAGGTGGTCGAAATTTCCGGAGTTTCCCACTACGGCGTGCCTCATAATCAGAAAGTGGTTTTGGCACGTAAAACCCCATTATTTAATTTTTTTTTTGGCCGCTGGTCTCGTTAACTGCTATTGCACGTCACCATTGCGACTAGCTTTAAATGGGTTAAAATAAATATGGTCGCATGATAGGTGTTTGCGTGGCACACGATGGGTTCAAATTCTCAAGGAGCAGAAAGGCACGGTGGGCCCCCGGCGTGTTGATACAAGAATGCACGATGCAGAGGAAGAAGCGCTGCAGTAATTGCCAAAGCTAGAAGCAGGTTCACTTTTCCCATGAAGCACATCAGCACACATTCAGCAGCATCAGCACACAACTGGCGTTCTGGTTGGCTCCTGTTGAGACAAGTGCCGGCGAATACAGCCTGACATGGCGTGTGGTCGACGTAGAATGGTTGCTTTCAAGTGTCAAGAAAAAGAGCATGTCTCAAGGGCAGCGTCATTTTGTAGTTCCACGTAACTTCACTTCGAGATTGAGCGTTTCGCAGTGCAGCCTACACTTGACCTGCATACATTGCCAATTGCAAAGAAAACACGGGACAATTACCGAAGGATATGCGTAAATCGCGGCATGACACATTTTATAACTCTTTTTCACTCGCATGCCTCAGCGCCGCAGACATCTTCGTGATAGAGACCCACTATCACGAAGAGGAGCAGATCTGCAGGTTCGTCTATCCGTCCATCTTCGTTCGGTTCGACGACACACCCAGCAGCATTCCTGTGGTAAGTGCCACGTGCGTAAAGATTAGGCCGGACGTTGCCGTGGAACCTGTCTACAATCGGTGTCAATGGTTTACAGACAATGAGATCTGAGGAAACGTTGAACTACCTAGCAATTCGTGACCATAGCCAGTAAAACAGTGCACCATTATGTTGTTCGCGTTTGCTGCTACACGCTTGAAATCTGAATTTCACATTGTCTGCCCAGACTGCAGAATTATCCAGCTTTTTCTCGGGTCCCGCGGTCCGTAAACATTCGACACCGACAGTATACTTTGATTCGCTATCACAAATGCGGAATATTAAAGTGACCCCGCAACACGCCTCTAGAAAGCAGCCATTTCCTTATTGCTGAATCATGTACGTGGCTCTTGCATCTACTCGTACCTTCTTGGTCGTTGTTCAGATGAATTGGTGTTTATTGTCGTCACGTCATGTTTCTTCGTAAGCTCCTATACACGACAATTGTCACGAGACTTTTCCCTGAAGAGTGCCCGTCCTTCCTCCTCGACTGCACTGGCGTCTCCCAACTCAAGTTGACAGACTTCCTCGCACACTGTTCACGCGTACCGCAGAAATCGGCCCTACTCTGGATGGAGATCGTCAAAGAAGATGACGGCCTGAATGGGACGCACAACATGTGCTTCTCACTCGACATGTCCACCATGTCGTTCGACGTGGCAGCCAACAGCCGGCCTACCGTTGGTGGATGGTGCACGGGCCGCAAGTGGATCAATTACGGACAGGTGAGCAACAAGTACCCACGCAGTCAATAAAAAGCATTTTTGGCGTCCTCATACCCGAAGAGAGCTAACACACGCAATCGCTTTCAAAGTGGCAAGTGGTTGAAATGTTACAAACGTGAAAAAATCGCACCCTTTGCTTAAACACCTTGGCTAAATACTGACAGCAGCATCCCCCATGTACATGGAGAAAGTAAGCGTCTCCTCATATTTTAAAAAAAAAATTACGCTTTTTTTTCTTTTTCTTTTGCCCCACCCCCTTTTTTTTTTTGCTTAAGCAACGATCATGTGGTACCTTCGCCTGTTGATCGTATATCCTGGAATGTCGTGTCATCTCGATGGTGCTTCCTATTTCACGGGTACTTTTCGTTGTCTAAGACGACACACTGAAAAATAGTAATTTTTTCGCAAAATCTGAACATAACAATACGATTAAAATAATATCCACACACAGCGCCGTGCGCATCTGGCTTCATATCCGTAATAAGTACTTTATAAGTAATCGAGAGAAATGCAGAGTATAACTTCCAACGGACCGAGGTTAAAGGGACGCTAAGCACCAATACTGAAACGCTTAACGCTGGTGGAGCATTCTTTCAAAAGTATATTTCCATTTCTTTCGCGGAAAAGGATTAGCTACTGCAATGGAGAAAATGAAGGTCAAAGGTTCGCATAAAATTTGTTTTCGTCCGAACCGCAGCGTTACGTTGTGTGCAAGTGGATTAACGGGATGTATATGGTATGCAGATAGCAAACAGTTATCCGGTTTTGAAGACGTCTGTTCGTGTGGGCTGACTTTTCGGGACGCGTCATATGTGCGCGCATGCTCGATGTACGCACAGAAGGCCCACTATGGCTTTTCGTTTACTCCCAGATGTGCGGCACGAATGTCTGGGTGACGCCCGACGAGGACCACGTAGCACTGTCGACTTCCAGGCGCAATCCGCAGACGTGGCTCGCCTATGACAGCGAGGACGCCATCAAGAAAAAGGCACGTCATCTTCCGGGCACTTGACATCGACTTGGCAATAACAACACGAGTGGAAGGTGCAGTCCGTAAATATTTCAGCATTGTTCAAGTCTACTCGCAGAATATCATCCATTCTATTCCTGCCGGTGGCTGTGACAAAATTTCGGGGACGTAAGATTAGAGAAATTTAGAATTCGCCAGATGTTCGACAACTCTTGTTCAAGCAGCATAGTTACACCGACATTTATATGTATGCGAAGGAAGATACCAGTAGGTGTTGCGATCTCGCCTAAAATAGAACGGATTCGAGAGTTCGTATGGATGATAAGCAAAATTCTGCAATGCCTCGACTGGAATGTTTATGGAATTGAAAACTGTCACCTTCCTCAAAGTAGTGGCATGCTACAAGATAAGCTCATGCGGCTTTCTCGGAAAAAGGGCTTCGTACTTCAAAGGTAAACTTGTTTCAACGCCTTTGCATGGTCAAGAGCATCGGTCCCGGGTTCAATTAGGCCAGGATGAATTCGTTATGACTGCGAAGCTTTCTTCCTGAATAAACTGCATTGGTTTCTTATGCGGCTTGGTTCTGCTGTAGGGTGGATGACAATTTTCTTTTCATGAAAACGTATACTTCCATATTGCAAATTTTTGCAGAACTGATTTTATTTTCCCACCATATGTTTGCTTTGCTGCCAGCCTTATGAGGTAAAAACAGTTTTACCACTCTTTCAGTTGCATTGTGCTACTTTCCCTGAGAATGGAATTTCTGAACTACGTCACTGCTCAAAGTAACATTCTCAGTTACACGAGAAGGACCGCGGATTCATTCAAAAGAATGTAAGAGTTCGCCCGGATGCGCACCGCAGTAGGGCAGCAGCAGCTTGAGCATGCTGTAGCCTACTTCATTGCAAAGCATTTCGCGTTGACCCCAACTCTCGATAAGAATCTGGAAGAGCACATTTTTTTTCTATTCCTTTACACTGCCTCCCATTTTCGCGTCATTAGGTGGGCCGTGCGATGGACGTGTTTCACGGCGTCTGCGTAGCCGTCTTCCATGTGGACCACGACGACAGTGCCGCCATCTGTGACGGCATCAACCGCTTCCCCAGGCTGCAGGCCATTCGGGAAGTGCAGAGTACGCCATATTGTCCGCCTAGTTCTCTTTCGTTTAAACTATGACACAAAAAAGTGCGGAAAGTTTTCTAAGACTTCTCTCCTGCTCTGCTTTATAATTTCAGAGCACCACGTGGAAAGGGAATTCTACGGAGTTGAAAAAAAAGGTAAGAAAAATTTCAATGGCACATTGTGTCGAGATGCTCAGCTTATGGAGATATAGCACCTAAATAAACACTGCTTCTTTGCTGTTCATAGCGCCACGCCGCTCTCAAGATCGGGAACGGTCCAAAAGTTTACCGAGTAAGTACGCTATTTTTATACTGGCGTGCGCATTCCCAGTCTTCTAAGAAATGCCTTTTGAGGGGTCACTTAGGCGGAATATGAAGTTAAACCCCGTCAGTAAGCTATGCTTCAAAGATTGCAAAGCGTACACTGTTACCGTGGTAGGAGGCGTGAAGAGTCCAAGAAAGCAAAAGAGAATTCTGGCAGAAGTCATCGAAGATGATGGTGAATGTAAACGATAGCTTTCTTGTCTAACCTGCTTCGTATCCTTATGTCATCCGTTAACGACGAAACGTAATGTGTACATCAGCAGGACACACGAAGTAGTTATCTCACTGCCGAAAACAATGCCACTTGATATCAAGACACGGTATATCTTGTTGCAATCACAGCACCCAAGTCAAAGCTCCATAGCAACCAACCCCTACTATCCGTAGTATCGATGGTTGTAAATACGTTGTGATGGCTGTGCATCAAGCGGCATAGCTCGACACGCAGTATCTGTTGCTGATGGAACGCTGTCGCTTTAATATGCTTATAAGTATATGACCCCTGTGTCCCCTTGGCACATTCATTCTGGTGGATTGCAAAGAATGGACACATTCAATGTCACATACGCCATGCCAGAGACTGTTCGAGCACATTAAAAAAAAGTGTTAATTCTAGGATCTTATTTGTCCAAACAGGATACGATTATGAGGTACGCCATAGCGAGGGACTCCGAATTAATTGTGACCACCTGATGTATTTGGCCCCCATCAATATGCGGCCGCTGCGGCCGGGACTCGATACCGTACCCTCGGGCTTAGAAGCGCAAAGCCCAGGCAACTACGCCACCACAGCGTGGGGATCCCCATTACCAGTGGCCCATGTTGTCTGCTCAGAAAAGTAGCAGCCAGTAAATATGTAAAGGTTCAAGCTAGTAGACAACTTGGGTCAAAGGGTATGTGCCACAATTTTTTATGCGAGATCGTCCAACCACCCAAAGTGGCCGAACTATAGCTAGCTTAAGAAATGTATCTGTCGCTTTAAAATTGAAAGCGGGTGGCAACGCCACAGCGACAGAATGTCACAGATGTTAACAGCGTTCGCTGCAGTCTGATTGCTTATCGCTCAAGTAGGTCTGCATTGCATTGTAAACGATCCAAGGACCCAGCATATAAAGTTTCAAAATCTTTTCCTGAATGTGGCTGAAATCCGAAAGTACGCTGAAATGCGTGACGTCAAGGCGGCGCACCACCACACTGGTTTCGGTGCGAAATTCAACAAACCGAACTTTAGCCCCCATTAGTTTTTCTATTAGTAATGGACTAGTTACCACGTAAATAATTAAAGTATAGTTTTTACGTAATAGCGTATCAGTATAATAAACCTACTGTCGCTCTTTAATGTACATTCATAGGACGGCCAGCAACTAAAGGCCACATTCTATGTTCCTCAGATGTATGGATGAAATGACTAATGCGTTTCATTTACAGGCAATTACTTACGCAAAAGGAGGTACAAGCACTACCTTTATTCTTAATGCAAAGATATGCAATTAGGAAATTACCGGGATTTAACAAAATTTCTAAAAGATCCCAACTCTCTAGCAACATTGCTCGATGTTTTTGTGGTATGGTCCAAACTCAGTACGTTTATTCGTTTGGCCGTTTACGTGAGTCGGTTTCACGAGTTTGTTATGTCGGCTTGAACGCTTTGCGAACAAAGGCGTTGCCCGATGTGTGCGCGTAATAGGCGACCGGCGGTGCAGGTGAACCGGCGGTGTTGTGCGTTGCGGGCGACCTGCTCTCTGACATGGACCACTACCCGACCGAATACTGCACGCACCTCATCTACCGGGACATGGTGTTCTTCTCGGAGCACAAGTGGTTCATGCCCAGAGAGGACGGTGAGTGTTTCCAAGATAATTACGTTAACAAAATGGTGTCAGTGTTGGCGGGCCATTTGGTGGTAATAAAAACTCGAGATTCGTGAGCATGTGCCTCCTATCTAGAGTCCATTTAAACCGAGCTAAGTGAACACGGATGAGGTTGTGGCGGTTAGGTGAACGGAATTTGAAAATAAGGTTCAGGTTCTTGGTTGTGCATATGACTAGGCCTGTGTCTACCGGAGTTGGTATGGGGTTGGAATAGCACCCCAATTTACTATTAACCGAATATTCGGGTTGTGTTGTTATGTCTGGGTGTTCCAAGAAATATTTGCGTCATATATATAAACCACAAACAAGTACAACGGGCATATTGATTTCTCAGGGTTGCCGCTATTGTGAAAAAATTCGCGTAGCATGTAGCCCTTCAATATGGCCTCCATAGGCTTGAAAAACTGCAGCCTCCACGCCCACCCTACTGCCTCCTCTAAAAAGGATTTCTGATTACATACCTGTAAATGACTAAACTCAGTGCCTCACATGCAGTGTGTTGAACATAACCTCATCCCGAAGAACAGTTTTGGCAGTATACTGTACCCGAACACGCAAGAATATATTTTGGCACGTGCCAGAACCCTAACCGAACCTGAACCGAAAAAAAAAAATATTAATGCTTACCGGTTCGGCAGGAAATGGTTCAAGAATATATTTGAACAGTGGGTGCTCAATAGTTTGCACGATTCTGCAAAAAACTACTACTTCAGTCGGAGCACCCTATACTAGCCGATTGTTACGACTCATGACTTGCATTGCGTGCGAGAATGGGGATAGACGATGGGTGCGCGCCGATAACTATACGGCCACTTCGACAAAGACGCTTGCACTTCTGAAGTCTATGATACCAATTATGTTCTGCGGCCGAAAAGCTGTCGGAGGGGCTCCACAGAATCAACATTTCTGGTAGAGATCCGCGCTCCCAATTCGGCAGTTACGTCAACTTGTTACTAAAACTAAATAAACCAAAAAAGTCGTAAAGACGACCTCCTTGAGAAGAGAGATCTACGAGTTCAGCTGCGTAGCTTACTGTCACTGTAACGGTGTGCGATCGCTAAAGAATGCCGTAACCTTTTCTAAACGGCATGAAAAATCTGCTTTTGTTAAGTGCCATGGTCCAACGCCCGTTTGGTGCTTAGCTAAGCAGACTACAACGCCCTTAAAGTAGTAGGAATTATTCGAGGCCCACAACGTGCTTTCTTGTGACTTTTTTGTACGCCCTTGGCCAGCGCAAGAGGACGCACCACGGGCAGATGCGCAAGAAAAATCTACATATGATTTAGCACTAACCGTCCTCGTTCATCTGCCAGAAGGATCAGTGTCCCCACCAGTTTCTAAAAAAACACCAAGCTAAGCAAAATGTTAGATGCTAGCTTCTGTTTGTGCTACAGACTAGAAGTTTGAAGTTATAGTTTATTTAGTACGATGTGAATTCGCTCTCTCTTCGGCACCATAGATGATGCCACAGTTCGCTCACTATCAGTCCTGCAGTAAACACCTGAAGCAAACCTAAAATTAACTAACTGTGCTACTGTCAAAGTAACGAGTGTTGGAGCTACGTAAGCAGGGATTCTCACTAATTATCTCTGTCTTTGATGTGTACGTGAAAATTTCCACTCATCTTTATAACTCATTCATAAATTTCTGCCTCCTGTTGATGAAACTTGCACATGTGCCCTGCGGACAAGTCGATAGTACATCATTGGGCAGGATAGAATGGACTGCGCCGCACCGGTTTTCGAACATGTTCGCGAACCGTTATAAATTTGTATTTCTCTGAAACGGAACTGAACCGGAACAAAAACGGGGCGCCTTGAACCCGAACCAAACCGGTATATTTTTTACACATTGCTCATATCAGTTATACGTTATTTATTTATTTATTCATACGTTATGTTGATATTCACGTTGGTTTGCGATCTCAAGCTGAGGAGAGAAGGAAAACGTTGAAGGGAAGCAATGATGAGCGAGGAATGAGGACAGAAGGAAAACAGGTAGAGTGATTTAGGATGGCTGGCTGCATAAAGAAAAAAACGCCAGTCTCTAAAAGCTCATTTATCTATGCCTCGGCTTGTTAGACCTCGGCATCGCGACCACGCGGAGTTTTACTCAATTTGGGGTTACATGGTAGCGGTGCCTCTCGATGTAGTTCTGGATTCCTGGCTGTGGTCCTACTCAGTTCTCGATACCGGCGGCTGGCGCGTTTTGCAGAGCAAAGCTTCAAGCAGTTCAAGGAGCTGCGCGCAAAGACATCGCTTCCCCTTCTCGTGGGCGTGTCGGCCGAGCAGCTGTCAGACTTCTACGTGCGGCTGTGGCGAAACCCGCCCAAGATGGGCCACTTCGCGCGCAGCGCCATCGAGTGGCTGAACATGCAAGGTTTAGACGGCATCGCGCTGCTCGACCAGGAGGTCAAGGCGGCCGACGTCGGCAGGCGATACTTCCCCATCGTCAAGGTGCGCCCGCGTTTGCGCGGAAGGCGCAGTGGCAGCGCATCGCAGCACGATTTCATGCAACGCTATTCCTTTTTAGCATACCCTCTGAGTGCCCGCTCCCCTATCACGGAGGTCATGATTTTCACTGTGAAAAACTAAAAGTCACTCACACGCACACACGCGCACGACGCTGGTACACCCCGTTTGAGCGAGCCTCGATCTCCATGGGTTTCGCTTGTAGCTTGGTACACGGCTATAATTGAAGCGCAAACGCAGAACGGTAAATCGTACAGCCTTACTTCCAACAATTTTACTTCGGCCCATACTTAAATTATCGGCTCAGGGAACATCAGTACAATGTAATAAGAACGGACCAAGGGCTGATGTCGGCCCTTGCAAAACGTGTGGATGCTCCCCATCACTCCACGAAGCTGTCATTCTGCGTAGACATAAGAATCGCCTCACGCGCAACCTGAGGCCGAAGAAAAGATAGCCCGTAAGCGGCACATGTGTGTCAGTGCCATTGTGTAGCCATCCTGGAGAAAACACTCTGGCGTAGACGCTTCTCGTAAAATATGCTTGTCTTTACCGAACGCCTCTTTCGCATGCCTCTTGTAACCTACAGTTTTTGTTATAGGTGATTATCAAGTGCGAGATGCCCTTCGCATGTGTTGTACTGACAGTTGAGATTTTTTCGCTCGTTTTTGATACCAATCGTTAACTTTCTTGCGCATGTGTGATGACTGCGGCGTGTAGCTTGATTATGTGGCATACTTATTTTCTGAAATAATATTGACACTTGTACATGTTGATCTTTCTCGGATGACCACGTTTCACCGTTTAACAAATTTATCGCACAGCGCAGGACGCGCCTGCATCTATAGGAAGTTTCTGGAACGTTATCGATGCTTTTGTCCGCTGTCTGTTGTCGCCGAACTTGTTGTATCTGATTTCATCGCGTGACGCAAATGGTGCAAAACTTTGTGGAAGACACGTGGGCCCCAGCGATTAGTCTGGAACATTCGACGACTCCTGTATAAAAGCCGACGCGCTTGACCCGCTGATCAGATTTTTCGACGATCGGCGACTGTGTTCGCCGTTCTCGTTGTGCTTTAAGTGTGGCCTGTTTTGTGCGCACAGGTTCGCCCAATAAAAGCTAGTTTTGTTTTTCACAGTATTGCTACTGTGTTCTTTGACGTCACTACCACGTGACAATATTGTTGATCGTACAGCGGACTGCGGTATCCCATCCTGCCACTTCGTCGTTGTTTTTTAGAGCTTGGTTAAAATAATGCAGTGCCAATGAGCCCAATTCCCCACAGTATTATGAACTTGCTGCTGCTTCAAAGTGGCTACCGATTTTCCCTATTTATACGCTTCATCCATAGCGGAGTCATAGTGGAACAATCATTAACAAAGAAAGCCTCCTCTTTCTTACTGCGGTTTCGGGCAGGGCTGAGTGCTAGATTCATGTGAAACTAAAGCAAGGTCCCGACTGAAAGATTAGACTGGCAAACATAGGCTAAACAGACAAATAAATGCAAGACTGAATGCATGATGAATCCAAAAAGGAAAAAAAGAAATGCAAAAAAAGGTATGGGTACGCCCGCGACAAAAAGCGCGCATGACAAGCGCTGCTCTAACGACTGAAGCTTATTCGTCACATCATAATCTCGTCTCAAGCATCAAGCTCATGATCCAGCACAGAAGCAATCCCACACTCACATACTTATACGAAAACCAGGAAGCCTCTTATACATTAGCGTGTTTTATAGCAGTGTGTTTTGGTGCACCGTTTTGTATAAAATGTGAATGTTAATTAACTGTTAATGAATATACATTGTATAAGCAAATTTTGAACCATTGAAACTGCGTACTGCAGACTTCAACATGCACCCCTCATTATCAGAATCGTGAATATGATGCGCCTATTGAGATGACTGAAGATACGAAGATAAACGTCTCATTGCTTCTTCTTTTATATAGAATGTTTTATAACGGCGCTATGCGGAGTTACATACGATCGTGATTACCGTGAGATTGCTTTTGTGATGGCGAAAACACTTGGTGCTATTTTTGCAGTATTATGTGATCAATATAAGCTTCAGTTAGTTCATTTGTGGCCGTGAGTACACTAGTTCTTCCGTTTCAATTTGTGTCAGAAACAAACCGCCAAGAATTAAAGACAAGGGAGAATATGTTGGACACATTTCACAGCCACATGCACGAGATCATCGTACTGTATACAGTCCTCGTTTATTAATGCTTACCTCATGTTTGCTTGCAGAGACTGCACGATGAGTTCGCGTGGGTTGAGCGGAAGCTCCTCATTGTGGTGGGCCTCAGCATCACGGACCACGAAAAGACGGCCGAGGACGTGGCCGAGCAACTCGAAGACATCGCGCGGTATGTATACCACCACCCTGCGTCGTAATCGTAGCGACTTTTCCGCTATGTTCGTGTCCGCCGAAGTGCAATTTTGGCGGATCTATATAGAAAGCTCTTATGGTGATTTCAGAATGAAGCTTTCCTTAGCATTTTAGCAGACTTGTGGAAATTTTGAGCAGAAGATAATTTTACACCGATGTGACAGTATGCTTTTGATATCATCTTTCGGACACACCGCATTTCTTGTAAACATGGATCATGCGCTGCTAAGACGCATCACCTGCGAGCCATAGGTATAGCTTGAGTGGGTGAAGTCGACTGTAGCGCATTCGTGTGAATGGCTAGTTTGTTAGGTCAACGGGAGTGAGTGCGGCAGAGGAACACTTGGCGTTTGCTCGCGTCCGCTCACGGGCTGGTGGTGCGCTACGGGTTGGTGCGCTACGTGTATGTAGTAAACGGCGTGGCGTTGGCACTGTGCTGACCAACTAGAAGAAACGATGCGCTGCCCTCCAATTCGTGCCCTGATTGGATCGAGTTTCGAATGTGTCTTTAGCAGAATTCCCGCAAAAAAAAACTAATGGCAACGCTGTCAAAAAAAGCGCGCGGAAAAAGACCATACGCCATCTGGTCTCGAAAGCCGTAAGCTGAGCAGAATGCATATCAGCGCTGTGTTAAGAGATTACTTATAGAAGAGCGGACGGAAGACTTGTTTTAGATTGCATGATTGCCTGATAACTGGCTAATTGGTTTATTTCATCGTTTGTTATCACAAATACGAGCGTTGTCCTCATCAACGCTAAATTGAATCATTTGTGTATGATTATGTAACCTGCGTTTATTTCATTCTGATAACTTTAAAGGGACAATGAAAACGAAGGATAAGTTAGGCCGTATTTGTGAATTACGGTTGCGCTACAGAAGAACGGCCACTGACCCCGCGAGAGGGCACCGCGTGTGTCAGAGAAGACGCAAAAACAAAAAGCAGGCAACGACGTCGCCCCGAAGTTCCCGCACCTTGCCGTGGCGTCACGAATTAGCACAGCGTGTCTATGGTTGTTAAGAGGTAAATAAGTATATTGACATCCTATGCTGGAACCAGATATTCAACCTAGCACGTTTCCTGCTGCAAAACTGCCAAAATGCGGGTAAACATTTTGAAATCCTTGAGGTCGTATTGCTGTACCTCCGCTGACGTATGACACGAAATTAAAAAAAAGAAAGAAAGGAAGTTCCTCGGCTATATTTGTCTCCTTTTGCCATCAACCGCTGTCGACATAATCGATGAAAATACGCTTTTTAAGTGACATCTCTACTAATACGAACTGATTTAAATTGGTGCGCGCTCTTTAGCGCGTTCTTAACGACAGCCGTTGCCCGGCCTCGCAGGTACTCGGACTACCTGATCCTCGAGACGCACCGTGTCAAGCGCCAGGGTCAGTGCAAGCTGTCGCTGCCTTCGTCTTTCCTCGAGGACAGCACACTCACATCTTCCGTTCCAATCGTAAGGGTTTCGCTATCTGCATGCCCCTTTACACAATATACAACGATGGGCGCCGTCCCAAAAAAGAAAAGAAAAAGAAAGCCCTAATTAGACAACATATAGACATACTACAGATGTCCTCCGGCGAGTTCTATAGATTGTTTATAGACAGCACGGGTTATCTTTAATGTAGACCTCACATGACAAACTTTATCCCATTTATGATGATGCCCATCAGTGAATTGTAGACAGGATAAAAGCGTTGTTGCGGCAAAGTTTTCTTTTCTCAAGGATTGTCCATGATGAATTACGAAGGGCGAAACCATCCGATAAGTAAACCTCAGTTGAATGGAAGCGTACGCGTCCCTCTCGTACTTTTGTATTTGCATTTTTGTTATGCGAAGTGTTGGCTAATGAAGTCGCTGCTTGGGTTGTTAGCCCTAATAATAGCCGCCGTCATATTCAACCAGAACAATCATGACACATTCCTAGCGGCCTATTTCTCGCAAACGGAGGCTTCAAAAATAAAAATACTGAAACCCTTGAAAGGAATATGCAACAAGTTATCAGTTTCAAGTCACTCCAGCCAGGAATATCCAGAAGCGAGAAACGAAAAAAGCGCTGCAGTCCTTTTCAGACGTGTTCCTTTTCTGTTGGCTGGCTTTTAGAGGGGCCCCCTAGGTGTCTATGTCATGCCGTGTCGCGAAGTTGACTTGGGATGGGTTATCGCTTCTCGGCCTTTTTGGCGAGGATCAAAGTGATCTGAGATGCGAGCTTGTTTTTCTGTACATCCTTACAAACAAAGTCACGAACAAGGGTGTTTCAGAGAACGTCTGGGATTTCGTGACTGAATTTATTTTCTGCTATTGTTTTCTCTCTCTCTCTCTGACCCCAGCGAACGGCCCTTGCCTGGATGCGAATCCTGCATGTGGAGAACGACACGTCAATGCACCTCTGCATTTCCTTCAACATGGCCGCCCTGAACTTCAAGACGAGAAAAGGAGACACGAACCTGACCTGCAAAAATGAGCGGTGGTCCAACTATCGTGACGTATGTTTCCGATCCTTGAAGAAGGATGATTCTCTGTGGAGAAAGCTTTTTCTAAAATTACTAGAGAAAACCCCAGTGCAAGCTATGGGTACTACACGGATTTCGTCTTATCTTCACGCTTGTCGCTCCACTTTTTTTTTCTTTATTGATTACGCTATATTTGACTTATTATTTGCATAACTTGTTTCTATACTATTTTTCTAAACGCACTGAAGCAATACGTTCTGCGCAGACTCATAATTATTGCGAATTGTTGCATTTATAACACAGTAGTTTGTCGAATACGATCAAGTGCAAAGCGGCAAAGTCGTTTGAAGCAGGAAAGACGTAGTTTGGGCAACTACGTATAGCACCCGTCATTCTCAGGTGGGTAAAACCACCATAACTGGCAGCTCCAGCAGACCATCAGCGCCTCATTTTCGTCCGTACAGACTCCCAGAACTGTGTTAAAATCGTATTTATTTATTTATTTATTTATTTATTTATTTATTTATTTATTTATTTATTTATTTATTTATTTATTTATTCCATATACCTCACAGGCTCCAGAAGGAGTATTTCGTGAGGGGGGCGGTACAGATAACAATTCTGGAGCAAAAACATAGTTTTTGTTACATAACTATGAACAGAACGCGAACAAATAATAAACAAAGAACGCGAAATAAACAAAGATAGAAACTTCCATCATAAATCCCACCGTAAATTCCTAAACGTTGTCGATTATAACAACGATGATTATGGGATGGCTGAGTCTTTTGAGACCCCGCAATAGCATTCAATACCAGCGCGACAATCGACTTTGTAATGCGCCCCCCAACAAACAGACCGTGCCCAGGCCCGCCACTGGGAGGATGGTTAGGGGGTCGTGAAACCTCCCTAAATTATCGCCTCGGCGTCATACTGACCAGCACAATTTACATGAGCGTCACTGTATTTCCGTTTCAATGTACGCATTGCATGTTATTGTCTTATGTATGTCAGCGATGTTCTTGGTTTACACGTAAAAATAAGTGAATAGAAATCTTGGCCGCCACGCGTGCCCCGCGAAACCCCTCCCGAAAATAATTCCTGGGTACGGCCTTGGCAGTTTGCGATTCGCTTTACCGATGCTTCTTTGGTGACGCATCACATTTGTCGTTCTATAATGCGTCGCTTTACTATATTTTGGATATTTATGGGCTACCTGTTTGTTTAGAGCAAAAACCCATCTCCGGGATTGACAAATGCTTTATGTCATCTTGAACCACATAGCATACTATAGTGCTAGCGAGTGGATCTTTCTTCTTCGTTATCAAGCAGTAAATACAACACAATATCCGTATATCTTGCACGAAGTCGGCATTTGGGTACCTCTGGAGCACACAGATATGTTAATCTAAGACGCCATGATATCGAAAAGCTTTATCATCAAGAAGTAAAGCCTAATTTGTTGCAGCGCCATAGGTGCAACATAACGAACTTGGATAAATTCGCAGAGGATAGACAAATAAGCGCTCCTGTTACGGGTTTATGAACTGATATTATAACGAGACTAGCACATTATGACGCTAGGATACTCGTTGACGCAGATTAAAGGCAATGCGTGCCCCTGACAGGTCTGCTCGAGCAAGGATGGCTACGATGTTCCCGTGCACGTGGACGGGGCGCTGGGCATCTACCGAAACTACCAGAACGCCTGGCAGACGTTCGACGAAGAGGGCACAATTCGCGAAAAGGTGAACGCACAAGTTTTTACCATCTAACAGTTTTCTTTTGCAATCTTCAGTCAGAGTGGATTTATTAGGCGGCGTAGTGGACGGCGCCTACAAATACATCGAGCTTTCCGGACCTCGCGCTGTCGAGAATGGCCAGCTGCAGTGCAAGTTTTGCCAACCAGTTGCGACTGTGGAGGCAACATTCCGGGAGCGTCGCCGCACACCTCTAGCCACGGCGTGACTAAGTCGACTGTGTTGGAACAATACGTGCGTCCTCGACTCTCGGTCGCTGGAGCCGAGTTTGACGAAGTCGCCATTGTAACTAAACGGGCTCGGCGGACCAACTATTGTTACTGAGCCGCGGGGACGTCTACTGACACCCCTTCCCACGCGCCGACCAAGACGCCAGACAATGGGCGGCCGGCGGGCGCGCTGCAGTTCGGGGAATAAATGCCCCTACGGTGCCGGGTCGTCTCCCCTACGGTGCTTCGTCACCCCTGCGGTGCCTGGTCAACTCGCCTACGGTGCTTGGATGGTCGTTTCCGTCACCTGGGTATCGGGGGAGGACCGAGTGTCTAAAAACCGCTGTTGTGCGGCTGCTCAAGACACTCTCTCTCAAGCAGTCATGTTAGACTGATGTTCTTTCTCAAACAGTCATGTTTGACTGATATAAATACTGCAAATAAACCCATATTCGTCGTTCTCGATGAGAAGCAGTCCTTCCCTTCATCAACGTCCTCAGCGTGGATAAGTTGGACAACGGCACGGGCCAGCTACCTTCCAATTCATTTCAGTGATGATAGAAGCACAATTTTGGATTAAGACTAAGAATGTTTTACTAAAATTGCTGAAAATTTATGTTCCAAAAAACTAGAGGAATGACGTTTACAAATACGTAACTCTCTACAAAAAAAAACAGGTATCATATTTCTGTAAGCTGCATCAGTTAGGGCACCTAAATCGGGCAAATTTGATATACGAGTCGACAGCCTACGCAAAATTGTTACAATGTTTACGAGGGTGTTGCAGAAGTCCTATTCACAAATTAGGGATATATTTTAAAGCACTCTTTAAGAAATCAAATTTGACCGCTTTTGACATATCATTAGGTGCCTTTTACAGAATTGCGCTAGCGTTTTTTCTTTGTTTTCTTTTGCTTGATAGTCGAGTTGCCTTTTTATATGGCAATTCTCAACAATTCTTGTAACAAAAAATGAAGGCCTAAATAAGTTTCCCACAGTCACAAAATTTTTTGCCTAAGTGTAGCAAACCTCATCAAAGATCACTGGATTCGTTGCTGCGAAAAACGATTTCAGGTATTCCAATGTATCTAAATCAGAGCAGAATTCAATGTATCTAAATCAGAATATATATATATATATATATATATATATATATATATATATATATATATATATATATATATATATATATATATATATGTATATATATGTATTGTTACGCTCTTAGGTGCATAGTGGGTTCACGCCTCAACAAACAGTGTGCGGGGGCACCGAAGAGTGGTGAACGAAGAAGACGACGTGTGGCTGGCTGGCTGAAGCTAACGCCTGAGGCGTTAGCTTCAGAAAGTAACGCCTGAGTAACGCCTGAGGCGTGAACCTCAGGCGTGAAAGTCGTGAGGCAGGCGCAGAAAGGCGTGAACCTCAGAAAGTAACGCCTGAGGCGTGAACCCACTATGCACCTAAGAGCGTAAAAATATATATATATATATATATATATATATATATATATATATATATATATATATATATATATATATATATATATATATATATATAGCTTAGCAGGCTTGTGATTTGGGAAAGTAGGAATTATAAAGTTATGACAGACAGGTACCACGATAATAGGTGCAGGAATTAAGGGACAGAACAATCGCAGACACAGCGATGTCTACCTGCTGGAAGACCACGGTAGGAAACTGCCAAATCTGAGATGGTCAAAATTAATCCTGAATCCCCCATTATGGAGTGCCTCATAGTCAGATTGTGGTTTTGGCACGTAGAACGCCAGAATTTATTATTTTTTTCGCGATAGGAAATACGTGATCGCCTTCACCCGCCACCATTCCCGTGTCATGTCGTACTGTCCACGTGTCAAACGGACAATATCGTGTCTCGCTCCTCGCTCCTGTCGTTTCAGCGTCAGTTCTGCCCAGATGTACCGAAAGTTGGGTGTGCTGGTATGCATTCAAGACAGTTCTAAGCAGGGCAAGAAAGCGCAGGTAAAGGGCAGAGAAAACACACCGGATCACGTGTTCTTTCAAACAGATCACGTGTTGCTTCAAAACACTTATGCAGCGCTTGTCCGGCCTGTTTTCCCTGCCCTTTGTCTGCGTCTTCTTGAGCTGCGAAGAATTTCCTTAAATATAGATGACAATTCTGTGTTCACTGATCGCATTGAATACTTCCGATATGGGAAAATGTAACTGCATTCTTATAGCAAGAGACAAGAAGCAGTAATCTGCTGCTGCGGGAGTCATTCGTGCGGTGGGAGTCATCTTTTAATGCAGAAGCATTGTTCTATGGCCACGTTTCAAAGTAAATACCAGTAAAAATGCCACTTGGTTCTCGCCTCCCCTAGAACAGGCTGAATCAGCGAAGATGCAAAGAAAAAAGGCTGTGTGAGAGTTGAGCCTATATAACCGACTGGCTGCTTTGTTGCCGCGGTGTATCGTGTGGCTAGGTTGGCTGGGTCGCCAAGACACTTTACGCCGAACATCTGTAACGGAACTGCCGTTCGCAGCTGGCGTACAATTGCGCCGTTGTGTAGTCAACAGGTGGGACACTCAAACGATGTCCACGGCGTCGTGAAAGTGCTCATGAAGTCTACATCCGGCTAATCTAACCAGTTAGAAAGATTACGCATGAACCAACCCTTTGCATTAGCCACCTGCCTTAATCCACCCGCCCACACTTTCTCTCTCTGTTTCTCTTTCTCACACAAACACGCGCAAGCGCACACACGTGAGCACGTTACCGCTTAAACGCCGCCTCTGAAATGAACGCCTGTAAGCAGACTTCTTCCTACAATTGCCCTTATTTTGGAGAAACCAACCTTAGCGAGTATTTTCCACGAACTGCGCCCACATTGAGCGACCACTTTCAGCGACTACTTTCGAGTTGCATGTAAAGTCTACACGTACGAGCTATTTATTGCCTGTTAAAAAAAACACAAAACAAAAAGAAATGAAGACGTGCTTGACTGGTAATGTGAACTTACCTTCACGCAGGTGCAAAGGGCTGTAACCCTGTACCCTCGTCTGTGCGTGGCTGCATTCTACCTTGAATACGAAGACTCCACGGGCTTCTGCCGGCCCAAGTTCTCACGGCTATCCGAAATAGCCCAAACACTGAACAGAGGCGAGCACTCTTGAATCGTTGTAGCGTAATGCGCAAAGAACCTTGTCCGATTAGTTGGTGCATATGCCGAAATTTTAGGCGAGTTAACGAACGACTAAGGTAAAGCGATCTTTCTGTAAGAATTAACGCCGTACATGGACATTTACCCAGCCTCTTGGTACATATTTACATGAACAATGCCGCTTCTTGGACGCGCGAAGACGTCGAAGAGAGAAGGGGCGTAATTTTCACTCGTGCTGACAGAAACGTACCAGGCTGATATATATAGTGCGGAATGCATTACTGATAGTAGTTCAATTGCAGTGTATCGTGGGGATTTCATGACTGGAAATAAACTTCCTGGACGATATATTTATTATATTAAGCTGGCCCTCTCGCCTGTGTTGCATGTGCGCTAATTGGCCTTGAGCATGCGTACTTACATTTAGGTAGATTTTCACGAAGATAGCTTTAGCTCTGTTCCGGTTCCGTGTGTCCTTCTTGCGCCGTATTTCGGCATAAAGCTTCCGTAATAAGCCTCATTTTCTATCCAAGAACAATGACATTAAAAATTCTTTGTAGAGTTTGTAGAGAAAAAAGAAAAAAAAGGACCTCGATCTCTTGCACAACAAACTTTGTCAACCGCCTCACAGCGTTACGCTTGCCGTCAAGTTAGTGATTTCTTTTTCGTTACATTTGAGATGCTGCAAGATAGTCGAATCATTAGCCCTGAAAGTTTATCTTTATTGTTATTAATTTTTTGAAGCGAGGGTTTAACGTGGTATACAAAAAAGCGCTTAGATGTATAGAGGAACGAAGAGCATTTACAATTGTTCTTTCATTCCTCCAGCCTATTTCCAGCAGTCCTTAACAACAATGATTGCCCCCTAGTACCACTGCAAATGTTGGTGTCTAGAGCATCCAAGCACGCAGTGGTACGAAAGTACGCGTATAAGCGAAAATACCGCGCAACCATGTCATGCGGTGCAACGTTTAGTCTAATAGTAAATGCTTTGTGCAGGTCCCGTGAAAAACTTGGTAGAACTGAAACCACCGACCAACAATGGAGGTAAACAAATCCTTCGATACCTTTTGCATGCCTCTGTGCTCCGCTAAAAATTTAAAAAAAAGAAGTAGTCCATACGACGAGACATGCTCTTTTTCTCAATTTTATTAAGTTTCGCAACTGCGAATTATCACTTCAGCTGGTTGCACACTCTAGCCTGTAGCTTGGTTTGTCCAAAAAGAAATGGCTGTTGTCACCATTTTAAGTGCATCTGCAGATTGGTCACCGTTCGGTAACACATCCAGAGCTTTTATTGAGATGGCGGGAAAGATGGGGGGAGTTAGAAGTGGGGGCAAGCTCGCTCTTATTACGTGACTAACTTGTCGTTCCGCAGTACTCTGGACCAATCGAGGCGTTAATTCAAAAAATAAAATTAATTTTGGGTTTTATTTACTTGCCAAAAACACGATCTAATTTTGAGCCAGGCCACACTGGAGGACGTCGGATTAATTTTGACCACCTAACACGTACGTAAATCTAAACATTAGCCCCCCCCCCCTTTTTTTTTTGCATTCCGCGCCCGTCTGAATGCGGCGACCGGGGTGATTGAACCCCGGATCTCGAAGCTCCGCTTTCAGCCGATGCCGTTTTGGGCCTGTTAGGTTATATCGGTTTTGCCAATATAAATGCGACCACACTGTGAGAGTGAGTAATGAATCACACCATCGGCACAATCTACAATTTGCTTATGGTTATTAGTCAGGGAGGAGACGTGTACCCCTCGGCTATGGTCGTCTCGTTCACTCTTACAGGAGAAAGGTGTCGCAGAAATGTTTCTTTGCAGTATCTACTGGTAAAAGCGTAAAAATCTGTGGAGATTAAGCTTATAAAGTATAATACTGCAATGTACTAGATCGAGACCGGTCCGCTACGTGCACAGCAATGGAAGGAGAGAAAGACTGCACTTAAAAACAAATGTAGCGGCACACAACATACCACTAATGACGCCTTGCATTTCGTTTGCAGATTTTCGCGCTCGGCATGGAGCAGGTAAGGAACTATTGATGTCGTTTCACCTACCGGAAAGGGAACCGCGTCATGCTCTCGTAGTAGTATGCAAAGCACGTGTAGTTAGCTTCGGAATTCACGTTCCGCCCCTTTGATTTACACTCGCGGTGGTATTCACAGCATCTATACTAAAGGACCCCACACCAGGATTGAGCATTTTCAATGGGCGAGCGCGGAGCGTAGATCATGCGGTGACGATCGTGTTTGCAAAAGTACTGCACACAAGTAAACCATTGAAAAAGCTGAATGTCCAAGCAAAAGCCCACGCGTGCTCTCATTCTCAAAGCAGCCTTCCTCCCTTTCGCAAGAAACGATGTCACAGGCAATCGCCTCCGCGTCCCATGAACAGCCTGCATAGTGTGCTGAAATAGCCAGCAGCAACGCGAACTTTGGATGTCCCGTGAAAACTAAAGTGCGCAAAAACCTATTATCTCGCATCTTGCTGTTACCGCTTTGTTTTGCATGGACCTCTCAGCACTGCCTTGGCGCTGTAGTGATGAGTCGCGCTGAAGGTTAGGTCATGGAAAAGTGAAAGGATGCCTGAAATGGATCAGGTATATTGAAATGCAGCCGCGTAGTTAAATCAGTAGTCCAATGTAGTCCAGTAGTCCAATCAGTAGTTTTCCAATGCACTTCCAGTGGTGACGACTGGCAAGCCTGAAGAAGAGCGGACGGGGCGCCGTAAGTACATCCGACTGAAAGGAAGGCGATGCTCGCGAGTCTAGAAGTTTTGTCCTCGGAAGCTTGTATCTAAATACATGGTAATTGAGAAATTGTATTTCTCCGCATTCAATGCACCACATTCCGTGAGGTTTGTTATGTTCAAAGGAAAAAGTTACAATCTACCTACTCTATGAAGCAGATCTTTTATTTAGACAATCTATTTTGAATGCATTTAAATTAGGAGTGCCAAAGCGGAAAAAAGTATATGTTTGTGAACCGCGGAAAGGCAGTCACCTGGTACAGGTAGAGAGTGTCTGGGAGAAGCTGGAGGATCTCGGAGTACACGCGCCTCGACGTGTCAACACCACTACAAAACAAAACATACACGACCAAAGTATAGGACTGCCTAAACTGTACATTTGCATGACAAACACAAAACAATATGCGCAGGAGTGAACAAAATATTACGCAATGTATTTAATCTATTTCTTCATGTATTTCCTCAATCGGCGCTGTGTTGCTTAATTGGGAACGAAGTGGCTACTCGTTGTGGTTGTTGCTGTTGTTAATTGTTACAAAAATTGCGATGATGCCAGCTTACACCAATCCTCAACTCTCTTGTTATGTTTTCTGTAGTTTAGCGCGGAAACTTGAGGCAGAACAGACAGAAGTCGACACACGCACAGACAAGTTTCTTCGCGCTAAGCACTAGAAAAGATGTCGTACGAACGAGTTCGAAAGTGAAGTGTCTTAGAACTTTCTTCCCATCTCGCTCGCTGACTGACGTCAAGCCCGCCCACACGTGTTTCGCAGCGCATAACCTCATTTGCGTGATGACGGAGAAGACGAGCGTGAAGCAGCAGTTCCCGAATGAAGCTTGCGACTTCGTGGTCTTCATGGACCTCACGTACAACGGTCAGGACGACAAACTGGTGCCAAAGACCAACGGTTCGTGGTAATCTTTCCCAACCGCAGCCTCTGTCTAAAACGTCGCGAAACCGCTGCATCAAAGTCCCGTTGCATGCAAGCTTATCACTCATCACGGTGGCTCAGCGGCCATGGCGCTGCGCTGATGAATACGAGGTCCATGGCTCGATTCCCGGACGGGGCGGACGCGTTATAAATGGGGGTGCAATGCAAAATCGTTCGTGTGTCGTGTTTTGTGTTGAACCCCGGATGCCATTGCAGGGGTAAAGCACAGGAATCGGACAAAGGAAAGCACAAGGAAGACATACTAACCATTTCGTCAGATTCCTGCGCCGTTCCCCTGAAACGATGAACAACCAACAGGACCAAATTGTAACGCTTTCGCGTACCGTGAATTGGGTGCACGTTAAAGAGCATCAAGTGGTCCATATAACTCCGGAGCCCTCCACCACGGCAAACCACTCCGCAAATTCGGTACATTAATGTCCACAGTTAATGATTAAATCAAACTGATCGCGCGTCGCTACCATCTCTTCGAGACACGCATAAAAAAAATGCAAGATCAACGTCATGCTCTGCAGCGGCTTAGCGTGCGAAATCCTAGTGGTGTGGACCGCATAAAAAACACTCAGCTGAATCTGTCCTCCATTACCCATACCTGTTCACGGAAATAAACTTAAGGAGATCGTTCGCACGAATGAGGTCACTCTATCATCTCACGGTGCCTTTCAGGCTCGGGCTTCGAGCTATTCCGGGCGATGGCGGCCAATGGCTCTGGCAACCACCTGGTGGCCGTCAGCCAGGAGGACATCAGCGAGTGCATGGACAAGTGGAAGGACCCGCTCCCGCTGTCACACTTCGTCATCACTACCACGTCGTGGATCACGAAGAACAAGTTCGGTGGGCTCGCCTTCCTCGGAGTGCATGTCCCCAACGACCGCTTACCTACACTGCACAAGATACTTCAGGTGAGACTCGCATGAGTAAAGCAGAGATAAAATGGCCTGGCCGGCAGTTAAGGGTGGCATAGATCCACTGGATGATGAATTAGAGCGAGACTAAATGTTGCTGGAGCCTAGCGCTGTGTTTTCAAAGCTCTTGGAAAACTCCATTATGGTGAGGTTGGAAAGCAAGGACGATGGAAATTGCAAGCACGTGCTCGGGGCTTGAAGAAACACAACCGTTTACATTAAGGGCTCGGAGGAAGCCTGGTAGGAACGCTATAAAAGTCCGACTGATATATAACTGCTCATTCAGGTGGTACTTGTTGATGTTCGTGTTAGCACAACTATAGCACGTCGATGTGGCTGTTGTCTTTACTTTGTTCTGTCTGAAGCGCTGTTTGATTGCCTTCTAAGATTGCACCAACCAGCCCAGTTCAGCACACTTTTTGATACCATAAAGTACGTTTGTATGTTCCGGAAGCGTCTCAGAATAGATGAGTACAATGCTGATAAAGTATTTCGACATGTCTTCATACCACTGCCACCGTCTGCAGGGGAGGTATTCTGTAAGAGTCCGCCTAGTGGACTCGTCCATTTCTTCTGCTGTTGAAGCTCTGATTAGCTGGGGCTGGGCTGCGCGACCGCAGCAACAAGACGCCACAGCCAATCAGCACTCGATCAGCAGACGAAATGCACATGTCCACAGGTGGACTCTTACAGAATTCTCCCCAGTTCTTCGGGGGTATAAAAAAGAAAAAGAAAAATTTTCGCACATACGCGAGGGACTCTTCGTGGTATATATCAATCTAAGATCGTTAATGTGACTCCTCAACTCGGCGCCTCGACGATCAGGTCTTAGCATACCAAACGTTTATTGCGTTGAATAATAGCAATCAATCTTTTTAATAGAAACAGCGCTGGCTGCCACTTTCAATGCAGAAATTCCACGAGGCGTTTAAGGAGAACCAGCCGCGGTCGCTTTTGCTGGTGTTCGCCATCCAGGTGAAGAACTACAAGTCAGCTGCCGTCGAAGTGCTTCAGAATCTGCAGAAGATCGTCAAGTAAGATTTCTTCACTACACAAACGCGGAGCAAAGTGGGGCACAGGTACATAAGCCTGCGTACATAACTTTCTGAGGCACCGGGTTGACTAAATGGCTTCTCTTTGCAGGGTGGTCGACTACACCATCCTGGAGACGCACCACTCGAGGCCTTTGACCACGTGCAGTGCTCTCCTACCTACGTCATTTAGAGAGTACAGCGACGTGGCCGACAGTGTGCCCGTGGTAAGTATCTGAATAGTGACGATCGTCACGACCAGCGCAGCGAAGGCCACATCGGGGCTAACGTTGCCGTGGCCTCCGAGATTGCAATGGCGAACCGTGGCTCCCGTGCACTCTCGGAGGCCACGACATAATATTAGTGGAAATAGCAAATCTACGAAATAAAACCAGAGCAAGCCCGATACTAACCACGTTGAAAAGAGACGCATATTGCCACGTTGTGCTGACGGTTAATAACCCCAGTGGTACAACGCAAGTCACAAAACTAACCTTTCTTCGTACGAAACTGTGCCCAGCGAAACAAGCTACAGTGGGCGCAATGATATCGGTGAGCACACTCGTCGATCGTCGAGCTCTGATGTGCGGATCAGACGCGCCGGCTATATATGCGTGGTTCAACGAACTTTCCAGCGCAATCGCGGGTGCTCGCGTAAGTGCTAGAATGTGCATAAATATTCACGTCGCGCACACAATCTGGTTACACACGGCTTGGCGGCGACACAAGCAGTAGATAGAGCCAGCGATAACATTTGAGAAGCTTCCTATACAGAAAGGCGCGTCTTGCGCTGAGCGCTAACGTTAGCAGTTAATGTGTTAGGACGTGAAATGTGGTTCCAGGAAAAAGGACAAACGAGCACTCGCGTCAATATACGCAGCGCGGTCATCTAATTACGTTCCACTTGAATCATGCACACATGCATAACGTTGAAGGTAAATACCATCAGGTAGCAAAGAAAATAGAAAGGCAAAAAAAAAAGAATGCACCAGCGCATGTAAAAGGAATATGGTACAGAAAATCACCTATTGTACCCTCGTGACCTAGAACAACATCGAGCTCATCGACGCCAAGGCGCACTGACACCTAGCCTACGAACAAGCAGCCCAGCCGCACTATCGCTGGTTCTTCAATAATTGGACTAGTAGCTTGATCCGCGATTCTCTCCGAAACGATGCACGCTCCTGGAACAGCGCTCCGCAGAACTGTCCGAAATGAAGTTGAATGTAGGACGAGCAGCTTCCAGCGCTCCGTTGCCTTATAGAGTGATAAGGCATGCTGCAGTGTCGCATAACGATAATGCGTGCAGGTGACGGCGCTCGAGTGGACCAACAAGTTGCAGAACGGCGTGGAGCCACTGCCCAAACTGTGTTTCTCGCTCAGCCTGGCTTCACTGAATTACACGCTCAAGACAACCACCAACAACGTTGGCGCGCCCTGTGACGGCGAGACGCTCATTCCCTACAACCAGGCACGTGCTCTACGACGCATGCCTGCACAGTCAGTCTAAACGACGAAGCGAGGCTTTCAATTTTACTTTGAGACCGGGCAAAGCGAAAAGCGGCTGTATTTGAGCCGTGCCGTTCAGTGCATTGAAACATACATTTACAACATATATATATAAAATTAACAATAGACAATAACACAATAATTTGAATGCAGAAGTTCTCACAAAGCATTAAACACGAAAGAGTTGAAGAATTGGTTGTGCTTAACATGCAACCAAGTGCTTTACATATCATGTATATTAAATTTGCAGGGCATGGCTTGGTTCATGCAGAAATCGCATGCGCTGGTTTGTAACAGTCGTTTGCGCGAACTCGAACACCTTGAGCTCGCTGAAGTATTACGTCAACAATATGTAAACACTTGCAAAGCGTTCTACAGCGCCGAAGAGGTTTACTCTATGCGCTTGAAGTGCGAATGACACCGTATATCGGGACGTCAGTCTTCTGAGAACACGTAATAAAAATCGCAGCCGCCATCGCTTCTGCCACGCGTGCTGTTCAACGTATTTTTACAGGTAGAAAGACAAATGAAAATGTTTACAGGCTGTTTACAGGTTGTATGCAACTCTGATGATGAAGTCAAAATGGCTTAAGATCCATATGTCGTATTCTTCGTCACAAAGCATAACCTTGTCTTATCGCAGTGCTATACTATGACAGCAGTATGATATGATGGCACGTCGAGAACCTGGTTTCACAAAATCCCTACGGATACGACGCAACAAAAACGCAAATTAACAATAAGGTTCATGTTCTAAGATTTTAGGTTATATGTCGCAAATCAGCGCTATCTTGCTTTGGTTAGCTGCAGAAGCACGAAAAAGAAGAGACGGATATTGAGACGTGTGTCCATCATCTAAGGCCATCAACCGTGTGATAGCCTAAGCTAAGCAGGTTTGTGCTTTGTTGGTGAAGCAGTCAGTTTGACGACACAAAATATGTGTGCACTTCCGCGAGAGGAAGGCCTTGTCTTTAGACGACGCCTGCTTCGCGTGCAGACATGTTCCGGAGACGACTGGGTGGGCCCCATTCAGGACGAGCGGGCCATCGCGGCGTACCACTACCGAAACAACGAGTGGCAATCCTTCCTCACACCGGACGGCATCACCAAGATGGTAAGTTTGATTCACGTGAGCGGGGGAAAAAATATGAATACAACAAGAATAGGAGGGGTAGCAGTAAACGGAGTTACTTGTATATGTTAACAAACTAATAAAATGGTTCTCTATCTCCCTCTCTCTACCAAATGAATAAATAAAGTAATTCATAGGGTTTTACGTGACAAAACCACCACCTGATAATGAGGCACCCCATAGTGGGACACTCCGGATTAATTTTGACCACCTGGGGTTCTTTGACGTGCACTAAGTACACGGGTGCTTTTGCATTTCGGCTCCATCGTAATGCGGCCGCCGTGGTCGGGATGTGATCCCGCGACCTCGTGCTTAGCAGCGCAACACCAAAGCCACTAAGCAACCACGGTCGATTATATGCTACCAAAAACCTTACAATAAATATACAGTAACTGTAGGAGTAAACGGAGACCCAAGTTACTGCATAGGCTCGAGCATAAGTGTCGATTACGGGACTGCACCACCGAATGCACCATTAAGACAAAAATTCGCACGAGCAGCTGAAAGAAAAAAAGAGTTTAATTGCCTGTTACCAGTGCGTGTTCTTGAAATTGTTAATGGATCGTCCTTTTTCTTTTGGTATTCTTGTGGGTGGAATGCTTTAGAAAATAATAAGCTGCAGCGCATAAATAAGGGGAAACGAAGGACCGAATGTATCTTTTAGGTCGTGGTTGTGTGTTGTTATCGAATGTTACAAGGAGATTCTTTTTGTACAAAGGAATTGAACCACGCTTAAGTAAACTTGAAAATGTTGACCACAACAATGAGTGGTTTATTTTATGCGCCTCCCTCAATGCACTGTTAAGTCGAATTCCACACCAACCTCTCCTCCTTCCCCTAAACAACTCCCCCCCGCCCCTCTTTAAAGACGACCCAGGTGGCTTCGCTAGGGGATTATGACAAATGGAACCAAGTGTACCAAAAGCTATACGTTGGGCTTGGTCAGCTTGACGAAAATTCTTCGCAAATTGTCTGCAAATTTACTTACCTGAAATCGCTCTTTTTTACCTTTAGTTTGTCTTTTTTTTATTTTTAACCAGATGCGACTTGCCCTGAAGATGAACCCGAGCGTATGCGCTGCGGCCTACTACGTGGACTACGAGGATTACCAAGGCCTGTGCAAGCAGAACGAGACGTTCCCTCGACTAACGGCTCTGCGACACGTCCTCGATCAAGTCAGGACGCGCTGAACGGCACCCGTCACCCAAGCGCGTCACTTGCAGTCCTTGAAATGAAGATGCTCACATGTCTCGCCATACACGACACTGTCTTTCTTTCTTTTTTTTCGCACTTGTTGGCGCACAGCCGCAAAAAAACGGGCAGTTCGAGTGCAGTACACCGTAGATACTGTACTAAAGTTACTAGGGGGCCTTATGGCGCTGGGATCGCTCGGCTACCATGGGACTAATATATGATGATGATCAGTACGTGAACATGCTTCTGGTCTTTGTGCCTGTAGCTTCGTACGTACTTGCGGATTTACTTACAGCACAGTATCTGCCTTTTCGTTACAGCATGGTATCTGCCTTTGTCGGCCCATATTTCGAAGCCATACTTTTAAAGGCAGAAAATGACATTGTGCGCACATGCAGAATTATGGCGAAATGTCGCATGTATAACACAACAAAGCTACAGAGTCTCAAAGCCCTTCGAAACCAGAAGGACGAGAAGTTTAGGAAAGCCCATCTACTAACCATCATTCCCATACCGCCGGGCTTGAAGTTCCCGAATAGACACTAGTTGCCTCTTGTAATTATTGTATATTAAACTTGCAGTACTAGAGGAAAGTGGCACTAGAGGAACTGATCGGACGGCCACCTCACGCACCCTGGAAGCCCATTAAAGTCAACCAAACCCTTCCTGTTGACGAAATAAACCTGTTACCACCACCACCACCTACACATTCGAGGGAGACGCCATTAATAGTTGGCAAGCCGAGGGCGTTTCAAGGAATATCTTGAATAACATTCTATGGAGGCGCGCAGAAAAAAAAAAAGGTAAAAGGATAGGTTATCACATCGTCGTCCATCTCAAAGGTACCCCCAACGCATGTTCGCTGTAGCATGAATTCTATATAAATTGGAAACATCTTCCTATATTGGTGACCTTATCACTCTTTGGTCATCTCGTGCACCTTTACTTCAGGAGGCTTAGAACCGGGGGGAGGGGAAAATGCCCCTACATGCTCAATTTTAGGGTGTCAGCGCTCACCCCCCCCCCGCCCCCCCCGAGCGCTGACGGCCCTCCAATACAATAACATACGAAAAACAAAGAAAGAATAAGCAAATAAGGTCGTGGTGGCACGCGCCCGCAAGGCGTAGAAGAAGAAGAACTGACCCAGCTGCGAACGCTCTTGCAACGCTCCTCGGACCTGCCTTCGCTTCCCGTTGCTTGACCAGGTTTTTGGTGGTACAAGGCTTTTCTAGGCTTATTGGTTGATCTTCTAATTATTGTTGCGCATGCTTAATCGTAGGATGATGTCCAAAAATTACCCCGGCAGGGTTTTTCCCCTTGGACACCATTTATTCCGACAGACGAATTACCCCTGAATTTGTTTACCCGCAGTGGCGTGAGCAGCATCCCTGTGGCTCTGGTTCCTTTCAATGAAGGCTCTACACGGTTGACCAACCCCAAGGCTATCCAGAAATCTCTCCATGCGGCTACCTCTGCATACCAGACCATCACAGAAGTGAAAAAGTTCGGCTGCGGAGGTATCGTGTGCCGATAACCAGGCCAGACCTGTGTCGCGGATTTGCTTAGGTGTTCATCATTCGCGTCACTACCGGGTAGTGCCTTCATCCCTGCTCACAACGCATGCACTAAGGGAATAGTCAGAGGTGTCGAGGCTGATCTATCTCCATCAGAAACATTAGAGAGATTGTCTAAGAATGTAGTAATTGCTGTTTATCGCTGCAATCGAGTGGTAGACAATAAGAGGGTCCCAGCAGTATCGGCAATTGCAACATTCGAAGGAACTTCTTGTCCATCAGAATTAACGGTGTGTTAATTCTGATGACAGGATGATGAAGGCTTGCGGCACTTTCTAAACCATAGGGTCGCTGAAGGTGCTTCAGTGGAACCGTCGCTCTTGATATTCTGCTTCATTATATTTAACTTGTCTAACTACTCAACTTAACCCTGATTTAACTCTTATTACAAGAAACTTGGTTCAATTCTGCAAAATATTTACAGATAAAATTTTGCAAATCATTTAGTCTAGAGCGTCCTATTGGAGGTGACGTTAATTAATTGTGTTAAGAGTAGAACCTCTGGCATCGCGTCCACTACAATGCCGTAGTTGCTGGTGATAACGCCATAGGCGTGCAGGATGCAAATACAGTCACCGTTGTTGGAAATGTGGGGAACAGCACTATCAAAGTGATGGTAATGCCCAAGACGAGTGATGCTGCCTCTGTGGTGGAAGTCACCCAGCCAGTTATTCTAACTGCTCTGTTAGGTCTCAGGAGTTGCAGGTGGTAGAAATAATTGACAGGCGACGTTGCTTTAGGTAGGAGGCAGTATGCATCCTTAAAGAAAGGTTCATGACGGTGTTGAACCTTCGACTTCCCCTTCCATAGGGTCTGGTAATGGTAATTTGGTTAACAAAGATTTGAAAATGACAGATGTGAAACAGAATGCTCGAGCGTATAAAAGAACAATGTCATCAATCAATGATTCTTCCTCCGCTCCACACTCAAAAGCCAAGAAAAATAAGCCAGTTCTACACCAAATAAAAGCGTTCTAAAGAAGGTAGTTTCGGCTTGCGGCACTTTCTAAACCATAGGGTCGCTGAAGGTGCTTCAGTGGAACCATCGCTCTTGATATTCTGCTTCATTATATTTAACTTGTCTAACTACTCAACTTAATCCTGATTTAATTCTTTTACAAGAAACTTGGTTCAGTTCTACAAAACATTTTCAGATAAAATTTTACGAATAATTTCGTCTAGAGCGTCTTATTGGAGGTGGCGTATTGCATTTATTTCGTCTTACATTTGCCCTAAGGCCAAAATTTAATTTGAGCTTTCCACTCCTGAGTGTGAAATCCTAGCCATGCAGCTGAATATCCGTGGATGTTGCCCCTTTACCGTGGTAAATGCATATTTTCCTTTTGGCGTACAGGACACACGCACACTGGATAGGGTTCTTAGTTCTTGTGGACGGGACATCCTACTGTCAGGTGACTTCATTTCTCACCATATATAATGGGGATTAAAGACAGATTTGTGGGGTACCAGATTATGGAACTCGTCATTGGACAATGGGTCAACGTGTGTAAACTCGGGATCTATGGCGTTTATGCGGGAAAGATCTTACAATGCAATAGAGCTTAAAATATCTGGCCCGAATGTCTCCGTATTTTCTTGGTTCTGTTCTGTATGCGACAAGCAGTGATCACCTTCCAGTAATTCTTGAAGTAGCACAACCTATAACGTTTTAGTGATCAGGTGCAAACTTTTATTAAGTACAATATTTTTAGAAAATGCTTACGAGATGCTCTTTCATCTTTGTCTGACGCCGTGCACTGACCAAAAAACCACGACTATCTTTTCTGCTTTGGAAGGTCACGCAAGAAGGCTAAATCTACGAGGGCTGTTTTTTTTTCAACCTCCGATCGCTCCGTGCAGACGCTACGCGGGCAGCAGAAGGCGGACATGCGCTGTAGGCGACTGCGCAGCTCTCGCACTACACACTCCGCCATTGTTGACATTCAGGCGTCAGTCGGCATTGTGCTACAGCCACGTAAACATGGCTGCCATTATTGTTGCTCCCGCCAAGTGTGAATTGCGAAGTGTTATTCGTTTTCTACAGGCTGAAGGCCATGGTGCTGCAGAAATCCATCGGAGAATGAGTCGAGTGTATGGGGAAAACTTCATGAGTGATGGTGTTGTGCGTGAATGGTGTCGAAATTTTAAAGATGGACGTAATGATGTGCATGATGAAGGGGGCCAAGGACGCAAATCTGTCGTTTCAGATGACCTGGTTCAACGAGTTGACAGAATGGTTAAAGAAAACCGCAGATTCACCATTACTGCTTTATCTACGGAATTTCCAGAAGTTTCAAGGTCTGTTTTGTACTCTATTGTTACTGAACGGTTACGCTACAAAAAACCTTGTGCACGTTGGGTCCCAAAAATGTTGACGGACGGCCACAAAACTCGACGAATGGCGTCAGCTTTGGAGTTCCTTGAGCGTTATCAGGATGAAGGAGACAACCTTTTGAAATCAATCGTGACTGGGGATGAAACCTGGATTCAATACGACACACCGGAAAGAAAACGACAATCACAACAATGGATGCATTCAAATTCACCAAACAAACCAAAGAAATTCAAAAAAACCTTCAACAACAGAAAGACCATGGCTACTGTGTTTTGGGATCAACAAGGTGTGTTACTTGTGGAGTTTATGGAGCCCGGAACCACAATCACTGCAGCTGTTTATTGTGAAACATTACGACGTTTGCGTAGAGCCATTCAGAACAAACGAAGAGGAAAGCTGACCGCTGGAGTTGTTCTGATCCATGACAATGCCCATCCACACACTGCTGGAGCAACTCAACGGCTTCTCGAACATTTTGGATGAGACATTTTCGATCATCCGCCATACAGTCCAGACTTAGCACCCTGTGACTTTCATCTTTTTCTTGGACTGAAGACGTGGCTTGGTGGGAAGCGCTTTCGAACGTCAAGGACTACTTGAATTCATTGGCGGCAACCTTTTTTGAAGAGGGTATTGCAAAGCTTGTCCACAGATATGACAAATGCCTCAATCTCTTCGGTGATTATGTCGAAAAGTAAGCGTAACTGTACTAATCTTTTGGTAATAAAATTATTGTTTTAGATGAACTTGTCTTTTATTTATAGCCTATCGGAGGTTGAAAAAAAAACGGCCCTCGTAAATAAGAATTGATACAACCCTTGGTTGAATGATGAATGCGCTCGTGATTATAGAAAGAGAAAGGTCACTTGGAACAAATTATTACATAGCCAGAATCCCAAAAAGGGGAGCGATTATAATTTTTTCGAGCCGTCTTTAAATACACAGTTACAAAAGCCAAAGACGAGTACGACAGCAAGAATTCTGACTGCCTAACAACAAAATAAACGCGTGTTGTTCAGTTTTCTCTGCCGTAGTAAAGTTCTTCCGAGTCCAAAAATTATGTACTCCATAGTCTTAAATAGTAATGAAATGACACAGTGACTAGAAGAAATCGCGAAGGGATCAAAAATTAGAATTTCTTCAGTTTTGCCAAATTGTTCAAGCCTACAAAGGGCATCAGATGATTTTATAGACATTACCATGTTAGAATTCACTGAAATCGTGGAGCGACTGCCAGATTCAGCTCCCGGTGCAGATGGGGTAACCTCTTTCATGATCAAAATTTTATTTAAGGAAGCTCCTGATGACCTTTAAGCTATTATAAATCACTCAGTTAGATTTTCATGGAGTCCGTATGCATGAACAATTGCTAAAATAATTTCAGTTCTTAAAAATCATGTGGAACAACATACAATAGATAACATTAAACCAATCACGGTAACCTCAGATTTGGTGAAATAAATTTAAAGAATACTATATGCCCGTATGCTTAAACTTGTAGAGACTTAAGACTTGCTTATTTCCTGCCAAATTGGATTCCGACCATCATGTACAATCTGGTATGCTCACGTGGGCTTAGGAAGTAGAATGAAATTAGCAGGGCGCCAAGAGCAGATAGGTGATATTCTGATACTAGATATCTCTAAAGCCTACGACAGTATATAATACGTAATTTTATTGGATATATATTACAAATCTAGAGTTTCCAAATTATTTTCTAAACTAGACATGTCAGTATTTAAATGGAAGGAAATTATACTGCTCTCAAGGAGCCTTTTCTTCGAGCATACATAATCAATTGCTTGTTTTCCTGAAGGACCTACCACTTCTCCATTATTATTTACCGTTCTGATCAGTTCCATTCCTCGGCATCGAGATGTACAAAATATGCACACGCAGTGGACATTGCTTTCTCTGCATCAAACAGTAATATTCCCTCCCTATAATATCGACTACAGAACTATCTCTACGCCATAGAAAGCTTGTTAACCAAGATTTCTCTTTTTATGGCGAGAAAATGACAGGTATTGGTTTTCCACGTTAATAATCCCGTTACCATATCGCTTTCCTACCGTCTCGAGACTATACCTCAAGTGGAGTCGGTGAGCTACTTAGGTATAGTCTATGACGACTCACTCAGTTGGCTTGGCCATATTGACCACGTCGATAAAAACGGAGTGAGAGCAGTTGGCATGCTACCTAAGCTATACAACAGTCGGAAGGGGATTCGGAAAGACCCACTACTAATGATTTATAAGATATACGTGCGGCCCATTGTAAAATTTGGATGTGTGCTATTTTCTGGCGCGCCAGATTACAAATTACGCCCCCTTGTTCTGACTCAGCGGGAAGCCCTGCGATTGTGCTGCAGATTACAGAAATTCGTGGCTAATAGCGTCTTACATAAAGAAGTCAGATTGCCCTCAATATTGTGCAGATTTCGGTTGCTGACGGTGTAAACATTCTTAAATATGTACGAATCCCCTATTAGAAGATAGGAAAACATATTCATTTCCCGCCTCCATTATTTTTTTGGAGTACAGTGGCCTCGGTTTCATACATAACAAACAGTATTTGTACAAACATTGGTTAACTCCTTAAATGTATGTATTTGCCATGTGCCACCTATTTGCGATGTACGAGAGAGTCTACAAATCATCTATGATGACATCTACGCTAACAATGCAAAATTTCTATCTCAAAATATATTAAATGGACTATTGCAAGATCATTTATTGAGCTTAAGTATAAATACGGTCATTGACAAACGCCTCACAGTGAGGAGAAAAATCCGGAATTGTCATTTTTGCTCCTGCTCTACGCTGGTCATTCTCAATTAGGATTCCGGACTACTACTCCGTATTTCTGGCTGAATTTCTGGATGTAGTGTTAACCTTACGTAAATAAGTTCATCAAGATCGACGGTAGTCATAATAACGGATTGTTTATCTCTATGTACATCGCTCACAACAAATAGTGGCGCAAGCCTTTATGTGCACTTCATTTTCTAGTGCCTGCGCTACAAAGTTTAAGTTACTTGACTGCCTGGTCACAGAGGATTATACATGAGCGAAATGGCCGACAGGCTCACGAGAGCGGCCCTCAATGGCCCTGTACTATCATTACATCCGGCATCAGTTTAGATATCTACTACGAGATTCAGTAAATATGCAATTGCTCTAGGCTTTTTGAATGCAGAAATAGCAAATTTTTCAGCATATCGACACCTCATATTCCCTGGGCACAAGAATTCGTTGGCACAAAAATGTGGAACCCCATTATTAAAGTTTTATTGTCGCAGGGCTGTTCTGCCACCCTCCCCTCTGTGCCCATTCCAGGCTGTAGATGAAACCATCGATCATCTTTTTTATTCTGTCACCGTTTTTCCGCATCAAGGAAAAACATTTTATAACCAGCGTTCACGCAACAACTTGATAAATTCCTCCATTTTATATATTCTTTCTCTAGGAGCCTCCTCTCTTGGGAACAACCACAGGGATGTCTGCTCCCCCATGGAGGAATTCATAGTTGTTTCAAGACGTTTTTCTTAAGTTCTTCATGCATTATCTTTATCCGTTTCCACGTGACACATGTACACGTTTTTGTAAGACCAACATCTTCCCAATCTTGGCCAATCCCCCGCAGTGGATACGCGCCATCGAAGAAGGATTCTGATTGCCATCTGATTCCAATTTTTGATGTTAATCATTCGCGACAGTGCTTCATATTCCGCGTGATGTGCTTTTAGTTGTCGACACCGCATTCTGTGTTGTCACTCTTCTGCACATTGTGGTTTTGGTCGTTGCATCAAGTGAAGGAATTGCATGCATAATGACTGAACTGTAATATTGCCAGCAGCAGTGCAACATTACACACCAAGCATATTTGCTTATCGTCCCATCATGGCTGAAGCCAAACCTTTGATCGGTAGAGTATGGCAATGGGGGATCTTTGGTCTCGTCATTGAATCTATCAGGAAGCCATAAGAACTAGATGAAGGAGCAGGTGGTTTATTTTTCCCGGTAACTACTTTGACATCTGACAGGGGATTGATTACATGTACATGTGCACTAGCTACACTCGTGATATGCTCTTGGTACTTTGTCAAACCTTTTACTGTTTGATATTTAAGTGTGTAATTAAAATGGTCGCTTGATATTTCTGTAACCAGTGTTGCCCGCAAGCAGTTAATAATCATAGTGGCAAGTTATACACTGCAGGGCAGCACTTTTTTCGATGCTGCCTTACATAGTAATTTGCAATTTCCTTTGTAATTTCACAAATATGGCATCCAGATGTACCGGTATAGACTGTTTTCTTGGCTTGTAGTAACACACTTTGGTGGAAAAAAAGAGTAAACACACACAAACAGACATCATACATGAATGACCGGTGCTTCACTTGCATCAAATATTTTTATTGGAATGGAAAGAAATATGAATTAAACCATAATCATGCCTACTATACCAAGAAATAACTTTCTGACATAAACTATGAAATGTGAGAATAATAAACAATACATCGAAGGTGGCTGCATTGTGATTACCCGAAGTTTGGTTCAAATGACTATTCCTATGTTTTTCAGAAAGAATGCTATGGAGGGTGCTAGTGCTGTTGTAGGTCATTCTTGCCATGCTCTTCTGATCGCATGTAGTTTAAGTATAGTTCCTTCACAAATATTGCCGGCGTGCACTCCTGTGTGCACTCTACAACTATGTACAAATAGGCGCGCCTTTATAAGTTCAGAAAAAGAAAGAAGGATACACAGGCATGACTGAAAACAGCAAAGCATCTGCGCTGTTCTCAGTCCTGGCTGTCTAATTAATAAGTTCTGGCTGTCTAAGTAATAATTTTTTTAATGTACTTCTTATTTAAGGAGTGATGACTAAGCTTACTGAACATGCATTCTTGACTTCTGTCCAGCTCTCGGATCAATGCTTGGCTTGTAGCCTTGCCTTGTAATTCTACCGACTAAGAGAACCATTAAATAGCATCGTTATGCTTGCAGCACATTCTAATACCGGTGTTGCAGGGCCATTTTCAATTGTGACCAAGCTCAATCTGGATCGAAATTCTTGACCGGGATTGGCTCCCTCGCACAGCTTGCACAAAAGAGCCAGTCGGGAGTGAGAAATTAAATCCGGATCAGGCTTGATTTCCATCAAAAGTGCGCCTTTTGACACCCATATAAATCAATTTCTCTTCGTCAGTAATAGGGTCTTTCAGCTGATAGATTTGCACTGAAATATCCTTGTGAAGCTGCATTATTCACGTTGATGGCTGCCACAGACCTCAAGGTGCGAAGTCATCTTATTTGTTTAATTGAAGAAAGTGCAAGCACTTGCTCTAGTGTGCAATAGGCACTCTCTCATCATTTGGAAGTTGCGAATGGCTTAGAAACCATTACACTGATTGTTTAAAATCAGCCTATTCGCAATTATTGAAACTGTAGTATGGCTTTGTTCTGTGTAACTTCAATTTATCTTTGACAAACTCATGCTCGTAAGAGTGGGACTTACCTGCTTTATTTAGGAGTTTATAATCATGGTGTCTTTATTGGTGTATTGATTGATTAATGAAATTTTTATTTCGCATACAATGAAGGGAAGGTGGAAACTAAAGGCATTTGATAGACTAACTTAAGGTTCCTGCCCCCTATAAGGTATTTGACATTGCCTACATAGCAAATGACCTTTTGATAAAACTAGGTGATCAGAGCATGTTGTAGTAGCAAATTCACTTTGTATAAATCTTGAGATCGATCGAGAAACCTGCGTGCACTCTACATTCATGTACAAATAGGCACACCTTTATAAGTGGAAGTTCAGAAAAAAAAGTAAAAGGGATACACAGGCACGACTAAAAACAGCAAAGCATCTGCGGTGTTCTCAGTCCTGGCTGCCTTTTTCTTTAGCTGAGGTTTCTAACGCACGAAAACGGACGACAGACAGAGGCAAGACGCGGACACCGCGCTGACTTCCAACAATTGTTTTATTCTATGAAGTGGTACACATATATATAGGTAACAGACAACAGCGTACGCATGCGCATAGGTACTGGTTTCTAATCAAATGAGACAGCAACGAGACATGTATAATAGAAAGTTAAGATGATATCGAAGATGAAAAAACGACCATGCATAGCCAAAAATATTTCTGTAATTGCAAGATTAAAATGTCATCTCTGTCAGGCCACCCTTTGTGTCGCGTTTAAAAAATCGAATTTTTTTTTTTGAAAGATCGATTGAAGGCGCGCTAACACAAGCGTTCCCCAAACTAGCGATCTTCGCCGCTTCACTAATCTCACGTGTTGATTGCGTTGGGCTTCTTCCTATCACAGTGCACAGTTTATAAATGGGACTGCACCATGCTTCCTGCAGTGAAAAGCCAGATGCCCCACTCCTCCAGTTCGCACATTATTTACGTGTTCAGGCAACCTATAATTTACGCACCTTCCCGTTTGCCCGATGTATTTTTTGCCACACGACAGGGGCAGTTCATACACGATATTGTTCTCACAAAGAACGTAGCATTCCTTGTGATTTGTCCGGCAACTGGGGTTCTCAGAACCACAGTAGCTGGCCTTGCACAAGTTGGACAGCTTCATTGGCGCTGAAAAGATGACGCTTACATTTGCGTTATTGCCAATCTTCTTCAGTCTGTGCGAGATATCGTGGACGTACGGTATTATTGCGCGTTTCTAATTCACTCGCACAATTTTCATGAAGTAAACTGCTCATCCAGTCGCCCGCATTTTGCGGTTTTACGGATACCTTCGGCCATAGCTGTGATGATATGTTGCGGAAAACCGGCCTGTTTCAGGCGATCCACTTGCGCCAGAAAACTGGACAAGCACTTCTGAGGGCACGAGCGGCGAAGCGCTTTCATTAGGGTTGACTTTGCGATGCCTCTCTTAACCAACTTAGAGCGGCCCTATAAAAATGGCAGTAGCGGCTTGTTCGCCCTTGGTTCATATGCCCAGCACACCTGGTGTCCCTCAAAAAACATTCTTATATCGAGGGCTCCCAAAGTACCATCCTGTGGCGTTTCATGCGTAACAGTGAGCGGTTGTAAACACTTGCTGAAAAGATCTAGCACTTGCGTGGCATAAAGACAAACCTCCCCGCTAGGACTTTGATCGAGAAGCACAACGTAGTCGTCAACGTACCTATACGCCTTTTTTACATTCGAGTTTTCTAATCTGGCATCCAGTATCCTGTTTATACGAGCAAGATAAAGGTCACTTAAAAGTGGTGCAATATAGGAACCAATGCAAATTCCTTGTTTTTGAAGATAAACACTTCCACCCCACTTGGAGAACGTCGAGCGCAAATACATGGACAATAGTTCAAGAAACCCCTGCGTAGATATGCAGATGGTGTTTACAAACTTCAGTTCATCGTTAGCATCAATAGCCTCTTGAACACATACTATCAACTCATCATGTGGCAGTGAATAATATATATCTTTTACATCTACAGACAAAGCTTTCAAATTACTGCCTACATGCGTCTTCAGGCGACCTATAACTTCTTTTGAGTTCTTAGTCAGAAAAGGATCATTCACTGCTAGCAATTTCAACTTGCCTTGAAGAAAAAAGCCTACGGAGTTTTGCCAAGTTCCACCTTCCGACACTGAGCGCTGTGTCCGCGTCTTGCCTCTGCCTCTCGTCCCTTTTCGTGCGCTAAAAACCACAGTTACGGAATACCAACATACCCTAACATACGCTCTTTCATGTCTTTTTCTGTACTCTGTTAATTTATGAAGCATAAATAAACAACTTGCCCTACAAGTACTTCTTGGTGATATGTTCAACCCACATTATAAGAAAATCGGTTTGTGATATCTTATATTCGTTATGAGCATATGTGTTCCATGCTTTCATTGGCAGGGAACATTTTAGATTTACGTTGTTATACCTGATATTTTTTTTTACCTAGGTTCACTACAGTTGAACCCGGATATATTGAACCCACATGTATATAAAGAATTATATTGAATGAACAGCTTCAATATCCCCTTAAATATTTGTACAATATCTTTATTTTATATATCAACTTGCCTATGTATCGAACTTTACTGATCCCCTTCAGATTCAATATATATGGGTACGACTGTGTATTGAGGCTCAATTGTACACACTTGCGAATTTCAATGAATGGTATTGGAAGCAGTTTGCTCAACAGGAAATCATGGGGACAATATCAGTGGGGTACAGGAAGAAAAAGAAAATGTTTATAACAAAAAATATAAAGATCACATCAGCAGCTTTGCCTTCTTGCTTCAAATTTGCGCCAGTTGGGGACCTCATTAATCCAGGATCCCTAAGGACTTCGTTGCTTCCTGGTCCCGTGACACCACCTGTTGCTGGTGAAAACGTAAAGCCAAGTTATGTTCTCTCTCACACAGGTGGAGACCGAGATCACAGCCACCACGGCTACCCCGGTTAAAAACGAGTCGGTGACGGCGTCGGATGAAGCCGATACCATGAAGGCTGGTGTCCTGCCCGGCGACGTGACTACGCCCACTCTAGTAGGGGGCGGGGCACCCCCGCAGCAGGCACTAGTGTTCTCACCGGCTGATGTGCCACTGCCCAAGTCCGGGGTGCCGCGAGCCATTCTGACTTGTCGGCCTAACTCGCACCCATTTCCGGAGCGAGGGCTCAACCTTGACCAGCCTGCCAAGGTTGGCCGTTCAGTGGCCCGGTGCCGACAGCCACCCAACAAAGCCATTTTCGACTGCAAGGTGCTCTCGCGAAACCATGCCCGTCTTTGGTATGAAAATGGGAAAGTAAGTGCCTCAACTTTTCATCTTGCTACTGTCTTGAAAAGGTGTAAATGGTGGACATTTACATATTTTTTCGACTTTAATGCTTACGCAGATTTCTGGGCAAAAAATGTTTGTGTTATTCATTTTTTATCCGCTTTCTGAAGTGCACCATTCATTTTCTTTGAGGGGAACTTGAACTTTACCATGTAGTATTTGTAACCATCCAAATGGAAAACATGTAATCGTGTGGGACAACATTCTGAATGTTAAGTGTGAACGATATCGCATCCCATACCACCCTCCTGCACACCTAACAAAATCAGAGAATCATTCCATTTTCAGCCACCGCGAGTAAAATCCTGTCGCCATCCTATGTGCACATCGTGTTTCAACAGGCAGGGTTCTCTGCTGTTGCACAGTAAAAGCTTCCTTGCGTTCCTCTCAGTAAGACACATAGGACATAGTCACAAGAGGCAGTGAAGTGCATGAAAACAAGGAGCAAGCAGGACTATGCATATTGTCGAGGTCACTGCGGTCTCAGTTTGCGAGGCCTTCATGCTTTGTCACAGAGAAGCCGGCACTTACCACTGCCACTGCTTTAACAAATTAGTTTGTGCCACTTAGAAATAATCTTTTCGAAGTGAAAATGTATATTGGCTTTGGTTAACTTTGCTTGAAAGTGTATATTGGCTTCGGCACCTTTTATTACGTTGAGTGGCATTGACATTTGTTGCTTGGAATGAATTACTTGGTAAGGTTGATTTTTGTTGAAAGATATTAATGTTAAATATTCACTTGTGTTTACGTCTTCACCATTTTAATTGTGCTTATTCTGACCATATTACAGTTCACATAATTGATTGGTAGAGTTTGTACTTGGTTTCGAACCTTAGTCTTTCCCCTGGTTAATGAAACACGATGATTTTGCACCACTAGCTTTAACAGAAACTGGCACACTGATAATGACGATGTATTTTGACTCAGCGCATTTCCTCACAAAACCACCAAGTGTGCTGGTGGATGTTATTCATAAAACATGCTGCTTAATTTCGTGGTTCTAGTCGCAGTCCTGTTCTGCTTTTAATTAATTTTGAGAAATATGGAATTGATGTTGGCTAATTCTCTAATTGTTTAACCCTTAAACTACCAAGTTAGCTGTACTCATCCTGGGTAGATGTTTCTACTAGTGTTGCCAATGGCAAGCTTTACTTGTCCAGGCCCTTCTGCTTGGTTTGCCGGATATGAATAGCACTTCTCAACTCGGTACACACGTGCATTTTAGTTTCAGCAGCTTAACAAATTCTTTGATACTTACGATTCCTTTTCTTACCGTATGCTGTGATAATTACGCTTAAACCTTGAACATATGCTAAAGGAACATTCTTTTGGGGTCTTTTTCTTAGGAGAAGAAGTCTCTGATTAATATTTTGAATTAACATGAAGGAGAAAGTGCAGATGTAACATACTTTTCTAAAATCTGGATGTAATGTAGCGTAAATTGCTGCAATAAAGAAATAATAGATTTGTCGTACCTCCTTACGAAAGAACTTTGACATATAATGGATTGAGGGTCTCCTTGCTATAATTGAATGTGGCCTTAATGTGTTTCTGGTTTTGCACTAAATAGCATTTGCAGTTTTGAACTCCGCAGGAGCGTCTGCGTCAGCAGGCGTTTGGTGTGTTGCGACACCACGTACCCAAGCACATGAGGGTTGCACCTTCACGCGTGTAGCCATGGGTGGCTTGGCCATGTCCAGGGAAAGTGGGATCCCGGGTGTTGAGCCGATGACCGGTGTTCGGACTGTTAATGCAGCGGCAACATACTCTTTGGCATCTGCTTCACCTTGACGGCTCCCCCGGACTGACCCACCCCGGGGAAAGGAGTAGTTGCCTTTTCCTTTCTCTCTCTCCCTCCAACATTCATCTTTCTCTCACTTTCCATCGTTCCTGCCTCCTCCTAGCTTCCCTTTAATTCTATTTTTTCCAGGCAGCAAGGGTTAAACCTTGTGCGAATAGCCAACCTAGGTTATCTTATATTTGGTTATAGTGATAACGTACAGCTGGCATTTGTAGAACCTGTTCTTACAGTCCCTGTAGCATCCCCTTCTAGGGTTCCACTGTAAGTGGGTGGCGTTATTGGCGAAAACTGCGCATTTCTCGATGGTTAGTTTCTTCCCCCCTCTCGCTGATTGCTCTAAGAAAAGAGGCTGCACCGAAGATGTATTCAAGTCCTTCAGACGTCAAAAACCCAACTTACCAAGATTCCACGTCATTAGCTCGAAAAAAATCAGATAAACAAGTACAAACAATCTCTCCATTTCCAGTTTCCAAGTCTCTAACTGAGGCTCTTGGACCAGACTAGAAGGCATCAGGGATGGCAAGTGGTCATCTCCTCTTGGAGCTCCATGATCAGAAACAGTACGAAAAGTTGCCCAGTTTGGTGTCATCTGGGGACACTCAAGGGACAGTAACCCCCCCCCCACTGCACTATGAACAACACTCGTGGCATTGTCTCGGATGATGATTTGCTCAAGCTGACTGTCAAAATAATTAAGATGAGGCGGGAGAAATCCAGACTAAGCACCTATACTCGCCTTCGGCCCAAGTGTCCTGCGTGAGTCCACCGAGTCCAGGTACATCAAGCTTCGTGTCACGCCATACGTGCCAAATCCCGTCCGATATTTCAAATGGCAGTGTTTCAGCCACAGTTCGCAGAGTTGCGGAGACCCGCAAACTTCTGCGAAATGCAGTGTGCATGAACACACCTCAAAATGTTGCGAGAACTTTCTCCACTGTGTAAATTGGGATGGCCAGCACGCCGCGTACTCGCAATCCTTTCCATCCTGAAAAAAAAGAAATTGTAATGATAAAAATAAAACAGGATCTTTAATTCAAAGAAGCATGCAGGCGGGTATCCTGCCAAATCGGGTATCCTACCTGCCAAAGAACACATTTGCCGATGTGATGTGTCTGGGCGCGGCGACACAACGGCTTCTGCCGGCGACGCCATCAAGCCCCCAGGCAGCTACAGCTAGCGCTGTTCCGGCACTCCAGAAGAAGACACCGTCGAGCTCCGGGCCGTTGGCCTCAAAGGTCGCATCCGATGTGGCGAGGCCTTCACGTCAAACGCAGCGCTCGGATGAGCGCGTGTCCATCTCCTCTTGTGAGGCGCTGAACACGACAAGCCAAATGGCGCAACCAGCACCTAAGGAGCAACAAGATTCTCACGATCGCTCCAGAAAAAAAACCTCGCGTCACGGCGACTGCATAGGGCCCGTGAGCAAATCCCCGTCACTTAAACACACAGCGTAAAAAAAACCTCGCGTCACGGCGTCTGCAAAGGGCCCGTGAGCTAATCCCCGTCATTTAAACACACAGCGTAAAAGCCGTTCATCATAATGTAGACCCAAATAATACAATGGAATGTTAGAGGACTTTTCACAATCTTGAGCATATTAGAGAACTACACAAACACAATACGAAGTTGCTGTTGGTTCAAGAGATGCGTCTTAAACCTACAAACACTAACTTCCTTTGCAACTGCACCATCTTCCGAAAAGAACGCAACAAGGCTAACGCCTCAGGCGGTGTAGTAATAGTTGCCGAAGGGTCTGTAGCTTGTCAACACGTCACCCTTCAGACGCCCTTTGACGCGGTGCCGGTTCGGGAAGTCCTTTTTATTCACTGTGTATCCTGCTTACATACCCTCTATCATCTCGGAAAACTCGATTTCTATAACCTCATTGATCAGCTTCCGGATCCCTGCGTAGTCGTGATTTTAATGCCCATAACACGTATGTGGGGAGACTCGCGATGTGACGCGAGAGGCCAGTTCACTGGAAATTTTCTTCTCACCTCGAGTGCCTGCCTCTTTACTAAGATACAGTCGACCTATTACAATGTCCAACACAACAGTTATTCATCTAGCAAGTGGCTCTTCTCTTGTGCCTCACTTGGAATGAAATGTCATCAATAAACTGTATGGAAGTAACCACATTGCTGTAACTTTAAATGTGATACCTCTGCATGAAACCGCCTCCCCATATTCCTCGATAGAATATTGCATCGGCGGAGTGGGCACATATTCAATAATCAGCTTATCTACCACGAGATACTATAAACCACTTTATTAAATATGATGCCGTTGTACATATTACTGTTTTTATTATTGATGCAGCCGAAAAGTTTATCCCGCAAACGAATGATGGTTCACTTACAAGATGTGTTCCCTGGTGGATCGAAGACCGTAGAGAGGCACGAAAGAGGCAGAATAACGCATGGGGCGTATTGCGCACATCACCAAATGCCGAAGGTCTAATTCAATTTAAAAACATTAAATCACAGGGAACGCGGACACGACGACAAGGAAAGAGAAAGCTTGGCGAGGTTCCTCTCGGGTATTCATTCATACACTCAGGAGGTGAGTGTAGAATGGCTTAAGAAAGCTAAAAGGCCAGCAAATCTATCCATTGTCTCTGGTGGACGACCAAGGAAATACCTTGCAAGACCACGCAGACTATCTTGGGGAGCACTTTGAGCCTTTGTCGAGCTCAATCCATTATCCTCAATCCTTCTTTAAATACAAACAAATAGAAGAACGTAAGCCAGTCGTGCATAAATGCAGACAGAACGAACTGTAAAACTTGCCTTTCAGCATGGCCGATTTGAGAGCTGCCTTGACAATAACTATAGCTCCAGTACAAGCACTCCTGCACGGAGTTTTACAAAGACGTGTCGAAGTGGCACGCCGGGGTGTCCTAAGCAGCCATCGGTCCATTCTTCAAATCCGATGTACTGCATACAAGAACAAGTATCCTTACGACTGAGGCCTATCCACGATAGTCGGCTGTGAAGCATATAAGAAAATCAACTCCAAAAGCAGTTACATATACAGACTCCCTAAGTATCGCGAAGACCTTGATGTCACTTCGTAAGCACCAAAATCCCGGACTAATTCAGCTCCTTCCGACCTCTGTAAAGCGTATCTATCAAACCATCATGTCATTCTATGCTTTGCGCCTGGCGATAGGGGCATCGAGGTACCGTTCTGGCAGGCGAGATGGCCACGTCAATTGCATCGCATGCTATTAATCCTAATCCTGCTGTCCCTGTCGCAGATCTGAAGCCCTTCTTACGAAAGAAACTGCAAAACCACTGGCAACGCATGTGGGACGCAGAAACAAATACTAAGCTGCACGTGATAACGCCACAGTTAGGTTTTTGGCCCTCCTTAACCAAATCATGGCGAATAGATACCCTATTCTGTCACCTCAGAACAGGACACAAATTTGCCACGCATAATTTCTACTTACCAGGAATTACCTCCAACCTGTTGTAGACGTGGTGAGAGGTTGACCATCCTCCACATCCTCCTGGAGTGTCGGGAAGCCAAAGCTGACAGAGAGAAACATTTTCCTCCTGCATACCACTATTGTGTCCCTCTTCACCCGACTATGTTTCTTGCTAAAGAACTGCTTTTTAACACTAAAGCAGTCAAGTGATATTGTCCTACATAGTATAAGCCCATTAAATCCGTTGTGCGTCCTCTTTCCTGAGGACGATCCTGTGATAGTTTTGTATAGCACATGCCTCTAGGCCCTTGTGTTTCATGGCCTCTAATGAGGCCGTAGTGCTCTAGCCAATTTTGTAATCTGACATGCTTTGTATATCGTAACATTCTTTTGCAATGCATCTTAATGCTCATTGTACCCGTCATTTGTCATTGCCATAATCTTACTACGCATAGGTTTTATGAAGTTTAGAACGACTATTTTTAAGGCCCCTTTACAGCCATATCAAATCAACCTAATAGAAATCTTAACTCCACCATGAACTCGCTTACACTGGCATGGAACTCTTTGGCCATACCTGTCCCTTGCACCACTAAACACCACATATTCATTCATTCATTCATTCATTCATTCATTCATTCATTCATTCATTCATTCATTCATTCATTCATTCATTCAATTTCGAACTATGATCTCTTGTCTTTTACAGTTCATTTCTTCTGCTTGAAAGATTCTGTATCTGAAAAGGTTTCATGAATACGTATCTCATGTGTGTTTATTCCTGCCACATACTGTTCAGTCAACCACCTTGTCAAGTTACAAATATCAGAGGCTTTGTTTTAGCAACTTCCTCCTCCTTTCGGGAAAATAAATTGATTTAATTTCATTTGATTTCAGACAAGGAGTTTCCAGGAGATACATACAGCTTTTCCTGTATAGCTTTTTTTTCTTCTGGCCTTTGTAATCTTTCTAGAATAAATGCTTCTTTATTTGTCATATTTTCAGTTTTATCTGCAAGACACCAAAAGCAGCAATGATAGTTTCGTCAACAACCAGCGCCTCAGCAAAGGTTCTGAGGAGTCGCCGGCACAGGAAGTCTGCTCCGGTGACATTGTACAGCTCGGTGTTGATGTGGTGGAAAACTCTAGGAAAGGTGAGGTTTCTTTTAAAACGAGTTTCTGAAAAAAAGACATCTATATGTTATAATACTTGAACATCATCTTCCACATATTAATGCCTGATAATTGCATGTAACAAGACTTGTGAAGCTTATTATGTTTGTTCCAGTGACACACACATTATATTTTACATGTGATACAACTCTTATAAGTCCTGCTAGTGTTGCAGCGGCTGTTATTCTGTGGTTCCTCCCTTTTGCACACCTTACTTGATATCTCAAATGGCTTATTGGTGCATGCATTGAAGGGACTTCGTATGACACTGTGTGCACGTTAGAGAAACAATGATCATTTGAACGAGAAATATTTGGGACTGATACATGTAGGCCTTTTCACTGTGTGCCAGTTCAGGATGGACGGCTGCATGAAAAACCTATAGTGAGACAAAAATTATACTTAAGGAAGACATTCATGCTGGCTAGTTAGTTCATACTTGAATAAAGGTTATAACTGCGCTAAAAAACGAGGACAAGCGGAAGCAATGCGCGTTCATGGTCTTTTATGTGTTCCTTCCGCATGTCCTCGTTTTTCGCTTAGTTTAACCTTCCTTCAAGAGCGTGATAACATAAGACTATACCAAACTGAAATTATTCCGAGGTCTGGACGTCAATATGTTGTGACTGTTTATGCAAATTAGGCGGGAACTCGCAGCATTTTTCGATCAGCCCAATCAGCAGCCTTCGTCTTTGGCGGAAGCATCTTTTGCTTCCTAAAGGGTCTGTATAGCAACTTCACTTTAGATAAAAGCACTTAATGAAGAGGCAATTGTGTGCTATTGAAATCAAAATTGTTTTGTAATATTTTGATTGAGAAGATTCCGAGGTCCGGACGTCAATATGACGTGGCTGTTTATGCAAATGGGGCATGTAACGGAGTGTTTTAGATAACATATGTATATTAAGTTTGCAGTGCATGGCTTGGTTCAAGCAGAAATCGCATGCGCCGGTTTGCGACAGTCGTTAGCGCGAACTCGAACTCCTTGCGCTCGCTGAAGCATTACGTAAACAATACGTAAACGCTTGAAAATTTTCTACAGTGCCTAAGAGGTTCACTCAATGCGGCTTGGAGTGCGAATGACAACGTATGTTGAGACGTCACTGTCTTCTGAGAACACGTATTAAATATCGTAGTCACCATCGCTTCTACCACGCGTGCTGTTCAACGTATTTTTGCAGGTAGACAGACAAATGAAAATATTTACGGGCTGTTTGCAGGTTGTATGCCACTGCGAAGATGAAGTCCAAGTGAATTACGTCCCTATATTGTATTCTTCGTCACAATACATAACGTTGTTTTATCTCAGTGCTGTACTATATGACAGCTGTATGATATGATGGCACGTCGATAATCTGATTTCACGAAATCCCGACGGGTACGACGCAACGTAAACTGCGTGGTAACAATAAGATACATGTTATAAGATTTTAGATTATATGTCCCGTAATCCGCGGTATCTTGCTTTTGTTAGTTGTATAAGCACGAAAGAAAAATGGGAAACCGATATTGAGACGTGTGTCCTTCATCTCAAGCCATCAACCGTGTGATCGCCTAAGCTAAGCAGGTTTGTGCTTTGTCGATGAAGCAGTCATTTCGATGACACAAAATATGTGTGCACTGCACACGATGCCACTTTGCTTGCAGACATGTTCCAGAGACGACTAGGTGGACCCCATTTAGGACGAGCGGGCCATCGCGGCGTACCACTACCGCAACAACCAGTGGCAGTCCTTCCTTACGCCCGACAGCATCACCAAGATGGTAAGATCGATTCACCAATGCGGGGAAAAAAATCTGTATACAACAAGAATAGGAAGTGTAGCAGTAAACGTAGTTAATTGTATATGCTAACAAATTATAAAATTGTTCTCTATCTCTCTCTCTCTACCAAATGAATAAATAAAATAAATCATGGAGTTTTACGTACCAAAACAACAATCTGATTATGAGGAACGCCGTAGTGTGGGACTCCGGATTAATTTTGACCTCCTGGGGTTTTTTCACGCGCACTCAAATCTAAGTACAAAGGTGTTTTCGCATTTCGCCTCCATCGTTAAGCGGCCGCCGTGGCCACCGTGGCTGGGATGTGATCCCGCGACCTCGCGCTTAGCAGCGCAACACCAAAGCCGCTAAGCAACCACGGTGGATCATATGCAACCAAATGTATATGTGGTTGCATATGCATATGCATATGTATATGTATATGTAGATATATATACTGTATATTTACCTTACGGTAAATATGCAGTAAATCTAGGAGTGAACGGAGTTCCAAGTTACTGTATAGGCTGGAGCATAAGTGTCGATTACGGGGACTGCACCACCGAATGCACCTTTCAGACAAAAATTCGCAAGAACAGCTGAAAGCAAAGAGTTTAATATCGTACTTATTCTTTTGGTATTCTTGTAGGTGAAGTGCTTTAGAAAGTAACAAGGAGGAAGGAAGAACCGAATGTATCTCTTAGATCTTTTGTGGTTACGTATTGTTAGCGTATGTTACAATGAGATTCTTTTTGTACAAATGAATTGAACCATGCGTAAGTAAACTTGAAAATGTTGATCACAACAGTAACTAGTTTTTTTTAAGCCCCTCCCTTAATGCACAGTTAGGTCGAATTTCACGCGAACGTCCTCCTCCTCCTCCCAACCAACTCCCCCCTCCCCTCTTTAAGGTCGACCCAGGCGGCTTCGCTCGAGGATTACGGCATATGGAACTAAGTGTAACAAAAGCTATACGTTGGACTTTGTCAGGTTAACGCAAATTCTTCGCAAAGTGTCTAAACATATACTTACATAAAATCGCTCTTTCTTTCATTTCATTTTTTTTTAACCAGATGCAACTTGCCCTCAAAGTAAACCTGAGCGTGTGCGTAGCGGCCTACTGCGTGGACTACGAGGATTATCATGGCCTGTGCAAGAAGAGCGAGACGTTCCCGCGACTTACGGCTGTGCGACACGTACTCGATCAAGTCAGGAAGCGCTGACCGCCATCCGTTACCCAACCACACCACATCATTCATCACTGGCAATCCTTGAAATTATATTACATTAAATCGATCTCGTGTTTATCCAAATGGCTACAAATCAGGTCCAACCTTTTCTTTTTCTTTCTTTCTTTTTTCTTCTTTTAATGCACAGCAAGGTTATCGCCTTGCTTACCAGGTCAGGACTGAAGAAGCCGACAGTGGCCACGCAGGACAAGCAATGAATCTCGAACTGAGGTTCTTATAGTGAAAATGCTTTTTTTTTCTTTATGGTTGGGGGAGGGAGACAATTGAAAGGAAGGAAATATAATGAAAGTAAAGAGATAGAAAACTGAGCACTGCCCCTGGGCGTCGAACCAACGGTGATACTAACGTGGTCATGGTCACTCATTAGCATCACGCCCATAAACTTAGTGTACGGAGGCATTTCGCAAGCAAGGCAAATGTATATTCCCGCTTCATCTTCCTTTCCAACAAAAACCTACGACCCTCAAGCGATCTTTAATGACAGAAAGGTGGAGAGGTCGGCCTGAGTGAAGCGCCTGTAGTCTGATACTCCTGGGGAAGGGGTTCTGGGAAGCAACGGAGAAAGGATGTGAAAACGAAGGAGAGTGATGGTACGGTGAAGTTGATGATGATGAGAGCTGAGCAATACACTGTTTCTGTGCGAAGCGTATATGCACAATTCACAGCATATGCGTCTTCGCGTGCAGATGTCGAGGTTTCTGCAGTTTAGCCAAGAGACTGTCTATAGCCTAAATAAAAAATGTCCGCACCTGTTACCCCCACTGGTGTAATTAAGCCAGGGAGCAGCAGGTACAGGGTGTTGATTATTCGCCGCAACATGGCCTTGATGATATAATCGATCAATTAAGGCAACATTGATAGCCAGCACTGTGTTAAAGGTTGCGCTGGCGGGCGGCGGCCGTATGTCGACGACCATGACCAACGCACCATGACCTGCTGAACTTTCCATGTGAGACGGGATTAGACGCTCGTTCCTAGAGCATGTGTGGTGTGAAGATCGCGCGAGGACGTTTTGCGAGGACATATTACTCCGGCACGTAGTGCATCAATAGTGCACATGCACATATCGGACAACGTGCGTATAGCGGCTCGTTGTACTATAGCATAGTCACGTGTTTATTACGTCCTCCTTTGTCCTTAGCACAATCAGGTGTCGAGGGCTAGCGACGTCCTCTCCTGGCCAACTTATCTTTTCTAGTGATTAAAATCGCTTCATCCTTGACAGGGGCGAGATGCAAAAACGCTCGTGTACTTAGACTTAGGTGCGCGTTAAAGAACTGAGGTGGTCAAATAATCTGGATCCCTCCACTATGGCGTTCCTCATAACCCAATGTGCCATTTCGGGACATTGAGACACACAGCTTACTCGCTATTCGGCATGTCTGGCTGTGGCAGAAATAGACGCACATTCAGATTCATCCGGCTTGTACTGAAGGATTATATTGATTGTGTGCGATGGGTGCCGATCGTACAATAAGAAAAAGGGTGAAAAGCCAGTGGTGTACTGAGTGGCGGTATTGTAACCGCAGGTTGCGAAGGGCAGAATAATAGCATCCCCAATTGTTTGGTCGGAGGCTACGTACATTACGGGCATGTCGCCAAGCGTATGGTTAAAGCATTCTGTGAGGCCATTGGTCTGCGGATGGTAAACAGTAGTTGTGCAGTGCACAACGTAGCACTCTTTGAGGATCGCTTCGACAACTTCAGACCAGAAGACACGTCCGCGATCGCTGAGCAACTCCTGTGGTGGATCATGACGCAGTATGATTCGGCGAAGCAGGAAAATGGCAACATCGCGCGCTGTAGCCGATGGGAGAGCGGCAGTTCCGGCGTATCGGGTGAAGTGGTAAACAGCCACGATGGCCCAGCGGTTATCAGCAGATGTCAGGGGAACTGTCCCATAGACATAGAGGCCGACGCGCTCGAACGGCCGGGTAGGGCAAGGTAACGGTTGCAGACCAGCTGACGAGAGTTGCGGTAAAGATCTCCGGCGCTGACAATAGGTGCCCGAGCGAACGAACTTCTAAACGTAGCTGTGCATCCCGCGCGAGTAGCAACGCTGTTGAATGTCCTGGTAAGTTTTGAATACGCCCGAGTGTGCACACTTTGGGTCAGAGTGGAACGACGCGCGTATTTCAGAACGCAGACTGCAGGGTATTGCTAGCAACCACTGGCGGCCATCGGCGGGGTAATTGCGTCGGTGGAGTAAGTCGTCGTGAATGGCGAAATGGTGGGCTTGACGACGTTACGCGCGAGTATGGTTGTGCCGATGTATCAGAGGGCAAGTCTATGCGCGAGGCGATCGAACGATCTTTGCGCTGTTCAGAAGCGATGGTGCGAAGGTCGATGGACGAAACGGCAAGCTGGGATACGGAGCAGCGGGCGTTGTCGTCGGGCATAGGAGAACGCGAGAGGGCGTCGGCGTCAGAGTGCTGGTGGTAGAGCACGCGAATATCGTAGTTCTGCAAGTGAAGTGCCCAACCAGCGAGGCGGCCTGAGGGGTCCTTCACTTACTACAACCAACAAAAGTGCATGTGGTCCGTGACGACGTCAAATGGGCGAGCATTCAAATATGGCTGGAATTTATTAAGAGCTCAGATGACTGCCAAACATTCTTTTTCGGTCACGGTGTAGTTACTTTCGGCATTCGTAAGCGTGCGACTTGCATAAGCCACAGCGTACCACATCACCCGGGCCGCCGTTCGCGGGGCCCCTCCCACCTGGCCCTCAAGGACTGGAAGAAGGCTTGGTTTGGAACAGCGGCTTCAACCCCGACGAAAGCACCCAGTCGTAAATGAAGAAATAGAAAAAATTCAGCAGAGACACCTAAGACTGCTTACGTGTGGGAATGCGAAAGCATTATAATCGCTTAGGTTAAATATTTTCGATGGATGTTTTCAGTATACATTAAAGTTCTTTCTGTTGAATCGGTGTGTCTTTGCGTATGCGTTGGCCACAGGCTGTAAACATTCGGACCATTTTGCTGCAGAACGTTGAACTACGTCGTCTCCTTTTGTGTTCACTTGCTTCCTCTTCTGAGGCGCGCTTCCATGGGCGACCAGATTTCACAGCTGCCGCTGAGGTAAACGCGTCGTAGTGCATCGCAGAAGACACAGCACCGACGAAATCCGAAGAGCAAGTGACGTGCGGGCAGCAGCGACGTGACGAGTGCAATGATGCAAGCACTAGGCGCAACTCACTTTTTACACTCATGATTTTACACTCATGAGCGATTACATTCATGAGTCTAGAGTGCATCGCAGTAGACACAACACCGATTAAAGCCGAAGAGCAAGTGACACTTAGGAGGCAGTGATGTGACGTGTGCAATGACGCACGTACTAGGCACAACTTTAGTCTAACGTAACCATGGAGCCACCATGGCGTCGGGGAAGCGTGCTCATCTCGCCCACAGGAGGCCCGGGCTCGATTCCTTCACAGTCCGAAATTTGCCTAATTTTCTCTTCTAAGGGAATAATTTACTTTGCTTACAGAAACCAGCCTGACGAATTCGACGTCAGTCCGAGCATTTTTTGACGTTGTTTTCCTCTTTGCGCGATCGTCCATTTTTGTACCATCTTTCGGACACGCCGCCGACGACAACGCCGGATTTTCGCGTAATGGGGCATATGAGGCTTTCGAATTAAAAACCTGCGCTGCAGACGACGCGTCACTCCTCCCTTGTGTGCGCGCACGCGCACACATGACCTGGTGCCGAGGCCATAACAACAAGAACGACTGCTGAAGACCGAGGCAGCGAAGGGAAAGCAGGGACGTCACAGAAGGGGTTATCTCATCTGCAAGCATCGACCGTACAAACAAGCGAAGTGAGGGGCTCCCTCTCTCGACGGCCGTGTGCCAAGCAGAACAACAGAATACGTCCCCGCTTTCTTTCGGCGTATACGATATCAGTCTCCGTATGATGCCCCTTACCACAAGCGTCTCCTTTCGAACACGCAGTCTGTCTACTCGTGGTACCCGTGCTGACAGCGACGAAAAGACGAAGGGCGTCCATCTCCCCGTTCCGAATGACTGCACTGCATTTCTGGAGCCGACTCAAGTTCTGTAAGTCAATCTGCTCTTTCTTTCGTTCGTACTTCTTTTATTGCGATAGCAATGATATGGACACTCCAAGCGCATTTCTGCCGTTGCCACGAGGTTTCATGTGAGTGAAAGCGTGTGAGGGTGTGCCGGCGAACACGGTTCAATCTCGCTTGCGCGAGCAAGGAACGCGGCCCGGATGCGCGCCCTTTCCTGTGGCGCGCGAGGCAGGGGGTGAGGCAAGGGAGGAGGGGCTTTCTTCTCCAGCAGCTGCTACGGTGCCTCGACATCCTTCTCATCCGCCGCTCCGTTCAGAGTGGAGACAACCGCGATGTCGACAACGGCGTTGGCGACGCGAATCGCGGACGCCGTAGTGGTCGTAGTGGACGCCTTTGGCGGTTGCCGTAGGGACGCGTTGCAGGCGCTCGTGTGGCTTGAAAGCGGTCTGCGACGTGGCTAAAGTGTGTGCCAGCGCGGACCTCATCTTCAAAGCGAACCGCGATGTTTGCAGAGTGAGTGTAGTGCCGGTACCTTCATATGCGCTGTGCTTTCGGTGTTTCGTACGCGTTGAAGCGACAAATGGATGGAGGTCAATTGGCTCGCTGTTCCTGCCGCGATTCCTAACTCAAGTGTTTTCACAGACAGTGTCCGCTGTCATCGAGCGATGTGTGTTCATGTTTACCTGTGCGCGCGTGACACCGTGCTGGTTAATTTAGTTAAAACACGTTGACAGGTTAATTGGTTTGAATCCATGATAGAATGTGTGAGCGCGACTGAACAAGGGCGTAGAAAAAAGCAGGCACACAAAGACAGCGCTGTCTATTTGTGAGTGTGTGTTTCGTTCTGCATCCTCGTTGAGTCACGCTTACATATTCTATCATTGTTAATTTAGTTAGTAAGCGAATGTTTACAAGTTCATACGGCCGATAAAACTACTATCCTTACTTCATACAGCTATTTACTAATTTGCTATCGCAATCGGTGCTTCGCCTTTCCGGCGGAACTGCTGATTATTTTTTTAGCGCGAAGCATTCTTTGGCTCATTGCAGGCACATCGCTGTGGGCAGAAAGCTATATAGGTTCGCCTCACTAATTCAAGCGTCCGATGGCGGGATCGAACCCTCTGACGTCGAGCACAGCAGCCGGATGCTCCAACCGCTAGAGCGCGATCGCTCATTTTCTTTCTTTTTTTTTATTGTTAGAGATTAGGCACTTGCATTTGAAGCGAATATCCCTTAAATCGAATAGTTTTCTTTACATCTTTCGGCTATTTGCGAAGTAGATCAGTGGTACAACTGCAGCAACTCGGGGGTCCGGGTGAAAGGAGGTGAGCAGGCACCGTAGCCGACATCTCGTGTTGTCCGAAGCCGCTACCGCTCTGGTTACCGGGACTACATCGTGGTGGGCAGCTTTGGCGTAGGTATCCGCCTCCTCGTTACCGGCTACCCCGACATGTGAGGGCAGCCAGTGGAAAGATACTGGGATTTCGGTGGTGGCTAGAGCCGTTAACTTGGCAAGCAACAACACCCCTGTAAGTCCTGCCCGCTGCAGGTTGACGAGGGCCTGGAGCGCTGGCTTAGAGTCGCATACCACCGCCTGCTGGGAAGGATGCTCAGCAAGGAGGTCGGCAGCCAGGTGCAGCCCCGCGAGCGCAGCTGCGGTATAACTTGCTGTAAACGGGAGTCTACACTGCCTGTGACAGGTGAGAGTTGGAACTGTGCACGCCGCTGCTGCCGACCCGCTGGAGAGGACTGAACCGTCCGTGAACACCAGCAGGTGTCATTGCCACTCCTCCTGGAGCTTGCAGGCTGCCACTTGCTGCAGGGCGGCGGCTGGTGCTCTCCGTAGTGCTTGCCCTCTGCCTTCTTTTCATCCCTCCCCGCCATTCAGGTTGCGAGAGATCACGCGCAACGCCCCCCACCCCCCTTTCAGCTAATCGCCCTGCCCATTTTCGCAACTCGGTTGCCCGAGAGCACGCTTCCTTCCCCTTGGCGCATTTCCTACCCTTCCCTCGTCCAAATCCAACGCTGGCAACTTTACTGAGGACTGCCACCTGTCGCGCATAATGGAGTCTATTAGGCTACATCCTCCCTCTTTCTCTATCATCTTTCACTTCTCACTCTCTCTCCCCTGACGATGCTTCGCCGTGCTGCCTCACGGGTGGCAGAATCAAGCGTATTTCCTTTTTTTAGATCACTGTTATCATCAGCCACTCGTCAGCGTCTGTTCCGAACCACCAGAAGCACTGTCAAGCACTGCCGGACTACTTGGCGCGGTAACACATGTGCAGCAGCCACGCGCCCGTAGCTTTGCCTTCATAGCCACAGAAAGTTGTCCGTGTGTACAGCTCCATGAGACAACTGGCACGCACGTCAGGTCGCATAGCACGAGCGAGAACACGTGCGCGCGCTCTAGTTTCCATTCAATCACAGACTTCCCATTCTATCTACCTTGCATCGCGAGCGGGATCGTGTCAGTTTCTCCGATCCTTATCTCCTGGCACGCTTGGAGACGTTGTGAGCGTGTGCACCGCCTACCGGTTCGTTCTAAGTCGTAACAGAATAGGTTGTAACGTTTCCTCCCGCAGTTAAACAATAACTGTCGTTGCGCCATCACCGTCAGAATGTCGCCGTCGTCTTGCTTCTGTAGCCAGACACAGCCTCGTGTCAAACACAACTGCTCGTTTTCCACAAAAACGTTGGCCCATGCGATAAGTCATCGAAGAACCCCGAATAGTTCTTAACGTCCAGCTACCTGCAAAATTATTTGCATAACGTGTCCTTTATTCCCATAGTGCCGTGTGATCCGCATACATTTCGTTTATTTTAATGCGACAGCATCAAAGGCGAACTTCACCCACTTTAGGTGTATGTAACAGTAAACTCGAGGTGCCTTGAGCGTACGCGAGCACGTCACACTGCAGTTTGCGCGGAATCGCAAGTTTGTAAGAGATACAAGGTATAGAAACGTAACTTGATGAATGAAAGCGTGGACTGACGCATGTTGAGACGTCACAATCTTCTTAAAAGGTCAGCTGTGCTTAGTACTGGCATATAGCTCATTTTTTCCCTCAATATTACGTTCAACCCCCGCTTACGTCCGAGATAGACGAAAATACAAACACGCATTTGCCAGGACAGAGCAGCGAGTCCAATTTTCATTATCAAGCAAGAAAATGCATATGTTGGTGGTGGATTGAGGGCGGACCGTATATTCTCCTGAGCAATAGTACACATGGACCAGCGATTCTCCGATAGAGCCTATTTTTCTCCTCCTATGAATGTAACTTGAAGTAGAGGCCTCCAGTCCAAACATGGCATTGCGAACGTTCCAATGCACTCGTCAATTTCATTTTGAGCACTTGAATTACGCATAAATGCAGTATTTTCCGGCAAGATTGGTGGTCCCTATATACTGAGTGTTTCTGCGAAGACATTGGTGAATTTTTAAAAATCATCTGTGGCAGATGGCACAGTTATAATCCTTGAGCTGGATCGCTAGAACAGGCCAACATTATTTGCACGAGAAGTCGAAATGCGTGAATACCTAATTAACAAACATTCACTAGTGAAGTTCTAACGAATAACCTCACGGCACAAATTGCAATTAAAGAAATATGTCCGGGAACTTCGCAAAGCGGATCCACTCGTAACGAATTTTCAGGATGACGCCAGTTTCAAAATACCAATTCTCGAACTTTGCAAGAATTAGTTTCCCGAACAGTGGCACCCCAGATACTTTTGCGCTTCAATTCACAAAACGCCGTTATGTCAAAAATTTAAGCGGAACGACAGTGCATATGTACCGCAAGTTCGATGGCGCATATCTCAAATGTGGTATCGTCCTCAGAATTATTTTCAAGTGCACATGCATTGCAGTCTCGTCGGCTACGCTTTGCAAATTTCGATGTGTGTCGTAAGAGAATTAGTTAAAAAGGTTACTAGTGCATTTTCGTTAATTAGTCGATTTCGCGTTTCGATTGCTCGCGCAAAATAATGCCCGTCTTTTCGAGCAAACCAGCTCAAGGACTATAATTTTTCTACCTGATACAGGTTACAATCCTCGCAGACGCACCTGTATACCGTGCGCACATCAAGTGGAGACTGCTCCTTTCAGGCACACTTTCTTAGGCATGATGAGTGCTGAGAAAGTGTGCCCAAGAGCAACTAGCTTAAGGATGAGATAAAACCAAAGTAAAGGGACTCACGGCTTCCTACTTCTTTTCTTTCTTACCGTTTGTACCGTTTACTACCGTTTATCAACGGGCTGCTGTGTTCGAAGAGGCACTGATATTCATTTATTACTACACCCTCAGGGCCAACAAGGGCGTTACAGAGAGCTCAAGATAGATAGATATATAGAAGATCAAGATCGTATCTCACATTTTATTTTGTCGGCTTTGGGCTTGTTGGCAGTAGGAGACAGGGAGAAAATTGCCAAGCGGAAGGCCGCATTTTCCGTCATGCATGCAGTTTTCCAAATCACGGCGCAGCGCCTGACGCAAACCACCACGATAGCTGGTGATAGCGCCTGTAAACATGAGTGAACCCATAGATACTGCCATATTTACCATCTTGCTAACCTCGTAATCTCAGTGAAAAGAGAGTTTGGCCACCAACGTATTTTTCCCACTACCGTCTCCCTTGATCCAGCAGAAAACAAATACGCACAATTTAAATAGAACCAAATGAACACGATATATTTGCAGTTATATGCACTTGTTAGCTGTCTGGCGCGCTGCCGCGGCAAGTCGGTGGCTCCACGGTGCCACACAGACGACTAACACGTGCTGTGGGGCACCTCGTCGTATTCGTTGGATGCAGCCGCAGCCGCTGTGCAGGAAACGAAATTTTACCTCATTTTCTTCTGGGATTTTTCTAGATAATAATTCCGTACATGTGGAGTGTACGTATTGTGTGCAAATGAGTAGAAAAGGTGTAAGCTATGAATGTTCTTACATGTTCGGCGGAGACGCCCGTAATAGTTGGCGAGCCGAGGGCGTTTCAAGGAATATTTCGATAACATTCTATGGACGCACGCAGAAAAAAAATGAAAAAGAGAATAGGTTATCACATCGTCCTCCATCTCAAAGACACTCCAACGCATGTTCGCTGTAGCATAAGTTCTATAAAAATTGGAAACATCTTCTTATATAGGTGACCATATCACTCTTTGGTGATCTCGCACACCTTAAGTTCAGGGGGCTAAAAACCGGGCAGGGGGGGGGGGGGGGGGAATGCTCCTACATGCTCAATATTAGGGTGTCAGTGCTCCCTCCGCCCCCCCCCCCCCCCCCCCCACGAGCGCTGACGGCCCTCCGATACTGTAATATAAGCCAGGGTTTCGCAATAACAGACGAAGAAAAGAAAAAGGAGACGAAGAAGAAAGAAAGAAGGTCGTGGTCGCACGCGCCCGCGAGGCGTAGAAGAAGAAGAACTGACCCAGCTGCGAACGCTCTTCAAACACTCCTCGGACCTGTCTGTGGCTCCCGTTACTTGACGAGGTTGGTGGTATTAGGCTTTTGTAGGCTTATTGGTTGATCTTCCAATTATTTTTGCGCCTGCTTCATCCTATAGGCTGATGTCCAAGAACTACCCCGGCAGGGTTAATTCCCCTTGGACAACATCAATTCTGACAGACGAATTACCCCTGGATTTGTTTACCCGCAGTGGCATGAGCAGCATCCCTGTGGCTCTGGTTCCTTCCAATGGAGGCTCTATACGGTTGACCAACCACGAGGCTATCCAAAAATATCTTCGTGCTGCTACCTCTGCATACCAGACCATCACAAAAGTGAGACAGTTCGGCCGCGGAGGTATCCTGTGCAGATCACCAGACCAGACCTGTGTCGCGGATTTGCTTAGGTGTTCATCATTCGCGTCACAGCCGGTTAGTGCTTTCATCCCTGCTGACCTCGCATGCACTGAGGGAATAGTCAGAGGTGTCGATGCTGATCTATCTCCATCAGAAACATTAGAGAGATTGTCTGGGTCTGAAGTAATTGATGTTTATCGCTGCAATCGAGTGGTAGACAATAACAGGTTCCCAACAGAATCGGTGATTGCAACATTCCTTGTGTTCAGAGTGGACCCTCTGACATCGAGTCCGCTACAATGCCTTAATTGCTGCCGATACGGTCATAGTAGTGCAGGATGCAAGTCCAGTTAGCGTTGTTGCAAATATGGGGAAGAGCACGATCAAAGTGATGGTAGTGCCCAAGATGAGAGATGCTGCCTCTGTGGTGGAAGACACTCAGCCAATTGTTCTAACTGCTCTGTCAGGGCTCAGGAATTGCAGGTGGCAGAAATAATTGACAGACGACGTTGCTCTAGGAAGGAGGCGGTAAGCATCGTGGAAGAAAGGGTATTTGGTTATGCGTATGTTACTGGGAGGCGAACTCTTACCTCGGACGTATACCGCTAACAGCAACTATACAGGTCACTGTAGAAAAGGCAGTTACAAAAGCTGTGGAACGGCTGGCAGTGAGCCCTGGGGAATGTATATCACAGGACATCTCCAGTCACTTATCTCATGTGATGCAAGCCACCTGTCTTAGTCTACAGTGATCCAAACAGTCGATTCCAAGCCACACACTAGTGATAGGAGTTCAGGTATACCCATCCTTTTAATGACGGTGTTGAACCTCCGAATTCCTCTTCCATGGGGCCTGCTAATGGTAATCTCATTAACACAGATTTGAAAATTACAGATGTGGAACAAAATGCTCGAGCGTATAAAAGAACAATGTCATCACTCAGTGATTCTTTCTCCGGTCCTCACTCAAAAACTAAGAAAAGTCAGCGCGGTGCTATACCAAAAGAAAGCATTCTACAGAAGGCAGTTTCGGCTGCGACACTTTTTAAACCATAGGGTCGCTGAAAGTACTTCAGTGGAACCGTCGCTCTTTATATTCTTCTTCAGTATATTTAACTTGTCTAGCTACTCAACTTAACCCTGATTTAATTCTTTTACAAGAAACTTGGTTCAATTCTGCAAAACACTTTCAAATAAAATTTTACAGGTCATTTCGTCTAAACCGTCCTACTAGAGGAGGCGGCTTGCATTTATTTCGTCTCACATTTGCCATAGCGGTAAAATTTCATTTAAACTTTCTACTCCTGAGTGAGAAATCCTAGCAAAACAGCTTATTCTCCCTGTATGTGGCCCTTTTACCGTAGTAAATACATATTTTCCTTTTGGTGTAGATGACGCACGCACACTGGATAAGGTTCTTAGCTCTTGTGGACGGCACATCCTTTCAGATGACTTCATTTCTCACCATATATCATGGGGATTAAAAACAGATTTGTGTGGCACCAGATTACGGAACTTGTCATTGGACAGTGGGTTAACGTGTGTAAACTCGGGATCTATTGCGTTTATGCGGGGTATACATCTTACACTGCAACAGAGCTTACAATCTCTGGCCCGAATGTCTCCGTATTTTCTTGGTTATGTTCTGTATGCTACAAGCAGTGATCGCCTTCCATTAATTTTTTCCACTTCCACCCACCCACTTCCACTTCCACCCTGTGACGTTTGAGCGATCAAGTCCGAACTTTTATTCATCACAATATTTTTAGAAAATGCTTACGAAATGCTCTTTCATCTCTGTCTGACGCGTGCACTGAGCAAAAAACTACGATTATCTGTTCCGCTTTGGAAGGTTCTCGCAATAAGTCTGAATTTGAGATTCGCCTAAATAAGAAATTCATACAGCCCTTGGTTGAATGAAGAATGCTCTCGTGATTATAGAACGAGAAATGCCGCTTGATAAAAAATATTACATAACCAGAGCCCCAAAAACTGGAGCAATTATACATTTTTTCGAGCCGTCTTTAAAGACACAGTTTCATAAGCCAAAGACGAACACGATTGCAAGCATTTTGATTTCCTATCTAACAATAAAATTAATGCGCTTTGTTCAGTTTTCTCCGCAGTAAAAAAGTTCTTCCGAGTCCAAATTATATATAGACTTCATAGTCTTAAGTAGTAATGAAATGACACAGTGACTAGAAGAAATCGCGAAGGGATCAAAAATTAGATTTTCTTCAGTTTTGCCAAATCGTTCCAGCTTACGAAGGGCATCAGATGATTTTGTGCAAATTAACATATTAGAATTGGCTGAAATCGTGGAGCGACTGCCAGATTCAGCAACCGGCGCAGATGGGGTAACCTCATCCATGATCTAAACTTTATTTAAGGAAGCTCCTGATGACCTTTTAGCTATTATGAATCAGATTTTCATGGATTCTGTCTGCATGAAAAATAATTCCAGTTCTTAAAAATCATGCGGAAAGATATACAATAGACAAAATTAGACTAAACGCGCTAACCTCAAATTTGGTAAAATAAATTGAAAAAATACTATATGCCCGTATGATTAAATTTGTAGAGACAAAACACTTGCTTAATTCCTGCCAAAGTGGATTCCGACCATCAAGTTCAATCTGGCATGCTCACGTGGGCTTAGAAAGCAGAATGAAATTAGCACGGCGCCAAGAGCATAGGTGATATTGTGACACTAGAAATCTCCAAAGCCTACGACAGTGTATGATACGTAATTTTATTGGATATATATTACAAATCTAGAATTCCCAAATTACATTATAAATTGGACATGTGAATTTTTAAATGGGGGGAAATTATACTGCTCTCTAAGAGGCTTTTCTTCGAGCATACATAATCAAAAACTTGGTGTTCCTCAAGGAGCTGCCACTTCTCTATTAATATTTGACGTTGTGATTAGTTCCATTCCTCGGCATCCAGATGTACAAACATATGTATACACAGACGATATTGCTTTCTATGCATCAGACAGTAATATTCGCTCCCTATATTATCGACTACAGAACTATCTCTATGCCATAGAAAGCTGGGTAAACAAGATTCGCGTTTCACTTATCGTGAGAAAATGCTCGATATTGGTTTTCCCCCTTAATAACCCCGTTACCATATCGATATATACTACCGTCACGATATTATATCTCAAGTGGAGTAGATGAATTAGGTGTAGTCTATAACGGCTCACTCAGTTAGCTTGGCCATATTGGCCCTATAGTTAACAAAAGGGGTGAGAGCAGTTGGCATGCTACGTAAGCTATGCTACAGTCGGTCGCGGATTCGGGGAGACGCACTACTAATTATTTATAACATGTACGTGCGGTCCGTTTTAGAATTTAGATGTGTGCCATTTTCTTGTGCGCCAGCTTATAAATTACGCCTCCTTGTTCTGATTGAGCGGGAAGTCCTGCAATTGTGTAGCAGATTACCGAAATTCGTGGCCTATAACTATAACGTCTTACATCAAGAAATCAGGTTGCCCTCAATATTGTGCAGATTTCTGTTGCTGACGGTGCAAACATTCTTAAATATGTGCGAATCGCCTATTAGAAGATTGGAAAAATATTCATTTCCCAGCCTGCATTATTTTTCGGAGTACATGGCCCCAGTTCCATACACCACAGGTGGTGTTTGTACAAACATTGGTTAACCCCTTCAATGTATGTATTTGGGAGGTGCCACCTATTTGTGATGTGCGAGAGAGTCTACAAATCATCTGCGATGACATCTAGCTAACAATGCAAGATTTAACTTTCAAAATATATTAAATGGACTATTGCAAGATCATTTATTGAGTTTAGGTATAAATACGGTCATTGCAACAGACGCCTCACAGTGTGGAGAAAAATTTGGAATTGGCATTTTCGCTCCTGCTCTAGACTGCTCGTTCCCAATTAGGATTCCTAACTACTTATCCGTATTTCTGGCTGAATTTCTAGCTGTAGTGTTAGCCTTACGTAAGCTAAACTCAACAATATCGACGGTAGTCATAATAACGGATTCTTTATCTTTATGTACATCGCTCACATCAAATAGTAGTGCTAGCCTTTTACGTACACTTCATTTTCTAGTGCCTGTCCACATAAATTTAATTACATTAATTTGAGTGTCAGGTCACAGGGGATATGAACGAAATGGCTGACAGTCTCGCGAGAGCGGCCCTCAATGGCCCTGTACTATCATTACTTCCCGCAACACTTTGCCTAACTACTACTAGATTCTGTAAATATGCAATTGCTCTAGACTTTTTGAATGCAGCGATGGCAAATTTTCCAGCATATCGACACCTCATATTCCCTTGGCAAAGAATTCGTTGGCACAAAAATGTGGAACCCCATCATTAAAGTTTTATTGTCACAGGGCTGTTCTGCCACCCACCCCTCTGTGCCCATTCCAGGCTGTAGATGAAACCATCGATCATCTTTTTTATTCTGTCGCCGTTTTTCCGCTTCAAGGAAAAACATTTTACAACCAACGTTCACGCAACTTGGTAAATTTCTCCATTTTAAATAACCTTTCTCTAGGAGCATCCTCTCTTGGGAACAACCACAGGGATGTCTGCTCCCCCGTGGAGGAATTCATAGTTGTTTCAAGACGTTTTTCTTAAGTTCATCATGCATTATCTTTATCCGTTTCCACGTTACACTTTTACCAGCTTTCGTAACACCAACATCTTCCTAATCTTGGCCAATCCCCCGCAGTGGATACGCGCCATCGAAGAAGGATATATCCTATCCTGTCCTACGCGTGAGCGAAATGAGCTGGCGGAATTAGCTCAGCGGAATCGACCCAGGTTTGGTTCCGGGTAGATTTTAATCCACGCGTACTTGTTGGATTGTTTTGCCAATTTCAAACCATGTGAGCCCACTTTCTCTCGATATGCTTTTGCAACGTTGGTCGTTTCGAGCAACGCGTACATTTATTTTCTTCGCTCGGCAGCCTCACCCATTGTACTTACGGAAGAAGGCGACGGCGGGAGGCACTATGAAGCTTATCGAAGCGTCATCCCGTGCATGGGCTGTAGTGCACTATATACAGGGTTACAGGGTATTTCACGTAGCTTGAACCAAGGATTTAAAAAAAAAGTGTTTAGCCGCAGTTGGGTGAAATCAATGACGGATGGTTTGCCGTCAAGTGGCGCTCCTCAAGATAATTTTATATTCCGCTTAATTAACTGAGCTCAACTGTCCAAATCTTTAATATTCCCTTGAGGGCCGAGTGCTCTTCGGTACGTTGTAGAGCGGGCTCAGAAACGACCGATACAATTTTTTGTGGCAGCGTGCAGGCTGCGTGGTGATTTGATTTTTTTTTTCTTTTCGCCTTTAAGGAAAGCCTTTGAAATGCGAAAAACCACGTGACTGCAATCATGCGCTATCTATTGCAGTGTCTTCAACCGTGCTTCGAGCCTATCGTGACGGCGCTTCCTTGCTGTGTGCCACCGCCAAAGATGCTGACTCACTGCGAAGCCGTTGCCTAGAGCCGCACCCGCTAACTACGCCACGGTCTGCGCGCACGGTTCTTTCGCTCGAAGCACGTTTGAGACCACTGCAATACGATAGCGCATGAGCGCAGTCACGTGGTTTTATGACATGTTTCGCGGGCTTTCTTTAAAGCATATTTAGCGCCAGCGAGCAAGGACAGAAAGGAGACGACACCACAGTGCGCTAAGGGTGTCGTCTCCATTCTGTCCTTGTTCGCTGGCGCTAATAATGCTTTCCAAGTCGGTTTACCAACACGCCGAACAAATGGCAATGCATTCCTTAAACGGCGAAAAACATCACCGCACTGCATGTACGTTGCCGCAAAAAATGTGTTCCGTCGTTTCTTAATCCACTCTACAACGTAACGAAACGCACTTGGGCCTAAAGTAAACAATAAAAAAATTGCATACTTGATCACAGTTAAAGAATCAAGCGGAATATAAAATGATGATTATGAAGAAGTGGTGCCTTTCCCTTTGAAGGGGGTGACCGTTACTATAACTGCCGGGCAAAAAAAAAAAAATACACTACGCCCAGCAAGCAGCAAACCAAGGACCAGTCTCCCTTCCTTTCCATTTCGGCACACTGGGTAATGACAAAGACACTGGACAATGCTGTCCTCCGAGCGTCGTCCTCGTCTGAAAGCGCTCTGTAACTCCATGAGACGACGCTCAAATTCTGCCCAGCCTTCAATCAATCCCTTCAAAGCCCGTACAAAGATTCTGTAGAGGGCGCTTGTTACCGTTATGGGTTAGAGTTACTGTATATGCTACCACAGGTAGTGCGGTAGCATATACAGTAACTCTATTATGGGTCGGTAGTAAAATGTATGACTCCCTGAGGGAGTAATATATATACAGTAACTCTAGTAAAATACCCCAAGGAGCGCCACATGACGTTAAACTATGTCGTTGGTTTGGTTTAGCTGCGTTTAAACACTTTTTATTAATCCTTCGTTCAAGTTACCTGAAACACACTGTGTACAGGAAGAAAAACTTATTTCCTTTGTCTATATGGCATAGCTTCTACGGTGTCATCATCACCAATCTATAGAAAGGCACCGAACCGCGCATTTCATCTGATCGGCGCTCTTCAATGAAGACTCGTCTCCAGGTGCAATATTGCGAAGTGACCTTGCATTAGAAGGTCTTTACACTGGAAAATAAAACATCGCTGCCGCTTCTCTCCGCGTCATTGGAAGGAAAAAAAATGGTGCATGCGGAATAGTGCTCGATACCTTCCAGGTGCGGGGTTTTCTGATCAGTCGAATGAGTTCTGCGCAACCGCGTTTTTTGTTGTGTGCCATTAAAACTATTTCATCGACTTGCTTTAGCTTTTATACTTTTACCTCCACACAACTCTTACGGCCGGCTCGACCGATCCCCGTAGTGGGTAAGCCTTATTACTTGAAGAGCAAGCGTGCAGCCGCGAGCCATTCGGAGTGACTAGGCGCCGTATTCTGAAACGATCCACTTCGGCGGTACTATCGCCTCGCGCTGATTGGTTGCTTTAGCAAAATCGGATGAGTGACGTCATCCGATTTTGCTCAACCACCAGTCAGCGCGCGCCTGTTGGCGAACTATCGCCGAAGGGGATCGCTTCAGAATGCGGTCCCAGATCAGGCTTCGCTGGAACTGAAGTATGGCGCAGCTGGCTATAGCTGGACTGCGTTATAATGGCCTGCAATTGCTTTTGGCTCGCGCATCGGAGACGTGATTGACATCGACACGCAGGGAAGCAGTGGCGCAGCGAGGGTGACTACCTGCAGACAACTTTCTGGACACGTTGGCGGCGCGGCGATGGACGACGTGGACGTCACAGTGCCCGTCATCACGGACAGCCAGTTGGAGTCCTACACGCCGGAAATGCAAGCGCTTTTGTCGAAGAAGTACGGCGGTTTCATCCGATGGCAGAAACAAATGAAACACTTAGTGAAGAACACCGCAGGTGGGCCGCCACCGCAGGTAAGAACTTTTTATTGTTTTGTTTGCTTCTGTTGCACCTGTGGGTCCGCAACATGCATTCGCAATTGACCGAGGTCGACGCGTTGCAGCCCTTTAAGCTGGTGGGAAGGCAGGTCTTCTGGTAGACTCTCGATGGCAAGGTGTTTTGCTAGGAGAATTCGAATGAGACCTCTCCGAGCCTATGAACGATATAGTTAACGCACATGAGTTGGTGCGCCTTAGCCTAGTGGAAAGTGATATTGGAATTTACTGGACACGTGATATTATCCCAGATAATCAGACCGAACAAACGCATATACCTTCATCAGTGGAACAACAACAACAAAACTTACGGATTGACCAGGAGGATTCATATTTATTGTGGGGCGAGTGCATGGTGCGACGAACATTCACGGCACATTTACGCGATTGGCTGCGGGAATCGCATTGTATTGTTCATTTTTTGGTTTGTTTTCAGTTCTCCAAGGTCAACATAGTGACTGTGTGGTGCACATACAAATTCGCTTTTCACTTCTGTTTGAATGGGAACTGGGGAAAGGCTTTTTATACTTTGGCAAGATATCACGCAGCATAAGGTCACGCATTCGTACGGCGCTGAACTTTCGCATGCCGCAATATGTTCAGCAGCTTTGGACTTGGACGCGAGGACGCTTCTGGCTGAGTGTCATCAACAAAGAATTCCCATGTCTATATATCTATATTTTTTCATTTTGCGAGCATGCTTTCTTCAATCAGCTTTATTTTTTTCTGTTTTGTCGCGACCTGTCAGACATGCGTCATTTTGCATGCGAGCGAGCAGTGGTGCGTCACTTTTGAAACGACGGTCAGCCTTTTGTTTAGAACGCAGGTGCAAGCTATCCGCCCAGCTATCCCTTGTTTCGTCAGGATGAATCAAATAACTTGTCAAATGTCTCTACGCGCAGTCCTCTAATTTTATTGTCTTTTTTTTCCCGTCGCCGTAGGTGCTGTGGTGTAATTCATCCGACTGAAACTATGTGTCCCCTCCGCCCCCTCCCCCTCTTTTTTTTTTTCGCTCACGCGTTGTAGTTGCTCAAATTCCACGCAAACATCAGACTAATTCGACATGTGTTTGTAGTTACTTTCTAAGATAGCCGCACATAACGTTATAGATTTGCGACAAAAAAATGGCCAGGCTTAGCTTGGTTAAGCCAAGAATGCGTTGCATATTGCGCGAGATGGGGCCCAGCTTTTCCTCCGGCTGTCGTGACGTCACGTCACGTGGTTGCGCTAAAGGTCAATGGTGACTGCCCGGCCGCGCCCAAGGGCTTAACTGAGTGATTGCAATATGCAACGCATAAAAACAGAAGCAACTTAATAACAAACATAGCAAACTTAAGAGAATAGACCCGCATATGAGACGCGCAGCAATGAACAATGGCTCATAACCTCAATGGTGGCTGCCCGGCCGCGCCCAAGGGCTGAACTGAGTGATAGCAATATGGAACGCATAAAAGAAGTGATTGGTGCTTCAGGTATCAGCGTTGATGCACAAATTCGTATACATGGCAGGATGACACACGGTCCAAACCCCGAGATTGCATAACAGAAGATTGCCGATACGGCTTAATAATAGCAGCGCATATCATACAGCGCAATGTGCTTTACGGCACTGAGGTATGCGTATAGCACCGCTCAATTTAATTCTATGGCCTTTCGCTCTAGTAGTACAATGGGTCACTACAAGGACACGTCTGCATAAATGTAGATGCTTGCTCAAGAGCATGGACGTCTAATTTTTTTTTTAAGTGTGGTGCAGAGAAGCGACACCTAAAGTGCGTCGAAATTCAATAGACAAGGAAGGAAAAGTATAACTTGAACGAACACCAATGTACTTGAGGACCCCTGTTGTAAAATTGTAAAATTTCGTTCAAGGGAAAAGCACATGAACTATTCGTTCAAGCGGTGTTCGCTCAACTGGTACTCCACTATGCTGAAACTTGTCTGAGGTGTCCAGAGCTATAACATTCTGCATGACCATCATATACCTTGTCACTTGGACTTGTCAACAAGTCTACGAGCACTTGTTATGGGAAATGCTGCAACGAAAACGAAATAACCTTGAAGAAGTAAAAAGAATTCCGACACGTGAATTTTGCGATATGCATGCCTCCTGCTTCGTACGAAGTGGCCGACTGAAGCTAGAGGCGAAGCTCATTTATAAGCGTTGTAGCGTTACGACACCTTGAATTGAGGACGTCTGTGAATTCGCGTTGGAACAATAAAGACCACGCAATTTCGACTATCCCAATCGTTCGCTTACTAAATTTAGACGCTGATTATTACGGCGGTGCATTCCTCCACAGCGATGACGCTGACTTTCACGACTCTATGCTTTCTCGCGAATGTGGATGTTAAAAAAAGCCACGAGGATGTTAAAAAATATATATATAGGGGGGAGGGGGGGGGGGGAGGGGATGCCGATCTCGGAAGACGCACACTTTCAGACATTCAGCAGATGACGCTCTCTTCGCTAGCGCTGCTACCCGCTTTGCTCCCGGCGCGCCCGGCGGGCGAGAGTACCCAAGCGAGCACCTTTGGCAAGTGCTCTCATCGGGTTTCCGCAGAGGTTTTTCGACTTTGGTCTTGTTTTGCTGTTTCCTTCTCCGCCTTTTTAGCCCCGATTATCGGATCTCAGAGAAACCTGTGCGTGTATGCGGTTCGCTGGCCGCCCGTCCCGCCGCCAAGTCCGTTCGTATGCTTTCCGCTTTCTACCTGTTCTTTTTCTGCTCTTGTGCGGCTGCCTATTCTCGAACCGGGCAAATGTTTTACGCTGGGCGCTACCGTCCGATTCTCCCAGATGACTGCTTTATATAGAAAGTGCTGGGCCCTACGTGAACGAGGTAGGCCTGGCTCGCCGACTCTCATGTGCTACTGTGCGTGAAACACTACGTTCATACCCGGCCCCGTCTACTACTAGTGTGTCGCGATCGTAAGTGCCCGACCCCGACGTTCGCCCTCGGAAACGATCGTCCAGCAAGCGAAAGACCGCCGCTCTCCTCGGTGGGCTCCGAAGAATTCTGCTGGCTCGTCGCAATGGAAACTAGCCGGACGGAGCTGTTCATGTGCTTCGCTTGAACTTCACCTTTCCTGTGGGATTTTCGAAGTGCAACCGCTGCAGTTTCTGCGGCAGGATTTTCACAAGATGTCTTTCGTTCGTGTCGTGACCATGGCTTTGTCGTGCGTGTGCACATATACTCGCTGCTGTGCAGTCTGCAAATGACTTTGCGTGTGTCGCAGGGTTAATGGTTGTCTACCGAAAGGATTCCGCCAAGGTAAGCAAATTAACCGGCCTTTGAGTGCTGCGACAAAATGCGACTTCGGAGAATTTGGAGAGATCTCGCTTCGAGATAGGCCCGTCGTGAGCTGCGTCAGCACGAATTCGCTTCGGCAGATGGCCTAAATGGAATCGCAATGCAAAATTTTCCTTTGGTTCTTCTTTTTTAACTTCAAAGTTTCTTTCGTAGCAGCCATGGCGGCAGAACTGATTCTGGTTGCTTGGGCGGAGCGCTGTCAAATTCGATGTGCAAATAGAGCCGAACCGGGCAATGAACCGTGGCTTGCGGAAGGCTTGACACTGCCTGCGGCCATCGAGTGCGTAGCCCGGTGCGGTTTCGTAAGTTCTTCCATCTCAACATGTATTGCGTTTTAGTGAATTCGGTGAGCTTGTATCATTGCGAACTGGAACCGATCTCTGGTTCGCGGTTGCGAAGCGTCTTGCTTCAAGGGCGTGTGGTATGTGCTTGCAGCCTTGACGTACGTTTGACTCCGTTTGGCGTCACTACTTGTGTTGGGACAAGCAGTGATGCACGTATCCGCCCAACCATTGCTTGGAGACCATAATACGGATGTGCTGAGCCGTCTTCAGCCGGCTTCGTACAGCGGACCGAATCTCAGTGGTGGTTGGCCGGCTACGTAGCTTGCTTTATATAGTGTCGTTGCAATTCGATTTCCGGAAACTATGTGTATTTAAAACGCGTATCACTCAAATCAAACATCTTCATTGACGGCTTCAGCGCAGGGCGTATCATGCACATCAAGGTGGGACCGGTTTTCACATATCGGCGATTTGCCATTTCCAATCATCTGATTCCCATTTTGGTGTTAATCATTGGCGACAGTGCTTCGTTTTCTGTGCGATGTGCTTTTAGTTGTCGACACGCCACTCTGTGTTGTCACTCTTCTGCACATTGTGGTAATGGTCGTTGCATCATGTGAAGGAACTGCATGCATAATGACTGAACTGTAATCATGCCAGCAGCAGTGCAACATTACACAGCAAGCATATTTACTTATCGGTCCCATCATGGCTGAAGCCAAACCTTTTCTGTAGTGTACAGCAATGGGGCAATCTTGGTCTCATCAGTGCATCTATCAGGAAGCCATAAGAACTAGATGAAGGAAGGGAGCGGGTGGTTTATTTTTCCGGTATCAACCTTGAAGTCTGACAGGGGCTCGATTATACGTACATCATGAGCACTAGCTACACTCGTGATATGCTCTTGGTAGTTTGTCAAACCTTTTATTGTTCAAGATTGAAGTATGTAATTTAAATGATGGCTTGATATTTCTGTGAGAAGTGTTGCCTCCAAGCAGTTATTAATCATGGTGCAAGCGATACACTGCAGGGCAGCACCTTTTTCGATGCTGCTTTCCATTGTAATATGCAATTCCCTTTGTAATCTCACATATATGGCATTATGATGTACTGGTTTAGACTGTTTTCTTCGCTTGTTATGATTCACTTTGATGGAAAAAGAAGAGGGGTAAACACGCACACAGACCCACAAAGACCAGTGCTTCACTTGCATAAAATATTTATATTGGAATGGCAAGCAATATGAATGAAACCATAATCATGCATACTACAGCAAGAAATAACTTTCTGGCATAAACTTTGAAATGTGAGAATAAGAAACAATACATCAAAGGTGGCTGCATTGTGATTAATCGAAGTTTTGTTCAAATGACTATTCCAATGTTTTTCAGAAAGAATGCTATGGAGGGTGCTGGTGCTGTTGTAGGTCATTCTTGCCATGCTCTTCTGATCTCATGTAGTTTAAGTAGAGTTCCTTCCCAAATCTTGCCGGCATGCACTCCTGTGTGCACTCTACAATTATGTACAAATAGGCACACCTTCATAAGTTCAGAAAAAGAAAAAAGGATACACAGGCACGACTGAAAACAGCAAAGCATCTGCGCTGTTCTCAGTTCTGGCTGTCTTTTTCTTTAACTGAGGTTTTTAACGCACGAAAAGGCACGAGAGACAGAGGCAAGAGGCGGACACAGTGCTAACTTCCAACAATTGTTTTATTCTAGGAAGCGGTACACATATATATAGGTAACAGACAACAGCGTACGCATGCGCATAGGTACTGGTTTCTAGTCAAATGAGACAGCAACGACACATGTGTAATGGAAAGCTAAGAGGATATCGAAGATGAAAAAATGACCATGCGTAGCCAAAATATTTTTGTAATTGCAAGATTAAAATGTCCCACCCTCTGTGTCACATTTAAAAAATCAAATTCTTTTTTTGAACGATCGATTGAAGGCGCGCTAACACAAGCGTTCCACAAACTAGCGATCTTCGCTGCTTCAATAATCTCGCATGTTGTTTGCGTTGGGCTTCTTCCTATCACAGTGCACTGTTTATAAATGGGTCTGCACCATGCTTCCTGCAGTGAAAAGCCAGTTGCCCCACTCCTGCAGTTCATACATTATTTGTGTGTTCACGCAACCTATCATTTACGCACCTTCCCATTTGGCGAATGTATTTTTTGCTGCACGACAGGGGCAGTTCATACACGATATTGTTCTTACAAAGAACGTAGCATTCCTTGTGATTTGTCCAGCAACTGGGCTTTTCAGAACCACAGTAGCTGGCCTTGCACAAGTTGGACAGCTTGATTGGTGCTGAATGGATGACGCTTACATTTGCGTTATTGCCAATCTTCTTCAGTCTGTGCGAGATATCGTGGATGTACAGTATTATTGCATGTTTCAGCTTCACTCGCACAATTTCCAGTGAAGTAAACTGCTCATCCTGTCGCCCGCGTTTTGCGGTCTTAAGGAGACCTTCGGCCACAGCTGTGATATACTGCGGAAAACCAGCCTGTTTCAGGTGATTCACTTGCGCCAGAAAACTGGACAAACACTTGTGAGGACATGAGCGGCGAAGCACATTCATTAGGGTTGATTTTGCGATGCCCCTCTTAACCAACTTAGAGAGGCCCAATGAAAATGGCAGTAGTGGGTTATTCGCCCTTGGTTCATATGCCCAGCACACCTGGTGTCCCTCAAAAAACATTCTTATATCGAGGAATCGCAAAGTACCATCCTGTGGCGTTTCATGCGTAACAGCGAGCGGTTGTAAACACTTGTTGAAAAGATCTAGAACTTGCGTGACATCAAGACAAACCTCCCCGCTAGGACTTGGATCGAGAAGCACAAGGTAGTCGTCAGTGTGCCCTATACACCTTTTTTACATTTGAGTTTTCTAATCTGGCATCCAGTATCCTGTTTAGGCGAGCAAGATAAAGGTCACCTAAAATTGGCGCAATACAGGAACCAATGCAGATTCCTTGTTTTTGCAGATAAAAACTTCCATCCCACTTGGAGAACAGCGAGCGCAGGTACATGGACAATAGTTCAAGAAAACCCTGTGTAGATATGCATATGGTGTTTACAAACTTCAGTTCATCGTAAACATCAATAGCCTCTTGAACACATACTAATAACTCATCATGTGGCAGTGAATAATATAGATCTTTTACATCTACAGAGAAAGCTTTCAAATTACTGCCTACATGCGTCGTCAGGTAACCTATTACTTTTTCTGAGTTCTTGGTCAGAAAAGGATCATTCATTGCTAGCAATTTCAACTTGCCTTGAAGAAAAAGGCCTACTGAGTTTTGCCAAGTTCCACCTTCTGACACTGAGCGCTGTGTCCCCGTCTTGCCTCTGTCTCTCGTCCCTTTTCGTGCGCTAAAAACCACAGTTACGGAATACCAACATACCCTAACATACGCTCTTTCATGTCTTTTTCTGTACTCTGTTAATTTATGAAGCATAAATAAACAACTTGCCCTACAAGTACTTCTTGGTGATATGTTCAACCCACATTATAAGAAAATCGGTTTGTGATATCTTATATTCGTTATGAGCATATGTGTTCCATGCTTTCATTGGCAGGGAACATTTTAGATTTACGTTGTTATACCTGATATTTTTTTTTACCTAGGTTCACTACAGTTGAACCCGGATATATTGAACCCACATGTATATAAAGAATTATATTGAATGAACAGCTTCAATATCCCCTTAAATATTTGTACAATATCTTTATTTTATATATCAACTTGCCTATGTATCGAACTTTACTGATCCCCTTCAGATTCAATATATATGGGTACGACTGTGTATTGAGGCTCAATTGTACACACTTGCGAATTCCAATGAATGGTATTGGAAGCAGTTTGCTCAACAGGAAATAATGGGGACAATATCACTGGGATACAGGAAGAAAAAGAAAATGTTTATAACAAAAAATATAAAGATCACATCAGCAGCTTTGTCTTCTTGCTTCAAATTTGCACCAGTTGGGGACCTCCTTAATCCAGGATACCATCGGACTTCATTGCTTGCTGGTTCCGTGACACCACCTGTTGCTGGTGCAAACGTAAAGCCATGTTATGGGCTCTCTCACACAGGTGGAGACCGAGATCACAGCCACCACGGCTACCCCGGCTGAAAACGAGTCGGTGACGGCATCGGATGAAGCCGATACCATGAAGGCTGGTGTCCTGCCCGGGGACGTGACTCCGCCCACTCTAGTAGGGGGTGGGGCACCCCCGCAGCAGGCACTAGTGTTCTCACCGGCTGACGTGCCACTGCCCAAGTCCGGGGTGCCGCGAGCCATTCTGACTTGTCGGCCTAACTCGCACCCATTTCCGGAGCGAGTGCTCAACCTCGACCAGCCTGCCAAGGTTGGCCGTTCAGTGGCCCGGTGCCGGCAGGCACCCAACAATGCCATTTTCGACTGCAAGGTGCTCTCGCGAAACCATGCCCTTCTTTGGTATGAAAATGGAAAAGTGAGTGCCTCAACTTCTCATCTTGCTACTGTCTTGAAAAGGTGTAAATGGCAGAAATTTAAATATTTTTTCAACTTTAATGCTTACACAGATTTCTGGGCATTAAATGTTAGTGTTGTTCATTTGTTCATCCAATTCCTGCAGCGCCCTTCATTTTCTTTGAGGGTGAGTTGAACTTTTCCATGTGGTATTTGTAACCATCCAAATTGAAAACATCTCATCTTGTGTGACAATGCTCTGAATGTTAAGAGCAAACGATATCGCATCCCATACCACCCTCCTGCACACCTAGCAAAATCGGAGAATCATGCCATCTTCAACCACTATGAGAAAAATACCGTTGCCATTCTATGTGCACAGCGTGTTTCAACAGGCAGCCTTCTCTGCTGTTGCACAGTGAAAGCTTCTTTGCTTTCTTCTCAGGGAGACACATAGGACATTGTCACAAGAGGCAGTGGAGTACAGAAAAACAAGGAGCAAGTAGAACTATGTATATTGTCAGCGTCACTGCAGTTTCATTTTGCTAGGCCTTCATGTTTTGTCAGAGAAGCCAGCACTTGCCACTGCTTTAGTAGATTAGTTTATGCCACTTAGAAATAATCTTTTTGAAGCCAAAGTGTACGCTGGCTTAGGTTAACTTCAGTGACAATTTTGCTGAGGTATTTTCTCTTGCAAAGCTACTTATTTGCTTCAGGAACTACTGTAGACCAGCAAGCAGCAGTGGTTAGCACAGCGAAGGTTATGCTCTTGGTTTAAGCTGAGGCTCACAAGTATCACTTGCTGCATCATAAAATTGGCGCACATATCATGAACAGCAGTATTGTACACGTGTGTTACTATTGCATAACACTTTTATGCTTGAGCTCTCTTATAAGGGTTAATGATGCACTCTTCTTGTAGCCACTATGTTACTGTTACTGAAGGGAGATGGAGAACCATGCCTATGAAACAATACTGAGTGCTGCAGTTGCATATGGACATAAAGCTTTGAAGTCACGTGGGCCTTTACAAAGTGCAGAGGGACCATTATTATCTCACTTTGCATGCACCTTTCAATATGTTGAGTGGCATTGACATTTGTTGCTTAGAATGAATGACTTGGTAAGGAGGATTTTTGTTGAGGTATTACTGTTAAATCTTCACTTGTGTTTACGTCTTCAGCATTTTTAATTGTCCTTATTCTGACCATATTACACTTCACATAATTGATTGGTAAAGTTTGTAATTGGTTTAGGACCTTAGTCTTTCATCTAGTTAATGAAACACAATGATGTTGCACCACTAGCTTTAACAGAACTAGCACACTGATGATGACAATGCATTTTGACTCGGCTCATTTCCTCACACAACCACCAAGTGTGCTGGGGAAAGTTATTCATGAAGCATGCTATTTTAGTTTTGAAAAATATGGAATTGATGTTGATCATTTCTCTAAAAGATAGTTTAACCCTTAAACTACCAAGTCAGCTGTACTCATCCTGGGTAGGTATTTCTACCAGTGTTGGCAATGGCAAGTTCTACTTGTCCAGGTTCTTCTGCTTGGTTTGCCAGATATGAATAGCACTTGTCAACTCGGTACACATGTGCATTTGAGTTTCAGTAGCTTAACAAATTTTTTGATACTTTCGATTCCTTCTGTTAACGTATGCTGTGATAGTTACACGTGAACCTTGCACATGTGCTATAGAAACATCCTTTTGAGGTGTTTTTGTTTAAAGAGAAGAAGTGTTTGATTAATATTTTGAATGAGCATGAGGGAGAAACTGCATATGTAAAATATTTTTCTAAAATCTGGATGTAATGTTGCGCAAATTGCTGCAATACAGAAATAATAGATTTGTCGTACCTCCTTACGAAAGAACATTGACATATAATGGATTGAGGGTCTCCTTGCTATAATCAAATGTGGCCGTAATGTGTTTCTGGTTTTGCACTAAATAGCATTTGCAGTTTTGAACCCCGCAGGAGCATCTGCGTCAGCAGGCATTTGGTGTGTGTTGCGACACCACGTACCCAAGCACATGAGAGTTGCACCCTCACGCGTGTAGCCATGGGTGGCTTAGCCATGTCCAGGAAAAGTGGGATCCCGGGGGTTGAGCTGATGACAGGTGTTCGGACCGTTAATGCAGAGGCAACATACCTCTTTGGCATCTGCTTCACCTTGACGGCACCTTGACGGACTGACCCATTCCGGGGAAAGGAGTAGTTGCCTTTTCCTATCTCTCTCTCCCTCCAGCATTCATCTTTCTCTCACTTTCAATCTTTCCTGTCTTCTCCTGGCTTCCCTTTACTTCTGCCTTTTCCAGACAGCAAGGGTTAATCTTGTGTGAATAGCTAACCTAGGTTATTTCATATTTGGTTATAGTGATAACGTCTAGCTGGCATTTGCAGAACCTGTTTTTACAGTCCCTGTAGCATCCCCTTGTAGGGCTCTACTGTGGGTGGGTGGCGTTATTGGCAAAAACTGCGCATTCCTTTATGGTTAGTTCCTTCCCCTCACTTCCTGATTGCCCTAAGAAAAGATGTGCGCCAAAGATGTATTCAAGTTCTTTGGATGTTGAAGACCCAACTTCTCACAATTCCACATCATCCGCTCAGAAAAATCGGATAAACAAGTACAAACAATCTCCCCATTTCTAGTTTCCAAGTCTCTAACTGAGGCTCTTGGAGCAAGCTACAAAGCATCAGGGATGGCAAGTGGTCATCTCCTCTTTGAGCTCCATGATCAGAAACAGTACAAAAAGTTGCCCAGTCTAGTGTCATCTGGGGAAATTCAAGGGACAGTCACTCCCCCCCACACTGCACTAGGAACAACACCCGTGGCATTGTCTTGGATGATGATTTGCTCAAGCTGACTGAGGCTGAACTCTCGGAGGGCTTAGTGAGCAGAATGTTATCAATGTCAAAAGAATTAAGGTGAGGCGGGAGAAATCCAGGCTATGCACCTTATACTCGCCTTCGGCTCAAGGCTCCTGCGTGCGTCCATCGAGTCCAGGTACATCAAGCTTCATGTCACGCCATACGTGCCAAATCCCGTCCGATGTTTCAAATCCCAGTGTTTCAGCCACAGTTCACAGAGTTGCCAAGGCCACCAAACTTCTGTGCAATGCAGTGCGCATGAGCGCACCTCTGAATCTTGCGAGAACTTTCTCCAGTGTGTAAACTGGGATGGGAAGCACGCCGTGTACTCGCAATCTTTTCCATCCTGGAAAAAAGAAAAAGAAATTGTGATGATGAAAGTAAAAGGATATTTAATTTTAAAGAAGCATGCAGGCGGGTATCCTACCTGCCAAAGAACACATTTGCCAATGTGTTGTCTTGGCGCGGCGACGCAACAGCTTCTGCCGGCGACGCCATCAAGCCCCCAGGCAACTACAGCTAGCGCTGTTCTGCCCCTCCAGAAGAAGGCACCGTTGTCCTCAGGGCCAATGGCCTCAAAGGTAGTTGCCGACAAGTCTGTAGCTTGTCAACAAGACGCCCTTCAGACACCCTTTAAGGCGGTGCCGGTTCGGGATGTCGTTTTTAATCGCCGTGTCCTGCATATATACCCTCTATCATCTCGGAAAACTCAATTTCCATAACCTCATTGATCAGCTTCCAGACCTCTACATAGTCGTGATTTTAATGCCCATAACACGTATATGGGGAGACTCGCGATGCGACGCTAGAGGTCGATTCATTGAAAATTTTCTACTCACCTCTAGTGCCTGCCTGTTTAATAAGATGGAGCTGACTTATTACAGTGTCCAACACAACAGTTATTCATCTAACAATTGGCTCTTCTCTTGTGCCTCGCTTGGAATGTAATGTCATCAATAATCTGTACGGAAGTAACCACATTGCTGCAACGTTAAATCTGATAACACTATATGAAACCCCCTCCCCAAATACCTCGATGGAAATTAGCACCGGCGGACTGGGCACATTTTAATGAATCAACTTATCTACCACGAGATTTATAAATGATTTTAATATAGATGATGCCATTGTACATATTACTACGTTGATTATTGATGCAGGCAAAAAGTTTATACCGCAAACAAATGGTGGTTCACTTACAAGACGTGTTCCCTGGTGAAACGAAGACCGTAGAGAGGCACGAAAGAGGCAGAATAAAACATGAGGCGTATTGCGCAGATCGCCAAGTGCCGAAAGTATAATTCAGTTTAAAAACATTAAATCACAGGGAAGGTGGAAACGATGTCAGGCAAAGAGAAAGCTGGGAGAGGTTCCTCTCGGGTATTATTCATACACTCAGGAGGACTAAGTGTGGAATGACTTAAGAAAGCTAAATGGGCAACAAATCCATCCATTGCCTCTGGTGGACGACCAAGAAAATACCTTGCTAGAGCAGGCAGACTATCTTGGGGAGCACTTTGAGCCTGTGTTGAACTCAATCCATTATTCTCAATCCTTCCTTAAATACAAACAAACAGAAGAACGTAAGCCAGTTTTACGTAAATGCAGACAGAACGAATTGTAAAACTTGCCTTTCAGCATTGCCGAGTTTAGAGCTGCCTTGATCACATGCAAGAGCTCTGCACTGGGACCTGACAGTCATGTGTGACATGATGAGAAACTTACACACTGGTACACAAACTACACTACTCGCACTTTTCAACACTACTTGTGCTGCTGGATGCCTTTGATCCACATGAAAATAAGCGATTGTGGTCCCTGTTTTGAAACAGGTCCCTTCCTTGGTGGCATGTTATCGTCCAATAGCTCTTACAAGTTGCCTGTGTAAGGTTTTTAAAGAGATGATTAATCGTAGAATCATTTTCTTGAACTCAACAATATGCTTGATCCCTATGAGTGTGGCTTCAGACAAGGGCAGTCCACAACCGATCATATTGTGTGCATTGAAGGATATATTCGCGGTGCATTTGTACATGCATTTATTCTTATCCATATTCCTTAATATGGAGAAGGCATCTGACACAACATGGCGTTATGGGATCTTTCGAGACTTGTGGGGAATAGGCATCCTTGGAGCTATGCTAAACATAATAAATATCTATTTGTCGAATCGTATCTTCTGCGTTAAAATTGGCAATGTATTGTCGCGACCTTTTATAGAAGAAGCTGGTGTACCCCAGGGAGGCGTGCTTATCTGCTTGCTCTTTATCGTGATGATGAACACGCCTCATTCTTCATTACCACCAGCAATTTTTTATTCCGTCTATGTGGATGACATTCAAATATGCTTCAAATCCTGTAACCTCGCAGTATGGGAGAGACAGGCACAGCAGAGCTTGAACAAAGTGTCCAAGTGGGCATACAAAAATGGATGTGAAATCAACCCCCACAAAAGTTATTGTGTTCTTTTCACAAGAAAGAATCGCCTGGTTCCAGATCCTTGTATAGAACTGTGTGGACAACAAATACTTCTCAACAAAGAGCATACATTTCTAGGTATTATACATGACTTCAAGCTTACTTTCATTCCACATATAAAATATCTTAAAGCAAAATGTCTAAAAACAATGAAGTTACGGAAAATTCTATCCCACATAGCATGGGGTAGAGACGGGAAGTGCTTGATGAATCTTTATAAGAGCCTAATTCGATAACGATTGGACTATGGTGCCATCGTATATAGCTCTGCCGCCCCGAGCACGCTGAAGATGCTAGATCCAGTCCACCACCTAGGTATCCACTTAGCCACTGGCGCTTTTAGAACAAGCCCTCTTGAAAGCTCATACATCAAATCAAATGAGTGGTCACTACATCTGCAGAGAACTGCATCCAAGAACAAGTATCCTTACTGCTGAGGCCTATCCACTATATTCGGCTGTGAAGCATATAAGAAAATCAACTCCAAAAAGCAGTTACATATACAGACTCCCTAAGTGTTGTGAAAGCCTTTATGTCACTTTCTAAGCACAAAAATCCCGTACTTATTGAGCTCTATTCCGATCTGTGTAAAGCGTATCTATCAAACCATAATGTCATTCTATGCTTTGTGCCTGGCGATAGGGGCATCGAGGGTGACGTTCTGGTGGACCAGATGGCCACGTCAATTGCATCGTATGCTGTTAATCCTAATCCTGCTGTCCCTGATGCAGATCTGAAGCCCTTCTTACGAAAGAAACTGCGAAACCATTGGCAACGCATGTGGGATGCAGAAACAAATGAGCTGCACGTGATAAAGCCACAGTTAGGTTTTTTGCCCTCCTTAATAACCAAATCATGGCGAACAGATGTCCTATTCTGTCACCTCAGAATAAGAGACACGTTTGGCATGCATAATTTTCTACTTACTGGAAATTACCTCCAACTTGTTGTAGATGTGGTGAGAGGCTGACCATCTCCCACATCCTCCTTTAATGTTGAGAAGCCAAAGCTGAGAGAAAGAAACATCTTCTTCCTGCATACCACTATTGTGTCCCTCTTCACACGGCTATGTTTTTTGCTAAAGAACTGCTTTTTAACAATAAAGCAGTCCTCATTTTCTTGAGTGATGTGCTACACATTATAAGCCCATTAAATTTGTAGTGCATCCTCTTTCCAGGGGACAATGCTGTTATAGTCTTGTAAAGCGCATGCCTCTAGGCCCCTGTGTTTCATTTGTGTTTCATGGCCTCTAATGAGGCAGTAGTGCTCTAGCCAATTTTGGAATCTGGCATATTTTGTATATCGTAACATTCTTTTGCAATGCATCTTAATGCTCATTGTACCCGTCATTTGTCATTGCCATAATCTTACTACGCATAGGTTTTAAGTGCACTTTAGAACGACTATTTTGAGGCCCCTTTACAGCCATGTCACAACGACTTAATAGAAATCTTAAAGGGCCCCTGAAACGGTTCGGACAAATTTTGTAGACGCGTAGGGTACAGCTTAAGTAGAACATTCGCACCACAATTTAAGTGAAGCGTTGCGTATTAATGGAGCTACAAGCGATTAGAAGTTACCCTCCTCCCCAGCCACGCTTTTCCTCCTCAACTCGTTCGCCGAGCGAGCGGGGCTAAGCTCCGCCTTCACTGGTCCTGCGTCACGATGCGACGTCACATCGTCCACTTCCGGTTGTTTTGAAGCCCGCCCCCGCCCGCGCGAAACCTCTCCGCTAGCCGCTTGGCTGTCGACCCCAAGCGAGAGCTATCGAAGCAGCGTGCGTTGCCAGCATTCTGTCGTAGCGCCGAACGTGTCTGGTATTCCGTTAACCATAGGCAAGCTGGTCATTTTGGCAAATGACTGGAGGCATAAACTCAAGCTGATGAAGGAACTTTGGCGGAGACGTACGTGAGCGGTCTGATTGGTCTGCACGGTCCAGACACTTGTTGGCGCAGCGCTTAACCAGCCAAACAAAGCGCTAATATTGCTCTAACCAAGTGTAAAACATTTTAAACATTTATAAAAACAACGTGTTGATGATTGCACTCCTGCGAAAAATACGCACCGGCAGCCAAGAAGAATACGCTTCGTTGCTGCTACTGTGTATGGTTGAGTTCTATGCCACCAGGTGGCTGCACCGTGCAGACCATTCACATTTGCCCTTGTGCTCATCTCGGCTCATCCCGTTACGGCACAGTCAAGCGGCCAGACCCTGTCCCCTTGCGCTTATGTTTGCCCTAATATGGGACTCGCGAAACGCTATTGCGTTAGTAATCTTCCGGTGTAAAGTGACGGCCACAAACGCGCATATCCTGGTGCTGATCGTATAGCGGCAGTCCGATGCGCAGCAGCCAGTTCGCTCGTACGCTGCCTTGCAGAGGGACACGATGTCGCAGCTTGACATATTGCCAGTTGCTACGTTTGCAGTCCACGAGGCAACAAAGTCGAATCATAGTGCTCGCGAAAAGACTGAGACTAACTCTGACCGCGGAGCTCTCGTCAAAATGGAGTACGTTGTAACACAAGCAGACGATACTTGCTGTGTGCCGGAAGTACTTAAGTGTACTGAAAAATTGTTCTTGTGCATTCTCTTTATGCTACTTTCTTTTTATAAAAACAAATTAACTAACATTCAAACTATGACGAAGATCATTTGTTTACCATAAAGTTGGAAAAATTATCGATCACGCGCCCTGGTCAGCCAATCGGATAGCTCACCCCACTGACGTCATATGGGTTATTTCGGTCATATGGGTAGGGGCGGCTTAAAATTCCGCCGAGTAGTGCGCTGCGATCGGCAGCGATGTGCATTTTTAAAACCTTATAATAAATTACACGCTTTACGCAGAGCACTTAGATGTGTCAATTAATGATCAGAAGGACCTACTCTAACGACTCAGTACGTTTGTAGAAAATCGTCAAAAGCGTTTCAGGGTCCCTTTAACTCCACCACAAACTTGTTTACACTGGCATGGCACTCTTTGGCCATACCTGTTCCTTATGCCACTAAACACCACAGATTCATTCATTCATTCATTCATTCATTCATTCATTCATTCAATTTTGAACTGTGATCTCTTGTCTTTTATAGTGCATTTCTACTGCTTGAAAGATTCTGCATCTGAAAAAGTTTCATGAATCCGTATCTCATGTTTATTGTCTATTCCTGCCACATACTGTTCAATCAACCACCTTGTCGAGTTACAAAGATCAGAGGCTTTGTTTTAGCAACTTCCGCCTCCTTTTGGAAAAATAAACTGATTTAATTTCATTTGATTTGATACAAGGAGCCTCCAGGAGACACATACAGCCTTTCCTGTAAAGCTCTTTTTTTCTGGCCTTTGTAATCTTTCTAGAATAAATGTTACTTTATTGTCATATTTTCAGTTTTATCTGCAAGACACCAAAAGCAGCAATGGCACTTTCGTCAACAACCAGCGCCTAAGCAAAGGTTCTGAGGAGTCGCCGGCACAGGAAGTCTGCTCCGGTGACATTGTACAGTTCGGTGTTGATGTGGTGGAGAACTCTAGGAAAGGTGAGGTTTCTTTTGAAACAAGTTCCTGAAGGAAAAAAAAACATTTTTATATTATAATACTTGAACATCATCTTCCACATTTTAATGCCTGGTAATTGCATGTAACAAGACTTGTGAAGCTCATTATATGTTTGTTCTAGTGACGCACACATATAATGTTTTACATGTGATACAACTCTCATCAGTCCTGCTTGTGTTGCAGCCGCTATTACTCTGTGGTTCATCCCTTTTACACACATAACTTGATATCTCAAATGACTTATTGGTGCATGCATGGAAGGGACCTCGAATGACATTGTGTGCAGATTAGTGAAACAATGATCATTTGAACGAGGATTATTTGGTACTGATATAGGCCCTTTCACTATGCACCACTTCAGGATGGATGGCTGCATGAAAAAGCTATGGTGAGACAAAAATTATGCTTAAGGAGGACATCCTTGCTGGCTAGTTGGTTCATACTTGAATAAAGGTTATAACTGTGCAAAAAAACGAGGACAAGCAGAAGCAATGTGCGTTCATTGTGTTTTATGTGTTCCTTCCGCATGTCCTTATTTCTTCGCACAGTTTAACCTTCCTTCAAGAGTGCGATAACACAAGACTACACCAAACTGAAATTATTCAGAGTTCCGGACGTCAATATGATGTGGCTGTTTATGCAAATTAGGCGGGAACTCGCAGCATTTTCAGTCAGCCCAATCAGCAGCCTTCGTCTTTGGTGGAAGCATCTTTTGCTTCCTAAAGGGTCTGTATAGCAACTTCATTTTAGATAAAAGCACTTAATGAAGAGGCAATTGTGTGCTATTGAAATCAAAATTGTTTTGTAATATTTTGATGCAAGAATGAGTGACGTGCACTGCAAAGTAAATGCAAGTATTAGCATTTTTCTAGCCATAGCCCCACGTGTCGGTTCAGCATCCAATCCAGTTCGCTGTGTGCATGAAAGATTGCAGCTACATGAAAACACCTGATCGGTCCTGTGGCCCACATTTAGTGTACGTGTACCCGTGGCGTTGCCAAATTAGATGAAATCTCAGCATCTGAGATGTACGTTCACCCGAGAAGAATTTCAGAAGCGGTGGACATCATGGAAACCATGAAAGCGTAGTGCACGGTGAGTAAAAAACATAATTTTCTCTTGTGCTTAATGCTTGGACAGTAGCATCTGAACATCTGTAATGATCGCGTGATGTTTACTTTTTCTTCTATTCAAATAGGATACTCAAGGATCAATGAAGATTTGAAGGCAGTGCATCTCAACAAATAGCTGGTAAGCAAACATTTTTTGCGAACGATCATAATTATCTCCGAATGTAGGTAAACTGTGCAGTGATAAATTCCCCTTGCGCGCTTTAAAAATGCTTCTGCTGGATTTAGCTTGTATGGGAATATGTTGCAGTGTCTAACATCCATGGGAGAATGTTGCAGTGTCCTTTTTTATTTATCCTAATTTAGTGTTTGCTTTTTCAGTGGTTTGTGGCCAAGATTATTTTTCTGAGCTTTCACCTTTGATAATGATTTGGTAAATTTTCTCCATGGGAGAGCACAGAAATTCTTTATCCTGTTTCTTGATTTTATTTTAAAGGACCATCAACCGGCAACAGCCCCACAGGCCACCTCACCAACAGCAGCTGGAGGTTGCAGCCTGCGTGGCAGCAGCGGAGAAGATGCAGTACTTGCGGGAGGCGACTGCACTCATCCCAGGCACCCTACGCCAGGTCCTGGCTGCCATTGTGCATGGCCTTTGCGAGCCGCCTCAACTGTCATGGACTTGTGCTTTTTTTTTTTTACATGTAATCTTTTAGTGCAGCCTGCCTACAAGTGTAGCTTATCTTTCCATTCAGATTGATGCTGCGTTATTTGGCGGCGGTGCGAGCCTTGTAAAATATGTGCAGGCCGTGCATGACAGTGGCAATAAAAAACTGAGTGCCATGATGTCGCTTGAAACACACATGCACATGACTTCTTTTTATGTCGCATGAAGGGATGGTATGACTGTTTGCCGCACACAGGCACAGCCATACCAGTGGATTCGCAATCCAATTACTGGGCCTACAGCAACACACAATAGGTTGAACAAATGTGTATTGCTACTTCATAACTTTTTTAAATATATCATTTTCATGTGTAGTTTAACTAGTTATATTTGCCTTACAAGATTGTCCCAGTGAGAGAGTTATTGTAAACTGCATGTATAATTTTTTCACCTTTTTGCTTTGGTGTGCTTTTACTCTTCTTTTGTTGTGATGTTTTAATATATGCTGCTTTTCAGGGAACATACAGTGGAATCTCGGTAAACAAAAATTGCTTAAACGGAACTGCCTCTTAAATGGAACACCATCCTCATGGTTGGTTGGTTTTGTATTCATGCAATTGTATTCAGCTCTGCCTCTCAGTAAATGGTACTCCTGATAAACAGAACCAATTTTCCTGGTCCCTTGAGGTTCCGTTTAGAGTCCACTTTGTACACTATGCGATCGTTTTTATTTTGTAATTTCACTATACAGTAGCAGTTTTCCGCACACATCTACTATAGAAGCATTTAAATAGCTTGCTGTGATAACTGCTATTGAAATTCCCCATTAGCATTTTCATGCTGTATTTGTCAAGTTTGCATTTTCACATCTTTAGTGCCTATCTTTAGCCACAAGTGGCCGTATTATCAACTTCTTGTTAACAGCAAGTGCCTGTTACTTGTGATAGTTATTGTGATATTTGAGGTGTCCTTACCAGTGATAGCAATATGGCCTAGTCCCCATTGTAGTTAACAGTCTGTGATATACCTAGCGTAGCCATATATGTGACCGCTATTTTACACTTAAACTGCCAGGTTGTTCTAGTAGTTGTTTTTACAAGAAAGATAAGTAAAGTGCAAAGTGTTTTCTCACTTGTGTCCTTTAAAAGCATGTGGCTGCTGTTTCATGCTGGTGGTCGATCATATGGCAGTCATTGAACATGCTACCAACATGGTTAAGGCATAACAATCAAGACTCGCAACAGCTTTTGTACTGTGAAGTTGCTGGGTGAAGGTGAATGGTTGTGCCCAAATTTAAAAAAATAATTATGCTCATGTCAGATATTTGTGTGATTTCATATTTGCCAACTGTCCGTTTACAGTGTATAGGATCCTATGTAGTGCGATGTCACGCTGCGCTATTGTCAGCATGAAATCGGGCCCTGTGTACGTACAGCTGTGCATTGGTATGACCGTCGTTTACGTTTATTAAAGATGATGCCGACGGCGTGTTACTTGCTTTTATTTACACTGGGTACATGAATAAAGGATTTTCGACAAGGTTACAGCACTTTACATGAATTTCTACAAGTACATGTTCAATTCTACAACTATCTACAAATTAATTCTCTTCCAAGGGAGAATAATTGGTCTTTCAAAAAGGAGCTGTGCAGTGGCTCTATGACAGAACTGCGCAGGTGTGTGTGAACAGTACGCATGGTGAAGCAAAAAGTGTTGTGCTTTGCTACAGCCGAAACAGGTAGCGAGGAGACTAAGCCCGACATCCTCCCATGCACAGTGCAGATGTAGTCCATAGACATAGTATTAAGTCATCTGTCGCCACAAGGTTGAGTGAGTGAAGCATGGGTTATGTAATATATGCCTGCCATAGTGACAGTATAATAGAAGAATATACAGGCTGAGCACCTGACACTGCTGTGACCTGTACAGAACACAATAGCTGGTACATAGTAATATGCCAGTTTGTAGCATCCAGCAAAGTGGTTGCTTGGGAAAGTTGGTACTGCATTCTTTAGCGAACATTAGCACAAAAAAGAAAGTGGCAAGACACATGTGCTGTACTTCAAACTGCATATGTATAATAAATATTAATTTTGGCCACAGCACTTGCGTGTTGTCACTTTCTGTTCCGCACTGATATTCATTCAGAAATTTTAACGTCCCTTCAAGGGCTTATGTCATCTATGTAGTTCAACAATAACATAAGCGGTTTGGGCTTCAACATTCTGCGACGGTGCAAGCACACTTTAATGTATGCAGCCAAAATTGCAACTGTATCAAGTTTTCCCTATGCTCACTGAGAAGATGCTCACCAGTCTTGGCAATGTGTCCCTCCTGGAAACGACACACATCCGATGACGCCATGAATGCCGCCGTGTCGAAGGAACTCTTCCTTCATGGTCGCATTTTCCTCCGACATCCTCGAGAAGCGGACCCACTTGTTGTGGGTCCCGGCATTGATGATTGTCTCTGCCACACGTCACGCGCATTTGCTGACTGCAGGTTGGTTCATGTAAATGGTCTCCTCACTTCCTATTAAGGCCTGAGAACTTCCCATGGCAAAGAACTGCAATGCGCACAACACTTGTCGCTCCACTGACAGCTCTGTTGCTCGCACGCCTTCGAGTCCCTCTGCCACTTCGTCGCACAGCCACCGCACAGTTTCTTTATTCAGGCAAAAGTTCCGCCAAAACAGGTCCTCTGGCATGTCAAACATGTCCTCGGGCTCATTTCTCCCACACTTGAGCTGCCGAGCCGCCGCCGCTAGCACCAACAAGAAAGCAACCATTTTTTATTGTGAACGGAACAGAGCAGTCAAGTTATTCCAAGATATTGCCGGGTTTGTTTGGCATAATTAAGCATAATTAGCGCGTAAATGTCACTTCGTCATGTTAGTTTTCGAGGATTCCCGACATCGCTTGACAGACAGGCAAGAGGGGTGCGGCCTAAAAAATTTGTGCCAATCAGCGAGGGGTAATGGCGAATTTGAAATAAACAGATTGGAATAGTTTTGCACTAAACCGGCCCAACGTGTGCTTTAAGAGGTGGGAAGTTGTTCACACTGGTATTGTCTTATATTCATTGCACTAAGCCTGTATTTGACTTCATTGCATTGGTATTAATTTCTGCTGCTCAGAATGAATATTGCACAACTTTGCAGCATGCATTTACACAATTCTGCATTTTAGAGCACAGTTTCTGCCCATTCCTGCGGTGTGTGGCGGCGGCATAACTGAGTAAATGAGCACAGCGAAAGATGAAAGAGCGAACTCGGAGCGGGATTTGAAAAATGTGAGCTGCGAACAGCAGAGACCAACAAGAGCAGTCCCTTCAGTGACCTGTGTGAGGGAAACTGGTGTTATGTGGACCCACCCAACCGCTCGATGTGTACTTGTAACTGGTCTCAGCCAGACCACTCATTTCGGGCTATTGTCTGCTCTCACTCACACTTGTTTGGTTTCCATGGTTTGGTCTTGTTTGCGCTCATAACGATTGTGATCGTATGCGATTGTTTTGTAATCTTATTGTATAGCTGACATGAATTGCATAGTACTTTCTGGAAGCCACGTGGCACCAGCAATTGCACTGGAACACTCAACGAGTCATGTATAAAAGATGAGGCGCTTGACCTTTTACAAGATTTTCGACGATCGCTGACACTGCTACACGTCTCTCTCAAACTCCTTGCCTCAATATATCGCGAAATTAAAATGCGTATAGAGCTGCGCTGAAATTTGGCATTAGGGAGTACTGTGGTCATTTGTGGATGTTTTTTTTTCTCTTCGTAACACAGTGCTTCCTGGAAAGTGTCTTCTCTCACTCTTTCTTTCTTGCTTTCCAGTAACTCATGGGTGCATTGTGGCCACACTGCGGCTTTTCCTGCCTGATGGGAAAGAAGCCAAAGCAAGGTACAGCCACACTCTTCGTGTACATAGTAACATCTTTTTTTTTCACGTAATGCCTATGGCTTGGCTTCCTCTGAAACAGAAGATTTGTTTCAATCTCAAGAACAAGAAACATTTCATGCATAACCTTTCAGTTTGCATTTCTCGGCAGGTTCCGTGAGATACCTTCTGCTTGCTGATCTTTTAAAGAACACTGGTTTGGACTGAGGGTTTTGTTGAGACTCGCTCATCTGCTTTGCCTCTTCTTTCTGCCCTCTGCATTGCCAAACATGTTTCTCCTTCTCTCCCTCCTTCCTCTTCTCCCAGTGCAAAGTATCTAGCTAGATGTATGCATTTCAAACCAACCTGTCCACCTTTCTCTTAATCAGCCCCTTTCTCCTGCTGATATCTACCTACTCTAATACGCAATGTCCTCGCCCACATTGGTTACTGTTTAGTTTGTGTTGCGCCAAACTGTCTTGGTACGACAGTAGATTGCATTTTCCATACTGCTTTCATAGCTTTGCATCTTCAAAGTGAACTGTTGTAAAAGTTCACCATGTCAGTTATGGAAGCTGCAGCCTTGTTGGAATGTTTATCCATCTGGCTCATGTGTCTCCAACTGAATATCCTAGAGATAGCAATTGTAATATCTTCTGAGCTTTTCTTTTCTTGCCAGCCCTTCCACGGCACTTATTCCTGCTGGACCAGGGTCTTCCATCACTACTCAGGAACTCTATCAGCTGTCTCAGTGCATCCAGGTATGTTTGTTAATTTAGAACAGGCTTTTGGGATAATTGGTCTAAGCAACTCTACTTTCAAGAGTAGCACCACATTCGTGTCAGTGTGTCTTTTGTGTGTCTATTGCTTAAAGGCCAAATGCAACGAAACTTTGGACCATGTAAGAAAAGCCTAGTTTCAGGCAGAGCAGCCATCGTCCAAAATTTTACTTAATGCAAGTGGATATGTCGTGAAAAGCTAGCAAAGTAGAAGTTTCTGATGCCAAAACTCGAGGAAATGGTGCCATTACCATTCACTGGAGCATAGAACCCAGAACATTGAGAACCAGTGTGGCGTCTGTGCTTGACCTCCGGGACTGGGTGATGTCTGCAGCTAGCTGAAAATTTCGGAGGCAATGTTCTGGGATAGGCGTGATATCCACTAATAGCCAGGTGCCTGCTTCATTTGCTGAAGTGCTAAACAAAAATTGTTCATTAGAAAATTTAGATCCACCTAACCTAGGTTACAACTTTTCAGTCTCAACAGTTCATACAACTGAACATTTTACTTTTCGTTGTGATGCGAAAGTAAGGAATGTTAAAAATAACATCATATTTTAAGTAGGGGCATGCAAATTTTCAAGACTTTTGAACAACAAATCAAATAGTGTTCTATCTGTTCGGTCTTCAAATTGAATGGTCACTATTCGTAAATGCAAATATTTTTCAAATACTTTTAGAATATTTCAAAACATCAGCTGCACCCAAATAAACAAAATATGGGAGCAAGAGTATAGAAAACTTTTAACTTCCACAAAGTGTAGGCATAAAACATGAAAACTTGCACAATGGATCAGGCTACATCACTTCGGTAGCTGTACTCTCTGGAGAGCCCTGTGCATGCGAGGAAACTACTTGGTTGCTCCTAATGCTCCATTTGTGCTTTTAACAAACACTTCATAATGTAGGATTGGCATTTGGCCGTGTTGGTACTGGTTGAACATCTTGAATGTCCTGTGTGTTCCTGCCTTCTGTTTTTGTCATCTTGCGTTGCCCCTTCAAGATGTTAAACTTCATAATGCACTATATAAATACAGAAATTTGCTAGTTTTAAGAATACTGGGATGTGAACATTGCTTTATGTTGTCATAATGGCTATTCATTATTCGAAAAGTAGGTATTCGATTTGATTTGCTTATGGCACTATTCAATTTGTATACGATTCATTCTCAGTAATCACTATTTGCACACCCCTAATTTTAAGACCCAATTTCGTTTGCTTGTGTTTACTTTTCAAGAAGGAACACTGAGGTGTGGGAAATGTAGCAGGAACTTTTCGCTTGCGGCTTTTCTTACATCCAGTAAGTTGATACTGGCATGCAGTAGCTGCATGGTGACCTGGAATAGCGTGGCCCTGATGTTTCCTGGCGTAAAGGAATTTGTTCGTGAACTGTGGCTCTTGGCCAACTGGCTGATTGCATGGGAATATATTGCTGGATAGAGCTCTCTACATGTCAGTTACGAGCACTCTCGTGAAGTACCCTTCCAAGCGCCTCATCACTAAAGCCCCCAGGCATTACTCATAGCATCATCATTAGAAGAGCGGCAGCAACGCCTTGTGAATGGCAACACAGTGCGTGTCTCATGCCCGAGCCCCCCTGTCCAATGAGAGGTCACAGCGTGGCTCCTGCTCTTCGGGATGCATGAAAGTGTGTTCGATGTGGATACACAGTTCACTGTTGAATAGGCTCCTCTTAACTCTGCTTGCAAATTGTGTGAAAGTGCTTTAGTCTTGAGTTTCTTGGCACAAATTCAGCCACAATAAATCTGCTTGTTTAGTGTGCTTCATTGAGGAGTGCTACATTTCTGGTGGAGGTGCGGGATATGATTGGAAGTCCCCAGTTTGTAAGAGAGCGGAGCTCCAACCCTTAGCGATTTGAAACCAGAGAACTGACTCCAGTACACCAGCGCACAAGCCGCTGCCACCGACGAGACCCGCCCTAGTTCAGACCGCTTCCTGTTGCTGCTGCAGGGCAGGCAACAGTTACCACCGACAGTGTAACCGGTGGCATCGTCCCAGCTCATCGTGTACCCGCCATGCATGCCCGATTCCTTCCACAGAGATACGTTCAAATATGTGAAAGACTGTTTAGAGCACTTCGAGCTAGTCACAGATTTCGACGGCTGGAGCGAGGCATGGAAGCTGCACAGTGTGTACTTCGCGTTAGAAGAGTCAGTGAGGACATGGTGCGTGAATCATGAAGCTGCGCTATCTTCATGGGAAGAATTTCGGTGACAGTTGCTTGCCACGTATGCCAGCACCGATTGGCGAGAGAAGGCAGAGCATGCTTTACAAGCCAGAAACCAGCACACTAACGAGAATGTCGGCATGTATATCGAGGACATGTCCCGCCTCTTCAAGCACGCTGACCCAAACATGACCGAAAAGAAGAAATTACGCCATCTGATGTGTGGCATTAAGCAGGAGCTGTTTTCAGGACTCGCCTGCAGTCCACCACACATTGCTGAGTTTCGCACCGAAGCGACAACCATAGAAAAGGCGCTGCAGCGGCATGCCCATCACTACAATCTTGGTGCATTAGTCAACCTCCTGTCAGCAGGCCCAGGCAGTAATACCAAAGCGTTAAGAGAACTGGTGCAATCAATTGTAAAGGAGGAGCTTTGAAAGCTGTAGCTACTGGAAGCCACGCCGACAGTTTCAACTTTGGCTGCTGTCATTGGGGATGAAGTTTGACATGCCATTCTGCAGCCAAGACTTGAGGCACCGCCTGTGGATCTTGAACAACTACCACCGGTACGCTGATGTGTTATGCCAACCAGCCGGGCATAGAGCTCCATTTGCGACCCCCAACAGCTGCCAACCGACTCTGCGCAGTATACCCCTTTTAGCAGAGCTGAGGTGCTCGGAAAAGTACCTCACGAGAGTGCTCGTTACTTGCACGTGGAAAGCTTTCTGTGGCAATATGTGCAAGTTTCAAACATTTATGAGTTTGTATTTAAAGCAAGTTTCAGCTCATATGTATGAAAGGTTTTATGTAAATAAGTAACATCAGGTAATTAAGTAATAACACAACAGCTTGAAAATGAGATTGATATTTACATTATTACCGACTGTGTGCTAAAAAGTGTGGTATCATAGTAAATAAATGTGCAGCACTAATTAAGGTAAGCTTCGTTAAATATTGCATTTTGGTGGCTATGTAAGCATTACCAGAGGGAAGACTGGTGCTGCGCCACTGTTGTGTGCATGGGGGTTATGGTGGTTGTGTGCATGGTGCATGGTGGTTATGGTGGCTTCAGATGTCATTGTTCTTGCAGAGCCAGGACACCTTGAAGGCACGCCTGGCTAGCACCGTTTCAGTCTGTCACAATGGTTCATCTTTTTTTTTTTTTCAGTTATGAGAGCTATGCTTAGATATACAATTATATGAAACAAAGAATACCAGAAGTTGTAGAACAGGCAATAAGGTTCGTGCTCGCTTTGTGATAGTTTTGTCGTCTTTTCTTGTTTGCGAGCACTTGCTTGTGCACTGAGGTGCATGAACTTTATTGAAGGACATAATGCCCTTTGAATGAGAAAATATTACAAATATTTTATTTTGAAAAGCTTTATCTGTGCAGCCATGGCCATATATTAGACCAACTAGTGTTCGTGACAAAGCCATAGACGTCCATATCCCAGCATTCCCTAGGAGTCACAACACCCACTCGCATAGGTGATGGCACCAAATTTCCCTTTAGGTAATACCATGAGAAACTCTGTGCCTGCAAGAGCCTTCTTCACAGTGGCCACAAACGGTTCTTTCAGAGGCTATACAGCTCTGGAACTCAGCCAACTGACCTCTTTATGTTATCTTCTATCTTAGCAGCCTGCATTTCTTATTGTCAAGTAAAGCAATGAATAAATGTATCATAAATAGCTTCTTCTTGTGTGTGAGTCTTCGTTCTTCGTATTCTCTAATGATCCTTCTGTCATTTGCTCAAGCAAAGCCAAGCCATCGTTATTGCTGTAATCGATTCTTCGGTAAAGTGGATAAGAAAGGCATAATGTGAACCGATTGTTTAACCCTTTGAGGGTCAATGACATAACCACACGGCACCGCGAACAAATCCAAAAATGGTTGATGCCGTATATTTACGGCGCCGTCTGTACATTTACAAAGCGCGATGATTCTAACTTTTTTTTTCTGTCATGTGCTGCCACTATGTGGTAATACAGGGAATTTTTTTCCTGTGCCTCCCTCTCTCGGTTTTCGTTGCATGGTTTGTTTTAGCGCTAGTTCGCCCCCACGCATCTATGTACTACCGCTCGCGAATTGGTGCACGCGTGGGCGGATGGCTGTTGAGGCTTTGTTCCGCAGACGGTTTCGGCTTCTTTCACTTGCAAAACTGATGGCTATCTCGTTCCTAATCGCTTAAAGGGCGACCGCCTCTTTCTCGCTTGTTTAGTGCTCACAGGGGTGTGCATAGGAAGGATGCCACCGTGCATGCATTTCCGCTGGTTTTTTTTTTGTGTGTGTGTGTGTTGACACTCGTGAAAACTAATTGCCTCTGGTTGGCAATAAGATGAAGATTAGCGGAAGTTTGTCACACGTTTTTTTCACGAGCACACAACCACACGGTTTTCTTGAGTGCGTGCACCTATACAGTTCAATTACGCTATGGATGTACATATTAGATATTAGTTTAAGAGCAGGAACATCTGAGTCTTGTGAAATATTCTCGTGTGCACATTTTCAAGGCCTTGAACTATGTGTATAAGAATGCATCAAATTTTTAATTCTTATAACTTTATTTCCTTTTTTGTTGTTGTTATTCATGAATGAAGAGGGCATGTATACCAATGCAAAGTAGTTTTTTCTCACTTTACAGTCACCCTAGAAAAATTATGGTCAATTTTTTTTTTTAAATAGGTCCCTAAGAAGAATTGAAATCTGCAATAAAAAAATCTACCCTGGGCGGTCGCATATGGCGAAAAAAATCGGCCCTCAAAGGGTTAAAGATGTGGACCTTGACGATGGCAGTCTGTAGAGTTGCTTATTTCACCTTTGTGGTTTTTGTCTATTCAAATTTTAGGAGGCATTACACAGGGAGCAGGTCATCCAGAACAAAATGGCCACACTTCAGCGTGTTGTCAGCAGCACCCAAGAGGCCAGCGAGAACAACTGGAAGGTGGGGAGATAGTGTTTTCCTCCACATGCATGTGCACATGCATGTCTTGATTGTCTTCAATTTACTCTTAACAGTGGGTTTATGGAGGTTTACATCAGAAGAAATCAATTTATTTGCTTCCACAGCAGGCGATTCTACGGCTGCTCAAGGAACAGCTGTTTCTGACTATTTTTCGTAGATGGCAGCACATTGCGGGATATTTTCTCGTTGTTTTGGGTTTCACACACTAGACGGACATATTTCTCTATCCTTTCAGCTGGAGTTTGTTTGTAAAACAATGTAAATATTCCTGCTCATCTGACTTCGCTCTATTGTAGCTGTTACAACCAAGAGTACCAGGCTTGAAAGAATGCCTACTGGCTTCCAAGTGGGCCCTTTTTCTTTTTGTTAAGCACATACCACCGAAAACTGTAAAGCAGAACCATTCAATACTTAGCTTATATTTTGAGAGCCAAAAACAAAAGCCCGTGAGGTGTTTTGATTAAAAAAAACAAGACTCAAAGGTGCACTCCACATTCCTGCTGATTTTAAACTTTTATTGTGCTCACTTTCTAGTTTCCTACTGCATCTGACATGGAAGCCTTTAGGAAAGAAAATAAATCAGACTACCGTATTTACTCGCATAATGATCGCACTCGCGTAATGATCGCACCCCTGAATTTTGTCGTCAAAATTTGATTTTTTTATTTCCCGTATAATGATCGCACCCTAAACTTGCCGCAGCGATATGTCGTGTGCCAAGTCTAGCTAATAATGATCGCGCTTACCATCTGTCGAATGCTACGCGAACGACTTGTCTGCACGCACCAAACATGCTTAAGTAGATGCCTCATTTTATTACTTTCATCACTTTCCGCACTTCCGTGGCAAAAAGAGGTACAACCAAACTTGCCCTTATTATGAGTAGGCTTTATAATGGTTGAAGTCAACAAAAGCAAAAAAGGCGCCTTTCGATTCTTTTCATCTGCACTCGTGAGCACGCAACAAATCGCGCGCGGCAATGATAGTAGCCACGTTTACACTGATACGTTAAAAGTGTACCCTATTCATACGCCGACGCTTGTAACACAGCTAAGATATTCGCCCACCCTTAGCGGAAACGTGCCGTATTAGGATAGTAGTGAAGACAGATGCCGCAGTTTCCGCAGCACGCCGGCCATGCGTTTCTTCACTGGCAGCTAAGCGCGCCCATCTGTTTCTGTCCCCTCAAAGTGGACACGGCTACGTTATTGCCGCAAACTTGCCGATATTAACGATATTATTCATCACTGACACGGAAGAAACTGTTTCAATGCACGTAATGTACTCACGAGAAGAAAAAAAAAAGATCGCGTTCGGCTTGCTACGCCGGCCGCCATTTTTGTTTTGGTGTCCCGCACTCGCATCCCGCAGCAAACGCGGGACGAAAAAATTTTTTTTCGCGGGAAATTTAACTCGCGTAATGATCGCACCCCTGAATTTGCGTCAATTTTTTCTGACAAAAAAGTGCGATCATTATGCGAGTAAATACGGTATTTGCAAATGGGACATCTGTAGCAGATTTTAGAGCAATTTTTTTGTAATGCGAAACACCAGGTGTGGTGGAGTGCAGATCAGGAAGATCCAGTTCAGTCTGCTTCCACCGGGTCTTTCCTCATCATTCCTATGGCATGCAACATTATGGTAGCGAGTGATGCATTGAATCTTCGCCTTTGGCTCGGATTTGTCCGAAAAGCAGTACATGGGAGTGAGAAATTTTGTTCGAAGTAACCAATGCATGTTTTTTGGAGTTCAAATTTGCGGGAGTTTTTCTCTTTTCAATTACATAGGGCTTGGTAGGATTAACTGAATAGTTCGAATTAGCTCTTAATTCAAATTTTAAAAAAAGTTATTATTTGGATTTCGCAGCACAACAGCTTCCTGTAAAAACAACAGTGAAGGGCGCAGGTAAAAAAAGATAAGTAAAGTAGAGGCCTCTTAACTCAGTGTTGCAGGTCAGAGCTTATCTCATTTCCTAATAAGTCCTTCATTGAAGTGCATATTTGAATGAGTAGCTTTGCATACAAGTTTACTGGGAGCTGGAAATTTCTCTTCAATGTTGCAGGCCATGATCGAAGAAGATCGCCTGCTCAACCGGATTGAAACGCTTGAAGCACAGCTACAAACATGCGCTAAGGTGAGACATTCACACTTTTGCGGTGCTATAGGGCATAACACAGGCACTCCATATTAGCAGTTTGGTAGCAAATATTTACATTAGTGTGCATGTTTGTGTGAGAGTTTTTCACGCTGCATAGTCCAAAGCAGAAGTGTAATGGCTGCATGCATTGTTTACAAATTTGAAAGTGGCAACTGCTAGCCAGTACAGCATGTCCTTAAATATTACTTAATACTATAGTATATATGCTGTAAACCATTTTATTACGATAGCAACATATGGACACAATAGATTAATTTCTGGCATTCGCGTCGCTTTGGTATTCTGTATAAAGTTCAAGTGAGATATGATTGCAGCTGTGTATCAAATACTCTAGGTGCGAGGGAAAGCGTGTGAGGGTAAATCGAGGAGCATCTCGGCTTACTGCAGCGACATTTTCTTGTGTGCACAGGGAGGGTTGTTGAGGAAGATTGGGGGGGTCGCACCCGTGCTCTTGGGACAACGGAACGACAACACTGTAGTGCAAACAACCACAAGGGCATTTATTGCACCTTTCATAGACTAATAGCTGTTAGCCCTGTTGCTATCCACAAAACGTGCCAATGTGTGCGCGACAAATCGAGGAAGTCCGACTCACCACGACCAGATAGCGAGCGAATATGGTCGCCCCATGCTGGACACGCAACACCTGGTCATTCGCATATACGGTCAGGCAAACAGTGGTGCGTTCGAATGATCATGTTTGTCCATTCCGGTGTCCTGCTCTTAGGCCACGCGAGACAGTCTCGCAGAAGCATGGATCGGCGCATGCGCGGAACATCCGCGTTGCTTGCCGACCCTGAGCCAAAGAGGAAGAGCCTACTCCCTGTCACACCCGACCAACCCCACCGTTAGGTGGCGCTAGCAACACCACACTCGCGCTACTCTCGTAATGCTCTGCAGCCTGACCAACCGCCACCGGCACTAAGCTACGCAGAGAAGCCGGATTACAGGAGACGCGAGACATGCGGAGAAAACATATCTGGGGACGCGTGAGTGTCGCACATCTCCACATCCCTCCAACCTTAAATCACTACATATTCTGGCAAAACATGTCACATGGTCTAACATCAATGCATGCTTCGTGAACAAGTGGTAGTACATGCAGCAGTGGCTGCACGGAGGAAATGTCCACGTGCTGTGCGAGCACAAATGCGAGCTGACATTGTCCTTGGGGCACACCGCTGGTTTCCACTGGTCACAGCAGCAGCTCTGCAGACTCGACGGCATGACTCCAGGCCAGGACTCCAGAAACGGCGCCGCCATAGTCAGCACGAGCAAGCGTCACTCGCACCGATGCACCCTGCTGACGAGAGCTGCAGTAGCTGTTGGTGATTGCCAGCTGTTTTCCCTGCCGTCGAGGGTTGCGAGCGGGACACAGACGGTCACTGAAGTCGCTGCAGCAAACTGGCCACAGCATCTTCATTGCCCAGGGTGGCTCGATCGTAGTCTGGGCCAGCAGCGCAGACGATGTGCAGGTGACAGCAAATCAGCGGTGACTCCACTCACGCTGTGTACACTCAATGCACTCGGCAAACACTAGAGTAGTGCAAGGGAGAGGAATTCTGCTTGCACATCTCCCACGGAGTACAATGTTCAATTCGGCTAGCAAAATTGCAGGTGGCTGATACAAAGTTCATGTGAACAAAGCTTGTCTTGAGTCAAACGAGTAATTTTAATTCATGGAAGGCTGAATAGAATGAGGGAAGGAAAGTGAAACACCTAAACGCTACGGTCTACCAGGTTGTGTCCCTTCACATGCGACAGGCAGCTTCATGAAGCCCTAGGCCTAAAGCGTTGCTACCTTAACAACCGGCGTCCAAAAAACAACGTCCAAAATGGGCGCAACACAGGCAGCCGCGAGGAGACATCAGCTCTGTGAGGTGGTCCTACCCCACTCAGTGCACACAGCAACTGATTTCACAGCGCCCGCCGTCCCAGACGGTGTCGGAGCGCCTGGTGCCAGGCTGCAATACCAGTCAGCCCGTAGCGGCCACCTGGCTCAGAGCCGAGACTTCATCAGAGCCAAAGAGATAGAAGCTACTGCATTTACCCAAATGTAACGCGAGTTTTTTACCAAAAATAGAAGTGAAAAGTCACCCCCCCGCATTACATTCGCATACTAGGTATAAAAATGCTAAGAAAGGCGCCAAACACTCATAATTAAGCTCGCTTAATGTGCCGCATTTACTTGCATGTCGATTGACCTGTTCCTTCAAAGTCGCACGCTCCAAATTCAGCGGTCAACCAATACGCGAACCACGGCCAATCGGATAACAGTTATGCTCTCATGTTTGGCTGATGGTCGCAAGCTCCCTCCCTTCATAATTTTTCGCTGGAAGACTATCCCGAAAGAAATATTTCCAAACAATATTGTCGTACGCTGCCACGAAAAAGGCTGAATGGACTCAGAACTCGTCATAGATTGGATTTCCAGCGTTTGTGACCGAAGGCTAGGTGCATTGCTGCATCCAGAATCAATATTGGTGCAGGATTCTTTTCGAGGTCACCTCACACCCGGCGTGAAAGAAAAGCTGCAGCGTGACCGAACGCATTTGATTGTTATACTGGGTGGAATGATGTCCATTCTTCAGCCCTTGGATGTTTGCTTGAACAAGCTGTTCAAGGATCATTTGCGGCAGCCGTATTGGGACTGTATTGAATGGGGATCAACCTCAACTCCTGCAGGGAGACTGAAATGTCATTGTGCATCTACTGTTGCCCAGTGGGTTTCAGCTGCTTGGTGGGGGCTGTCTCATGAAACAATCCACCGCGCATTTAAGAAATGTTCTACAGTCGCCGACCGTTTATTCGGACCTCACGGGGACTGCGAAAATGTCCGAATAAACAGGTGTCCGAAAAAGCAGATTAAGAAGAAAAAAATAAAATCCTTTATTTCCACGCACTTATTTGGGCTTGGCAGTAGGCTTGGAAGAAAGCGTGAATGCGCCGTTGCACGCTGTTCCGTTTACGCGCAATCAGATAAGCCTGAATCTCGGAGAGGATCGTACGGTCACTATTAGCAGCTGCTAGCACAGTCACTGCTTGTACACGCTCCACATGCGACGGCAGCGTAGCACATGGTGAGTAATCTTCCGACTCTGAGTCATCGTCCGGCGGTGCAGCAGAAACCTGACGAATGATCTTGCCGTCGTCGAGTTCTGCGCATGTCAATACAGCAGTGTCAGCACCTATGAAACTGTCAAATGAGACGGTGTCCGGAACCGCAATGCAACCACTGCGCAGGTCTCGGAAGAACATTTTCCGCGTCAGGTGGGGCGCACATCGGAAGGCGACTTAGGCCTCCCGGCACCCGCTAGCCGGCATTCCCCAGCGAAGTCTGTGCGGGCACTGTCGGCGCCATTAGACACTTGACGCGATGTTTCCGTACACCGCGTTGGATCACCGAAACCTCGACACAGCGCACAAACGAAAAACGTGGCCTGCTTGCAGCGTCGTGCGCGAAGAAACAAATAAGCTGCTCGATTGTCTTGACATGGCTTACTAAGCTGAAACCGGAACTGCTGCAGAGCCACTCTAACCAGGCAGAAACGATGATGATGAGCGGGGATTTCCAGTAGCGCCACTTCGTGGGGCAGCAAGGAAGCTCTGTTCAAAACAAACATGGCGTTCAGCAAGTCGAACGATGTATGGAACCATGCACCGGTCAGAGTCGGTGCATGAGGAACCATGCACCGGTCAGAGTCGGTGCATGGTGCTCTCGACCGAGTTGGCTCAAGGAGTGTCCGAAAAATCAGACGAGAGGTTGCAACGTGTCCGAACTTTCGGCAGTTGTTATACATTATGGTCTATGGGGAGAATGGCGGTGCCGCGAAGCTGACCGAATAATCGGGCATGTCCGAATTTTTGGAGTCCGGAAAATCGGTCGGCGACTGTATTTTAAATGCCCTCGACGGAAGTGAAGACGATCGGCTATGGGAAACAACTAGTGACAAAGAGGAGTCTAGCTGTGATGACGAAAGTGATGGCGACATCAATGGCGGGGATGAAGATTAGGCATAGTTTGCAGGTACTTCAATAAAGCTGCTCTCGACATTTCCTATAGTTTGTTTCCTGCGTTACATTCGTGTTCTATAGTTTCGGTTTCTCGCGTTACGTTCACGTTTTTGCGTCTTTGATCTTGAGCATTTGCAAAGTCAACCGTCGTGTTACAATCGTGGTCTTTCTTTTTTTCCCCGGTTTCGCCCTCACAAAGTCGACCCTCGCATTACAATTGGGGTCATGTTACATTCGGGTAAATACGGTATCTGCATAAGACATTCGGACCATCCACAAGGCTTCCGTACTCACTCGCTTCAGGCTTGTCAATGCTCCGCTGGCGCTAAGCCTCGCTCTCCCAGTATGTAGACCATGTGGCTCTCGTACTGACGAATGGCATTAAATAAAGAGAGCACTTGCAAAAAGGCTTGACATGCTGAAAATTTCAAGCACACTGCAGCCACGGTCGCCTTGCTCAAGAAAGCATGCCGCCAACGCTAGCAATCAATATCCACAGTGGCCCTCCGCTTCTGTTCAAGCAAAGGTCTTAAACGAAGCAAAACTGTTAAAACTATCGACCGATGCCCCAAGAGGCCCCACGTTGGGCGCCAGATGTGGGGGTCTCAGCCGTGCTCTTGAGACAAAGGAACAACAGTAGAGCAGTGCAAACAACCACAAGGGCATTTATTGCACCTTTTATAGACCTGCTAGCCAAGTTGTTATCCATAAAACATGCCGATGGGAGCACGTCAAATCGAGGAAGTCCGACTCGGTGCAACCAGATAGCGAGCGAATATGTTCGCCCAATGCTATACACCAACGCCTGGTCGTTCACTTGTACGGTCATGCAAACGGTGGCGAGTTTGAATGATCATGCTCATCCATTCCGGTGTCCTGCTCCTAGGCTAAACCAGACGGTCTCGTAGAAGCATGGATCTGCTCACAGGCGCAACGTCAGCGCTGCCTGCCAACCCCGAGCCAAAGAGGAAGAGCCTCCTCCCTGTCGTGCCCAAACAACCCCACCGTTAGGTGGCGCTAGCAGCGCCACACTCGCACTATCTCTCGTATGCGCTGCAGCCTGACCGACAGCGGCCGACACTAAGCTATGCGGGGAGATGAGAGACACGTGGGGAAAACAACATATCAGGAGACGTGCAAGAGCCGCGCATCCCCAGAAGATGCACACCAACTGATTGTGTGTGCAAGGGCGCAAGCTCCTCATGGAAATAAACGAATGCTAAGAGATTGAGGAAGGGGGGCATGTTAGTGCGCATCTCCTCTTGTCCGGCTGCGAATGCCATGACAGAGTGCAGCCTTATCTCAGAGGTAATCTGCAATGGGTACGAAGGCTTGGCGCATTGATGGCTGATGGCTTCATGTGTGCTGTACTCTCATGTGCCTAGTTCGCATTGAATCGAGAGGCAGCATGGAGGGCAATTCGCTTGCTGCTGCTGCCGCTCTTCATCACACCAGTGTTTTGGCAGGGAGTGTCCGTGGTCATAAGGTCAGATCTGCTTGTTTACCCATGTAGGCGTGGCACCATGCTTGTTAAATGAATTAGTAGGGGAATGTTTACTGCAATCTATACGCCCAATAAAGCCATGAACCTTGCTATGTATAGTTGTCTAATACTTCGATATTCCTATCAATGCGGCTTTGCCTTTTGGGTGCAACTGCGATATTTGATTTTCTTTAGTGTAATATATGAGTGATGAAATGAACTGTGAGTCTTGCAGAGGGCGGTAATAAGGACCACACATGATCTGCAGCATCAATAAAGTCAATTTCATCCTTACTGTGTATGCTTCTTGACTGAAAAAAGATAATGTACACTTAGGAGCAATTCATTTGAATGTCTATTGTTTCTTAGTTTCTAATGCTCTTCCTTTATTACCTTTTTAGTCAAGCACTGATGACAAGTTGAGAGAAGAAATAACTCGACTACAGAAGGAGCGGGAGAGGTACGAAGATACTGCAAAGGTAAGCCCTCTTTTGTCATTCACAAAAAGGGAGGGAGGTTCTCTCTTTGTGTTTCTTTTTGTGCATAGACTTCAACCCTGAAAGGTCAAGCTTAACTGAAATGCTTTTTCGCAGGAGTCCTTGAAGAAAGCGTTACAGGAAAAGCTGGAAGCTCTTCGACGTGTGCAGGAGCTAGAGGTATGCAACTACTCTACAGCCCAAGCCTACTTTCTTGGCGTTTGCAGCTCGACCTTTTTCTTATGGTAAAACTAAGGAATTCCAAAACAGTAGTTTTTAGTGATAAGTTTAACACTGCAGGTCCTGTTGAGTTCAGTGAAATGTTCGAAAATGTGATTAAATGAATTTGTTGTGCTTACTGTGGAAGATGTAGACTTTTTTGTTGATGTAAAGAGGAGGTTTACCATGAAACATTTAAAACCCTTGCTGGTGTTTGGAAGGCTCCATTCTTTTATCTGGTGTTGGGCTGCTGAGCACGAGGTCGCGGGATCGAATCCCGGCCACGGTGGCTGCATTTCGATGGGGGCGAAATGCGGAAACACCCGTGTGCTTAGATTTAGGTGCACGTTAAAGAACCCCAGGTGGTCGAAATTTCCGGAGTCCTCCACTACGGCGTGCCTCATAATCAGAAAGTGGTTTTGGCTCGTAAAACTCCATAATTTAATTTTTTCCATTCTTTTATTGCTCACTAACTTTGACCATTTTCTTTGCAGCAGTTGTCAGTGAATCAGTAGAGCCGCTATGTACTGAGAGCATTACTATTGTGATCAGTGTGTATTTGAGTAGAATAATTCATTGCTCCCCATAGATAAAGGTTGCTATTTGTACTTCAGTGACAGAGCTGCTTCCATGATGGGATTGTGCAACACATCTTGGTATCTGCTTAATACAGTTAGCCTCCCTTTCGGATAAATTTGATAGGGTGTTTAAATATGTTCAGCATTAGATGCTTGCCTCTTCAGAAGTACACTGAATCTATGGGAAGCAAAACAGTGTTTCAGCTCTGTTATGATTACCAGAAAAATCTTATAGACAGGTGCTCTATTGCCTTAAAGGGAGCGTACTCTACTTCTCGGGTAGCGTAGTAGCAGTGTGCATTAAAACAAGGACACAAGAAAAAAACATAAGATACACTCGCACTGTCGCGCCTTTATCATATTGTTACGAGTATAAAACTATTTCCAATATATTTACAAAGAGGGAACATTCATGGAGATGAATGGGAGTCCAGCCCGACTGCGTCCACTTTTCATCGTCTTCAGGGCTGTCATCGTTCTCTTCACCTCATCGTAACGATTTGTGTACCACTGAATAGGAATATTCCTACAGCTGCAAAGCGCATCGTCCAAGCCTCCCCGGGGGTCTTTAAGGATGTAAGCCAACAGAGAGTGAGATGGTTGGTGACAATACGAAAGGACTGGCCATATAGGTAGGGACAAAATTTCGCAACCGCCCAGACAAGGGTCAGACACTCTTGTTCGATAGTGGAGTAGCTTCTCTCCGAAGGTGACAAAAGGTGGCAGGCATAAGCAATAACCCGGTCATGACCACACTGAACTTGCACCAAGACAGCACTGATTCCATGGCCACTTGAATCGGATGCACCTGTGTCGGGGCTGAAACGTTGGAAGTGGCTGAGGACAGGTGGGGTGGCGAGTAAGGTCGTGAGACAAGAGAAAGTGGCAGCTTGGGAGGAGCCCCATGAAAAAGACAGACCTTTCTTTAGGAGGTCTGTGAGAGGCTGTGTTATGGTGGCAAAATCTTTAACAAAGTGGCAGAAGTAAGAGCAAAGTCCTACAAAGCTGCAGACATCTTTTGCCGAGTGTGGCACAGGAAAGTCTTTGACAGCGCAAATTTTCCCCAGGTCAGGTTGGGTACCAGAAGCATCAACCAGCTGTCCAAGTACAGTTATCTGATGATGGCCAAAATGGAATTTTTGAGGGGGTTGAGCTGCAGGCCAATCTCATCAAAAATACCAAGAATGTCTTAGAGTCGTTGAAGGTGTATGCCCAACATAGGTGAAAACACTATAATGTCATACAGGTAGCAAAGACAAGTCCATTTAAACCCTTGAAGTATACAATCCATCATGCACTCAAAGGTTCCAGGAGCGTTACATAAGCCAAAAGGCATAACCTTTAGTTGATAAAGTACATCTGTTGTCATAAAAGCTGTCTTTTCACAATCTAGATCATCCACAGCAATTCGCCAACACCCAGACCAAAGGTCGATGGATGAAAAGTACCGGGCACCGTAAAGACAATCACGGGCGTCATCTATACAGGGCGAAGTGGAGGGTTACCGAAAGGGGTTTCAGGACAGAGGGTCAACGACTGTGGCAGTGACGGGAAATGTGACCAATACGGCTGCAGCAGAAACAGATCGGCTTGTCGTCAGTTTTGCCCCATTCAGATGAATTCTAATATTGGGAAGGAAAGGGCAGGGTGCGGTCGGGTATGGTCATAGGAGGAGTCATTCTGGCATCAGGGTGATTAACGAATAGGCAGTGGGGAAGACCAGGTGAGCAACTTCCTGGTGAGCCATGGACTTGACTAAGGATATTGTGGCGGTGAAGTTGTTTCAAGGTGTCTGCTGGGGCAAGGTGGGAAAGGCAGCTTTGAGTTGACGACACGCAGAATGAGTTGTATTGTCACATGAGAGTAGCGGGCTGTCTTGGACGATACAAGACACCAGCAACTCCACCAAATGTGTACGCGTATAAAACTGTTTACAATATTTTTACAAAGAGCGAACATTCGTGGAGATGGAAGAAAGCCTAGCGCAGCTGTGCTCCTTTTTCATCTTCTCCAGGACTGTCCTTGTTCTCTTCTTCGCCTCGTCGTAACAGTATGTTCTGTCCTTGTGTCCTTATCTGTAATGCACTACGCTAGCTTTACCAGTGGCACATCAACAGGCCCAAATAGCAATCTCGAATAGCAGTGGTGCCATCTTGCTTTCCTTTCCCTGTATGTGCCCTTGTAAACAAGCCCATGAAAAAGCATCCACTTCTGCTTTGCAGTACACAGCCTCCAATAGTGAGGATGAGTGTGCTCGACTGCGAGAAGTCTACGAAGCAGCTCAGAAAGAAATTGGGGCCCTGGCAAACCGCGCTGATAAGCATCAAAAGGAAATAGTGCAGCTGCAGACCCAGCTCAAGGTTAGTCATCAAAGGTGCACAGTCTTGTTTCTAATGCCGTGCACATGTGTCAAGGGAAATCAAGGGGCAACAGCATTTTTCTGCACATGTCAGCCACTGTGGTGAGCTGCTGGTTTTTGTAACAGCCTTGCACCCTGCCATTTTTGGAAGCCTCTTTGCCCTTTGACCTGTTATCTTCTTCAGCATATTAACATACTTGTTCATGTAGTTCTCAGGATTGCCTAGAAGGCATACATTTGATTAAACTAAATGAGTAGATAACCAAAAAGCATTCTTGCCACACAGCTGTGGAATGTCTGTACTGTAAAAACTCGGTAATATCTGTTGATTGTTGCATAGTGCATTCCATGGGTCAGTGCAAGTGCTGTGCCATTTATAATTGGATTTAGCAGCCTTTGTTGTTTTTTATTACTTATGCTATATCCATGGAGTCGAGAAGGCATTGCAGTTGAGTTGAGGTTACAATTTGCATAACAATCATAATATCAGCAGTACTTCTTTAGAAAATACTTCAAAGGACATTCTTCAAATATAGTACATACACTAAAGTATAGTGACAAGACATTCATTTCTCATTTAAGAGCTGTGTTGTGCTTCTGTAATAGTTTGCATCTTTCCTACATTCTACTTCTCTTATTCAGTGTGCTTTGCAGCGAGTTTACATGGGGAAAAATCTGAGTTGCGTGTTTATGCAGGAAGCCGAGGAGTTAAATCAGACGATGACTGAGGAGAAAACCGCTCTGGAGAATCAAATCCAGGAACTTCAGAAAGCTGATCAGGTTCTTGCAGCAAAAGTGAGTTTGCTGCTACAAAGTTTCTTAAAAATGATAACCAAAAGATATGTGTGCATGCGTGCAATTAGTGCACTAACACTGTTTCAGCTTTCATAGAAGAGACATTTCTCACTATGAACAGTGAAACATAAGGCTCGTTTGTTCATCTTCTATCCTTATGCTAGAAACAGCGTGAAATATTTGCTAAAGAAAGCAAAGAGGAAAATAGCAGTGCTGCTATCTATCCTCCTCCTTTTTCATAACAAATTATTTTATGCTCTTTCTAGCATAAAGTAGGTTTGTTCACATACTGTTAAATGTATGGTGCAGGCAGCAAATGTAGATTGATGAGGATTGCCACCATTGTTCAGCATATAAGCGTTCGTCCGAATTGCTTGTGCTTTAAAACAAAGCTTGATTCTGCTCAGCAGCAATTATGTACCTTTGTCTCCTGTTGCCTGTACTTGCATAATAGTAGTAAGGCTGCTCCATTATACCCCATCAGACACCAATTAATCATGACCATTGAAAATTTTGTTTCATCACATTTCTGCTTCAGAACAAAGTAGTAATTTTCAATTCTATAGTGAGTTTTCTCAAGTTGACAGGACTCCTTGCAATAACTCTTTATAGAAACATCAGATATGAGAATCTAAACTAATTCAAGCTAGTACACTTGGAAGGCACCTATCCAGACACTTGAAATATATAACTAATATAAAACATTGTAAAAACATTGGAAGAAGTGAACCTGCTACATGAAGGCAATTCAACACTGCAAGGGCAAACATTCAGCTGTCTACCTTCCAAATCTTTTTACTAAAACATTTTTTGCACTTATTATCCAAACTTGTAGCACTGGTCTAATTAGAAGTGCTTCAAAATGTTTGCGACATAGTATTTCTTTAAATTTTATAATTTCGACGCATTAGCTTCATGTGCACAATTGTGCTCAAATTCATCATTATGGTCAAAAACATTGCTCCTGTGACACTTGAAAATGTTGAAATTTTTTCTCTTTTGCATTTTTGTCTGTTCTTATTATTACAGTAGTTTACATAACCTCACATGGTATGAAGTATTTGACTTAATCAATAATTCACTTACACGGTTGCTCTCACTTGTGAAGTGTAATTGCACATTGCTTGCTGTTAGCTGTGTTAAGCAAGTCAACATGTAATGTACTGTATATCTGGATCTGGCCTACTCTCATAGCTGTCACATCACATTCAAGTTAGTAGCTGACGTACATCTTCGATTTACCACTGACAGCCTGTCCTATGTTCTTTTTATTTCCAGATTGAGTCTCTTCGAGCAGACAATGATTTTGCTAAGGAACAGTTATCAGCCATGAAAGGTTCGTTCTCAAAGGTTACTTCACCAGCTTGTACATATGCATTATTTTGTATTGGGAAGACTAGCAGGAAACGTTTTATATTCAAGGCATGTCCTAATCTGCCTAAAATAACTCTTAAGGAAAGTGAATAGTTTTCCTATACCATTGTAAAGTTAGCACAGTCGAATCATCTATTCAAGCCAGGATATTGAATTGATGATACCAAGACCTGTGCCTTTGCATTGTTTTCTTAAGTGCACTTCATAAAACTAATTGTGCTCTTTCTTTCTTTGCTGCAGCTCGCTTTGATCAAGTGAAGAAAGCGCAGTACATTGAAGATGGCTTGGAAACATTGAATTCTAAGGAAAACATGCCAAACCATGATGGTGCGTTCCTGGATACTCCAGCTATTGCAGAGCCTTGTGTATATTGTTTTAAGCCTACATTTTAAAGTAAATGATGTTCTTGATTGTATATATTCAGTTTCACAAAACTTTGGAAAAGTAGTCCTTTCTGAAATAGATTTGGGGTCGTTTTTAAGTGAAGAGCTTGGAACTCTTTATTTCTTGTAAAGCATGTTCTATCTCTTCAGGCTTCATTCTTTTTTTGTGTGACCTTGTGTGCATGTGGATTCACAACATATCTTCATGAGATCTGCTTTTTCTTTTTTCAGACTCAAAAGATTCTGAAGATGTGCTCTTTGAAAAGAGCCTTGCTGATGAAAGCATGAAAGGTGACTGCTTTGTCAGCTTTCATGCTGAACCATGGAACAGTTTTTGAACATAAGAAAATGTTGGCAATTTGTAGATGAGGCTCTTGCAAGCACGTGAGACAGATATTATTGCACTGCGTGCAGCAGAGTATTTGCAATGGCTTGTCAAAAACAACAAAAGCTCGCTGGTTCTCTTCTTCACAATCAATGATGCACTATATTGCAATTTATTGGCCGATTTTGTGATTGTGAAAGCATTCTCAGTAATCTAATACTATAATTGCTAGTCTTGAGTTAAATAAAAAATGCACATGTCTCAATAAGAAAAAAAAAAGTATTTCATCTTTGCACATCTTGTCTACACGTGCCAGTTGCACATAGCATAGATAGCACAGCCACCACGAGTGCCTTGGTGAGACTATCAGACACTCACGTATGCTGATAGGTGTCTCTAAGTCACATAACTCCAGGTGCCCAAGCACCCATCTCGCTTCAAGAAAGATGGTACGCACCAGAACCGGATGTAGCGTCAAACGTTTGTGTGGCTTCCAGCGTGCTAGTGGAGACGAAAAGAGAGAGAAAGCCACATGTCAGTGTGATAACTACCTCTAACTCCAAGGTAAAGGATTCGAAAAATTTTTGCAGCGGGAGGCTTGTGAGGTGATGTCCTTTAACCCTTTGAGGGTCAATGACATAAATATACAGCACCACGAACAAGCCCAGAAATGGTCGATGCCGTATATTTACGGCGCCGTCTGTACGTTTAAAAAGCGCCAATTTCCTAACTTTTTATTTTCTGTCGTGCTTCCACTATGTGGGAATACAGGGAATTTTTCTTGCGCGCCTCCCTCTCTCGGTTTCGTTGCATGGTTTGTTTTAGAGCTAGTTTGCTCCCGCGCATATATATGCTACTGCTGGCGCATTGTGACACGCTTGGGCTGGCAGTGACTTGGGTTTTGTTCCGCGGCCGGTTTCATCTTCTTGCACTTGCAAAACTGATGGCTATCTCGTAACTAATCGCTCAAAGGGCGACCGCTTCTTTCTCGCTTATTTAGTGCTCACAGGGGTGCGCATAGGAAGGATGCCACCGTGCATGCGTTTCCATGGATTTTTTTTTTTTTTTTTGACACTCGCAAAAACGAATTGCCTTTGGTTGGCGATAAGATAAAGATTAACGGAAGTTTGTCACACGTTGGGCTTTTTTGACGGGCACACAACCGCAGTTTTTTTGAGGGCGCGCACCTATGCAGTTCGATTACGCTATGGATGTACATATTAGTGTAAGAACAGGAACATTTGAGTCAGAATTAGAACTTGAGACTGACTCCAACCAAATAACTGAATTTTATTAGCCCGACGTTTCGGAGCCCATTCGGCTCCTTCTTCAGGGGGTTGTTCTTCGGGGGGTGGCGGTGTGCCACTTTTAAAGCGTCTTTTTTGAAGAAAGTAGGGGGGGGAACACGGGAGGTGGGGAGACACTCCACAGACCGAAAGGTGGGGGGGAACAAAAGGAAAGGGGGGTTGTGTTGTTGACCGCTTCCAAGGTGCTGCGATGACCGGTGCTGGGTGGAGTGCTCACGAGGGTGCCCTTGATGGGCCGCGGGGGGGGAGGTTACAGGGTCGCGCCGACGTTCTGTGTTGGTGAAACGACCGGGAGTCTATCTGGCTGTGCGTCCTTTTCTTCTTTTCGTCATGTCGCCAAGGCCATGGACATAGACCGAGGGTAGGTTGCCCTTCACACGGTTTATGTTATTCTCCGTATTCTGAATGTGCCATGACTCCAGTAGTAGTCTCTTTCGCCAGTTCGTTTCTGTTTGAAGGATTTCAGTTTCCTTGAAAGCAATTTTGTGGTCGGCGACTTCAGAGTGTTCAGCGACGGCGCTGCGAATACGGTTGAATGTCCTGACGTCGTTCTCGTGTTGTCTGATCCTTTCTTTTAGATTTTTGGTTTCCCCGATGTACGACGCCGGACAGTCAGCACAACTGATTTTGTAGACGACGCCTTGAGCTTTTTCTTTTGGTGGACGATCTTTTGGTTTAGGGAGGAGGATATTGAAAGTGTTTATTGGTTTGTGCGCCACTTTGAGGCCTTCTTTTTTTAATATTCGGCTGAGCGCTTCGCTGGTACCTCTGATGTACGGGATGGACACTCGCTTCTGGGGTTGGGGAGAAGTAAACGGCTGAAGGTCCCGCATTTTGCTTCTTCTTTTTTGTTGTCTGGTCGTCTTTCGAATGAAGTCATCTGTGTAGCCATTCCTCTTAAGTTCGTTGAGAACCGTTCTCTTTTCTTTCTTTAGATCCGATTCCGATGAGGAATGAGTTTCGGCTCGTTTGAATAAAGAATTTACAACAGACGCCTTGTGGTTTGCCGGATGGTCGGATTGGAAATGAAGATAGCGGCCTGTGTGGGTTGGTTTTCGGTAGACTGAAAATTTTAGAATGCCGTCTTTTCGTGTAACTTGTACATCTAAGAATGGGAGTGATCCGTTCTGTTCGCGCTCATATGTGAACTGTATATCCGGGTCTATGGAGTTTAAGTGTTTCTGCAAGTTTTCGACTTGGCTCGTCTTCACGATGCAAAAACAATCATCCACGTACCTGAGGAAGACTTTTGGTTTCGGGAAAAAAGTATTTAAAGCTCTCTCCTCGATGCTCTCCATAGTCAAGTTAGCCATGGCAACGGAAATTGAGGCCCCCATAGGAGTTCCTTTAACCTGTTTGTAGTAGCTGCCTCGGAAGGTGAAATAGGTATTGGACAGGCACAGTTCGAGAAGGCGGCAGATCTCGTCTACACTCAAAGGGGGTTCTCTCACTGAGCGTATCGTCACGTTCCAGTGCATCTCTAGTTGCGGAAACAGCCAACTTAATGGGTACTCTTGTGAACAGAGAGATTACATCAAAGGAGACCAGACATTCATCATCTTCGATACGGATTTTTGATGTGAGTTTGATGAAATTCTCGGAGTCGCGCACGTGCGATGCTGTCCTTCCGGTGAGTGGTGATATGATCTGATGCAAGTAAGTGGATAGTGATCGTAGTGGGGAACACGAAAAGTCTACGATTGGTCGTAAGGGGATTCCGGGTTTATGGAGTTTTGGCAAGCCGTAGAAAGCTGGAGCGGATCCGTTCCTACAGAATAATTTTAGGTAGAGATTTCGAGAATTTGGGTGGCTGCGGAATATTTCAATCAGCGTCTTGTTCAGCAACGACTGAGTTCTCGTAGTGGGGTCCTTCTTTAGTCTCTCGTAATCCTGGCTGTCAACTAGGGCGGACGCCTTATCCTCGTAGTCCTTTATGTTCAAAACAACGGTTGAGTTCCCCTTGTCCGCCGGTAGGATCACAATGTTGGTATCTTCTTTCAGCGTTCTCACTGCTTTTATTTCGTCGGAAGTTAAGTTGCGTTCTCTTCTGCGGTTGTTATTGGACCTTATTATGCCGATTGCTTTCAGTCTGACCTGTTCCCGCACTTTGGGGTCTAGTTGCTGGATGCCGCTCTCAAGGGCGGCGATCATCTTGGGGAGGGGTGGGTTATCTGTCGTAACATTGAATTTTTGACCTTTTGCCAGGATGGAAGTTTCTTCGCTTGTGAGCTTTCTCGATGATAAATTGGTTACTGTGTGCTTGTTTAACACTCCTGTTTTCTCGTTTTCGTTGATTAGGGAAGAGAATTTCTTCTTTTGCGTTTGACTGTGTTTCATTTCCTCTGAGGACGCTACGGCCTTTGCAAACGATTCAATTGATGAAAAGAGATGGGGTACCTTGTGTTCAAGTTGTCTTCTGGCGAAGAACGCGTCGACTTCTTTCTTCCGGATCACCATGTGGCACTCATGTATCCGTGCTGTCACCAATCTTTGCTGGGTCTTGCGAAATATTCTTGTGTGCGCATTTTCAAGGACTTGAACTATGTGTATAAAGATGCATCAAATTTTTAATTTTTATAAGTTTATTTTCCTTCTTACTATTCATGAGTGAGTACGTATATACCTACGCAACATATTTTTTTGGTCGCCCTAGAAAAATTGCGGTAAATGTTTTTCGAAATAGGGCCCTAAGAACGAAATCTGCAATAAAAAATCGACCCTGGGCGCTCGCATATGGCGAAACAAATCTACTCTCAAAGGGTTAATAATGAGGACATTCTATGATTAATTAGAGGAGTGTTTTAGGGCCCCTTCAAAATCTAATGAGCTAGTCTAAAAAGACATGTCTCTTAGTTTTGGCATAAGCATAAATAATGTTCATAGACAGTTCCTGTGAATGCTAATTACTAGCTCATGTCACTAGCCAACTGTTGTTATTTCATTTATTTACCATAGTACATTAATAAAATTAATCTGTACTGCATACATCAATAATTGGCACAATATTATGCCTCTCTGGTAATTGACTATGAAAACATTATTCAGGTGGGTTAGTTTTGAAGTGAGGATACCTATTTTCAGAGAACTAATAATCACAAAAATTCTGGTGCAAATCTCTTCTTGCATTAAAATAGCTATGGCTAGATCATTTTCCCACAGGCAATTACTAATTAGTGTTCGGTCCTTTCCCAAATTTGATAGCATTTTGTATGATGCTAGCTTTGGCTCAGGGCCATTCTCTAGAGTAATTGCCTAGCCAATAGTCATTTACAACAGTTAACATTTGCGTTTCAGAGTCTCCAACACAACCAGAGAAAGAATCTGAGCTGTCGGAAAGCAAGGAGATGGAAATCAGCCTGAACTGTAAGTATTACGTCTTCAGTGTACAAATTTTAATAATCTTTTACAGTGAATTCATGTTCATTGAAATTTACACGCAGCATTTTCTTTTGTTTTCTGCTAGCCACTACGGAGACAACTCTAATAGAGAAAGAAATGACGCAGCGTGTGCTGTCGAATGAACTCCAAGGTACATTTCAACTTCACATAGATTACAGAGCCCTCGTGAGCATTTGTTGGTGCATATATGTTGTGCATGGGCAGGTAACTTAAATGCGTAGTCAACTTCATACTGTGTGACATATCAGACATCATTAAGAACGGCTACTCTGCGATGAGGAAATGTGATAAAATAAATTGGCTGTATTGAACAGGAAGGACAGGTGTTGGGTGCATTGGACATATCACAATACCAAATTACCCTGGAGGCTGGATTTTTTTTTTTAATAGAGCTTTTACAATGAATTGAAAGATACTTACAATATACCTGTTTGTTATAACATAGCAACCAATGTGTGGAAATATTGATGACCTTGTCTTCTTGCAGTCAAGCTTGAGGGGTGCAATTTAGTGTTCTGTAACTTTTTCTATGATAGCATATATTGGAGGTCACTAATTCATCATAATAGTTATCTTGGGAACATCATTTTGATGTTCACCTTCACTTTGACTGCAAAGCTCTTGACCTTCTAATTGGCTTTCTAGCTGAGCATACAGGCCCAGCTATAAGTAGACCTACTTGTAGGGGATTTACATGAGAATTTTGTTGTTGTTGTTGTTGTTTCAGCTAAGGTCTGTGAACTGGAGGAACAGCTGGAACAGCTAATTAGCTTGGAGGATAAAGGAAGGGATGAGAATCAACGTAATGTTGAAGAGCTACAGGCTGAAATTGCTCAACTTCGGGGTGAGTTCTTCGGTCTGTATGCCTCTCTTCGCATGCCTCGCATGACATTTTGCAGAATTGTTCTGTTGCATGATTGTCAATGGGATTGTAGTAGATGTGATTGCTTGCACAACTGTCTGCTTCTGGGAAGTACGTGCCTGCTGCCACATAGCAAGACTTTTGTGTACAGGCTGCCACACCTTGCAACTTGCAGCTATTGCAAGCTCTTGCCTTCGAAGAGGCATGCGATGTTGAAAATATATTTGCAATAGTATTTTGCGATGCTACTAGTATACCTGTTTATGAAGTATCTCATCATCGCACTTTCCATGACTGTGGAGTGCAAGGCAAGGGGACACATGAGAAATAGCATTGGACTTTGTGCATGGTTGGGAAGAAACTAAAGAGTCTTGAGTACACAAACAGCGAATGAGTGCAGCATTGAGGAGAAAAGTATATCACTGCTTTGTGTCAAGCTAAAAATAAAAAATTTCATGTCCAAACTCTGCTTTGCAAAATAGTACTCTGATAAGCTTTGGTCAGCCTGACGATGTTTTTTGCTGCTTTATAAAAACCTCCCTTTTATGCAATGCCCCTGCGGGGGACTTTCAAGGTAATAAACTAAACTGAACTGTATTAATTGTCCAAACCATGTTTTAATCGCCATGTTTTTTTAATTTATTATTTTTTGTTACTATTGAGATCTACATGTCCTTGAACATATACTGAGATTTGAAAGTGTCTGGGATCGCAAAATTCCAGAACAAGAAGTGGGTAGCGTTGCAGTGCTAGTTGTAAGGCAGTTGAACTTGTGGCGTATTGTAGTAGGGAAGTTAGATTGTTATCACAACAACCTCCTGCCCATTGTTTTATAACATTGCAAGCTTTTCCATTTCACTGCATATGCAGTAACAGGGTTTATGTTTAATTTTACTTGACAGTTTATAGTCAATGAACAAGGTGGGCTTAGTACCTCTGCTAAAAAAAAAAAACCCAGATGGAGATTACTCCAATAGTGACATCTAAGCTTGCTCATTAGAGTATGGTTATTCTGAAGATAGGCAGAGCTTGAACATCACCCTGGAGCGAAGCTGGAGAATTGAGGCAAGCATAGCATTTGAAACAGTTCCAATCATGACATATACTTTGAAAGGCTGCCTTGTGGCACCCTGCTCAACCTCTCAGAATGTGATAAAGGTTAGTGATTCACAATTTGGGGGCAGTCACAAGTTTGTATACTGTGCAAGATGCTAGTCATTGTTCATTTCTCTAAGCACTGTGTGCCTGCATGGCTATTGTCTTGTTTACTTGCCGAGTGTGCCCTGTAAAGCTCTAGCTCACTTGTGTGTTGTGTTCACTGTTAGGAATTGAGCTTGATCTTGCATGTGTACTTTGTGTTTTCCAAACATTATCACAAGCACCGTTGTGGGCACACTTTTATGATGTGCAACCAGCAACTGAGGCATATCACTGCACAATTTGCTGGTGGCTTGTATGATTTTGAGACTGCAGGAGAGTGCATGTGTGCTTTGCAGACTTCTTTGCATCTGGCGCTTGTGTAACGAACACTTGCCTGAAAGTTCGACATGAGTTTCAATTCAGTGTCACAGTAGATGCCACTTAAGCCCATGGGCCTGTCATATGTTGTCAGATTCTGAGAAAAGCATTATTATATCACAGAAGAACAAGGGAACATGTATTTCTCTGCTACAGTTGAACCCGCTTATAACGATCCCAGATATATAATCTATCAATTATAATGACCTTATTTCAATGCATTTACGATTTTGCAAACCCACCTATTGAAACTGCTTGCAGATATAACAAACGTCTTTTAAATCGGCATACTGTTACAATGAACACTTCGAACCTGGTTACAGTAAAGAGGGTACAGGTTAAGGACCAAAGCACACAAGCTCAACCAAACTGGGCGCATGGCAGTGCACGCCTCGTTCCAGTCCAACTGCAACAATTATACTGCCTTCAAGATGAGCAAGCAACCACCATGCGTGGGTTTCAGAAGCCACGAAGGTCATTCACTTTTAAAATTGAGTCGTACCGCATGGCGCAGGGCGTGCACTGGCGAGTGCACCAGTGCAATATCAGATGCCATGACAGTGGCACTCTCGTTTTTGCACACTTGTCTGTGCAGGCACCACGCACATTATGTCTATTTCAACTATTTGAAATGAATATCCATGTCCTTCATGGGAACTACTGCTGAAGCCTTTTCCTGTCTGTATACATGCCGTGTGAGTCAGCGAGAACGCTGCATCACGTGCTGCTGCCACGCAGTGTTACGAAGGATTGGCGATTGCTATGTCATTATCAGTAAATCGCAGTTCGACGGTACTGCATTTATGCATTGCCGATCGCTGATAACCCTTTGCAGTGGCGTTATACCTTTTGAACATTGCTTTTTTTTTTTTTTTTTTGCTCATGAAGTGACACAGATAACGTAATTTTATGGCTCTTGTATGGCTGACACACAGTTGTAATGCCGAGGCCACAATGTCGGCGACCTTTGCCGAATGGTGGCATGCCTCAGCAGTTTCCGAAGTTTATGCTTCCAGCCAAGAAGAATGCGTTCCTCTCGTGTGCAGAACATAGTCATGTTTCACTGGTAGTAAAATATATCGCAACCTTTCGAATAAGAAATAGTGAGTCTGCTTGCAGTTTCCAAATGACAGGTGATTGGAAACGGGCACGTTTTAAAAGAGCTATACGATGCCACATCTTGTTCTTTAAATGGGCATCCCTGACATTTGCAGCTGGGTGTGGCAACGCACTGGGAACAAAAATAACACTGAAAATATGGTTTTTGTACTAAAGTTCTGCCAAATTGTAACTGCTGGTGCCAGATTCAGTGCGGTTAATTTTTGAATTTCTAAGGGGTATTATAACAAACTACTAATATAACCACCTTTTTTGTTTTTGGAACTATCGAGTTCATTATAAATGGGCTCGACTGTAGCACATCTTGGCACATGCATGTGAGCTTCAGCAGTCTCATTACTAGATGAGCCATCAGTAGATAACGCTGACATTGGTCATTAAAGAGACTTCTACTCACAACAGCATGGAACTGTGATCATGCAACTTGAAGGAGATATGAAAATTTACAATCTGGAGGTCTTATACCTTTTAATGAGTAATCATACCACTTGTCATCGTGTCATTATGCAACGCCGAACTACCAACTATAGCTGAGCCTGGATGTCCAACGTGGTGCAAAGTAGCTGAACGTAACAGTAATACCAATCATCAAAGATTTGAATCTGCCCAATCCTCATTTTGCTGGTCCTTAGTGCACTTTTGCATTGCCCACTACTCAGTTTGCCTTCAGTTACCACAAGCAGGTGAAAAGTAGGTTATTTAGTCAGAAGTCATACAATATAGAATTTTAATGCATTATCTGTAAGAAATTTGTTGCTATGCCTTCACTGGTCCATAAGAAAAGAAGTTTAGACCATTTATTATGTATCTGGCACTTTTGAAACTACCATAACAACATTAAACACAAGAAAAAAGTTTGCAGAAAACATTTGCAAATCCTGTGTGATCTTTTCTTCTTGTACTTCATTTCTTTTGCACTTTTCTAGACATGCTTCAGCATTATCTCATCAAATGCAGTTTGCCACATGACTGAAGTGTGCTTAATCATGGTTCCTCTTAAAATAGGCTAATCTTTATGAGCTTACATAACACATTCACTTCTGCATTGTTTTATAACTACTAACAGTTGTGTTTTTGTTTGTGTTTTGCATGGATAGTGTGTGTCATTAACCTTGTGCCTGTGTAACCCATACTTGGCCCCTCTTTCGTTGTGATATGTGACACGACCTTGCACCACTGGCACTGCTGCTGATGCTGTTGTGGGTGGCGGGAATGCCCTGTGCTGCACTGTGTGCCAACCCCTTCCTCCCCCTGTAGACACTCGTGAACTCACAAGCCTCTACGAAAGACAGCAGTCATGCATGTTGATTCTCATGCAAGGTTAGGCTGACGACGGCTGGTACACGTTTTCTGCTTGACTTGGCACTTGCTCCTTGGCTGGCTTTCTCACTGCAATGTCTTGCTCCAAGTATGGCTGCCTCATTGTCAAAACACTAACTGGGTGCCTTAATGTGGCCAGCTTATAATCCCTGATATGACTGACATCATGGACTATAGACGCACACATTGAGAATCATTGCTGGAATGTAGTATTGAACTAGTCTGTCAGCTTTGACCAACCAAGCAAGAATACTTTCATTTTGCACATTGTTCATGCATGCAACTACTATCTCTCTTGAGGTTACCATAATGCACTTTATGTTGCAAAAAGTGACACAGTACCCTAGAAACTGATACACTGGACACACTCCTCACACAGCCATTTTAAAAACTTTCTCATGGCAGTGGTTTATTATTGACAAGTAGCTGAACACTTTGAACCAAACTTACAAACAAATGAGCACATAGTTGAAGTATGGGTGATAAATCATTAATAAAAAGTCCTAGTGCATATTTGGGATTAGCTTTCTAGGTGACACTGTAGATGCATACTTCTGGAAATAAAGGCAAACTGTATAGCACATCTGCTTTGGTGTTTTATCAATGTACATCACTGCAAAATCTCAGTGGAATTGGTAAAAGTTTTTCTCAGCAAAAAGCAATGTGTGCCTGAGTAGCCCTGGTAACTTCATGGAAAATAAAGTGCCACTTTTCTCCACACATTAAAATGCTTAGAAAAAAGGTAATGTGCAAAACAGACAGTGGTAAGAAGGTAGAGGCACTGACTGGTGTAAGCATTAAGACCCAACTAAGTATTTGAAATGGAACCAACCCAGTAACAAGTTTATTGAGCATTTTCAAGTGTCAAGCTGCATTCCCAATTTGCATGAGTTGGTCCTTTTGTACATTGTGCATTAGAGAGACGTATTAGCATATTGCAAGTTTGCACTTCATGCCTGGAATTTTATTGCATTCAGACACGCAAAGCCATTTCCGCATTGAGGCTCTAGACCTGCACTTTTTTTTTTATTTAGGAAAATTTTATCACTTATGAGCACTGCCTTAACTATATCTTAACTAATGGGAGTCTTCACAATTGTCAAATGCAATTTCTGAATTAATTTTACATGTAGATGTGCATTTCATTTGTGTGTGTGCACTGTTGAGCAAGCCATATTGTATAGTACCTTAGAAGTCTTGCTAAAATTAGTTCCACATTGCCATGTACGTTTATGTAAATGCATTTATCTTGCTTTGTGAATTTTTTGTTCAATGCTTTCTGTGCTTCAGCTTTTCAAGCACTGCATGTTATTGTGTTCATTTTTCTGAACTTGTTTTCTAAAACGTCTTTTTATGGCTTTCCGCAATGTACAGAACTATTGACTGAATCTCGTGAGAAGATAAATGCTGCACAGCTTGAGCTCGCTGCTATGAAAGGTGTGTACGATTGTGAGGCTGCCTTGTCTGCGACTTTGTTGTGAACGATTGCATTGAGACCCAGTGTGATGCCACCACATGATATTCACTTCCTAGACACACTAGTTGAATGAAATTTTCTTGTCTGGCAGCATGCTTTTAACACTTGCTAAAAGCAAAACAGCACGTGCTGACACGAAAGTTGCACATGTAAGGTGTGTTTGAATACTGTCACATAGCAGTGATGAAGAAAGCAACAAAACTTTAAATGACCATACCGTATTGTTGGGTAATCCTGTGCCCTCAAAAACAGGCTGCACTCAAAGAACAACAATAGCAGCGTACCCGCCGTGGTTGCTCAGTGGCTATGGTGTTAGGCTACTGAGCACGAGGTTGCGGGATCGAATCCTGGCCACGGCGGCCGCATTTCGTTAGGGCGAAATGCGAAAACACCTTTGTACTTAGATTTAGGTGCACGTTAAAGAACCCCAGGTGGTCAAAATTTCCGGAGTCCCCCACTACGGCGTGCCTCATAATCAGAAAGTGGTTTTGGCACGTAAAACCCCATATAGTATTATTATTATTACGATAGCAGCGAACACGGTTGACTATCGCCAAAAATCTGATCAGCAGGTCAAGTGCATTGGCTTTCATACATGAGTCATCGAAGGTTCCAGAGTAATCACTGGTGTTCGCATGTCTTCCAGAAAGTTTGTGTCCCACATACATGCACTCAGATTACACAAGGTTCGGTGACAACAGACAGCGGATAGAACCATCGATGACTTTAGAGAAACTTCCAATACATGCAGATGAATCCTGCACTGAGCGATAATATTTGTTAGATGGTGAAACGCGGTCACCCGATAAACAAGTAGACTTGTTAATGCTCACCACTGATGGCTGGAAGAGACAGCAAAAGCAAGTACAGTGAAACCTCGATATAACGAACACGCATATAACGAATTATTGAATATACCGAACTCTCCCGAAATATTTTTGTCAAACGCATGTATTTTTAACTTCCTATTGCGAACACGGTTTGGCATAAAACGGATATAACGAACTTCGCGACGCCGAGCCTTAACTCACTTTAATAGCAGGTGGCAGGCTTCGTTGCACTACAAGATTGTCGTGCGGCGCAGCAAACGTTCAGGACTACCTCGCAGGCGCTCACAGCGCCACAGATGCCACGTCGTCATCGAAAGTTGACAGCCAAAGAAATCGTCTGCATCTCACGACCGCTGACAGCGCCGCTTCATAAGCGGCGTGATCGAATGTTGCTTTTGCGTTTTAGTGCTAGCAGTGGCGTGGCCATCGTAGCGTTGTGTGGAGGCTCTTTCGGTGGTCGTGTCGAGTGCGGTGCGCGGGTGTGCGTAGTGCTGTGATGGTGATGAATGTGAAAAAAAGAGTGGCACTGACGTTAAAGACCAAGCTCGAGATAATTCAACGTGTCGAGTTTACTGCGCCGCCACTGCAGTGCTATTGAGGGCGGTGGGTTTGCCCTTGTTGAGTGTTTGCAAACTGTGGAACAGGGCGTGATACGGAATGCGATCAACACCAAGAAGCAGGCCGCGATAACGCAGTTCTTTGTGCGTAAATAAATGAACGTGACCCAAGTAAGCATCGTTCGACTTGCTGTGCCTTCTCTGATTGAATTTTGCTCCTCTTGCATGAATTTTTTACGAAATTTTATATTACGAATTATGGATATAGCGAACTAATTTCCGACTTTTTAACTGTTCGTTATAACGAGGTTTCACTGTAGTTACCATAGTATACACTATCAAAATAGCCATTTGTATACCATTTTGAAATAAACGCCGTTTTACCACTCACAAATGCTACCTTGATGACCAAAAAACATTGTGGCTGAGGAGTTTACCTGAATGCTCAAGCATGTATCTTAGGTTCACACCTGCTGTGTTAAAATGTAGTGGTAAAATTCTTGTTTCTCTTTCCTTAAGTGGTCATTTGTTTTCCCACCAATATGTGTCATCATGTCACAGATATATGTTCCAATGCTTGGGCTTAAAGCTGTCCTTTTAACAATCAGGCTGGCTTCAGCGCTGGCAAAAATTGCAGCACACCCATAGTACACTGTGAAATGATTGAGCTAGTCATCAAAACATGGCTAGTTGCAAAGATAAGAAGTGTAATGGAATAGATGTCATGAAGCTAGCATTTGTTTCCATCTATCCTTTTCCTTGTACACTGTTGCGAATAGCCACATATGTGTTGACTAGGGGTGCATGAATATGCAAAAAGTTAAAATATTAGCGAATATTAAATTTTTAATATTCGTATTGGATTCCAATATAGATATTTCAAGATGTTAGACTATTCGGTTGGATACGAATATTCGAATAAGATAGAATGTATTGCTGGCTGTGTGGGAGCAAACACGGTTCTTAGCATTTGTTTCTACCTAAAAATATTGTGGCAGTTTTGTGCTGAATTTTGTGACGATTTCGTGTTGCTAGCGAAATTTTGTCTGTAAAGCACACTTAGCCACTAAACGTCTAAACATTGTGGGAAATCCAATCTCTCAGTAGCAAGGGACACAGGTATGCAGACGAGAATGCACCCCGCCCCCCTTTTCTTTTTCCCCGTCCTTTTTTCCTTTTTTTCAGCGCCATTCGCAATATTGAATTTATGAGCGCCTCCAATTTTAGAGGCATTTGATGCGGTATATTAAGGCACAGGCTGGCGAGGACAGCTAGTGGGAATTACTAAATTTTCTAAGTTAACACGAACCAAGTGCACAATGTTTTAGTATAAAGACTTACTAGTCTAGTTTTTTAACCTTCGCAATGTAATTGCAATGTTCCAAAATAATTTAACTCAACTTCCTAATAAATGCATGTGCATATTATATTATTATTCGCCATTCGATTCGATATTCAAAGTTAAGTGTTCGTATTCAATTCGCATTCAAAAATATTGATATTCGCGCACCACTAGTGTGGTGCGCGAATATCAAAAATAACATACAGCCTGTATATCTGCCATATATCTGTATATATATCTGCCATATATATATCTATCTATCTGTCATATATCTATCTATCATATATATATATATCTGCCATATATATCTGTATATAGCCTTCTGTATATCAAATAACATACAGAATATCAAAAATAACATACAGCCCAGTTAGAGAGGGGTGTAGAAAAGGCGTGATATTCTAAGTTGCAAATGCTGCTGCTGTTCTGGGAATAAAAAAAAAGGAATGCACTAAGAAATTTTGCCCTCAGGGGCAATTGTGTCTGCTAATTGGCTAAAATTTTACGCTTTACCACTAGCAACAACATTACGGATGTCCTATGTACCAGAGTAGACTGACCTACTGCTTGTGTTTTATTTGCATTTAACATAACATGCAACTCCACACAGTCAGTTTATGGTGTTTAATCCTTCCTTAAACAAAATTTTGTATAATGATACCAGCACTGAATTGAGTATGTTATCACTTCGGGAGCAGAAGCACAGCAGATGGCAAGGCAGGCTGGCACGGAGGAGCTGCAACCTCCGGAGCTCTCTGAAGATACATCTGCACTGAAGGCTCAGCTGTCTGCAGCATCCAAGCAGGTTCAGGACCAGGTGTGCCAGATCGTCAGGCTGCAAGGTATGCAACATGTTTATGAATCTTTAGTCATGCAACCCACTGCAGTGGTCCACTGCCTATGGCATTCTACTGCAGAGCTCGAATTCGTGGATTTGATTTTCAGCCGCTAGGGTTGCACTTTGATTGATGGGGGTGGAATGCAACAACGCTTGTGTATGGTGTTGAGAGTGTACGTTAAAGAACCCCAGTTGAGGAAGATTAACCCAGAGCCCTCCACTCCAGCAACCCTCATAAACTACTCTGCAGATTCACAATGCAAACCCCAAAATTCTTATTAAATAATGTGATTTTTTTATGCAGTCAGCGTTTTGTGTGATTAGCAAGAGAAAAGGCGATTTCTTTCAGTAAAAGTTTTATTTTTCACAATTTTTTGCAGTACTAGATACCTGTAAATCTACATCTTGCACATATTTTTTTTTTTTTAATCTGCGCCTTCAATGCAAGCAGAACCGACAAAATCAATTCTGACAACATCGTCCTCCTCATCATCACTTGAGTCAATGTTTGAGACGTTTCTCAATGTATTTTCTCTGGCAGCGTGTCCGTACATTGCTTGTTTGCATTGTCAAGATTCTTTGCCTGGAGTGAGGAAGAAGGCAGCACAACAAACTGTTGAGATACGAACAGTTCTCTAGTTAGACAGATCGAACACTTCTTCGCATTGTGCGCTACTTCATGTAGAGCATTGTACACGTGTCCACCATGACACTTTGTACGCCAGGTGAGTGTGGGTGTTGTAATTAGAACTTGACACTCACATGATCGTTATATTAGTGGGTAATTTTTTTAAAAGCCACAGACAGTGGTGATGACACAGAAAATAATTTTAAAAGATAGCTAATCTGGTGACGCCAAACCATTCGTTGCCATGCTGAATATTTTCCGCATTAGTTTTATCCGTGTTTGCTATATAGGCGCCGTAAACTCCAAAGTTGCAAGACGAAGAGTGGAGCATTCGGCTGAAACTATGAAATTGGCAGTACTGTTACATGTTTGGAGGAAAAGGTGCCAGTTCACAATGTACACAGTTCGTGTACACAGCGTCTGAAAGGGTTAAGGGATAGAGTGATGCCAGTAGTTGATGCCCAATACTCAATGACACTTTCTTGTTGGTGACTCTGCAGGGGAGCTGTCACAGTCTGAACAGTCGCTGAGTGAGCTACGAGAACAGTTCAATGCACAGCGGCAACAGCTGGCTGAACATGAGCGGCACAGGCGTTTTGGTGAAGAAGAGCTTAGCAGCTTAGAGAGTGAGTTTGTGTGTGTAAATTACTTTCTTGTGTCGTGGGCACTTATTCGGCTTGGGTGTGTTTTTAATGACTGCCATGGGGGCAGTTGTGATCTCATCCTTGGCAAAGCCTGTGTCCTCATTTTGTAGTAATTCATTTTCTTTTGCATTCCTTTGTCATGATCTGGCCAGCCAAGTGACTAGCCTTGGCAGTAACTATCACAGTAGGGCTTGAGCCAGCGCCAAAGCATGAGAAAGAAGAAAGAATCTTGAAATGGATTGTTACAAAGTATGCACTGGAGCTGGCCTTGCTGGATATCTGGAACTAGCAATAGATGGGTGTTAGTTCCACAGGAGTAGAAGTACTTGAACTAACTCTAGGAAAAATGTCAGGCAAGAATCAAGTGGAAGATAACATATAATGGAAGGTTACATCTATTTGGTGAGAACAGGCCTGATAATCCAAAAGATGGCATGAAAGTGAAAAATGTATGGTGCCATCCTCAAATTTCTGTGGTGGCTTTCTGCGATGTCACCCTTGGCCGTGAAAAAAAATTCTCAAAACTGTAAAATGAGAGAGTGAAGTGTTGGACATTGCACATTAATGTCTTGGATAGTACAGTTTGTGTGCACAAGAAATTTCCATTAAAAAAGGTCAGCCCTGAATCGCTATTTTAACACACTGTTTAACAGCAAACAGAAAATTATAAAATTATCCATTTTACGGTGGTGAATGTCTTGAATGCATATGTTTCCGACAGCACCCATTATACAATTTGGAAAATCTACTGTCAGATCTATGTACTGTTACATCTATCAGTGGCAAGTGACTGTCATCTGTGTCTCAACCTCCCCTAAAAAAAAATGTTATCATTATGTTTCTGTGTTGTATGTGCAGGTAACCATAAAAGTGCAACATAATAAGGAGTACTGAAAGTATTCATGCGAAGACTTCTTGGACAGCAAAGAGTTATCAGTTTTAGTTGTGCGTTGTCATAATTTGGCTACTACATACCGTAGTTTCCTTGCATTTTGGGAGGTGAAATTATAGCAGCTACACTTTTGTTTTTGTCCACGGCGATGTTGCATCGACCATTGCAGACACCCAGCCCCTGCTTTGTCTTCCTGAGTTTTGCCCTTCCTTTGGTTCATTTTGCGAATGCTTTTGCATACAGATCTCCTCGAAGAGGAAAGGAAAGCCCGGAGTCGGACAGAAGCCGCGTCAGAGGCTGTAAAGAGTATGTTTTGGTTTGCGCATCCCTCATCATTTGCAACGTTGAATTGCTTTCTGCCTACTTTTTGCACAATTTAGTTTGCTTTTTCTCATTACAAGTATGCTACAAGCCTTTGTTTTATTGCGTTCTCTCACTACATTTCTTGTTATTTGATTGTGCAACTGTCCTGCTATGTTGTCACTCATGTGCATAGACGCACTGGATAACATTTTCTAAAATTGAAAAAATCATGCAGATCCCCCACACTGTAGGAATCGATGTAAGCAAAGCTGTCTGTGCTGATTGCTTTGATTGACGATAATTAGCTGTGATGTTGATGGTGAAAGCTTATTTTCTTCAATGTTTAGTCTATCACGAGAGTGGTGAGTTGATCTTAAATGTTACCTTGCCTGCACCACTCTGTTTGTCTGCGTAGTACACAGGACGCACAGGGAGAGGGGTTTGCTGGAGGCAAAGCTGTGCGCCATATTTCTTAACCTCTGAGAGGGTTATGCATTGTCACTGCCTCACATGGTAGCTCTCATCGTGACAAAAGTATTACAGTTGAATTGGATTATGGGGCTGTACATGTCAAAACCTTAATCGGATTATGAGGCACGCAGTAGTGGCAGACTCCGGATTAATTTTGATACCGTGATGTTCTTTAACTTGTACCAAAACCTAAGTGCATGTGCATTTTCTATTTCGCCCCTTCGAAATGTGGCTGCCGCGGTTGGGATCAAATCTGTGACGTCTAGCAATGCCATAGCCGCAAAGCTACCACGACAGGCACAGCAGTGTTGATTTGGCGGTCAACTGCTTCCATAGTATCGCCTGGACCCTGCGGTATGCTTTAATTAATGCAGCTCTACTTCTACACGCCCTGCGTAATTTGTTCGCTTGACATATTTCCATGGCGTTTATTTTTCAGAAATAGTAGGAATGTTCTGTACCCTACCTTAAACTTAAGCTTATCCAGTTTTCCCACAACGGTTGTGCTATAGTAGTAGGATTTCCTCTGGATTCGCACATTAGTTGAAAGGAAAGCGCTGCAGTTGCTGCAATGCTTTTTGAGGGGGTTATGGATAATTACAGCTGTGAAGAGGCTAATGTGACAATGTCCAGGAAGCTCTAGAGGGCATTATGCACATTCGATGTGGTGGGGTCCAAACGAGCGAGTCTCTTATGTCGCCTTTCTTCTATGACTCGCTCCTGTCACGTATACACACACGTGGTGTCGATGTCTGCGTGGTGTACCAGACACCAGTAGCAGCACCGAGAAAGTTGAAGGAAGAGGCAAAGAAAGCTTCGCTTTAAAAGGTGTCAGCCTATTGTGCCAGTGGTAGAGAGGAGCAACAATACAAGGGCAGCAGTTACGTGGTTGCACATTATTTTGGTAAATTGGACTTTTACTAAATGCTGACATGGCATGCAAAGGAAAAAGCAGTACCTACACAAGTATTAACTATCAATACGCACTCTACCCACACATCTTGTTTAACTCAAACAAGATGGCAGATGACAATTGGAGAATAGGCTCATTGCATGAATCACCGTCACCCTATGTGCTGCCCTTCATTCTTTCCTTCATGCAAGCTTTTTGAACTTCAGAACTGAAAAGTCGGTCATTTTTGTTAGATGCAACCGAGATGTGCAGGAAAGCTTGCTTATGGAATTCTGCACATTCCCTATTGACAATGCTGAAAAGCATGCATTGAACATCGTACAGCGTGCATGTGGCCAAAATGCTCTCGATGCAGGGTGTGCACATGCATTGTGCATAGTTCCTTTAGGGGTTTTCGTTGTAAAGTCACCTGACATAAGACAAAATAGGGAATCCAAGGTTAGAGGACTCTATTGGCCAAGTCTGCAAAAGAACGCAAGCTGAGCATGCAGCTTCGGGTCTTTAAAGCTACATGGGGACAATTTACAACTCTAAATTGTCTGCACTTGTCAAGCACATTGTAAAATTCCTTTTTGTGCTCTTAGTAACTAAGCGCATTTCACCTACAGAGACATTAAAGAAAATGCAACACTTGTACTATTACTGGCATAAATTTTCTTATTGGGCAGAACTAATAGTGTAGTGTTTGTGAACAGTGTCTGTGAAGAGTGTTTGGAATTCTGCTTTTCTTACTTTCTTGCGACAGAGCAACTTCACGAGGCCCAGAACAGTGCCAAGCAACACCAGAATGAAGCGGAGCATCTAAGGAGTGAGTGCTATATTTAATTGTAATGTTTGTTTTTTTCATTTTTTTTTTTCGTAAAGCAAGGCATGGCACCCAATTAACTTTTTATAAAAGTCTCTTGGTGTGGTGGTCCTTGAAAATAAATAATTGGGACACCTCAAATTCATTCACTACTGGCAGTAAATTAAACCCATGCAGAAACAATGCACTACAAACGCAGGTAAACAGTACACAGGTCAAATGTAGCTTCATCATTCCCTTATTGTTGCACAAAATTGGGATTCAGATTGTTTGTTTGGATGACACTGCAGAAAACAGTTGTCTTAGAGGCTGATAAAAAGGCAGCAATGACTAGCAGTGTATCGAAACAGAGCAGGTAAAGCCAACGACCAATTTTGCGGCTACTATTTTTTCAGATATTACCGATCATTTGGTCGCCTTCGTGGCACCGCCACAAACCCCATAGAGCCAATGTATATTTATTTTATTTTATTGTACCCTCAAGACAGAAGTATTACAGAGGGGAGTGGGTAAAAAACATACACAAGTAAACAAACAAAGCAGCAAGAAATGGTTACTTATTACAGCAAAATTGGTTACTTAGTTGTATCCGGGAGTGATGATGTCTTATAAGGCCGAACGCAACTCTGAGTTGTCCTTGATTGCGACAACTGCGATGGGAAGGTGGTTCCATTCCTAAGAGTACCTAGAAATAAATGATTCGTTACAGGTTCTGGTGTGGCATTGAATGATTCCAACCTTATGGCTATGATCAATGCGAGAGGAAATGTAGGTAGGAGATGACATAAGATTATCGCGCAGGTAGGAATTGTGGAAATATAGTTTATGAAATAAAGCAAGGTGAAAGCACTTACGCCGGGCTGAGAGAGGAGCAAGCAGCAAAGAATTTTTCATGGCAGCTACGCTTGATGTTCGGCTGTAATTGCTATGAATGAAACGTGCGGCATTGTTTTGGATTAGTTCAAAAGATTGATTAAAGGTTTCGAGGTGCTGGTCCCAGATGGATGAGGCGTACTCCATTTTACTCCTAATAAGCGTTTTGTATAGGAATAATTTGGATATTAATATTGAATATTTCGGCAGCCGATACGCTTCGTCGTCCGATTTGCTGGTCTTTTTGCCGTGAATGCAGGTTCGAAATGGCAGTAATTTGAGCTACCACCACCGCCATTTTGATTATCTCGGAGTGTCGAACAAGCGCTCTCACATGCTGATCCGCCGGCAGCTGTAGCTCTCAGGCAACACTAGGCCTAGCTGCTGCGACGTTCGCTACCAAGCTTCTTACTGTTTGGTGCTGTGCTTTTTATCTAGAGAATCTGCCACTGACTGCAATGGCGCCGACTCTGACTTTACAGCGCGGAAAAAAAAACAAGAACGCCAAGGGTTAAGGGTTGCACAACGCTGGTTTTTAAAAATCGGCTTCACCGCAATACAGCGGAAGTGCGCAGTGAAGCATACAAAATGCATTGCGGGGAAGCATATCAAGAATGGAAAAGGGCTACTGTCACGGGGCACAGTATGTATTCTTTAACTACAAGTGCATGCACCCACATAACTCCTGTCACAGTGCAAGCACCAATAGGCCTAATAAGTAATTCTACTCGCAGGTCTTTGGAGCTATTTCACAGATGCTTGTGGTGATTTGCGCCTCTTGGGGCAGTCAGAGCATGCGTTCATTTTGTTTGTGTTCGTGGACTTGTTTGAGTTCATAGAGCGTATAATATTTGGGGTTTTACGTGCCAAAACCACTTTCTGATTATGAGGCACGCCGTAGTGGAGGACTCCGGAAATTTTGACCACCTGGGGTTCTTTAACGTGCACCTAAATCTAAGCACACGGGTGTTTTCGCATTTCGCCCCCATCGAAATGCGGCCGCCGTGGCCGGGATTCGATCCCGCGACCTCGTGCTCAGCAGCCCAACACCATAGCCACTGAGCAACCACGGCGGGTCATAGAGCGTATAGGGAACCACAATTATGAGATTTTCTTAACTTCACAATTCTTGGTAATTGAAGTTCGAAAATTTGAGTAACACTCTGAGTGACACCACTTGCAGCAAAGCACTTGGTGATTCTCAAGATTGAAGGATTCAGCAGAATTCTCCTGAACGTTTGTTGTGTTTTACTTCCGCGTTTACAGAGAAAGTGCGGACTCTCACCGAAGAACTGCGCAACCGAGCCAACATGGAGCGGTCTCTGACTCCTAACCACACTCAGGAATCCCTTCAGGAGGAATGTGAAGCGCTCCGTGTTCGCCTTAGAACAGCTGAAGAAGAGGCTACCATGTGAGGAGCTCTTCCTACGTTCTGCTGAACATCTGGCTTGTACCTTCCTACCTCTTAGGCATAGTCGCTATGGCGTTCCAATACTGACCATGAGGCTGAGCATTTGACTCCAGGTTGGCACTGCTACATTTCAGTGTGGGTTAAATGCAAAAGCACTCATGTTCTGCCCTTTGAGTGCATGTTAGAAGAATCCTAGATGGCTGAAAATAATCCTGAGCCATGCACTACAGCCTCCCCCATAACTCACTGTGCAGTTAGTTACCTAAAACACAATATTTTTTTTTTATTTTTAGGGGGCCCTAAACCACCTCTGACTTTTCTTTTTTTACTTATTTTAAATAAACATGCACATTCTGTAGAGCACACCGTGATGATAATCTTTTGTGAACATGGCAGCACTACGTGCCGTAAATAAGCCGCAAATTAAAAACCCGATACCATGTTGTGTGACTGTAGCCCCTTTACACTATTTAATATGCTTCACGCATAACACAAATTTACTGCGGCAAATCTGGCTTTAGGGGCCCGGCAAGAATTACAATTGCGCCGAGACATGTTTATCGAGAGCGATGATCGTGTATTTCCAGCATTGCAGGATGATACCACGGTTGGGGCTTGACAGGCTCTACTGCAAGTGTACATCTATCGTCCTTGTAGCAACCTGCGATGGCAAATTTGCTACTGCACCGCTAAATTTACATGACCACTGCAGTCTAACGCAGCATAATATGCGGGAACATTGCAGAACATTGACATGTCTAATGAGAATGTAATACGTAAGAGTCGGTGTGCTTTAGGTCGGAACCGCGAAAACACAACATTGCAGCCAGGAAAACCCACCAGCGAAGAACGTATCAAAGGGGTTCCATTGTGTGAAGCTTTCATTCAGACTGCATGGTATGGAGGGTACCTAGGGATAGACAGTGGAGGAGCCTTTGTTTTGGTGTGTTAAAAAGACTTGTAGCTTTCACTGGTATACGTAGAGTTGGTGAGTGTGTGCTGCGAGAAGAAGAATGCTAGTGGGGAGGGTAGCGGCAGCAAGGGAGAAACCACGGTGGCTGCCTGGTCGTTTATCAAACATATTTGTATTTGCTGCTGCATCATCATTTAAATATAATCCTGCAACTGTATGTTCATTGCAAACTAGTACATAGTTGCCATTATGTAACAAATTTTTCGTGCTTAGATAACATTCTTGCTTGCGCTTTCAGTTCAGAGTCGTCCATCATGGCTGAAGAACACAGGAAAAAGCTTGTTTAGTGGATATTCAGATTATGCATGACAAGTTCAGTGATATTTTTTGTAAATCATAAGATTTACCGACGTGATTTCCCTCATTTTCAGCACAATTCTGCTTTCTGTTGGAAGTAAAAGAGTGAAAAAAGTATCAGCTCATTGTTTCACTTGAAGCTGGAGTGTCATTCAAAATTGATGGCTAAGATGATTCACAGCTGAACAGACATGTTCTCTCAAAATGTTGAAGTTTTTAAATTATGCTTGCTTCAGTATAAATACGGTATTTTTACCCAAAAATAAATGAAAACAGTCAGCATGGATTTCACTTATAAACAAAACTGCCATATCACAGCTAAATGTTAGGCTATAGCTTACCATGTTTGCTCAAGTAGAATAAGATTTTTTTTTCATGATTTTTGTTGCTGGAGCTCAACCCTTGCCTTACTTTCAAATAACAGCAAAATTGACCATTTTAAAACATGTATTTTAAATCCCATGTTTTTGAGCGTTACATTGGCAACCTGTACCTTCACGTCTCGATCCAATCTATAGACAAATTAGGCATAGTCAAAACTTGAGCAGAATTATAACGGCTCGGAAAGCAAATGGTTCACAAGCAAATGGCGCCCAGGAAGTAGTTAAACGAGTGAACACAATCAGTAGCTGGATGGAGGAAGGTGGTGGGGTGGGGCACTGGCCTCCCCGCCATTATATTTTTCTCACAATAGCTGTGCCATCCCCTTATTTTGATATTTTCCTGCAACCCTGCTATAATAATTATTGGTTATAACAGTGGAACTTTTGTGGCACTTGAATGTTGTTATAACTGGGTTCGACTGTATTTTGACAGCAAAAGTAGTAACAATGACATAACTTTTTAGTGTGCTTTATCACGCACTGTGATGGAACAACTAAATGCATGCAGACAGCGTTGAAAATAAACCATAAACTGAAGGGTGTCAAAATCAGTTCAACACAGGTCAGCATTGTCAAAGTACCTCGGGTTGCTCATCAGGTTGTGGCACCTTTTTGCATCCTTCAGGCAGCGGGACGAGAACGCCAAGCTCCTCGCTGAGTGTGAGCGGTTGCAAACAAGTTGCAGCGTTCTCGGAATGCAGTCATCCCTGCCGTCTGTACCGGGTGACCGAGGTGACAGGGGTGATCGGGGTGACTGGCCAGATCAGCTGGAGAAACTGCACCAAGAGGCCCAAAGTACGAGGCAGCAGGTGAGTTGGAACAGAGCACTGCTCATTGTTCATTGAGCAGAGCGCAGCAGCCATTCGGGAACATTCATGCACTGCTCAAGGGTAAGTAACAGTGATATAAAGTCAAGCAAAATTAGTAGATTCAAAGTCTGTACCCGTCCTTGAACAACATGTAAATGCCAAAATTGAGTTTTTAAGGCCTTATTTAAAGCCCTTAAGTTTCACAAAGTGCTTAAAGATCCTTGAAATTCTACAGTTGGCTACATTTACACTTACCCTTTTTGGAAATCTGGCCCCCCAAGGTTGGTGCAACCTGAATTCAAGCCAGTATGATTTGGTTAGCAGCTTTTTGGTAGTTTGTTACATTATGTATTTAAGGGGATAATTTCTGTAGTATTTAATTCATCCCAAATTTGTCTAGTATTGTTGCTTGCTTGAAGCGTTGGGAGGGGCGTTGTCGAAGCCTCTCGAGCATCAGCTTTTTTTTTTCTTTTCTTTTTTTACACCTTCTCATCACACTTTGTGCAGTGTGTTAGTTTGATCCACTGTTAAAGGGAACAGGCATTTAGTATTTAGCTATCATTTACTGCTGAATTATGGCATTTAGGCTTGTATTACTAATGCATAGATGTCAGCCATTAGGGGTCCTGTCAGCCATGTTTTTGTATACAGTCTTACCTTGTTACAATGCAGTCATATGCTACACAAACATATTTCCATTATATCCAAGTTTATTCATTACCTATAAACATAGATTCATTACACACTGATATCGGAAGAAACATTCTTTATTTACTTTGTTACATATTCGATAATTCATTATGTACGTGTTCGTTATATTGTGGTTCAACTTTATTGGCTTTGTTACCAGCTAGGCATTCCCTTTAACTGTGGACAGCACTGTAAATTTTATGTTAAATAAACTTCAGCTCAAGCTTATTTGCTCGTCATTTTCATTTAATTTGTCTACGATAAGTAATAGCATGAAAGCTTAGTAATTGTTGACGTCACACTCTTGTTTTCTCGCTGTTAATCAAAGCATTGCTTTAGTCTTCCAACATGCTCACTGTTGCCCATGTTTCCCTGTCTCTTGAACCAGCTCCAGGAGTCGGCTGAGGAGCTGGCCCTGCTCAAAGAAAAGTACTCAGTCTGTGCCCTGGAGAAAGCACAGCTTCAGCAGGAGCTGAAGGCCGTCAGTGACGAGCGCCAGCTGCTGCTGTACCAGTCTAAGGCGGTCAGTCTTAAACCCTTTAAACCGTTTGCAGATGAGTCTGTGCATGCTGGCCTACACCACTGCAGCTGGGAGTGACAATAAGGGCACCAAGGGGCTTGATCATTTAGCAACAACTGTATGAAACTAAGGGACACCAAAGCCAACCTGTCGCCCTAGCCAAACTGGTATTGCGTGCATTATGCCTTTCTAGTTTTGTGCTTCCTTTGGTCGATATTGCAAATGCTCCTTCCGTCTAGAATGATATCGTAGTTCATGTCGCTCAGACGTCTCGAGAGTTCATAAGGTCCAAAGTACTTGCTTGGAATTTCCTTTTCCTTTTTGTCTAAGACTCAGCTCCCCCATAGTTCTATAGTAGTTCTATAATAATAAATTATTTGCGCTATGCTTTCCTTGCCTTCATTTTCCGTTGGCCTCATGTAGTTGTCAGTAAAAAAAATTTTGCACCTCGGTTAACCCTATTTTCTCATGAATTGCACAGAGAGGGTCTGTCAATCCTTGATATTTTGTCAAGAAATCTAAAATTGAATGTTTTTGATACACTGGAAGTTTTGCTAGCTACACTCCATTAATTTTCTTCATTGTCAAATTGGCTTCTAAACTGAGCGATCACTTTTTCTGGTATAAATATTTTTGCAAACTAATCATAAAAATTTGTAAGCCAAATTTGTGAGTTTTGGGGACTTCTTTTTGTGCAAAAGAGAGGTCAACATTAATCAACAACAAACCTCTACTAGTAAGTAGTATGATACAGTGTAAATAGGAGCCTGTAACGCAGGGAAAAGTTGCAGGACCTCACAGAAACTGCATGATACATGAGCATGCAGAATGGTTCCCTAAACTGAGCATCCACATTGGAAAGTGAGTTAGTCATGTAGTTTCATCAATGCCCACACGGTTGTCATAACTTTTGTCCACAGCCGTGTACTCAGAGTATCAGCATAACCAACAGCTACCATTATTTGCACAAAGCTTGCTCTTTGAAGGCCCATTGCAACAAAATTTTGGACCGTGTAAAAAGCCTAGTTTAAGATAATGTAGATATATAGAGGAGCCTCCATGCAAAATTTCACATTTTATATATAAGCAGAAAGCTCCGTGAAAAGCTCCTAAAAGTACTGCCATTACTGCTCACTGGATTAACGCATGGCTTCTTGGCATGACCTCCAAGATTGCAATAGCATACCTGTGCCAACGCATAGGCCCCGCCGATGAATAGTGCAGATACTTTGGCTGCCGCTTTGTGTTGCGAACAAGCTTTCTCACCATCGAGACAGGTGTGCTCTGATTGGTCTCCGATTCTCAAGGCATAGCAACCAAGTCAGCCCGAGCGTCTGGCACCCATGGCACACAGAAAAGCGTTGAACACGGTGTGCTGGGACTCGCGTCTTATTGACATCACCAGGTTCACATATCGTTTGCTTAGGTGCTGTTTAAAGGCTGCAAACAAAGAAATATACAATTACTAGCTCTGCAGCTTTGCGAAGTTTGGTTTGGGGGTACTATATACTACTCATTTATAACAAATGTACCCAAAGTGAAGTTTCATTGCAGTTGGCTTTTAAAGGGATGCTGAATTTATTTTAGCGATTCTATGCAAACATGCTGAGTCGGTCAGGTAGGTCCTTCTGATCATTAAGAGGTAGATTTATGCACTCTGCATAAAGCATGTACTAATTTATAATAATCGTTTAAAAATCAACATCGCTATGATTGCAGTGGTGACGCTTCCCTGTATATTTAGCTGCTGCTTCCCACACTACATAGCGTGGTTATGTCACTTGAGCATGCGATCCAATTGGATAAACATTTTAAGTCATCGGAAATGCTTGAAACATGCTTCTACAATAAACTTATTGATGCGAAAGCTTTATTTGGCTCATGAGGCGGAAAATCCGACGTACCGTAGTTGTTGGCGTTGGTGTGACCAGCGATGGTCCAAAAAGTCATCAAGTCCTTGACCTTTGTTGGGAGTCGGACCCACGACCTTTACTGTTAATCAAGGTGAAGTTAATTAGGCACAGTTAAGATGGAGTTAATTACGGCACTCAAGCCCAGAACCATAGGTGGGAGTCAAACCCTTGACCTTTGGTGTTAAGTAAAGCGAAGTTGATGAAGGTACAGTTAACATAGAATTAAGGCACTCGAACCCACAACCTTGGGTGGGAGTCGTACCCATGCCCTTTGGTGTTAATTAATGCACAGTTAATTAAGATAGAGCTAAGTAAGGCACTCATATCTACCACCAGTGGTAGGAGTTGAACCAACAACCTTGCATTGTGCACACCTTGTGATGAAAACTGTTCATCATGTCATGGCACTTCTGCTGACGTGGCCGCTCGAGTCATGTGACTAGGCCAGTGGCGCCACCACATGTCGCCACACTTCTGCTGGCGTGGCCGCATGCTTTCGCATTCATCCACATTGGGATAACTGTTTTCTTGAGTTTTTTAATAGCATACGTATGTGTAGTAATTTGTGTACCCTTAAGAACAAGTACACAAATGCAATAAATCTAGATGTTTCTTCAAACCAGTGGCCCACTTCTGCCTGAGAAAGCAGATTGTTTGCTACAGTTCTGGCAATAGCAGCCAATTTGATATGGAGGGGTTCTCACATACAAAAAAGGAGATAGACTTTGATGTATTGGTACCGTCCCCGCCTCCCACACAGAAAGTGTAGATTTGATTCCTCATGCTGCTGTACGTTCTTTTATTTCTTTTTCCACTTCTTTTTCCCACCCTTTAACATCTTAGAGGAGCAAAAATACTATGAATAGCCCATTTCACCATATTCACAAGTGAGCGGCCGCGCTTTCTTTTTCATGTGGCTGCAAAGGAATCTGATGTGCGTAATATAAAGAATTGTAAGCGTTATTATTAGATATTTTCATGAAATCTGCAGTTGTCAAACCGAAATAATACCAGGAAACACTAATCTGTAGTTTGGACATTGCATATCACTTGCAGCAATGCACTGAATCTCATTTTGCTTCATTTACCATTAAAAAAATAATAATTATATTAGTCAGCAAACATTGTGCATAGTGCCGCCACATCTCCATTCGCCACGCACAATTCTTCTGCAGAAGCCAGAATAAGTAGGTTCTGCATTTCGCTCCATGTAGCCCAGGCTTGAGAAGCTTTTCTTCCCCTTTTTTTCTTTCCCTCCTCCCCAATTTCGCAAGGAGGGCTATTTTGCTGAGTAAACATTGGTTGGTCCCTGAGAAAGTGTAGTCGAAGGCAATGACTTGGTGGGCCAATCCTGATACGAGTGCACTAAATGTGTAGTTTTAAGTGTTTTAACCCTTTAAGAATGCCAAAAAAGATTAATAATACTTGCAAAGAAGACTTCAGGTTTATTGTGTGCAGATGATTCTGTTGATCATAGAAAGTTGAAGCAAAACATTTGTGTCAGAAATGCGGTTTATTATGAGAAACATAATTTTACACTGTAACGTAGGTGGGCTTCACTGCACACAATTGGGTTTCACAGCAAATTTTTTTTACTTTCCTTTTTTTACATGTCTCAGCACAGTGCACTGTACTGCAAGATCGCTCTCACTTGAAGAAAAAGCTGAGCTCTCCAAATCGCCCCTTTTTCTTTTCTTTTCAACACGACAGCGTTCACTAATCACACAGTGGCTGGCGACACAAGAGCGAAACGAAAAACAAAAGTCTTTGTTCTCATTCTAGTATCATTTAAATGAAACGCAAAGCAGCGTATGAGCTCAAATCGTCTTCAAGGCTGCATGAAAAATAAGTGCTGGATGAGTTGGGCTCGTCGTTTGCCATTTTTACAAGTAAGCTCTTAACAAGGTCAGCTCGTCTCCCACGTGGAAAGGGTTAATGTGGTTTGTAACATGGGCCAATGGGCTGGAGGCAATGCAACGTCAAAGCAGCTTCCCGATTAACATGCCCAGCAGCACAACTCGGCAAGTATACCAGGAAGCTATTGCTTTACTTTGACAGTCGTACTGCAATAGCTGTTACCCCTACCCCCCCCCCCTTTTTTTTTCAGTAGTTACCACTTGAAAAGCGCGCATAGTGTTTCAGTAAGAAGTGCTTGACGAGATTTGGGGCTCTTCTTTTCAGACATCGGCCTGCTCAATAATCCCACTGTGCATCCTTGTGCTGGCCATTCTGTTGGGCTTTTACCCAACACTCTCCTACTTCACAGCCACGGCCGAGACTCCTTGAGGGCATCGGCCACTGGTTCCAGGGCTTTCTCAAGCAATGTTCGCGTGTGCTTCTGCCTGCCTACGTCATTGCCGTGAGGCAACAGACAGCATGAAGCATCTTGAGCCTGAGTCAGCAGCTTTTTTGTTCTTCTGGTTGTGACCTTGCACAGTGAAGACACAGCTTTGAGGACATGCTTCCCCACGGGTCCATAGGCAGCTTCGACGTGCTCTGGTGGTGTGTGTATGTGCGTGTGTGGGCACATGTGTGCTAGTGATTTTTGAAGCATGCACTGACATTGGTTGCTTTCAAAACGCTTGTCCGTCGTACAGAATTGGCTTGCCTACCCCACCCCTCTCCATTGTAAGTACAAACCCTTTACTTAGGTCTCGCACTATTAAGTTGTCCCGGCTAATTTTTCTGTTGTGTGGCCATTTTCTAGCACCTTAGCGAGACCGCCAGGCGAGTTTTCATTTGTGTATGACATGTTGGTGTGACGTGTTGCCGCAGTGGATACTGGTCCATTTGTGAGGGCGGGAGGCAACGCATTACGCTTGAAGACCTTAATTACACTGTGCTGGTGCATCACAGGAAACGTCGTATCGCTTATGGAATGGACTCGCCGCACCTTAGAGGGGCCTCCAGCTTTGCTTACTTGCCTTGTGTGTATGTATGGGCACTCGATGTGCAAGTTTAAATACAGTTCAACTCTCCATCAGAGCTGCTACCACTATTTTGTAGGGCATAATTCTTGTGTTTTAGGCATTTAAAAAGCTCCTATTTTTGTGTTGTCTAGATGTAGGCTGCTGCAAACAGTCTGAAGTGAACAAAATTGCCAAACACAATGCTGCTAGCCTGTCTCATCCTTAAAGTTTTGTTTAATGCATACAAAATAAATCCTTCTTCAGAGATGTTTCTTCAAGCGCATTGAATGTTAGTGCCCCGGAACCTTATTGACAAAATGGGACCCACTTTGTTGTCGAGGTGCTGATGTGTTTTGTTTATGGCATTGCAGTTTGCTGTGTCCAGAGATATAGATTTACTACTGTTTACGAAACAACTGGTGCTGTTTATCGCTTATGTGCATAGATATTTGCACAATCTGGCCTGAATGGATTATGTGCTCGTGTAGGAATTTTAGTTTGGCAGCCATGTTTAGGGTAGATTGTAAATTTGCAGAAGAAACTGCTTTCATGACTAACAGCTTACTGCCCTCTCCATCGTGCTGCCTTAACTTTTGTTTGTAATATTTGCTAACAGTGTTCCTTGGCCTCGCAACAATGCACAAAGCTCACGCTTTGAAATAGGACTCAGATTTGCTTGTGCTTTCAGCATGTGATATTTGTGTTCTCAGTGGGTTTTCTCCTGCGCTAAAAGTGTGAACTTACTGAATGTACTTCACTTGCAATTTGCACATTTATATAGGGGGTTTTAAAGTCTTGCTGTAAATTTTGCAAGCTTCAAGAACTGTTCATTTCTTTATAGTTATAACAGAACAAGAATGTTGCCAGCAGTCTTTGTGGTTATTTTTTCTTTTCTTTTTTATTTAAACCATGCCTCAATTTCTAGCCTTCATTCTGGTTGACATATGCCAGGTGCCTAAACAGCCTTCAGGCGTTCGGGCCCTCACAAGTCCCTTTTCTCTTGCATAATCAAGCAGTGCTATTTCATGGATAGGTCACACCCGTATGTAGATACAGATTTGACTCCCCAATGTGCCTGTACATAGTATATTGACCTGTAGAGACGGAAAAGGACTGTCAAGTGCCATCATATTTCGCAGTGCTATCAGTTTTGTACAGAAAAGAATATAATGCACACACAGACATGCAGTCTTGTAACATAGAATAACAAAGCTTTAGCACTGGCTGTGTCTTTTTTTTTCTTTAACTGCAGCATTGCTTTGTACCTGGACTTGGAGGTGCAACCATTCTCTTAGGCATTGTTTAGTAGCAGTGTCTGTGTGTATTGTCTGAAAGAAGCCACCTGCTTTGGCTTAGCAGCAGCAAGCCCGCCCTACTCTGCGTGCTTACAGCTTCACTTGTCTGGTTAGGTTGGTTAAGTTGGTCGAGATGGTTAAGGCTCAGTTAAGGCTTATAGCTGTCCTGACTTTGTCATTACAGCAATACCTCATCAATTCAAAGTATTTCAGGCCATAACGATTGTAATACTCTCTAAGCTTTAAGATTATCTGCGAGGAAAAGCAAAATGGTAGTGGCATGAAACATTATAGGAAGTGTAATGTTGAGTGAATTCTAAGATCTTCACTATAGCACCCCTAATAGTGAAGTGATACTGTTCAAATGCTACATCAACCGTGGAAATTGTATGCCCCTGATAAACAAAAAAAAAACAAAGTACTTAGTTCTAAACCAAGCCAAAGTGGCATCAGTGCTAACCACATGTATTTTATACATTTATATTGCAATGCAATATTTGTCCAAGTGCATGATCAGGTTAACAAGCTTGGCATGAAAGGCCTCCAAAAAAAAAGGTTGCACTAGTAATCTCAGTGGGACGTCTGAACTGTGGGTCATTTGAACAGAGTAAGTAGACGAGACTCCATTTCCAAGGAGCTGTCAGATGTACTGTCACTTTTCCTTTGCTAGAGAATAGATAACATCTATCGATGCACAAAAATTTAGTATAATATTTCAATCATGTGAAATCACTATTTCTCTCTTTTCATAGCCATAGAATGTGCACTTTAACGAACAATTACAAACAGCACTAGTCTAAACAGTGCAATAACTTGTTTCTGCCTCTGCTGGAAAATGAAATTCAAAGCCAGTGAACTGCATTCGAGAGAACCTTTGCAATTAGTGAGTGGCTTACACCAAATAGCTCTGGTCTTGCCGAGCTAAATGTGCTCATCTGTGCTAAAGCACCTTGATGTGAAGTGTAGTTGGCAAGGCTCGGCAGGTTGGGTGGGCTTGGTGCACGCCAAAGGTGAGAATGGAAAAAAAGTTTGTGTGACGCCGCTGCTGGGCTCCCTTAGTCACAGAAAGGGGGGACGCCTGTAGCAAATACTGTAGACTTACTGGTTGTCATTCCCACTACTACTTCTAGCTTCACTGCTGAATGCAGCAGTCAGTGTGCTTTTGTTGAGATAACCTGCTACAGGAGCTTTCAATTATTGCTAATTTATGCAAGTTAACCGATCATTGCCCAGTTGCAATTTGTAATGTTGTTGCCAAGGTTGTGTTGTTTAAGAGTGTGTTCCGTTTTGTTCCGTTCTTGCCACCTCCCTCACCCTGGCATTAGAGCTAACTTGGCCATAGGTTGGTTAGGTAACATAGCTTGATGTCTGCAAAGAGGTAACTTAGCTGACACATTTTGCCGTTTCTTTTTTGTGCATGTGTGTCTGTGATTTCAATGCTTTGAAGTTGTTGTTAGTCCATGTATGTTGCACATATGTATATGTATATTCTTTTTTTGGAACAAGAGCAGTATTTGTGTTCCCCTTTTTTGTTTTATGTTGCCTCTTCTTGTAATATAATGTTCATTTCCCTTCCTTGTAAAAGATCTGCACTGAAGAGCTCAGTCTGCTTTAAATGAAAGTTGAAGCATTACACTATAATACAGCCAGCAAAAAAGCTGAATAAAGTTGTGTGACGAACCTGCACCAGTGTCTTAAGTGGCAAGAACTGTGGAAACTTCCAAAATTCTCTTATCAGGCGAGGTATGTAGGAAGTCGGTATTATCTGACCAACACGACAGATGTGATAAGTGAGCTGGCAATGGGACTGCAACACTCAGCTGTTGAAACTAGTTGTGACTGTTGTATCTGTGCAGTGCAACTGGACCAGACTAGACAATGGAAGTCTTGCAAGCTGTAGGCAAAAGTCTTGGGAGGTTGATCCCCCTTCATCATACTTCTAAGCTTTCCAGACACTACACGCGTGTAGAAAAAATAAAATGGAATTGTACTAATCTTTAAAGCTCTCCACTTGCCTTATAAATCATGTGTATTAACTGCAGATCACATGTAGTGTAAAACCATTAAGAGAGAGCTTTAGCTCAAGGCCAACTTAGAGTTCCCTATTGACATACATGTATGTAAAACGCAGAAATGCTCTCATTGTGTAGCTGCATGACCTATTTGGCACTACATCTGCAGGCTTAGAGTGGCGCCTTACACCGGCGAAAGATGCCAAGAGCAAGTGGGGCTATACTAATCTAGGTACAACCAAATTGGGAAGGCCCACTAAGCTTGAACTGAGAAACTCCCTCACCAGAACAGCATTTGAGAGATTGCGTTTGAGAGACAAAGGTAAATTCTAGCAAGTGTAGGAAGCAGAACTTTTATTTAGGACGTTTAATTTTTTAATCGAATTGTGGAAAATCGATTCGTCTGAAAAAAAAATAATGAAGCACTGTGCATTATCAGCGGATTATTATTATGTCCACTGCAGGGTGAAGGCCCTTCCCAGTGATCTCCAAGTACCCCTGTCTTGCACTAGCTGATTATAAGTTGTGCCTGAAAATTTTCTTATTTCACCACCTTGCCTAATTTTCTGTCATCCTCGACTGTGCTTCCTTTCCCTTGGCACCAATTCTATAACTCTAATGGTCAACCGGTCATCTGCCCTACACATTACATGGCCTGCACAGCTACATTTCTTTCTCTTAATGTCAAGCACAATGTTTACAAATCTAACTCTGCACCAAATACATGCACCACAGAATTGCACTGATTAGAGCATCTGTAGCAGACAAACCTGATATGTTTACAGCCTACATGAAATTGTTGCTTACGAGTATTGCGCAAAAGTCCTACTCACAATATAGGGGCATATTTTAGAGTGGTGTATAGTGCTTCAATTCTGTCTGCTTTAGATGCATCATTTAGCGCAGTTCACAAAAGTGTGATATCGCATTGCATTGCCGAGTTAGATGCAAGCTTGTTACTTGAATTCTTGAAATTCTACAATTTTAAGAATTCTTCAGAAATAATTTGACATATTGAAAATAAACTTCTACAGTTACTAGAATTTACATTCTATTAAATGCAACAAGCCTCAGCAAAGTGCTGTTGTTGCCAAGAAAAACAATTTCTCCACATATTAGGGTATTTGAACACCAGCTCCTATGCTAAATGTCTCACTCCTGACAAAAGAGTGATTGAAAGCTTATATCACCTGACGTATATTTTCAGTTCCACTACTTACCAAAAGTTGTGGTCCTCCGTATGCACTATGCATATGCTCTTCAACCACCAATTAATTACGTTCACAGAATATTGTTTGACAACATTTCTTACATCTTCAGAATCATGAGAAGTGTACAGCTGCAGAATGGATTAGAAATTTTCAAACCGTCAGCGAGTTTTGTCAAGTTTACAGTGTATAGACACCATGTGATAACTCCGTACAGCAATGTCAGATGTGAGATCATCAACTATCTTATGTCTAGCATACTTTCATGAAGTGAAACATGCTGAAAGACGATGATAGAAGCCTGAACCTGACACAGAAGACACCCAGCCATCTCTACCTCCCAATTTCAGCTGCCTCAGTAGCCCAGTGGCTATGGTGTTGCACTGCTGAGTGCGAAGTCACGAGTTCGACCCTCTACTTCGGCTGCCATATTCCGATGGGGGCAGAACGCAAAAATGCTTGTGTACCATGCATTGTATGTACACTAAAGAGCTGCAGGTGGTCAAACACTATCTGGAGCCCCCACTACAGCATGCCTCATGATCTTATCATGGTTTCGGCATGTAAAACTAAAGAGTTTAAATTTGTATCTTCAAACTTACTTTACTAAAATTGTTTACACATATCATTCAAACATGCAACACTAGTCAGAAGTGTTTTAAGATGTATGTGGTGTTTCAAATATTTTCCTCGGTGCTCTTCCTTTGGATGCTGTATTTTGGCATGCACAATTGTGCACACTGCACCTGTAAGGCAGCTATATACATATGCAAGAACAGTGGCACATGGCATTCCTTGATGGGCCACTTTACGTAGCCTACAATAAACATGTGCTTAATTGAGCATGCTGTCATATACAGCTATTTATTGCCCTCTATTCATGGGTACATCAGAGTGTGTTTAGGCCAACGCAGATAGAGTACTTTCAGATCGAGCACATGCAACTTTGGTATAACTATATTTATTGCATCTCATTTCTTTTTTTTTTTTGACAAAGTTCAATGCAGGTTGACTTCAGTGAGGATATAGACTACCCGTATAATGACCAAAAAAGGCTTAGCTGAGCCTCGGTACTCAATCCATACGTCAGTGGTTCACAGTTGTAGCTGTCATGATCACTATGACCAGCTGACAAGTTATTCAGAGACCCCTATGTGTACGCTTCTTTTAGGAAACATTAAGTGACACCAGGAATGGCTTGTTTAGGCTGCAGTAACTAAAGAAAGCCTGTTGCAGATTAAGTGAAAGCATTACCTTTCAGGAGCATTATGTGTTACTAACAATTCAAGATCAATTCACCCTTTCTCAACACACAGTCAAAGCCACAAGTCTTCTGCAGCATCAACCCTGTTACTTGTTTTTAAATTGAATATGAATCATTCGAGGTGCATGGGGTAATTTCACAGAAATAAGGCAAGACAAATTTTTTGCCAGGCATTGGCTTGTTTCTCTTAATAGTGCTTATCTGTGATAAACTGTGCTCGATCTAGAGTGCCCTACAAATCTCCTCAGCAGCGTAATTTCAGAAAGGCTGTTATAGATTGCTTTAGCCTTGCCACCTATGCAAGGGCAACTGCTGATGGCTGTGCTTTTGTCGGCTAGAGGACATTGCATACAATGCTAGGACATATTAGGGTTTGCACTGTGAAAGTGCTTAGATTGCAAACACATGTATATAAATATTTTTGCAGATGTAGTGCTCAGCATTATAGAAACGATTGTCATTACTGTAAGCAAATGATCGCAATAGCAGACCACCATGGCAGTCAAGAGGAAGCTATATCTCGGGTGCTCCTATCTAAATACATATAAAAGAATTCTTTTTTGTCAGCAACCACTGCACCAAATTTGGCAATGTTTGTTGCATCTAAAAGAAAAACTTAAAATCTAATGACTATTAATTTCAAAATTTTAATTAGGTCATTCTTTTATTAAAAACTTACAAAAATTGAAGATTTTCAGAAGACGAAACTATGAAGCTTACAATTATGTGACTCGGCAATGAAAAATATCATAATTATGGGAGTTGCACCTAATAGTATATCTAAAGCGAACGACACAATTGATATGTTACACATGAATGTCAAAAAATGTAGTAATATGAAAATACAGGTTTTGTGGAACCCTTGTACACAACGTAACAAATTCACGTAAGATATAAAATAACATATTGAATTTGTCCGCTTTCAATGATCCAATGGGTGCCGTTTACGGAACTGCGATATCTGTTCTTGATGCAGAGGTATTAATTTGTAAACATCGGGCTTCTTTTCTTTTTTTCCAACTTTCGAATTTATGAAAATCTTTTAAACAAAGCTCAGGCCCTAAATCGAAATTCTACTTCCAACAGTCACTACAATGTAACTTTCTCTCTCAAGTGCAACAAATTTCATTAAAATTAGTCGGGTTATCTCAGAAAAATGTTAGTGTTTTACATGTAGTTGAATAGGAAGCGTGTGAGTTGTGCCCGAGCTAAAGCTCCCTCCTAAATGCTTCTCTGAAAAATAATTCCACGAACTTCAACATGTCTGTGTGCATGTGTGCATTCATGTTTCTGTATACACACACATTACGCAAAGCTTTCACAAATGTGCAAGTTCATACGTAGTTAGACATGGGTTCGCAATAAGTACACAGAAGAAGGTAATCCTTTCTTTTTTTTTTGTACTTCGGCTTTTATTTGTCAACCAGGGACTATATCTCTGATACAAGCAGCAGTCGATCGCACTTTTATAAACCTGCGCATTTCGTTTAGTTATTGCCGATTCAGATATGTAAGAGTGACAGGGAAGAAATGCGATTTCATTCGTTCTCGTTCTTCGGGACGCACATTTCCCAGATTTACCGCTGAGTGCGCGACATTCCACCGTGTTTTCCCGGCACTTGCACGCAGCCAAGCGGTGTTTATTTCGGGGATAAATAGGCGAGCGTGACGATCGAGCCGAGCTGCGCTATCGTCGCGCCCTGACCGGATTGCGGAGGGCTCTCTGGAGGAGGGTCTGCAAACGGCCGCGCTACACGGCAAGCAGCAGCTGCCGGCGGCGACACCGTCGCGTAGTCGCTCTTTTGTTTTCTCGTTCATGCGTGCGGTCTCGGTCAAGCGCGCGTGATTGTTCCGTCAGTGCCGATAGCGCGACCCACCGGCGCCGCGTTGATGGGGCAAAATCGATGGCTGATTGCTAATCGGCCGCACTCTCATTGTCTCGGCCGGCGCGTCCTTATCGGCGCGTTACGCTCGCGGCTTGCAACCGAAAGCTGGCATCGCCGGACGCGCTCATGCCGGCACCGCTCTCTCTGATCATGCTGCTAGCGGGGATCACGTAGGCATCCGGCCCGGCGGCGGGAACGATTTCCCGCTGACCGCGCAGGGGGGCTCGCCTGGAAAGGCACGTCGCACGCGATATCATGTTGCACGGCCGTTTAATAAATGTGCTCGTGGCAAATATTTCAGAGGTGCGCTTTCGGTACATCGCCTTGTCGTCTCCACAGCAGAACTACAGGAAACCTAAATCGCCAAAGTGGCTGTGGCGTTTTCACTGCTGAGCACGAGGTCGTTGGTTCGGCCCTCGGCCTCTTCGGTCGCATTTCAGTGGAAGCAAGATGCAAAACTTCTTATCTACCGACATTTTGGTTCACTATGGAGCTTCCATACGGAGTTCTACGCTGCAGCGTCTAAATAGTTGCGTTGCTGTGGGACGTTAATCCTTTCGCCAATGGCTCAATCAAACGAGGGTCGTTCAAGTCAATCCGGGACTTCTTTTTTAAAACAAATAGAAGAACAAATTTCAAAGTGTGGAAAGTAGATTTATTTTTCCACATAACAGTCAGGTACAGTTATACACTTATCCCAGCGTTTCACAAATGCTTGAAATGCTTCGACATAGAAAGATTTATTATTACGATGGAGGCATTGTAGGACACAATTTTTCACTTCATCATCAGTGTCGAAATGTTTTCCTCCAAGAAATTTCTTCAGAGGCCCAAACAGGTGGAAATCACTTGGTGCTAAGTCAGGACTGTAGGAGTGTGTGTGGTAATATCTGCCAGCCAAGTTCCTGGATTGTTTGGAATGTGCGTTGAGCGGTATGCGGTCGTTCATTGTCTTGCATAAAGACCACACCCTTTGTGATCAAACCCGGACGTTTCTTCCGTAAACTCTTATGCACATCGCGCAGAACACGGCAGCAATACTCGCTGTTGATAGTGACACCATGGGGTAAAACAATGTGAATGATTCCCCGTTTATCCCAAAATACACTTCCTATCACATTACCAGCAGACGCGGCTGTTCGAAATTTCTTGGGAGGTGGTGATCCCGTATGCTTCCACTGCATCGATGCTCTTTTGGATTCTGTGGGGAAATGGTGCACCCATGCTTCGTCATATGTCTTGATGCGATTAGGAAAATTCTGGCCTTCCCTTTCATAGCGTTCCTTCAGTTCTCTACAGACTTCAACTCTTCTCTGTCTGTCAAAAGCAGACAGCTGCTTTGGGACCCAGCGTGCACTCATTTTTCGGAACAACCAATGATCATGAATTATTGTGTTTACTGTTCCTAACGACAGATTACACACCCTTGCCACTTCACAACAGGTTATGCGACGATTGTCCACGATCAGCTGCACCACGCGCTAAATGTTCTCAGGAATGACTATTGTGGGCTGTGATCCTCCACGATCGGGATCGTCAGTAATAGAGATACGGCCATCTTTGAAACGCTTACACCATTCAAATGTCTTACTGCGACTGAGTGTCACATCACCGTACTGAGCCTGAAGTATTCCGCAGAATTAAGCAGGTTTTACGCCCTCGTTCACTAAAAACTTTATCACAACACGCTGTTCCACGTAGACGTTCACACTATTGTCCGCCATCTTGAATAACAGTCTATCCAGAAGCGCGGGAAATGAGCGCCGTCTACCAGTAACAAGACACAGGTGCCAGTTTCTACTGCATACAAAACCTCCAGCCTAGGCGTCAATTTAAACTGGGAAAGAAAAAAGTCCCGGATTGAGTTGGACGACCCTCGTATATATTGTTTCGGTGGCGTCGATCGAAGCTGCTCTGAATGCGTAGCAAAAAAGCTACATTTCGAAACTATTGCGAACAAGCAATCTGTGTGCTCTAATTCGAGAATCGTTGAAGGTTGATGACTTATCACTTTACGAATTTCGCGCTGAAACCGTTGCCCATGGCATCATGAGTGACGCACGTGGATTTTGCGACCAAACCGCTTCTTTTCCTTCTTTGTCAGGGAAAAGGAGCAAGAAAAAAAATCGCGCAGACACCACGCACCATGGGTGGTAGCGAAGCTTTGCTGAGCCGTCAGCACGAAAAGGTGCATCACGATAAGGTACGCGCGGCTGATTTCGGCGACCATCGACAAGTCCCGCAACCGTCCTATGGGTGAGTCTTCAGCACCATTGGTGGACACAACGTTTGCAAGAACTTCAGATCTGCCCAGTGACTCCATAGAATAAAAAACCGCTCTACTGCAAAGCGCGACACAACGCCACCACGGAACAAAACGTGTATAAGCCTCCGGACGCCACAAAGCAAACTTCAATAAACACGTTTGCGATGCTATATATGGCAGTGTTTCTGTCATGTTGGCGTTTTGAGGCACTTAGTGATGCAGTAGCAGCTCCTCGAATCAATCAGATGACGAATTTGACGACGTCCAGACCCCAACACCAGTATCGTCCCACCGAAACTGTAGATTTAGGTTTAAGCGAATGGATGATGGGCCGGCTGCATATATAGGCTTCTTCAGGCGAGAACCACGACATCTTAACTCCCAGACGTCACAAAGAAAGCATCATGGAGCATCTAGTTTCCCTGGATGCATTCCGCCATGTCTGGAGTTTGGAGCCAATTAGGGAGGTCTAGCAATCCCAAATCATGCAGCTTCATGTCAGCTAGCAGAGTGTGCTCTCTCATTTTATATGTTTGAATTATTATGCGACGCGAGTAACGCACCAAGTATCCCACAGCACTAGCTTTACGAGAGGAGCTGGTAGGGTCTGTCCTAATGTGAACGCGGCCGTCTCCTAATGGATAGAGCGTCGGCTTGCTGCGCGCTGGGGGACCGTACGTCATCTTCGTTATTTTGAGTCTTTAGTCGGCAAGACAGATGACGAAACGCCAAACCCCAGGGGGAAGGGTAGGTAAAGAAAGTATCTCTTTAGTATGTCGCCAGGCTGAGTACTGGTTCGTTTTCTAATGTAATGTAGTGTATCGTATCTATTGTTTTCTATGTGATGTAACGGATATACTTGGTGCGCGGGAATTTCGAAGTAGGGTCGCCAATGGTCTTTCGCGTCTCCTCCGCCCCTTTTTTTCAGCTTTAAAACTCTGCTGTCACCAAGTCACAGGGCTTCCATATTTGAGCGAGAAGAATAATAAGGAGATCCGAGCGGATCTCCTCTCGAAGATACAAGGCCTCAACCATACGGTATACGCGGACGACATCACCATCTGGAGCTCCGCGGAGTGGGACGGCTTTATCGAACCCGCTCTGCAGGAGGCAGTCGAAACCGTCAAGTCCTACCTCAACCACACGGGCCTCAAGTGCTCCTCCGCCAAATCGGAGCTGTTGTTGTACTGTCCAAAACGACAACGCAAAAAGGCCTAAGGGGTGGAAGCCCCCGACCGATCACAACATCACCGTCCGCACCAGAGACGGTCGCCCAATCCCCAGGGTCGAGTCCATCCGAGTACTGGGAATGATAATCGAGGCGGGCGGATCAAACATCCAAACGGTCCACAAGCTGACGACAAAAATGGGCAACGCGATACGACTCGTACGCAGAGTGGCCAACCGTCACCACGGCCTCAAAGAAGACAATCTGCTGCGTCTCGTACACGCGTTCGTCCTATGTCACTTTACCTACGTCGCAGCAATGCGCAAGTGGAAACAATCGAAGCCTGACAAGCTCAATACACTCATCCAAAAGGTAGTGAAGCGGGCCTGTTCCCGATCACCGCGCCGACGTATCGACTCCTCGAGCTCGGGGTGCACAGTACGCTCGAAGAGATCGCTGAGGCTCAGGAGAGAGCGTAGATGATACGACTGACGATGAACAAGACCGGCCGTCACATTTTGCGCGAGCTCGGCTACTTCCCACCGAACACCCAGGATCCACCGGACTTTACGCCGGTTCTCCGCGAGCTCCGCCACCTGATCACGATCGTACCCATTGCGTGGAACGTACATCCGGAACACAATCGAGGCAGGCGCCTAGCCCGGGCGACCGCATTCCTCAAACGCATAAATAAAAAAGCGGACGACGTCGCTTTCGTGGACGCCGCCCGCGTACAACCGAGCTTTCGCCGCGGTAGCGGTCCCGTCCTCGCAGCGGACCCCAAACGCCGCCACGGTACTCACACGCGACCCCGAGGTGGCGGAGCAAGTGGCCATAGCCCTGGCAATGCTCGACGACAAGCGAAAGACAATATTCAGCGACTCGAGACCGGCCATCAAAGCGTTCAAGAGAGGAGTCGTCTCCGACCAGGCGTTACGCGTTTTCCGCGGCGCTGATCCGAGCACCCTCAAACACCACACCGTCATCTGGTTTCCCGCCCACCTGGGTCTGACCCCCGGGTGCCCCGCCCGACCTCAGCGAGACAGCCCACGATGCTGCGCGCGCGCTTACCGACCGCGCCATCACCCCCGGGCAACCGCGTCTCGATGAATTGGAGGCGAAAAGGGACGCCTGCAAAAAGTGTTAAGCGATTTCGTACAACGAAATCGCTTAACACTTTTACTTGGGACGAGCTCTCTTTCCACCCCCACACCCCAAACTAAACAAGCCGCAGGCGCTGAGGCTACGCTTGTTGCAAAAACATACCTATCCCAAGCCCGCTACCTTACACATCATGTCGTCTACCCGTCAACGCCTACCCCGACGATGGGTGCCCCTCGATGCGTGCCAGCTACTACCTGTCGGTCCCTGCGTGGGGGACGCCCACTGCGCGCTGACGTGCATCATGCAGGACCTTTATTAAAATTTGTCCAATCCAATCCGAGCGGCTATGTTGTTAGCCAGAGCCATATACGAAGAAACGGACAGCGAAATCACATAATGAATAAAATCACATAAGCCCGCCGTTGCCCTATCTTCGGGATCGGCCTACGTATGGGGAGTGTTTACGCCTGCTTCACCTCCGCCGCGGGTCGACCCGGCATTGCATATCTTCGGGATCGGCCTACGCATGTGGAGTGTTTACGCCTTCATCACCTCCGCCGCGGGTCGACCCGGCATTGAATTATCTTCGGGATCGGCCCACGTATGGGGAGTGCTTGACGCCTGCTTGACCTCCGCCGCAGGTAGACCCGACATTGCATTAACTTCGGGATCGGCCTACGTATGGGGAGTGTTTACGCCTTCTTCACCTCCGCCGTGGGTCGACCCAGCATTGAATTATCTTCGGGATCGGCCCACGTATGGGGAGTGCTTAACGCCTGCTTGACCTCCGCCGCAGGTCGACCCGACATTGCCTTATCTTCGGGATCGGCCTACGTATGGGGAGTGTTTACGCCTTCTTCACCTCCGCCGTGGGTCGACCCTGCATTGAATTATCTTCGGGATCGGCCCACGTATGGGGAGTGCTTAACGCCTGCTTGACCTCCGCCGCAGGTCGACCCGACATTGCATTATCTTCGGGATCGGCCTACGTATTGGGAGTGTTTACGCCTTCTTCACCTCCGCCGCGGGTCGACCCTGCATTGAATTATCTTCGGGATCGGCCCACGTATGGGGAGTGCTTAACGCCTGCTTGACCTCCGCCGCAGGTCGACCCGGCATTGCATATCTTCGGGATCGGCCTACGCATGTGGAGTGTTTACGCCTTCTTCACCTCCGCCGCGGGTCGACCCGGCATTGAATTATCTTCGGGATCGGCCCACATATGGGGAGTGCTTAACGCCTGCTTGATCTCCGCCGCAGGTCGACCCGACATTGCGTTATCTTCGGGATCGGCCTACGTGTGGGGAGTGTTTACGCCTTGTTCACCTCCACCGTGGGTCGACCCGGCATTGAATTATCTTCGGGATCGGCCCACGTATGGGGAGTGCTTAACGTCTGCTTGACCTCCGCCGCAGGTCGTTGACCCGGCATTGCATATCTTCGGGATCGGCCCACGTATGGGAGTGCTTAACGCCTGCTTCAACTCCGCGCGGGTTGGCCCGGCATCGCACTATTTTCGGTATCGGCCCACGTATGGGGAGTTTTTTGCTTACTACACGAAAATTTCCTTGCAGAGTAGAGGTATACAGCTTCGCTGTAAAAGCCGGACATATCCAAATGCATCCCAAGTTGCGTTCGGTAGTTTCATGCGCTGGCAACACTCGTCATGCAAACAAAGATGACTGCCGACATTGGCGGTATTGTCGTTTCGTTAGTTCATTTTGGTGCTGTGGGCTGAAATTTCTTGCACTGCGACGTTGTGTCGATGCGTTTCGTCAAAGCCGGGAGGGTTTTAGCAGTGGACCGCCTTATCTTGAGCGGCTAATACCGAAGATAAGGAGCATCGAGGTCTTCGCTTTATTGTTTTTTTTTTATTTTTTACTTGACGCGTGTCTGCTGCACAGCGTTCACCAGACTAATTTGGTAACGAGCAGCGGTGCGCTGTGCCGTTGCCTAACAGTGTATTGCAATAACAGTGTATTGCAACAATTTGATATGGTTTTTGTTTCTAAGCGTTCTAAATGTTTTCCTTTGCATTTCTTTTTCTCTTTCTCTCTTTTAAGGAAGGCAGGCATTAGGCAGCTGCTTCAAAAGAACCTTTCGCAAAGCCTTCGTTGGTATTTTTCTGTACGGAAACCAGAAATCAACAATGTCGTAAACTTCAAAAATTAATGGGACCAATTTTCTTGCTTTATACGAGCGTTAACGGAAGCCTTTTAAAGAACGCAGACTCAATAACATGGCGTTTATATTTTCTCGAAGTTTCTTATTTTAAGAAATCGCTATGCCCAAATAACCTGCTACTAACACTGACAAGGACATTTCTTATTTTAGCTGTCCCTGGTTTCATTCAAATCACCCTCAGTGATTAACTAAGGAAGGAGTATTGTATCACTTCACATGTATACAGCGTATCGCAAAATCAGTAAAGGCCAGTCGGTCATCGACGGCCTTCGCTGTTTTGCGATAGGCTGTGATATTTGAATGGGAAGTGTAAGGGCTAAAGCTTCCTCTTAATGAGAAGACGACGAACGATTCAAATGTGTGCCAGTGGTGATGTCAGAATTGTGCTTCGCAGAAGCATTTACACGTCAGGCACTGGGCGCTGTGTTACATGCACTCGGCGCGTTACAAAAAGGCATAATGACTCCTCTTGGCGCTGACGGTAACGCGAAGAATCCGTGCGCTTGTTTTGAAACTCGTGCGAGATCACGTTTTGCGCGGCGCGTTCTGAAATTTCAGGCGAGCTAACGGCTTCCGGTTTTTTTCACACCTCGCCGTCAGCAGCATCGTCTGTTCGGACGCCATTCGCCAACGTCAGAGGAGGCGCATTCATCGGCATACTCCAGCTCACCAAAGAAGGGTGCAGTGCCAGCGAGAGCTGTTGCGGGGACGAATACTGCGCAATAGAAAACAGCGCCTTGCTTCCGTGCTGCTTGTATGCGACGTAAAACGGTAGAAACGGAAGGGAATCATTAGGGCCGCATGCAGTACACGACACCCGTTCCCATTTTTTCTGCAGATGCTGCAGCTCCTTCGGCTGGCGGTTAAATTACATTATGGTATTTAACGTAACGAAACTGCACAGTTAATTATGACGGACGCCAGACTGGCAGAGGCTCTGGATTAATGTCGACCATGTTGGGTTCTTTAACGTGCCCCTAAGTGTAAGTATACACGAGCACTTTTTCATATTGTTCCTATAAAAAAACAAGGCCGCCGAGGCCGGTAAGCGAACCCGCTACCTAAAAAGTACTGCGCCACATCAACTGAGCCACTATGACGGGTATCAGCTGGTGAATATATAGGTGAACATGACAATGCCGGAAGAGATGTTCGTCCCAAATAATATTCGCAGTTGAGGCCACAGACAGACGGAAGGAACCCTCTGACGTTATTTTATGCCACTCCTGTGTGTCCAGCTTTGTCTTTGCTCTATACTTGCAAATTGTCGCGATACAAGAACAGCGTTCTTCGCAAACACCAATGAAAACTTCGCTTAAACCGATTCCCACAGTGCGTGAGATCCGCACATTAGTTATTAAGGTATATAAGGCCTACCTCAACATATTTCGGAACTGGAAAACGACAAAAACAAAACAAACGAACAAATAAAAAACGTGACAGTTAACCGTCAGTGAAACCGCCTTCTGAAAAAGGCGCAGTGGATGCTTGTCCGCAAAACAACGTCCGTGTTCAATCGTGCTTTTCCAGCTGAGTGGCAAAATCTCAGCGACATTTCGCTACTTTTTCGTGACTTTCGCACCGTGCTACTTTGGTATTGCTGAAAGCCGCCTTTCGCATAGCATCGCTTTCTATTTATAAATTCAAAATCACCGGGCAATTAGTGAACGCAATATAGAGCAAGCACCGAATACGCCTCGCCTCTTTTAACAAAGCCGTGCGACCTGTAAGCGGCCGTTAGGGCAAGGGCGAGGGATGGTGCGGCTATTCACGACCATCGTGGTCGTAAATCAAGTCGTGAGTACGAGCGGGCCAGAGAGACTGACTCATCCAACCTCCGCGAACGATGTCAACAAAGAAGGTATACGGTGGGCATCACTTACATAGCTGCAAGGTCTCCAGCAGGGACAGGCGACGACGCTCGTTCGCCGAGACCAGGCGCGGCGCGCGGAGCGAATGTGCGTTACGGATTCGTCCTCCGGCGATCAGAGGTCCGTTTTGGCACCAACGCATTTGGCGGCACATTGTGTTTATTCATTGAAGGTCCTTCCTTGTCATTCATCCCCGCTTCTGATATTAGACTGGAGCCCTGCCATACGTATGCGTGTTTGGGCGGCTGCATGCAGTAAATCAGACAGAACGTCGTGCTACGGAAGAAGAGGGTCAAACGCAGAGCCAGCAGAGCCTACAGAAGCAGATGCCGGGAGGGAGTGTCCTTGTTTCGGCATAGACAACGGCTTCGATGACTCTCTGCGTTCGCAAAGATGGAGAATATAGAATACGCTCACTGACAATGATTTACTATACTATTGCGCGACGTTTGAGACTGTAAACGTTTTGGCCACGCGCGGACTTTTCGGCAGCGCCACTAGAAGGCGCAACGAGTCCGTAAAGAAGCGCGAGAGAGGAGGCTGGTTGCCGCATGACGCGTTTACATAAGCGTTCGCACGCACCGGTGCGCCATGCATTTCGGAGGCTCGCGCAGGCTTTGCGGTGACGGCGCTAGATGACGTCGAGTGTTTTAGATAAGCGATGTAGAGGAGTGCCGCGGCAGTAAACGCCTTATACGTAACTCGTTTCGACGGTGGCAATACGTTGTGTTCTATGCTAAACGCATTACCGTCGACAGTCATCGTGAGACGGGCCCTACGGAATTTTTTGTCTTTTCTTTTATCTTGTCTGTAGTTCTGACGCACTTAAGCAAGCGTGTGCACCCTTATGTCAATCGTTTACTAACAATTTTTTGATTTCCTACGTATTCTTTCTTTTTCATTCACAGTTCATTACTGAGGATGTTGGAACATCGGGCTCGCCCTTCAAAAAAATTATGCATGGCATTTTCCATCTTAACAGAAAGTCCCTACTGTGTGCAACAAAAACCCAATACAAATGCAACACAGTTTCTGTATCGATTTTAGTATAGGGATCTTCAGTAGCTTAATTTCCCAGATTTCCGTTACTCAATTAACAATAGCACATCTTCTGCTAAGGATGACGATTCGAAAACCGCAAGGAGAATTTGTTGTTCATACGAACCGGAGAAGTTCCTGTAGAAGTCTCAGGCGAAGTCGAAGTGGCTTCCTAAGTTGCCTCAAAATGGCAGTTTTGAAACAGACTGAAGTTTCGAATCAAGATAAATGGCACTGGTGAAGCTAGGATCACCTTATCAAGACTTTATCACATGCATCCTTTTCCCTCTTGCCCTGAAGAAAAGGAAATAAAGAGGACAAAAGGAAGCTAGAAAACATGAAGTGGGGACGCCGAGCTTGGTAGCGCACGTTTACTTTGCAAAAACACGCTGACAAAATAGTTTTGAAGTGTTCTTGAAGGGAGTCACATAATATTATGCACACGACAGCCTGTCAACAGAACCTCATTGCAATTTCGGATGTATCTACGCGTACATCCCCATAATCCCCAATGGAGCAATTGGTTTGGTTAGCGCACTGTACTTATACGCGTAAATCCCCAAAGAACATTCGCCGAAGTTGGCTTCGCCGCAGTAACACTACTTGTGCGGCGAAGCCCACTCCCAACTGCGAATAACCGCGCAGCGAGCGATGGAACGGGAAATGATAAGTGTAACGTTAATGAGACGTGAAGATGACAGTATGGACTGGCGAGCGAACGGTTGTTGTTGATGTTATAGTTGAGCTTAACAAGGACAAGTGAAGTTTGACAGGTCATGTAATGTTTAGAGAAGATAACCGGTTATGTATTCGAGTAGCAGGATAGTGTACTAAAGGAAGGTAAACGCAATAAAGGACGGCCTAATATTACGTAAAGTAGTAGATGGGAGTAGAAAATTGGCACCCACTTTGTAGGCGTCGGCTGGTACAAAATTGCAGATCCTTTGGGGAAGCCTGCTTCCTGCTGTAGACATAAAAGATTGAGGGGACAATGATGATGATGTATGCGAAACCGAGCTTATCGAAGACCATACGAGCGAAGTGAATGAGGTAAGTGCGGAGGTTTCCGCGAAAATAGAGGTAAATATCGAGCATTTTGTAAGCTATCCGATGCCTGTCAAAGATAGGCGCTAAAGGCAGCCGGAGGCGAGCAGGATATCGAAGGCTTTGGAACGAAGTGCTATGACTGGGCGCACTTTGTTTCGAAAGGTCATATGCTGTCAGCTGCCAATTCCTCGCACAGTACTCACTAAGCAAATTTCCGGCTTTGAAGCAGACAGGTGCTTCTTTTACGGCAAACGCCATTGAAAGGTGCTGCTTCACCTTAAGGTGCGACATCCAAAGGCATTATAGTGTTTTACGGTGCGAAGTCGCAGAATTTCTAATTAAAACAAAGAAATGAACATGTGTTGGCGTGCTTGCATAATTCAAAGATAGCGTAATTGAAGGATGTCCCAATAGCTATTATTTTACCTTTGATACCAACTTAATCTCAACTCGCATTTCATTTCTTTTTCCATTTAAAGTACGTACAATATCTTATACTGTTGCTGCCCGATTCTTGGCCAATCACCCATAGAATCTATGTACCAGTGCCGCATAAGGGGCTACTGCTACTACTGTCCCAGAAAAGCTCAAACACCAACCCTACCGCGGGCCCTACGAGGACACGTAGAAGCGGGGTTTAGTTTACTTGGTATGGACAACGCATTGATTTCTATCAGACTGCTTAGCCCGTTTGAACAACCGCTGTTCTTTTCAAGGTTGAGATTCACCATCTCTTATGCACCATCTCTGAGAGAGTTTGCTACCACCGGTCCCGTTCTCTACCCGCGTGTACCTTGAAAGCCCACGAGCCCGACACAAACTCGGTAGACCCACGGGATGGTGCACTTAAACGATATCTGAGGTGTGGCTCAAACGCGTCGCAGGCGTCAGCATATGATACGGACACACGTGTCGAAAGCAAAGGTCAGAGCATTAAAGGGGCACTAAAGAGAAGCGATAAGTCATCTTAGACTGATAAAGTATTTGTTCAAAACTCTATTTTCGCGGATTTCGCGCTAACGTGGTTTATTGTTAGGCGAGTTTAATTTCTTTAATTTAGCGCGGAAACGCGAGTGCCTGTGCTTCAGTGTGACGTCACGAATTTCAATGTCTCTCTTTCCTTATTTTTTCTCGCATTTGTGCCGTTGTGGCTCAATAAGAGCTATTTAAACTTACCAAGGTAATTCTGCGGGACTTCTAAAGCACCATGCATACCACCTTTTCAGATTAAAAGAAAATTACCTGAGCCCGTGCAGACGACGCCGAAATCCACGATGTGATGGCGAGAAGGTACGGGAATTTCACGGTGGCGTCGCGACCCGTCTTCTCTAGCTCACCAAGCCCCTTATTGAGGTAAGCGTGGCTTTTGTTTCTATCGTACAATGGCACTTTAGTAATACAGAAGAAATTATTTTCACTCTAGTGTCCCGTGAAGGACACAGTGCGATCTAGCCGAACAGCGCAGCCAGATAACTTAGTATGTGGCCTAGTACCGACGCTTGAGTCTGGGATACCGCTGCGCTAAACTGTATCGTTCAAAGCGAATGCTTTAACGTTCTAGGCGAGCAGGGTGATGAAAAGCACTGGTAGTGGCCGCAGGTGCGAGCGAAATATCCCGTGACGTTGACGTAAAGCATGCCGCTTCGCTGTCGCGACGCTGTCATCCTTGAAAAGTTACAGACGGTTTAGCGCGCACTCCCTTTTTTTTTTTACGTCCCATTGACGGTTTGATGGCGTTTACCCTCACGTGGTAGTGATGGCGTTCAAGAGAATAGGTCAAGGAAATAGGAAGCTATGATAGCCTGTAGCGTTTCTTGGTCGTTTCCTTCGCAGTAGAACAATCTTTTCGGCATCTGCTTATGACTCTGAACAGAATAATTGAGTGTACGCTCTATCCTACTCTCGTCATAACGTTACTTCCTATCGCATTGTTTCAATCTTTAGTTTATGTTAACGTAATGAGAAAGGCACTATGTACTCGTTTGCAATGTTCCCAGAGCGCTGAGGTTGCCGTTTCATTCACGTTAATTCAGTTTGCTTGCTCTTACAGATCTATGGTAAATGAAACTTAGAAGGAGTTGGTGAGAAGGGGGTAGGAAAGGGGGAGAGTCGGTATTCTTCACTGTGGGTGAAGAGGCGCTGGACAATGCACCCGATGGCGAGTTCCCAAATATCGGTGTATATTTGTGTGTTTGAAAACATCTTTATTACGGTTTCTTTATTTTTCTTTAAGGGATACTTTCGCCGATTCGTCCCCCGCCAGAAGGAAATAGAAAGTGGGTTGTCAGTGTACCTAGGCGGTGGGAGATTGATCATGCAATAGTTTGGCGTATCTGCTGTTGCCATTATGATGATTGAACTATCTGCTCCACTGGAAGGCATCTTGATGCGCTCCTTCGTTGCCAAGAGTAGACATCTCGTAAGTCGCCTTCAGTTGTCAAACCACACTTTTGAAGCACGAAGTACAACTTGAGTTAGTACTTGGAAGTCACGTCAAGACGTAAAGATGTTAAACATGAGTGAGGTTTTAGAATCTAAGAATGCTACAGACGTGAGAGAATAGTTCCACTATTATAGCCCTAGGCATAGATAGGGCCCGTTGTAATTAAGTATTTGTCCTTGATGGTACAGACCGAAAGAAAACTGCCCTTGGCGACTCACCTCAATTAAAAAGGGCGAGAGCATATGACAGCGTGCAACGAGTCGAGTAGCGCTGACACAATTTCATGCCGCTGGGATATCTGGCAACACGCAATCAGTGTAGAATGATTTCACGGTTACACCTGATTGTGTCGGACACGTGTTATCGTGTACACCACGACCGATAAACGGAACGGTGACATGGGTAATCACAGACTCAACGCTTATTCTTGTAGCCATGTATAAAAAAAGGAACAATGTAGAACATTGAGGACAGGAGGACACTTAGGATCTAAAAAAAAAGAAAGGCAGAGAGGTGTGGGTCAAATGCTTGATTTAGCGCGCGCTTATGCAACAATGAACACATCAGCAAGATTGACGCTGCAGGTTTATATTGCAGAAGTAAGAGCCAAGTGAGGGTGGTTTTCCCGTCATTGAACTTCAGCACAGCGTTTTAGTCTTGCACAGAATCGGACATGATAGGCGTCAAGTGCATTGAAGTACACGACTCAGTAATAGCCCGGTATACGTGGCTTAATGCGGATTTGCAACCTTCTTAAAAGTCTCTGAAGAGGAACACTCTCAAGCTTGGTTTGCACATTGCATGCATTGTGAAATGCTAGAGAGGTCAGCCTTTAAAAAATGAAATTATAGGGTTTTACGTGTCAAAACCACGATATGATTTTGAGGCACGCCGTAGTGGGGGACTCCGGAAATTTGGACCACCTGCGGTTCTTTAACATGCACCTAAATTGAAGTACACGGGTGTTTTCGCATTTCGCCCCCATCGAAATGCGGCCGCCGTGGCCTCTATTCGCGTAATACTGCGACTGAAAGGACTTACTATTGCACGCTCAAGTCTATTTACACACCGTACCGCTTACGTATATCATCAGGAGAAATTGAAACTCGCACAGGAAATAACTGATCAGAACGCTCGTTACGCGTAATTTCATAGAAGCGCGACGTTTAAATCGCTCTGTTGCCGTTTTCTAAGCATGGACTAGTTACTAGGGGTCATTATGGAGTCTGAAATAAGCCCCGGTTACAAATGCAGGTTAACCTGAAAAAGGTTGCAATGTCATACGCGGTTCCATGTCATATAGGCGCCGGGTGGTGAACTCCGGTGTGTTCTATTTTCTTACAGTAATAATAAGGGCAAGACCTCTGATGTACCGCGCTGCATCCGTTCTCGACAATGGTATCGAGATGCTTTCACATACGTCATGTGCCTCACTGGCAGCTTTGTTGGCACTTTCACTACCAGCAATGTCACAGTGCCCGGGTTGTAGTAGAGCGTAGCGCCGCACCTTATTCGGCTTTTTATTGAAGACATTTGCAGCGCCAGCGACGCAGCTAGCGTGTCTGTAGCTCTTCCCCAGAGCACCCAGAGGTCCCTGCGCAAGGCAACGATCGACACGCAACTGCAAAGCGCAACTCTCGTGAAGCGACGACAAACTCGATCACGCACTCCGCCGCACGCACTTAGAGCAGCATCGTCCCCTCTTGCATGTCGCGTGCACTTGCCTTGCACGAGCAAAATAACTCGTGGTCATAGAAGGCCATTCAGTAGGAGCTGGTTCGGTGGGGAAATTTGCAGTACGTTCCAGAAGGGCGCGCTAGCGTATCCTCCGACCGGCCACGGGCGGCCTAGCAACAGAGAGGCGTCTCTTCTCTATGTATGCATATCATTTTCCCACTTTGGCTTCTGCAGGGCGTGTTGTTTATTTCCCACTTCTTCACCGCAAGGTCTGACAGATAGGGTTCTTGCCAGGGGGAGCGGAGTGACCCAGCGCACAGTTTGAGGGAGGTGGTCAGATAGATGCCACTTTAGCAGCCGCAGACCAATGAACAATGACACGCAATAACTTACTTTTATTGTAACATATCCATCTGAGAGGTTACATGGAAGTTCACGTTCACGGCTGGGCGGAGGATACGCAAAGCGCACCGTTCTGGTATGTGCTGCAGATCACCTCGCGGTTCGGCGAGAGCGACGACAACAGTGGCAACGACTCGTGTATAACTACGACTACATGACAAGTGCCTAAACGCGCACATAGAGATTTGGCCGTAGTTCCTTGGATGCCATGGGCGCGCTTAGCAATCATTGCAAGTGTGACGCAGGCGCATCTTCAATCTTTAAAGTAACGTTCTTAGAGATCGACCCACCCTGCAATCGACCCCGCCTACTTGGTCAATTTTATTTCAAGTTTCTCGTTAAAGTTTACACACGTCGAAGATAGCAAAAAATCCGCCGTGCAGCAGAACGCTCGGACGACGCTGACAAAACACGGCAATGCATGCGTGACTAACGGCGAAGGTCGAGTTTCGCTGTCGACAGCGCCTCGCAGCTGCAGTCACGCACGCTCTGGACACCGCGCGGTTTCGGCTGAGCCGCAAGACGCGCTTCTTGAGAACGATATTATTTTTTTTATCGGCTTATTTCCCAGCAATGCGTTCCAACGAAGATCGTTTGTCGAAGCGAACTGAGCTTTGTTCTTTCTTTTTTTTTTCTTGTTCATTCTAGGTATGCTGTAGCATTCCTGAAGTCAGGCGTAACAGAAATAGTCGCCGTATGGTCTTGTTGCAACAGTTGTCGTTATGATTGGGACCGGGAGATACGATTTCTCCAACAATACGTATAGACTTTTAAGGATGGATCGAAATGTTATTTTTTATTTTTTTTTTTTCATTGCTTTGAAGACATTACTGATATAATCATTTTGCTGGCATATTTATATTCATCCATACATTTCAATGTGTGTCTCTGTGTGCGTGTATGTGGCTCCCTATCTTTACGCGTTCTCCATAATATGTATCGTGGGTATGAAGCCCACCGTGCGGAATACTAGTTGAAGGATTTCATTCTTATCCTGCTTTGGCGTGACACCAGCTCAGCCGCTGAATATATGCAGCTGAGCCCCGTAGCATTGCGCTTACGATCGTGTCTCTCGATGAAGCCGCGCTGCCCGCACGATGAGTCTAGATCACTGTCGCACTTATGCAAAAAGGGTTTTTCTTTGAAAGCCATGGTATATATATCTAATACGTCTTTTTTTTTTCTTTTTTCCTTAGTGCGGTATTTTCCAGAGCTCGAGTTCCCGTGGGGTGTTTTTTTTATTCATTTTTTTTTCACCCTTGTAAATGTATATCCGTGCTTCCGTGGGGTGCTTCTGCGGATCAGTTATTTTTGCAAATACGCCGAGAACGAGTGTAATGCAACCTACGCACGTTGATAATTTGTCGGTCCTCTGCTAAACGTTTTTGTTTCTCTCCTATCTTTTGTTCTTTCTCTTGATTTTCCCGTCGTGAGAAGGGCAGCCCGCTGACATCCGTTAAACACGGTACGTCGCTACATTTCTCGATAATTCGCAACCTGCTTTGTCAGTGCCTTTTGATAACCAGCGGCGGAGCGAGCTGCCTCTCTTTTTTTTTATGCATATCTGCATCGTAAGCATTTTAGCACCATTTAGGGCATAAATGCATTTGTCGTCAGGGGAGTACCCTTAACCTGTCCATACAAGCAACCTAACGAGGCCAATATACTTCAGCAAGGATATACTCGGCGGAACTAGGACAGAAATAATAGATGCCCTCTTGAGTCACAGCGGCTTATTGACTCTCAATAAACGTGTCAAGGTTATATAATAAGACGCTGCAGACTGCCTGAAGTGACAAAAAAAAGGTATAGCTAGCAGGATGACCTTTTGGGCATATTCAATGGCTACTCGTAACTACAGAGTAACTGACTATCGATTTAGTGTATACAGTCAGTAATTTTGCCTTCTATGGCTCCGTGGAGCTGCAGTTCCAGTGCGTGGTGTTTTCCTTGCCACTGCAGGGCAGGATTGGCAAAACACGGATCACCTGCGCAGTGACTTAGTGGGATAGGTTTTGCACAGACACGTCATCCTCTCTCTAGCTCAGCTCGGAGCATTATTGCACATATTGAATGAAATGACGAATGATCCAATCGTAAACAGGTCGTGGAAGTAGCGCACTACAGTTTTATTCGAACTTAGGCGACAGCCGAACACACTATCCACTTCACGGCACGACAGCTTTCACGCATTGGTAATTATTGTAGTTTGACCAGAAACTTGTGTGAAGCTTGCTTGCCCCTCTTGCACCGTCCAAGCCAACAATGTGTTTCGGTAATTCTAGAGTTCGTGGTGTGGCCAGCAACGAAACGTCATTCGCCCTGAGCGGCAGCATCGTGATGACTTGGTTGAACCGGACGCATCGCGACTGATAATTTGTTGTAACGTTGTCGTATAAGACAACGTGGAAGCTTTGATGTGTCTGTAACAGATGTACTGGCGAAAAATGTTTTGGGATATTATTGTTACCTAAGCTAACTTATTCCTAAATTTTAAGCTTTCTGTCGTCAAGGTGCTTCATTTCGCAAGAAATCTTGAAACGGTCGTCGAAAGTAGGTATATGTACCAGTATGGCAAATCAGTTCTGCGGAATTCCGCAAGGTTGAGGATGCTGCATGAAAGGAAAGAATTGACATCCACCCGTACGTATCAGGAAGCTGCAAAGGAACCAGCATATGTACACGGTGTCCCTGCTAATTTTAACCAGTGTTTAAAAATATGCAAGTGCCACGTAGCTGGACAGCACCAAGATAATGTTGTTTTCCATCGCTTGGAGATACTCAGATTATTTTCTTTTTCATTCCGCCTAATCAGATAATTAGTCTCAATTAATCAACTTCTCAAAAATTATAATTGGATGAAAAGTGGCAATGATAAAATTGAAGAGTGACACGAAAAACTCCCGATACAGCTTTCTGTCGCTCAATACGTGCTACATACAAGTGCTTTTCCTAGCGTGAAAAAAGCTCGAAAATGCACGCAAAATTGCCGCGCGACTGGCCGCTCGAGGCACTTTTCGTGTATACGCGGGCTTCTTTCACGCTCGGAAAAACACTTGTATGTAGCACGTATTGAACAAGAGAAAGCTGTGTCATGAGTTTTTCGTGTCGCTCCACAATTTTCTCATTGACACTTTGCATGTAACTATAATATTTGAGAAGTTGATTAATTAATTAAGACTAATTACCTAATTAGGTGGACTGAAAAAAATAATTTCAGTATGTCCAAGCGGCGGCAAACAACATTACCTTGCATGGTCCTGTCCAACTACGTGGCATTCGCATATTTTTAAACTCTGGCTAAAGTTAGCTGGGACACCCTGTATACACCAGTATTTCAGACATCGCAGAAAATAAGTTCGTCACACTTGAACCCTATTCTAAACACCCTTACGGGTGCAAAGACAGGTATCAAGGGTGACGAACGCCCTTATGGGTATGATGACGCCCATTTTGTAGGGTGTATATAAAACATCTGGCATATAAAGTGATTCAAGGATGTGACAATCTGTGTACATTCAGACACCCATTTAACACCCTTAAGGGTGCTAATATAGATATTCAGAAATAGCGCAACCAAGCGTCTTTGAGTACCCAAACCCCTGCGCCCTGCTTGTGTTCTTTTGTATAACTTCTTGCGTTCTTTTGTACGCGTGGTGGTTTGCTTTCCCTAACTTTTGGTTCGCAAAACCTTTCAAGTGCACCTGCAATCGTCCGCGTTGTAACAGCTTTACGTACGTGATCCGTTAACATACCTTCAAGATTAGGATGTAAGACAAGTAGAAACGTCAAGGTTTAAGCACGTTGCTTCTTAAAATCGAACATGCTTGCCCACTGTAACTCATGGTAACACGAAGTTGTAGTCCATGGAAGTAGACTACCAATGGCGATTAGGCAGTAAGCTGTGGGTCTTGTGTTCGATTGCTTGCTTCAGAGGCAGCGCTTCCTTCTCGACAAAATCCAAAACCTACAGTACACACCGCCTTTTCAGGGACTACAAATATACTGGCGGGGTTAAAAGCTTACGGGACGCGGGTTGCGCGAAAAAAGTCGAACGTCGGCAAAGTTTTTATCGCGCTCATTTAAACAGTACAACATTATGTTGGTCGCGTGCACTTGTACACGTTGCACATTTGAAATTCCGTCGGCGGGCCCAGGCTCGGGAAATATTCTGCTTTTTTCTTTCTTTCAGTCGCACGAGCACCGAGTGACACTCCTGTTCCTTGCGCAGAACTTCCCCTCCGGTTCACCTACTGAGACGACTGGAGACGAGATTCAATATCAGAAAAAAACAAAGAAAAAGAATGATAACGTACAAAATTCATGGGTTTCGTTATAGATATATTAGAATATAAGTTTGGAGACAAGTTGAGTTACTGAGGTGTTTGGAATAGTTAGGATTAAATAGAAATGACTGATTACCACACACCGAAGCACAGGATCGTATACGTTAGAGACCCGCCACGTGAACACGACTTTGGTGAAATTCCTGAAAAGCCGGATGTAGAAAGTGGAAGTAATGACGTCACGCACAAGAAGGTGAAGTGATATTTGACCGGTTAATTAATGGAAAACAGTTGCCTGGCGTAGACTGAACATCTGCCTAGCAGAGCGGATGTGACGTCACTCCCTCCTATCTCGCTTCTCCTCTCCCGGCGCCCACCTGATCGCTCGCTCACTTGCAACAGCTACGCGCGCTCGTATAATGCTCTGACGTCAGCACCGGAGAGAGCGCGTAAGGTGCGCTTCGTGCGCAGCTCGCTAGGGGGCTCCGCCCCACCAGGTGGCGCGCGCAGCGCTTTCTCCTCGCCCACATATCGTGCCAGTTGTCTAAACAATAGTATGCAAGTCCATGGAAGAAAGAAGACGCCGACAAGCGCTATATACAGTGTCAACTGTCTATATATGTCTTCCGCGTACGGAGCGCACAATTTGTTTGCATACCTGGAATGCGCCTCAGCATAGCTTAGTAGCTATGGTGTTGCGATGCTGAGCTCGATTGTTGAATCCCGGCCGCGGTACCTGCACTTCGATGTAGGCGAAATGTAGAATCGCTTGTGGTGCTTAGATTTAGGCGCATTAAATAAATCCAGGGGGTTAAAATTAATTCAGATTCTCCCACTACGGCGTGCCTCAAACTGATCGTGATTCTGACACGTAAAACCACCTTTTTTAATCCTCAAATAGGTCGCCGAGGTTGGGCCGCTGATGTCGCAATAAATCGAACTGGGAATCTGTTTCGCTGACGTCGTCGGTGCAACTAATTTCTGTAAAAGTAAAGTTCAAACGAACATAATTACAAACGCAACCGGATACATAAATTTTACTGTGCTTTTAATGAAGGTCTCTAAATTTGGTTTCATGAGAAGAGCTGTTCAAGACACTCATGCTCGAAATTGTATGAGAGAGTACAAATTGTGCACGTAAGTACAGTTAAGCGCCGATAGTTTTCTTTTTTCCAGATAAGTATAACATACACGTTGCACATATACTTGCGGGGTGGAAGACGAAATATACGTGCACCGAAAAAAAAAAAATGCATTCTGACCAGAGGTCCCCCTGCAACCAGCCACAGTAATGCATCAACCGCAGCACGTGCTACCGGCGATACGGATTGCAGTAGGAACTATCGTGTTACTGTTCTCGAGACAGCCGCTTACACTAACGCGCATTGAAATGTAACATGAAAAGTGCCTCGACATTGGAATCGCTGAAAAGAAACGAGAACTGAAAGCGTCTGCACCGCACTACTGTCTCACCGAGCAAACGCTCTAGATAAGCATGATAAGGTGCTGTGTGCGCATCGCCGCAAACTGCACGAAAACAGTGCTTACGAAGGCACTATACCGCGACACACCGAAATGTTTTGAACGCAGAGCCGGTTTGCGACAACGCGTTCTCTTCTATTCCGAACGCACAGAAGTGTGCGACGTGAGCATCGCGGCGTACGTGTTTCTAGAAGCCCAAGGAAATACATGCGCCGCTTGCATGGGAACGAAAATACGTGGTGACTTAACCGCGCTTCTGCAACCGGGACTAATCTGAGTCAAAGCAAGCAATGACCGCACTCAGGGCCACCGCGCGCGTGATTATGCGACTCTTTGCTTCCGGATATCCTGGTTGGTTGAGTGCGTGGCCTGAGCGAATGGCGCTCGCGCAGCAGAGTTTTGTAGACAACGGCATCCGCGCGGAAGTTGGGCAGCGGCGGAGGGAAAATTCCGGGCCCTCTGACTAATGGCACGGATAACGCGACGACCGAACTGACGGCCGATAATGAGCACGCGCACTCCGACAAACCACGTGAACGATACGCGGCGTCCGCGACAGCGACCAAGACAAAGCCACAAGTCCAATGTGCAGAGGGGAAAAAAATATGAACGGCGCTTTATTAGACAGGCCCGAGTCCCTATGGGAAAGCAAGGGATGTCACAAAGAAGAAAAGTTCGTGGGTCTCACGGCACCAGCACAAAGCGCACCCGTCTTCTATCCAGCGGGAATCCGCCACGCAAGTAATGGGGTCCTGAGATTGGCACTGGGCACGAATGGCAACGAAGACAACGGCGTAGACGCGCGGTTCGGCCGCGCTGTCACTTCAGGTCCAAGAGTATTAACGGCAGGTGACGATGGCGATGAGAGGGGGGGTCAGGCGCGAGCAACGCCGGATGACCGCGACCGGCCGGCGGTCAGTGGTCCCGCGTTCACCTTGTCCCTCCGGTGCACCTTGAGGTGCTTGGCGAGGTGGTCGGACCGGGAGAAGCGCTTGTCGCAGATCTGGCAGCGGTACGGCTTGATGCCCGAGTGGGAGCGCTTGTGACGCGCCAGCTCGTCGGAGCGCGAGAAGCGCCAGCCGCATCCGGGCCACTGGCACGCGAACGGCTTCTCGCCCGTGTGCCGCCGCAGGTGGGCCTTCAGGTGCGAACTCTTGGAGTACACCTTGCTGCAGCCCGGGTAGGAACAGCAGAAGAGCTTCTCTTCCTCGTTGGCGGCAACGGGCGTCGGCGGCGGAGCGCGACCGCCCGGCCGCCGCTGCTGCGGCGCGCTCGCACAGCCGGCGACGACGCTGGAAGACTTTGGCTTGCGTCCGGAACCCGTCGCTCGTTGCCGCTGCGGTAGCCAGTTTTGGTTAGGCTTTCTCGTCAGAGGCGGCGGCGGTGGGGGAGGAGGCTGCGGAACGGACAACACGGGACTAGACGAGGACAGCAAGTTGCAGCTGAACGAGTCACCTTCGCTGAGGCTGGACATGAGCGTCTTGAGACCGACGCCGAGGACGACGAAGTCGTCCAAACCGTCGGCGGGGAACTCGTCGCACCAGTCAACCTCGAGACACCCTTCGGGTGTCGGCGAAGGAGACGTAGCCGAGGTGGCGTCCTCGTAGCCCGAGTCCGGGCTGAAGTCCGCCGCCTTCTGGTGGTAGTCGTGGCCTGTGGCGGTCCACACGCTCTGGGCGGCCGACGGCTCGGCGCAGAACAGCGGGTAGCACGGCTCGGTGAAGATGCCGAACTCCGGCAGCTGCAGCATCGCGGCATCCGTGCCGACGGCCTGGTGGCAGGCTGACGTCGAAGCACTGTCGTCGTCCTGTAGGCTGTCGCTGGAGAAGAGCGAGTCCAGGTCGGTTCCCAGTTCGTCCAGGGACAGGTCATCGAAAGAGAAAGCCGCCGTGCCGGCAGCGGGCAGCGTTGAAATACCGCCGTCCATCGCAAAATCAGCAGCCGCGGCGGCTGGCATTGCGCGACAGGTTTCTTTAATTCTCCTTACACGTCGCTCGTTAACATCACTTGCAGAAAACACCGGCGGCGGAAAGCGACTGAGCGCGGTGCGAGAGCGTTGCCGTTTCTTCCGCGAATCGACGGGGTGTCCGTAACGCCGGACGGTTGGCACGGTTTCTGGCCGTCCCCACTCGGTGCCTACTCTTCTCCTCTGCGTCGCCGTTCACGTCACGTCGCACGCGAACACTCTCGCCGCCTCGATTGGCGCTCGCGGGCGCACGTGATAAAGGCGATAGGTTTTGAAGCGCCGCCTTTCCACCGCTTCAATGCAACCTCCCCCTCCCTCCTCGTAATCGCTCCACAGAGCGAGTAATACGCGCGCCTGCGTCTTTGCGCACTCGCAAGCGTGAATGGAGCGAGCGCTCGCCGGGGATTACTGCGAAGCCGTGCACGTGTGATACGATATTACTGCAGCAACGGCTGTAGCTGCGATTGCCTGAAGGAGATAAAAAAATCGCATGTCGATACGCATTATCGGCACTGCGCAAAGCTGTCGCCGTTTAGGAGCTACCTTTTGTCTGTCTTTTTATTTGTTTTTGTTTGTTTTATGGAGGTAGGGGAGGGTGTGCGACAACGCAAGCCACATTTCCATTCTGTACCGATTAATAAAATATTGCTGCATGATACCGCGAAACGAACCGGCGTATTGATTTAATTGACAGGACATAGGTATTGCCTATGCTGAAAGTTCCTCTACCTGCGATGTTGTTCAAGTGTGCCTGCAAAAAATTTTTTAAAGAAATTTAGCTAGTACTTGGCCCGGCGCCGCACCAACACTGACGAGATACTTTTCTTTAAGGTGTAAGTTAACTGTCCTGGCGCGTTTTAGCTTCATGTTCGCATTATCTTGTTATGTATGAGAAGCTTTTAGCAAACGTTTTCGCTGGACGAATAGCTCGCGCACCTCATTCTGTATTAAGTGGGATGCCGCCACTAATCTAGCATCGCAGGAGGCGCTCTTTAGGTTCCCTTTGACTGCCGGCTGGCGTGGCAAAGTATTTGCCAACGAAATGGGCACACTGTTCAGAAGGTAGCGGAAGCATCTTCGAGTAAGCGACTAAACACTTATTGCTGCGATCGTTGTATCGTTGCTGACAGTACTTTGGTACTTTGAAAAATATTATTCAAACGACTTCTGAAGTAAGCAATGACCGTGATGTTAGTTGAAGATTTTAAGAGTGGGCTTAAAACAGTGAAAGAAATCGTTCCCGGGAAGCGTAGCTTTGCGTAGCCATTTCTTTTTATCTGGAGAGTAAGCCAATGAAACGTAATTTAGAAAGAAAGGAGACCGTCTGCCCTGCATTAAAAGGTATCGGTCAACGCTATATTGGTGTTATTACGTCATCAACGTTTATTAATTGATTAATATCATTTATTCTCGTCGTGGTCATCTTCTGCACTGTCACCAGAAAAAAACACGGCAGATCCCACGTCCATTGGGAATCGATGTTATGAGAAGCAGTGTGCGGGGAGCCTACCAAATTAACGAGATGACCATGAGAGCACCAAGACGTAGGCAGCTGTTTCATGACCTACATGACACGCATGTCGTGGCATTCCTGTCATGACCTGTCATTTATGTTCGCCATACACTCTTGACACACTATGCCACTTTTGGTAGATGCCAAGTTAACTAAACGACCATGAGAGCACCAAGCTGTAGGCGGCTGTTTCATGACTTACATGACACACATGTCATGATATTCATGTCATGACCGATCATTATGTCCGTCATACACTCCTGTCATATTATGCCAATTTTGGTACATACCATGACGTAGGTGGCGGTTACATGACCTACATGATACGCATGTCATCGGATTTATGTTATCACCTATCATTTATGCTCGCCATACAATCTTGACATACTATGCCAACTTTGGTACATACCAAATTAACGAAACGACCATGAGAGCACCGAGGCATAGATAGATAGATAGATAGATAGATAGATAGATAGATAGATAGATAGATAGATAGATAGATAGATAGATAGATAGATAGATAGATAGATAGATAGATAGATAGATAGATAGATAGATAGATAGATAGATAGATAGATAGATAGATAGATAGATAGATAGATAGATAGATAGATAGATAGATAGATAGATAGATAGATAGATAGATAGATAGATAGATAGATAGATAGATAGATAGATAGATAGATAGATAGATAGATAGATAGATAGATAGATAGATAGATAGATAGATAGATAGATAGATAGATAGATAGATAGATAGATAGATAGATAGATAGATAGATAGATAGATAGATAGATAGATAGATAGATAGATAGATAGATAGATAGATAGATAGATAGATAGATAGATAGATAGATAGATAGATAGATTTAAGGCTATACAATAACCATCACGGACATCCTTTTCGATACTTTTGTGTTCAGTGTCAAGTCGTATCGTTTGTAAAGTGCTGATTTCTCCGACGCGTCATGATCGCTTTTCTTTCGTTCCAGAAAGATTTACGCGGCTAGGCGCCTATCGAGAAAGCCTCATTAGCGCGTTTCTCGATGCTGCTCACACAATTTTATAATTATACGTTGATCTCTAAGTAAGTGCTTGTGAACCCTATGCCGACAAATGCACGAATACGTATTAACTCGCCCACCTTTCACTGTTCTTGGACACAACGCAACAGGTATAACAGTGCGGCAAAGAATTATCAGAAATGAAACAAGAGACGTAAAACGAAGCACGATCCTGTTTTACGACAGAAATTTTGTCTCCGAGTTTTACTCGAATGTCGTAATGAAAACTTCGCTGAATAACGTGAGTGTGTAGAAATTCCGCGCTAGTTTGCCACAACGGAAAACCCGTCGTAAGACATCATAAATTTGAGCTAGCTGGTGATGGTACATGGTTTTAGCTTTTGTCGTTTTTGCATAGGGCACTCAGGTAACTTGTCTCGATCAGATATCAAGTCAGCACGAACAGCCGTCGACAGGTGAAACTCCCGTCTAACCTTTCGTTGTGCTGTCGCGAATGTAAATGCACAGTCGGCCTCAAAAGCTTTCGTGAGACGGGTTTTGCAAAGAAAGCTGAATTTCCGCCGAAGCTTGGGCACAAAACCTCGAATTTATATGTGAATTTGAGGCTACGAATTGAACTATGAATGCCATGAAACTACATATGAAACTAGGAATGACACTATAAAAGCTACGACGAAAGCCATAATTTTATACGTATAGCTTTTTCGACTTATACGGAGTGATACAGCAAATTAATAGCGCCACGCGTTAACTAAGCAGAAAGTCACATTTGTTGTGGAACCCCTGCTCCGTAAACTTTATTTGGCGCCTGTATTCTCAAATTTGAATGTGGAGACGTTCTATTCGGACACAGGAATGAAGTGCTGCGTCTTGCGGTCGAGGCACGCCGTATCACTAATTGTGGTAGCGCGTGAGTAAGCCAGTTTTTGATTATCCTTCGTAAGGAAAACTCATACCTAAACCGATATGTGTTAAGAGTTCGCGTGCGGGCTCTTGGTTGAAGGATTTGCGCTGCTTTCCTCGTAGTATGTGCAAGTAGTTTCTCATGTGTTATAGGAAAGATAAAGCAGCGCGAAAGGACCTGGACGAAACGGAAACGTAAGACGCACACACAGGCGCCGCATTACTTAGCTTGTAGAGCAATACAAAATTGAATTGAATTGAAAAAGGACTTCTTCTTTGGGAAAGTTGGTGCTTAGATTTCCTAGGTATACATTGTGGCGCAAAATACATTTCTTGAAAAGGGACAGAAGAATTCACTGTCTTCCTTTCTTCTGTACCTTTTTCAAGAAATGTATTTTGCGCCACAAAGTATACCTAGGAATTGAATTGAATTTAGTTTATTTGCTGGTCAAACAGCTTGCGTGGCCGAATTTGGATGCAACAGCGCCGGGAACTCCCTCATTTTGTTTTAACCTTGTTCCTTTTCATCCTTTTTTTGTTTTTCTTTCTTCTTTCTTTATTATGATTTTTCCTTATGCTTTGTTGTTGTTTTGTCGCTTGTATGCGCGCGTTGCAACAAAACGCTTTCGCTCGCACATTCTAAGTGTATACGCAAAGCGGGAATGCCCGGCAGCGCGTTCATGCAAATCGCTTTACCCGGCGTCTACGCTTCGTAGCCCTTGACCGGTCTCTCCCGCTTGCAATGACGCAACCGTCGTAACCTCTTGTGTCATTACCGCTAACAGTATCAACTCGCAGAAACGAGGAAATGAAGTGCCTTGCATGCTTCGCAGAAAGCGCCTTGCAATTTGAGCCAGCCTGCGCCGTCTCTGGGTTTTACTTCAGCGATTCTTGGTGTTTTTTTTTCTGTTCTCTTTATTTTTAAACGTCTGAATCATCCCTGTTGCTGTTAGGTGCCAATGTTCCCTGGAAAAGACTGTGACCTGACTACCTGTATCAAAGAGAGGCAGAAAGAAGAAGAGGAAGAAAGCAGATGACACGATTGAAACGACTTCTGCTGAATACAGTAGGGCGATAGAAGTTAGGAGATAGCATAGACGGTTCTTGTCGTGCGTACATGTGATTGAACGTGCGGTCAATATTATCTGTTCTGAGCAGTTGTACTTATCGAGGCGCATTAAATGAGACTGGATGGTCGAGATTAATTCGGAGGGATAGCACAGGCGTTGCCTTGGTATGTTAAAATCAATCAATCAATCAATCAATCAATCAATCAATCAATCAATCAATCAATCAATCAATCAATCAATCAATCAATCAATCAATCAATCAGTTCTAACCATTTCTCTGAAACTAGTACTCTCTTGTTTTCTTTTATTATTCGAGATTGTCATGAGTTTCAGCGTAAGCAAAAACAGACAAAAAGAAAATTTAAAAAAAAATGGGGCGGGGAAACAGTGCACTGCTGTAGCCACATGAGCCTGCCTCTGCGGTGGGTATTTCTTAACCTGTAAATAATTTTCAGCGTTATGACTTTTTCGCCATCCCCACCCTACCGCTAATTTTTTTCTCCGGCTGTTATCGATATTAAAGGAAATTAACAAATTGGTTGCTTAGAACGGGATCCGTATACGGCGTTATCCGCGGCTGTTTTGCTATTCTCGCCTCGCAATGGAGCCCACTCACGCAACTCCGTCAGGTATCACAAAAAAAAAGGGCTGCTGGAATATCGCGCAACAAGCGGTTCTCGTGCCGGATGCTCTCGCGCATCCGTCGACGGGAGCGACTCATCTCCGATCTCTCGCATTTATTTTCCGCGTCGCTCGCTTGCGAAATCGAAAGAACGGCATTCCGCTCTCAAGAGAAGCAAAATAAGTAAGAGAGAGAGAGAGAGAACGAAAGAAAACAAAGAAACGCAGGACAGCCTCCTCGCCTTATAATAGTGTGTCACAGTTCCGCTTCGAGGCACTTCTCGCAGTGCGTGCAATACACCATAACGACCGATCGGGTGCTGCGGCGATGATCAAGCGCGAGTGCGCGCGCCGCTCGACTCGATCGAGCCGAATAGCAAAGCGTGCGCCTGCGGCTGTTTACACGTGCCACGGAGGAGGAGAGGGGGGGGGGGGGGAGCGAGCATTATTAGCATGGCCGCGCTCCTCCGTCGGCTTTCAACTCCGGCGCGTGCGCAGAATGCTGACGCCGCGGCTGGAACCAAATGACCGCCGGGGTCACTATTTTCTTCCCCGACGAGACAAAACACCTGCGGGCGCCGTGCCAGAAAAAGAGACAACGGAAAAAAAAAGAGAGAAGAATGAGCGAAAGAGGGAAACGCAGATATACGCGTCGTCGTCGTCGTGTCGCTCGTATACTGACTCCCTGTGGCGCGGTGTCGGTGACGATGGCCGGGTCAAATGCATTCTCTCTCTCTCTCTCTCTCTCTCTCTCTCTCTATATATATATATATATATATATATATATATATATATATATATATGGGGGGGGAGGTCATTTTCTTCTTTATTCTGAAAAACGGGCTCGCGGGTATCGAGGCTGACGCAATCTTGACTGCTGGCCGTAACGACTAATTGGCTATAGGTACAAGGGGAAAGTGCGCACGCGTTATGGGAATAGACGGGGGCTTGGCGATGCCCTGTTACACAGCGAAAGCGGCCACGTTGGCGATTATAACGTCAGTGCGCGCGGTTCGATTCTGAAAAACGTGATGGTTAGCTGTCATTACTATATGAGCGCGTGAGGCCGAGCTCCCTCCCCCCATTAGTGTGTCACCTCGTTGAGGTGGGGGGGGGGGGGGGTAGTTGTAATCTGTTCGCGAGAACTGAGAGAAAGGGAAGCGAAAGCAAGAATGCGGGTTGGAGGACGCCGAAGCTTGTTATGTTATACTAGCTTCAACCTTGGCAAGGTATATTATACGTTGTGCTATAAGGCGGATTGCGCTTATCGCCTCTGAAAGGAAATACATCTCTCCCCGTCCCACCCATCACGTGTTCTGAAATAATGCCCAAGATTTGTAGCAGTTAATTCACCAGCTATAAGCTCATACAGCCAGAAGTTGAACTATAGAGCGTGTTTCAAGTTCAGCATTGTTCTTATTTTCGTCAATTCCACTTGTTTTCTTTTTTGATCTTTTGTGTGTGAAGACAATATGTCTTATCACTTTTATTTATTTTTGTCGGTGAGAAACTCCGGTGAGCTATCATTTGTATAAAGGCATGATGACTTCTTTTGTATATATTCGATGAAAGGTTCCCAATTTTTCTTTCTGTTTTTGTTGTGTATATATGATAGCTCGAGCCAGCTTAATACGCCATTACCTGCGTCCTGGTTTCTTTCTTTTACTTTTTTGTTGTTACTGCAAATACTACAGCTGATGGGAAGTATAGGTTGCAATTGCAAGGCGGAGGATGGCCCTTGGGTTATAATGAGGCATATACATACATATGTACTGTAAGTATCGAACATGCCACATAATGAATTCACCCGCAATATGAAAGACGTTGTGCGACTAACGATGACTTCATCCTGTTAATGAGCGTAGTCGTTACAGTGACTGGCACGCTAAGATAAAAGGATTTGCAAGGCCAAATAAACTTTGTAGTATTTTAGTATGTAATATGTGACACTTCTGTGTTAACTTTATGCTATCTCCGCACAGGCATAAAACTTGAAGGTCTTGAAATTTCCGAGCAACCGCGTGGGAGTCTGCAAGACATAATTAGTATACCAACCGTTAAGCCATTTTTTTACGTGCGAAACCTCAAGCAAGAACCAGAACGCTAGAGAAATAAAATATCAAGGATAATGTTAGCAGCTTTTTTAGAGTATAAGCGGATCGCAGATAACTAAAGCACGGAATATGTTCGACTAAGCAAATCGTATGTCCAGGGATATTTTATCGAAAGCAATAAGAACTAGTTTTTCATGAAGTCTTCTATCTTGCAACAAACATAATCATTTCGACAGCGCTGGGAGCATTATGTACCGCAGGCTTATTGTTTGTTTGCACGCACATTTGCTGCCCGGCATCTCAATTATTATTATTATTATTATTATTATTATTATTATTATTATTATTATTATTATTATTATTATTATTATTTGCATCCCCTTTGAAGCGGGGCGACGCACACAGTCAGCAGCCTACTTGTCTCACTCAGGTGTGCCATAGACGCCTTTCAATCTAGCCTCCTTGTATACATCTCTTCAATCTTTTTTTTTCCTTCATCAAAGCGTCTCCATCTACCTTGTACCGCTACCTGTGCTTGCAACGGGTCCGGTCGTATCAATCTCTCCCTGTTTTTTTTTTTTCTCACCAATACTCTAAGCGTCTCTTGCCTATCTCGACTGCTGACAGGTTGATGCTTCCATCTACTTTAAATCTAAGCGCTTCTGGAAGGAGTACGTTACCTATACGGGTCACACTGGGTGAATCCTTTTGCATTCCATTAGGATGTGCTTACTGGTCTCCTGAGTTTTGCTGCAGCATACACATGCCTCATATAGTTGCGAACATTTGCTCCGGTATGTTTTTATCATTAGGCAACCAGCTCGAGCCTCAGATAGCAAGGCACTTCCTTCTGTGTTGTCGTACACATTTTCCCTTCAAGTTTCTTTCTTATTCTTACAACTATCCATTGTCTTTCTTGTTTCCATTATTTGCATCCAATTCACTGTCTCTGTTTCTTTCACTTGCTTTCTGATGACTGTTGGTTGTCTATTTACGCTTTCAGTTACTCTGCAACTGGTTGCCAACATTCTTGACCGCTTCCTCCATTTTCTGTGCACGCTTTTCAGGTACATACACTTGTGCACTTTAGCCGCCAATTTATTTTGATTCATGTTCTCGCGTCATTCTTCAAAACTGATTTTGCTCTGCGCTTTTCTGACTTCAAACGAGGCCCAATCCATGTCACCCTGAGCTGCCTCATTTGTGGTTTTGCCGTGGGCTCCAAAACAAATACGCCTGTACCTATCTTTGGTTAATTTACAGGCCCGACAAGACATCCGATTTTATACACAAAATGGAATAAAATCATAGGATGTACCGAATGGCATGGAACAGGATGGCGTAGAACTCCCAGGCAGTCGAAGCTAATGCGGCATCCCTAATTACCCACCGTGCACTCCAGGCACGCTAAACCCCACAATTTAATTTTTTTTTAGCCCTCCGATATGGCGTTTGTCATGACCCACTGTGCATTTTTAGAGACATTCAACCTCACGATTTACCGTATATACTCGTGTAAGACCCGCCATTGTGTAAGGCCAGCACCCCCCCATTGGAGTGGGAAAATGTGGGACAAAGGTTTCACTTAGAGTTCCGTGCATGGTTAATTTCCACGAGCCACTACGAGATGGCACCGGTCCGTGTCCGAAAAATCGGTTGGCGAATGTAAATGTGTTCATTGTCGGCCGCCACTTGTTGCATTCATTTGCATAGCGGCCTGAGCTACCTGAGTGCAGTTCGAGGCTTCAATGAGTAGCCATGAGCCCTGCCTCGTGTAAGGCCAGCAGCCGGTAAAAACTGAGAAAAAAAATCACGGGTTTAATTCGAGTAAATACGGTAATTTAGTTTTTACATGAAGCGTGTTGCGCAGCCTATACAAAGTTTTGGCAGGCAGGACGGTAGAAAACTTTGCTTGAGAAAGTATTGGAACGTGAGTCAGCGGTAAGGCATAATGAGCGAGCGGTAAATGCATGTTAAGAGGAAACAACATAAAAAAAAGTGAAATAAAAGCGGCCCATATGACTCACTCTGGCCGATTTCTGCGAAGATCAAAAACTTGTAGAGGCTGCCATACGCTCGCTCTCGTTCTCAGTTTTCACCCGTTTCGTACGTTTCCCGAAAACAGAAAAACATAAGGAGAAGAAGAAGAAAAAGAAAAAACGCGTAGCGTCGATGATTTCACTAGCGAACGCGTGACGTCAGAGGCAACGCGCATTTGACACGACTAGCACGTCGTGCGGGAGGAAGTGAACGTAAGAATAAAAACTCTAATCACGTGCTTTATCTCTTTCTTTTATTATAGCGTTTTTTTTTTCGTCTGTTGCAAGCGCCGGTGCAAACGGAGGTGCGTGTGCCGCCGTTCGAAGGCCCCCGACCGACCGGTCTTGTTTCCTCTTCGACTTGCGCGCCCGTCGGCCGGCCACAGGCAAGCGCGCTCACGTGCGAAGCGTGTTGTTCGCTCAGCTGTTGGGCCACGCTCGCATGTTTTAGAGGGAAATAGTCGGCTTCTCGACTTCAGCCGAGAGGCCGGCCTTTGCTCCCCGTTTGCGTGCGCTTTAAGCGTCCGCCTTATGTCAACACTTCCCTAGGTGGGTTCGAATGGTTTCCCATTGCACCGACGAGCAGTATAGTAGTAATAGTAATCGGCTGCTTGTTTTAAATATAACGAGGAAAAGGAGAATAAGGAAGTTATTGCCGACCGCGTTGTAACTGTCTAGCTATCTATACTGCAAACGTGACTTACAGCGCATACATAGACAAGGGGACAGAAAGGACGACGAAGACAAGCGCACTTTTGTCTTGGTCACATATGCTTGCTACTGGAAATAAAAATTCACTCGTAAGTTAGCGCTCGTCTTCGTCGTTATTTCTGTCCCCGTGTCTTGCATGCGCTGTAAGTAACGTTTGCAATGGCGTACTAACTAGCCCGTACCCAAATCCTGCTATAGGTATACGCCTGCTGGCGCGTTGACACCTGAACAGTGGCCAGAGGTGATGTTGGGGTTGGAGGAGGGGGAGAAAAGGGACAGGGTGAGAGGAATGATTAGGACGAACTGCGCATAATGCGCAGTTCGTTTTCTTCATGTAAGCGCATGCGCAGTCTGTACTTCTTCACATACCTAAACCGTTTCAGGGGCACAATAAATTCAGTTGAAAGTTTGCGCTTGGTGTGTGTTCTTTTCTTACGTCCGTGTCTTTTTTTTTTTTTTGTTGCGCAATAATACTTGCGTAATGGACAACCAAAACGTGCGGTTGTTTGATATATTCTTGTGTTCTTTTTTTTTAGCTTCGGGACTATTGCAGTAGACCCAGCTACATTACTTCTAATGCGAAAGAATTATATGGCTCATGAAGCGGAAGATCCGGTGCCGTAGATAGAAATAGTAGAAAAAGTCACGTGGTCACAGAGAAGCGCTCGTGCGACTGCTCGCGCGTTCATCGTCGTCCTCTTCCACAGCTGGCACCGATTCCGCTCACAATGCTCCATCTGCGAAGGCGCTGACGGAACTGGTCCACTGCCAGTCGGTGCGGTGATTTCGGTGAGTTCTGTCGTGTGCTCCCATGGACGAACCTTCGACGGAGATGGTACAAAAAGTCACGTGGTCACAGAGACAGACCGCGCTGGTGGCCGGTCTATAAATACCGCCGCGCGTCGCGGCGATGCCACTCGGTGCGCGGATTTCGGCGAGTTCTGTTGTGCGCTCGGATGGACGAACCTTCGACTTCGATTTCTCAGTCAGTAGCTTCGTCCGGTTCCTTTGGACGTCCACGCAAGTACGCGGACGAGGCCGAGGAACGTGATGCGAGAAATGATACAAGGCAACGTGAAAACAATACCATTACGTTTCGTAAAACGAGTCTTCATCGGGAAGACGTCGCAATGCTTTCGCATTCATCGGCGTAGGAATACCTAAGTGCCCTTGCCTATCTTTTTCCCTTTTGCCCCCCCTTTTCCTGCGTATGACTAGCGCACGGTTAGCATGGCGCTTCCGTAAACGCATTCTTAATAAATTATGTCAGTCTTGCGTCTTGCTTTCGCCCCATGTCGGCTTACCGCTACCCCTGGAACCATGTAAACACGTAAATTTTGCATACGTGCACAGTTCGCTTGTGTCGTTCCTTCGGGGTTGTGTCTGCGAACTCGGGCGCGCACGCCGGCACTGTTTAGCTTCACGGGCCAGAGGGCGCTACGACGTCGCGAACACCGGCCGCTAAGGACGCGAAGAAAATGAGACGCCATTTCAAATGACAACGGCCTTAATGACTTCATCGAATGACTTCTTCGCGTCGTCCAATACACCTTGGGGCTTTAGCCGAGCTCAAGCTCACGAATGTTTGCGCTTCTTATCTCGATTGCAAACATGACCAGTCATAAGCAGAGCATGCGCACTTCGACATTTTAGCATCTAGGACGCTCTTGACTCGTGAGAAGTGATCGGAAGTGATCGAGTGTTGATATCGCACCCCCCCCCCACCCCCCACCCCCCCCCCCCCCACACACACACATTTTGCTTCCATCGCTCGCAAGGCTTCTGGCGTTGCTGTCGACTGTGTAAAGCTTCATCGCAGGTGACCATAGTGGCATTCCGGAATGAAAACGAATGCGAATATTTGAGAGACAACCTTCGAACGTCGAATCGAACATCTTTTTTTTTCGTTTCTAATCAAAGTGGAATGTACAGCTTGTGTGAAGACCACTTAAAAAACGCACGAACCGTATCTACATCATTTGGTACATGAATTCCATTTCGTTCATAACTGGACATCCGGTTTACTGAAGAGCTTGTAAATTATAAAGAGCAGTTATCTGGGGCTGTGTGATAATGAGTTATGAAACGTGCGAACAGCCCGTCAGCAGATGTACCTATTGTATTCTGTTCTTTGAAAGAGATAAGTTATATAGCACTGATATAATTGAGATTGGACAGCTTTACTGGGCTAACCGAGAGGGAAAACAAACATAGAAGATACTTTCATGACGTTGCGACTTTATTATTGATTGTCTTAATTACTGCAATCATTCAGGTTTTAAGGATTCATTTAATGTTACAATAAACTGCATGAAAAATAATGCGATTCCGAGGTAGAAGCTGTCAGGTTGGGGGCACTTTTAACAAAACTAGCGTTGAAGATATGTAACAAAAATAAAAGTACAGCGGACTTAGCAAATAATGTCAGTAAGTAACAACTGTTCAGTTGTTTTAATACCTTAAAGGCCCCTTTCTGGGGGGCATTACATAAGGGGTAGGTTTTATATTTACATAACGAACAAGCAAGGAAGGTTAATTAACATTTAGTGTGATCACTACCACCATCTTGGAAAGTAGATGTCGAAGCGATGATGGCGATGTCCCGGGGAAGGCCGTTCGTCTGTAGCTGCTCGATTAAAGAACGAGGCGGAAAAAGTAGTAGTACGTGATGATGGGCGGGCAACCTGAAATGGATGACTGGTGCGGTGAGATATGCGTGTTGCAGCTGTTATATAATGGGGCTGATTTAGTGAAGAATGAAATATATTATGATAAAGGGCGAGACTGGCAATGCGCCGACGCAACGAAAGGGGCTGTAATTCAGATTTAGCTTTCAAAGATGAAATGGTGATGTCATATGAGCATGAAGAATGAATGAATCTAGCGGCGCGATTTTAAACTGCTTCTAATGTCTTTATTAATTACGCTTGGTGCGCGGGCTCCAGAAAGCAGATGAACATTCTAATTTTGGTCTGATGAGTGACTTATACGCGAGCAGTTTTACATTTGGAGCGCAAGGCGCAGATGGCGCTTTAGAAAACAGAGCATTTTATTTGATGCTGAAATGTTGTTACTAATGTGGGTACGCCATGATAAATCATAAGACAAGGTTATTCCTAGATATTTATAAAATGGTACTAATTCAAAGGGATGTTAGCGGTGGAATACATGGACGATGCGGACATGTTTTCAAGCGATGCGGATGGCAACGATAAAAGGACACAAGTTTGCATTTAGTAGGATTGAGGGACATTAGCCAGTAGTCACACCAATTAAGTACGCTGCTAATATTTTCCTGAAGAGTAAGTTCATCATGAGCGTTACTAATAGTGCGGTAATAGTGTTGCAGGCATTCTACACATAATTATACGCCTGCAAAAAGTACAAACCATTCGGAATAACAGTGTAGACAAGTTGCGAATATGCGGTGAAATTCATTGCCCAAACGGGGCGCCACTTTTTGCTGTCAGTCTATCCTTATCCGTATCCTCGTAAAGTTTTCTTTCGCAGCAAATATAGTTCGAATGCTTAAACGAAGCGCAGAAGATGTCAGCTCGCGTAGCAACGTGCACGGTTTGCCACTTGACAAGCGGGCCGATTTTATCGGTTAGATGTATTCGAGAATTTCTAAAATAGAACGAGAACGACCACATTAGAAACGAATCAAGAAAGAACATCAATCAGCTGCCGTACATCTGCGGAAAGACCACAGACGCGGACGGCGCATAATCATTATGGCAAACGAGTAAAACGCAAGCAATAACTGTAGAGAAAATTTACCATGTCAGCGAGAGTGGACTATAGTCGGCCTGTCGTGTGCCAGCAATAGCAAAATGGTGGGAGACTTTTCAATGTCAGCCCGTGACATCAGCGTGCCTCCCTCAAAGTTGCACAGTATTGCCGACACTAAAATGTTTATCCTTAATCTTCTTAATCTATACAGATGCGCAGTATATAGACGTTAAAACACGTTCCCCGTCTCGTCTCTGGCTTTTAATAGCGGCGCACACTCATTGGCATGCAACTCCAGTACGTTCGTCAGTTTAGAAAAAGACAGCTAAGCTGTGTACTCGGAGACCGAACTGTCAAGTTTCTGTTTGAAAAGCAAAGAAAGCGGAGAGGAACGGATCGCGTTTGTCATCCGTGACGCATCGATTGGCATTGTCAACACGTCGACGTCTGTCTGGCGTCGACCCCGCGTCTTCCATGGAACGTACACTCGCAGCGGAGGTAACGTTTTCCGTACTGCTCGGGAAGGGGGAAAGGGCGGAAGGGGATGTCACAACGCTGTCGCGATGCACTGTGCATTCTAAACACGGCAACCGTGCGCGTTTTTGACGTTTATTGGTAGCCGGCACCCTTTGCCCTTGAATTGTGGCAATATGTCTTAAGCGATGTGAATTAGTGTTCAGCATCCGTCGCGATATACAGCTCAATCACTGACTGTGGCGTTCTGCTGCAGAGCGCACGAGGACTTGGCTTGGGATCGATTTCTGCACCTGGCGGCTGCGTTTCGATGGAAGCGAAATGCAAGAACGTTCATGTACATCGACGTAGCTGCGCGTTAAAGAGGCGGTCAAAATTAATCCGGTGCTCTAACATCATACAGCGTCTCTCATGGCGTCGGTCCTGCTGTGGGGCGCTACTCAATCAATCAATCAACCAATCAATCAATCAATCAATCAATCAATCAATCAATCAATCAATCAATCAATCAATCAATCAATCAATCAATCAATCAATCTTAAGAGATGATAATTTGCCCAAAATAAAGCTGACGTAAGGCTCAAAGCAATATTAGGCCTAAAAGCTGGCAGCATTTTTGAACGTTACATTTTTATTTAATTTGACGTCAATCATAGTAAAGGATACAGTCTACGCAACAACGCATACAATGAAAGGTTCGGTTTAACACACCCGCTATGTAGGGGCAGTTTAAAGTTCCTGCCTTTCACCGGATATACGATGATAGGCGCAGAACAGTCGCTATGTGTATCTGCTTGAACATAAGCAAAATACCAATCTGCAGCAGGCTCATTCTAGAAGGAGGGTTACAAAAAAGTTAAGCATGAGCTGAAGAAGTAATCGAGTACAGTAAACAGACAGACAGACAGACAGACAGACAGACAGACAGACAGACAGACAGACAGACAGACAGACAGACAGACAGACAGACAGACAGACAGACAGGCAGACAGACAGACAGACACACGCGCACACACACACGCACACGCACACACACACACACACACATATATATATATATATACATATATATATATATATATATATATATATATATATATATATATATATATATATAAGTAGATTCTGGTTTGGAAACACTAGCGCACCGTCGCCGTATCGCGAGCTTATCATTATTCCATAAATTCTACACCAGTTCGCTTCTGCATGCATGCACTTTACATTTTATCGCATTCACGCTTATCGCTGCTCACAAGCCACCCACTAAATGCTGCTCGCCCTTGTGCACGCACTGTCACCTGCACGTCATCATTTTTTCACCGCACAGCTAAAGACTGGAACGGCTTCCCCACCACGTCGCTGCCATTACCACCTAATTTGCCTTCATAGAAGAAGTAACAAGTGTTCCTTCTGTAAAATAACATAGTGTACAACCTAGATAAAAGATACAGAGAGAGAGAGAGAGAGAGAACAACCGTATTGACTTGATGACTCAAGCGCACATCTGCAGGCAGGGGAGGGGAAATGCTTAGTTAACATCCGGGCCGTGGGTGTGAATGTGGGCCACAATAGTTCGGCATGGTGTCAAGAGAGGGTTCCGCCGACTACTTTTTCAGGATCACTAGTGTATGAAGGAGATACATAATAGGAGAAGAAAGAAAGAAAGAAAAAGAGGAGACAGGGAGATCAACAAAATGTGCGGCCGGTTTGTTACCCTACATAAAGTGAAATAAGATTAAGGACAGAAAAAGAAGAGAAACGAAATAGTGAAGGAGCAAGGGAGGGAAGCGATTGCAGTGGACTCATGTGGGACTTCCCATTACATCTACTACCGGTCATTGAGACCTGTCGATTTCCGAAGTTGTAGCAATAATGTAATAGAGCAATGCGACAACTCCATTTGAGCTGTGAAACGAGCTAGAAGACCGCAAATAGACGAGCATATTTGATGTTGCCTCGACTGGGTCGCGGATGACAGAGCGATGCATGTGTATAGCACAGTACTCGTGAATTGATAGCTACGCGACCTTTCCTCTCGACTGGCCTTGTTTGCACGTGCTTCATGTTCCAGCTGTCACACTGATCCCGTCGCAAGCCTCGCGCTTCGTCGAGTGGTCCGATGTTGCAATCTGGCTCAAACGAAGCATTCCCACCCAAAAAGGACAATGCGCGACCAATCGAATCGGCACTCGAGCGACTCAAGGGTTTCCCCCCGTGCTCTCCGTCCCGCAGATATCTTCGGGAAGGTCGGCTGCCAGTTTATATTCTTTTCGTCGCCCGCCTATTCAGCGACACCAACGTACTTGAGCTGCGTGCGAATAAGGAGCAGGTCACCCAGTGAGGCATTGTTTCACGTAAGCAGCGCGTCCCTGCACTTCTTCAATAGCTGACGTTTTTGTTTCTCTTTCGGTGTGTCACGGTGTCCTTATACCGTGGCTCCGATCACAACAGCAGTGTATTCGCTGCTTTGCCCGGTCCAAATGAAATCGTACAATTGTATGGTGTAATTCAGCGAAGCAAACGTGTCAGTGACTATTGATCTTTCGGGTCGCACGTTTGTGAATGAAGCAGGCATTCTATAACGATAGAATCGACGGACATGCGCCGATTCTGGGCCGCTTCTTCGCACTGTCCATGACCTTAAGCGTTAGCAATCATCAGAGTATGCTGAAAACTTTCTCCCAAGATAATAATTTTGCCTTGTGAAATAATGTAATAAAGAAGTGACACTGAGCTCTGTAGTAATTGCACCATTCAGGCATTCAACGTTCGTTCGCATCACTCCCTAGAGACATCGCTCTCCATCGTATCACTCTCCATCACCTCGTTTTTCCTATACGCTGATAAGTACTGAAGGCAGCACCAACTTGACGTCACGTTTTGTGGATGGCCTATACAAATGCTAGTAGTCTCAGGTTTTGTCAAATGGGCACTTGCGACCCTGGCATCCATCCTGGCTTGCGCCGTTTCTACAATTTGGCTTGTACCTTCGATTTCACGTTGAAAACACTGGGCGCACAATATGAGATATTTTTTTCGTCAATTGCGCGCTTCGGCGGTAGCTGAGAAAAATAGCTCTGACGCACCACAAGGCACGTTTGTAGAACTATTTTGCTCTTCGCAGGATTGGCGTAACAACTTGTGCTTTGCAGCACCGTTAGAAGCCTTTCCTAGTTAACAACTCGAGGTAGAAGTGTCGAAATGCTTCTGTTGCAAATATTGTGCTTACATCCGCCAAATGTGTCCCCTATTCCATAGAACGACAAGGTGTTGACGTCGCAAGAGAATCATGTCGCATATCAGTAATGTCGATAATTGGGCTAGCTGGTATCCGATCATCTTGAAACATTTGTGTGACCAAGTCTCTTCTTTGTGTTGTGTTTGTGCCTCCCGGCCGCATTTCTGTGGGGCCGAGAGGCAGGAATGCGCGTGAACCGTGCAGTAGGTGCGCGTTAAAGAACCCCAGGTGGTCAAAATTAATCCGGAGTCCATTACTACCGCGCGCCTCATAATCAAATCGTGGTTCTGGCACTTAAATCCTCGGAATTTAATCAGTTTAGTCAAGTGTGGGCCGTATCCATTTACTTCATTGACAATGTCGACGAGACAGATGCGCATCGGGATAAAGCATTAAGGCAAAGCAAACGTGCGCAGACGTCAATTCAGTATGGCCCTTATCGGCCTTGCGATGGAGGGTTATCGGTGACGTGCAATTCTCGGAACTAGGACAGGTCAGACAGTGGTCACGTCTGTCGGTATCGAAACGGCTTGGCGCCTGCCTGCCATCGCCTGACGGTGAAAAACCTGGCTGAAATGCAGGCGACGCCATAGAGGCGAAACCTGTGGCGAAACCGGGCGCGATACTGTTCATCGAGCTGGCCCTTTATGAACCGGCTGGGAGAGTGCCGAGTGTCGCCGCTCGATGGCTGCGGCAATATAGTATTACATAACATGTACTTATCCTCATCAACATCATCATCAACATCGTCATCATCATCATCATCGGCCTATTTTTATGTCCAGTGCAGGGTGAAGTCCTCCCCCGGCGAAGTGTCTTTCTGAACGTGAAAGAAGCCCGCGAATGCACGCAAAGTGCCTCGAGTCGGCCAGTCGCGCGGCAATTTTACCTGCATTTGCGGGCGTCTTTCACGCTCGGAAAGACACTTGTATGTAGCACGTATTGAGCGACAGATAGCTGTATCGGGAGTTTTTCGTGTCGCACTTCAATTTTATCATTGACACTTTTCATCTAAGTATAATATTTGAGAAGTTGATTAATTAAGACTAATTATCTGATTAGGCGGAATGAAAAAGAAAATAATCTGAGTATCTCCAAGCTATGGAAAGGAACATTACCTTGGTGCTGTCCAGCTGCGTGGCATTCGCATATTATTAAACTCTGGCCAAAATTAGCTCGGACACCCTGTACATGCGGATCCAGCACACACTTTGGAATCTATGTGAAGCGGTTAACCAAATAACAACTAAAGACAATGCCCACTATATATTGTCAACTTTAATCCTATGCAACCTGTAATCCGATGCGATGTTTGTTTGTCTACCACAATGGCCACAACTTTATTCGCATGCAGTTTTTATGCTGCGTCACGGCGGACCATGTCACTCTGAAGGACTGGCCACCAATGGGCGCACGCAGTCGCACATACGCAATGGCTCAATTAAATAAAGTCAAGTGAACCAAAGAACCTTGTAAACATAATGCGCCATTCCTTTAACATGTCGGTGCGCTTTATGGATACCTATGAGACGAGATTATATGTTCAGGTTTCACGTGGAAATTCGTTCTAAAGCGAAGCTTTCTTTTCGAACCCTCCCAGACTTTTCTGACCGGGGCCGCTACTGCGGTCTCACTGAATAGCTCATAAGTAATAACAAAAAAAGGCGAGCTTACTCGACAATGGACTCGAACCTCGGTCCCACGGCATATCACATCTCGATGTAATAATCGTCATGTCACAATCGCACACATTCTTAAATCCTGTTAACGCCAACTAGCTGTGACAACGCCAACTAGTTTACATCTCTGACGTAATAGTTCTGAGGAAACCCGCAAGGTGGGGAGAAGTAATTAATAAAGGGAAAATGAGACGTCCATCCAATCGTGTCAATGTTCTAGCAACTGTTGTAGCAGCTGTTGTACCTTTGTAGCAACTGCTGCTGTTGGGTAGACGTCTCATATTCCATTTATTAGTTTACACCTCTCTTCTTCATGCCATCTTGGAAAGAAACTCCGACAAGCAAGTCCTCTCCCGCGACGATCATAACAAAGGTGCTCTATGCTTTTCTTTTTTAATTCTTTTTTTTTGTGTGTGCGTGTACATTACACTTGATTCGCGGTAACCTTTACAAAGTTGCAAATGAACTCATAATATAGGTAACTGGCGCTCTTACCTTGGATAATGATGATGCCCGCCCGATTTTGATTTTTTTTTTCACATTTTTGTTACAGGCTGAAATCTGACATCAATTGGAGTAAAACTTACAGGAGCAAACCACAGATTACATCGATACCAGATGTCGCGTTAGAGGATGCTAACATGGTGCCTGTCGTCGGAGTCGATAGTATATTGCCCTTGTAGATTTTTATAACAGTGATGACTGATGCTACCTTCAGACCTATGAAGAAATGGCTAATACATCTGAATCTACGATGCTGTTAACGATTATTTGATGTATCTGCCGGTTGCCCATTAAACGTGAGAAATTGCACACTGTTTAGAGTGCACGTTTGTACAGGTGCACGTTTATACAGTGCACATTTATACAGTGCACGTTTATATGTTTGTATTACATAATTAGGCGAAATACAACGGTGCCACGCGACACTTCTCGCGTGCTCTTGCGGGCTTTCTTTAGCGCTTCGAAAAAACTTTTATGTAGCACGTATTGAGCAACAAAAAGATGAATCAGGAATTTACAAGACGGCCTACTAGTTCCTGCTTAACAATTTTGGTTTGATTATGATATTTGATAAGTTCTTTATTTAATAGGACATAAGTATGTAATTAGGCAAAATAAAAAAAAATATAGTATGGCTTGCTCCAAGCGAAGGCAAGCAACATTATCTTGGTTCTGTCCAGCTACTTGTCACTTGCATATCTTAAATTTTTAAGTTAAGTTATGTGGTTATTCGCAACCAGCTTTCCCGAAATGTGTTATTCTTGTCGCTTTGCAACCGCAACAACTGAGTCTCAATTGCCTACACACGTGGCCGAGTGCGAGAACACGCTATCGTGTCAGACGGAAAAGCGTGCTTCACTTAGGAGCATACATAACGGGCCCATTGGTGTCGTATCAGAACAAAGTGTAATATCGCATCATAAGCGACGGAAAGGAGCATACGGAGCTCTTTTTACAACTGCTGTTGCTGCGTTCGACCTTGAGCAAGTGAGAACAATCCGTATACTACAAGTTTACTACACGTTATTGCAGTATACTGCACTACCACAGGTTATTGTTTCGCGACACTTAGTAGGTCTTGCTGGAAGACACGGTAATGTACAAGACAATAAAGATAGTTTCTGCTTGGTCAACGATATCACCCCAAATGATGCTTGAAGCGCGCTAAAGAGCTTTCTGGAAAACTCTGAAATTGCGGAAGAATATATATATATATATATATATATATATATATAGTCATATAATGAGAAGCCAACAAACACTGACACCAAGTACAACATATGGGAAATTGCATGGGCTTAATAAATGAAATAAAGTAATGATAAATTAATGGAAATTAAAGTGGATGAAAAAACAACTAGCCGCAGGTGGGAACCGAACCCACAACCTTCGCATGTCGCGTGCGATGCTCTACCAATTGAGCTACCGCGGCGGCGTTTCCCCGTCCACTTTCTTGGGTATTTATGTGTACTAGTAGAACCCTGGGAGTGTTAGCCAGCGCCCCCACTCACAGACCTTGGCGGCGGACGTGGAACGTCTTTTTTGCCGCAGGCGTCACGAGAACGTGATCTTTTCGGGTGAAGGCAACTGGTTAATAAACCCACATATGCTACCTGAAGGCATAAATGTTGCCGGATTCGAGACCCTCGTTATGTAATAAACGAGAAGAAAGGGGGTTAACCGAGGGACCCGATAATTATTAGTCATATAATGAGAAGCCAACAAACACTGACACCAAGTACAACATATGGGAAATTGCATGTGCTTAATAAATGAAATAAAGTAATGATAAATTAATGGAAATTAAAGTGGATGAAAAAACAACTAGCCGCAGGTGGGAACCGAACCCACAACCTTCGCATGTCGCGTGCGATGCTCTACCGATTGAGCTACCGCGGCGGCGTTTCCCCATCCACTTTCTTGGGTATTTATGTGTACTAGTAGAACCCTGGGAGTGTTAGCCAGCGCCCCCACTCACAGACCTTGGCGGCGGACGTGGAACGTCTTTTTTGCCGCAGGCGTCACGAGAACGTGATCTTTTCGGGTGAAGGCAACTGGTTAATAAACCCACATATGCTACCTGAAGGCATCAATGTTGCCGGATTCGAGACCCTCGTTATGTAATAAACGAGAAGAAAGGGGGTTAACCGAGGGACCCGATAATTATTAGTCATATAATGAGAAGCCAACAAACACTGACACCAAGTACAACATATGGGAAATTGCATGTGCTTAATAAATGAAATAAAGTAATGATAAATTAATGGAAATTAAAGTGGATGAAAAAACAACTAGCCGCAGGTGGGAACCGAACCCACAACCTTCGCATGTCGCGTGCGATGCTCTACCAATTGAGCTACCGCGGCGGCGTTTCCCGCGGTAGCTTGTTTGTTGGCTTCTCACTATATGACTAATAATTATCGGGTCCCTCGGTTAACCCCCTTTCTTCTCGTTTTTATATATATATATATATATATATATATATATTTTTTTTTTCACTGCATAGTGTCGTGTCATTATGTATATATCATGATGTCTGTACTTGTCCGTGTGGAAGATTACGCTTGTTACGCACGCTATTACGATCTGCATCTGATATCGACTTTTGATAAAGGTTGAACGGTACATGATGTTTGCAATGTTAATTGCGTAATAATAATAATAATAATAATAATAATAATGTTCATCTATAGTCGGTAGATTCTTGTAAATTATCGCGCCAAACCGGAATTTTTCCGATTAACCTTACTACCTTTTCTTTGTAACTCTCTCGCTTACAGGGTTGCATGTGCAAATATAGAACTCAAGAACTCAGCTAGGAGTTAATTTCTTCCGCGCGTTGAAAATTGGTGACAATAGGTATCAGTGATTTTATTTAATACTTATACATATGTATGAAGTGGAGTGTAGGGAAACGACAAAAGCCCGCAGAGTAAGAAAACGCATTGAGGTCATTAAAGCGCGCAGCGCTGTTGTACTGTGCGATCCGTGCATCGATTGGTCAATCATAAAAAGCAAACAACTGATCAGTCAATCAATCAGACAAAGAAAGCAAGGAAGCAAACCTTGAATCTCTCCAAGAAAGGGGCACGGCAGATTTAGCGCCAGCCAACTGCTTCGACGCAGCAGTATACATCTTTTGTTCTCTGACACAGTTCCTGATATGTTACAAAATCACGTAGCTGACAAAAAGGAAGTAAAAAAAATTCAGGCGTAATCATGCTCGTGAGTACGTCGTGATCATAACTCGTGTATGCGTATTAAAAATCGGCTACTTATATCTCCATGGTGACATGCGTTTAGAGCGCGAGGGCGTGACCTACACCGGCGAGAAAAGGTGGCCCGAGCGCTGTTTCCCGGCACCTGACCTTTCTTCTTTTAGCCAACGGCAAAAACTGTGTGATCTTGTAACATTGATGAACGATAAGCCGCTCTCCCCCTTGAAGGAAAAAGTCCGACGCGAGCAATACTGTATACGCTCCTTTGTACAGCGCGCCTCATTCTTTCTTCACCCCACCTGATCGTGTATGCCTTCATGTACGAGCGATAAAGCAGTTGATGAACGCTCGGGGGCAATGTCGGGGACCGTGGAAGGGGGAGCGCAACTTCTAACAGATAAGGCGAGCACTCTGAGTGGTTTCACTTGAAGGACAGCGAAATGCGGGCAATTGTGTGGTTCCTTATCTATACGTGCCTGTTCATCAGGTGGCATCGCGTTACCGGTCCTTACGGCGCATTTCTGCAAGGTGAAGCCCGTGGGGTGATGTAACCAATGAGAACGCGCTTCTTGATAATGTCAGCGAAGCCAGATATTCTTTAAAAAAAGGTTATTTACTCATTTATTTACTTTAGGAGAACAGCAGTACCTGACCGACCGGCCGACCGATTAATTGATTGATTGATTGATTGATTGCTTTCAATGTACTCGAGCTATACTTGAGCTAATACACGTACCGAATCATCAATGCGCTGATGCTTTTGCTGTTTGTCGTCATTTCCTGCGACCTCGGTAGTGCCGAATTGAACCAGTTGTGAACTCCTGGAATCTTTATCAGATTATCTGGTCTTTGTTTCTTTCGTATCATCATACCTGATAACGAATTGGTCGTGGATATTTCTTAACGGTAGAGGGTAGCGTACTGACCACAATGCTGTAACAGCCTCCTGTGTGGAAGGGGGAAGAATAGATAAGAAGGACGCTATGATTGCAATAACTGGGGTCATGCCGTTTGGACAAGGAAACGTGTACGATGAAGGCGATGCGTGAACACAGGTTCCAGCATTCTTATGGTAGTCATCCACAGCTCTATGTGAAGGAGCGAATCTGTGGTTGCTTCATAAACGTAAACGCAAGACCTGATTGGTCTTCTTAAAGCCAACGACATCCATACGTCATCGGTGTATGTGGGGTATAGTATCTTATACCCGTGTCACACGGGCAACTCGGATGTCCTTCAAACTTCCTTCCCTTAAGGGACCGCAAGGGAGTTTCACCTCAAAGGAGTTAGCTCCCTGTCACACGGTCTGTAAGCGCGCTTTTGAAAGCTGCCGCTGGGGGCCCATTAGGCGCTGCTCACCTCGTACGAAGCCATGAAAGAAACACGTTATATATTGCTAAAAAGTTTTGGTTACTAGTCTTTTCTTACAAAATACAAATATATATGCATTGCATTTTAAAAATGTCATCTATCTTAAAGACAAAAAATTCCGAGAACTCCCGGTTCGAGAGTCGAATGTAGCTGCTCAACTCAAATATCTTTCGTGAGTGCTCAAATACTATATTATATGCAATAAAAAGAGTTATAATTGCTGGTAAAAGTGAAATTATTAAAAATGAGGGTGATTTCTTGACTCGAAATTCAAGCACGCTGGGAACAAGAGTACTCCCTTCAGTCTGCAAGGGAGATCTTCCATCTCCTTTCGCTAGGAACTTCCTTGAACTTCCTTTGCTAAAGGACTGCCGTGTGACACGGCGCGCATCTCCCTCGAGATAAAGACGTCCTTGGTTGAAAGGAGTTAAAAGGACTTTAGCCGCGTCCGTGTGACAGGGGTATTAAGCGACGATTAGCAGTAATGACTGGAAGGTGCGCGGGCAGTTACACGCTGTTTGAGGGGAGTGGGCGATCTTGTTGCTGAAAACGAAACTATACAATAAAGAAAATTAGGTTTAGAGATGAAACGATTTTATGAGTGACGAATTAGAAGTCACGGTGGTCTAATCACAAAGCTTCAGCAGCAAGTGTTTATGATGATGATGTCTATGATGTCTTTCCACTTGCTGATGAACTGAAAAAAAAACCCGCCGCGACTGTCTAGAGGCTATCGCGTTGCGCTGCTGAGCTCGAGGCCATGGATTCGATCCCGGCCGCAAGAAAGCTCGTGCGTTTAATAATAATAATAATCTTTATTCAGTATAGTTAGAACAGTATACAAAACGGAAGCGCCGAAGCCACAAGAGGGCTTGTGCGGCGACAACCGGCAGCCGCGGCAATCTACGCGCCACACCAGAACTCCATCAGAAGCTGGTCGTGCATTTGGCACAACCAACACACATTATCAAAGATGCACTGATAGCATCAGTACATATTAAAGGTTCTCTAACGCTTGAACAGCAACTCTCAGTGTTTTGCGGGTGGACAAAGAAAATACATCGTTCGGTAGTTCATTGAAGATAGCAGGAACATAATAGCGTCTTGTTGCTTTACCGTAGTGAGTGCGCACTCTCGGTTTAAGATAACAAGGAACATGTCGAGACTTAAGTACACGTTAAAGAACCTCGTGCGGTCATAATTAATCCGGAGTCCCCCATTGCAGCGTGCCTCATAATCCGATCGGGGTTGTGTCACGTAAAACGCCAGAACTTAATTTAACTTTGGTGAACAGCAGACGAGATGAAGCAACGTTGCATTATCGTGTATGTAGTCGTCAAAACGGAACTAGCGATAAAACGGAGGAAAATTACACGAGATCGTGGCTGTAAGAGATACATTCACCGATTTCGGGAACCGCTGATACGTTTCCGAGCAATCGCTGCTTTGGCAAACGAAGACGTGGAGTGCCGCTGCTGATAACGCGCTATCAGGCAAATGGAGCAGATCCATCGAACGAAAGCCGCAATACATTCCGAACAGCCGCGACAATAAGTGCGAATCACAGGTTTATTTCATTCAGCTTCCATCATAATGGCGACGCAACGGAAGTGCAAACATTTTCATACATGGCCGCAATGCAAAGCGTTGCGACAACACATTGCGTATATGTAGGTTCGCTGCAACATTACACAAGCAATGCATTGCATCGTCTTATAATATAGTGACGTTTGCGGTGATTTCAGTTCAGTTTATTTTCCTTGGAGACCCCTTGTGGAGTTTTTACATAAGGGGTATGGTTTAATCGGAACTAGTGGAGCTGATAAGCCGTGGTCGGCTAGAGGAACTCCCGACGCGGGTACTTGTATGTTTCTACTCCTTCAGTCACGAATTATGATAGGCTGTCGATAAATATAGGAAATTGACATAATCTGATGCCAAGGTGCTGGGGACTCCATTAAAAAAGAGTCAAGGTGGTAGAATAACTTTTTTCTTAATTTTATGAGTCATCATAATTACAGAGCAAATTAATATCTAAATATTGTACAGTCAGTCATTCTATGTTTCGTCATGAAAACAATGCAATCACCCGTTCGAATTACATGCTTAAGTTAATTAATTATTGGCGGCGATCATTACTAGAAAGGGGAAAAACAATATTTCGCAGTTGCTACCAAAACGCCTCAGGTTAAACCTCACGTCAAACACGAATGTGCCTTCACCAAAGCGGTTGTCCGTAGCCATAGATTTCACACAGAAGTAAAATCAAGGTGCTCTTTCGGTAAGCCGAATGTTCAATTTACCGTATGCTTAAGGTTCGTGGTTCATTGCTTGCAACCACAGCACCGAGGTGGCAAAAATAAGCCGTGTGCACAAACGTGTAGGCCACGACCGAAGGGGCTATAGGAAAAGCATTCCCCCCGCGGAGAACATCAAATGTGCTCGTCACAACGACGACGATGATAATGAAGGAGATCACGATGAAACCGGCAAGAATCTCATCTGCCGCATCTGCGACATGAATGCACTTAACTGACACGATGCTTTAAGGTCAATCCTGGACACAAATTTCCCAACGCAATGATCAGTCGAAAAACTATTGTAATTTCCAAGAGCTAACCCTAAAGCGTTACTGCGACTCCCTTTCGCCACCTGGCACCTGTTGCGACGCAAACAAATGCCAAGTCGCCATTGTCCCTGCGCTTCCGCAATCGCTATCTGTGATCTCGTAACCCCCCCGTAGGTGTGAAGCGTCTCAATATGCCTTGCGATAAAGCGCACTTAAGTTGACCACGCAGAAAACAAAGCGTGCGTGCGCCCGTGTGCACTCAAGTTGAAAGAGCGCGCCGGTATACTGCGGCTCGCTGTGCTGCCCGAGAAGGCCACGAGGTCCACGCAGTGGGATTTGTCTCTGGAGCGCTGCCACGGCATTACGTGCGTAGATCAGGCGATAAGCGCTAATCTAGAAGCATAATGGAATGCCGCTGTCCACTTCACAGGAAGAGATCGAGAGGCTTATAGGCTCGTGATCAGTTCCGTCCTTCTCTTTTGCGCGATTATAAACACTTCCCCACGGCGATGGCTTGCCTGCAGTAGCCGCTAGTTCTCGGTAATGCAATTGTCAGATAAAAGTTATCTCTGCAGATCACGCGTGCGCTATGGCTTTGTTTGCATTCCGGCAATCAACCACTCGTGGGTATACGTAACGTTTGCGAAAGTAAGCAGTAGAGCGCTTCTCGGAAACTGAGCGGTATACTTGCAAAACCATCTGGCCTCCATATACCCTTTTTGTGGTATATAGGGCGCGCGAAAACGTAACGTAAGGTCAATTCGATTCGCCCTCACTTTCGGAACTAGTTCAGTAGGTCGCGCACTTCTGTGTACGTTTCACTAGTTCAACGTGGCAGCATCTGCACGTCGCCATTCGTCTCTCGCAGTGCCCGCTTCGCGCAAGACGAGTCCACGGCATTCCCTGCACTCTTTCAAAAGATAGTGCAGGGCTCGTGCAGGTTGTGTAGGTCGTGCCGTGACTGTTCTTCACGAACTGGCACTGACCTAGCGGGAACCAGTTCACGAAGGGTTGAAATCCAGGCCAATTGGTACATAGTTGAAAGAAAAAAGTCACAAAACACAAAAAACAAGAAGGTTCACACTAGTCGTGGTGTGAACCTCTCTTCTTGTCCTTTGTGTTTTATGACTGTTTTTTTTTTTCCTTCAGTACACGAAGTGCAGGGCGAATTGAATGAACTTTTGGTCACCGTATCTGAAGAAAGTGGCCACTTTCGAATTGTCAGTTTCGACCTTCGTGCGAAACTGCCAATTTTTTAAGCTCTTCAAAAGTGCGTAAACAGGCAAAGTGATGTCGACGTGGCCCATTTCCCCTATATATATGGAGACTTGCGCTCGCGTATTTAATCGTGCCCACCAGCTGAAAAATCAAGCCTTTCACGGCATACTTGGAATTTCGATTAACTTTTACTCCTTCTCATTCGCGGTTGATTTATGTAATTAATTAAATGGTGCATTACGATGAGTTGCATGCAATCAATTTATGAAGGAACTGTCTTACGGTGTATTTGGTTTCTAGCTTAGGTTTTATGCGTAACTTCTCTTGCAATGTTTCAGTGCTGGGACAGCGCTATATGTACGTAAATGAAACGAAGATTCACTAAATTGATCAATCAATCAGTCAGTCAAATTCTGATTCAATCCAATCGTATTTCGGTTTATATATGCCACGTTTCGCGTTTTCCACAGGCCGACGAGCAGAGCTTGCAGATGCGAGAGCCGCAGCGGCAAACCGTATAGATGTGGTTGCTTTGAAATATTGCACGCTCGACACACTGTCCACTCCGACTGCGGAACTTTATGGAAAGAGTGACGAGTTGTTCGGGTACACATATCTCGTAGAGAGCACAGAACATGCTGACCGCGAAATTTGGTTCTGTGAAGCTGGAGGCTCAGCGTGAAAAAGCTATGAGGGAAAGTACGCGCTATGTGCAGGCGACAGCTTTTGGGAGAAGTGTTCAGCACTTAGGCTTCCTGCTTAAACGGCACTACGCATTCTGGCCAGCACTGCCAGGACCAGAAGGCAATGCCTCGTCTTTGAAGCCATGCGTCCAGAAAAAACGCTAGGCACCCTAAGTGACGCTAACCATCTGTTATATACGGCGAACTGAGATTATAGACAACGAAGAGTGGAACATAGGCAGGGGATGGGTGCGGCGGTGGAGTAGCCAGTGTGTGCACGACCGCAGTTGACGCCTGCAGTTAATGGTTTATTTCGCGTCCGCGCGGCTCAAACAAGTGTGAAGAAGGAGGCTAACCCTCGTCCTCGCTTTGTAGAATTTTCTAGCACCACGAGATTGCGGGTGCGACAGCACACTTGGCGAGTTGAAGGAAAAAAAGCAGTCACAAAAGACGAAGGACAAGAAGAGATGTTCACACCACAACGACGGGACTATCAACTGAGCTTTATTAGAATCGGCATAGTCCCAGAAAGGCCTGCAGCAGGTTGGCTGAAACTGGCTGAAACTGCCTTCGTTTCGATAAAAGCTGCGCAGCCCATATAGGTACATGCATATCGCCACCGATAACGTGGGCGCGCGTGGTATCACACCCTTCTCCCAATCTCTGATCGGGGCGCCTTGAACAGTGTATAGTTTAATGCGCCTTCCTTCCGAAGCATTCGGTGTTTGTGCCTTACAGCCCGTGTCTGTTAAAACCGCTATGAGGTGTGTCTCCATTGTTTTAGTCAACTCTGACGGCGGCTGCGCGCGCAAGCTTTCGCACACGTAGGGGCCTGATAGGGCGCGCAAATTCTGAAAATATTTGACGCCGCTGTTTTTCTTGGCCAGTGGTATGGAATTTTAGGTTGGCTTACAGTGCTCTTTAGGTGTAGCGAAGAAGAGGTAGAAACAAAAAGACATGAAAGTGACGAATGCACGAACGTTAAGATGACCAGCGTACGGTTGACTGCCATACCGCGAAGTAGGGCAACGGGACAACTGAGAAAGATGAGTGCAATAAACGCTTGTAGTCGATATACGAGACTGTGCAAATGCCTGTGCAAATGCAAATGCAAATGCAAATGCCTGTGACTGTGCAAACTACAGCTTTCAATGTGCCACCGTTGTCGCGATCGGTGTCACGATTCTTGCTTAATAGGTGCGAACAAAGAGCGAACATCCCGAAAATTTGATGCAACAATGGTCGTTCTCGTAATCCCATGACGCTAGATAATCTTTTTTTTTCTTTTTGGCCGCCTTGGCGAAGCGGACAGAGGGTGGATGGTATCAGAGAGCTCATGGAGCGATCTATAATTAACTCAGTTCATGGCAGTATCTCATGGCGAACAATACGGAGAAAAAGAATCTGGTCATTGCGCGAATTCTGGCACGATAACTTCTCCCGACTAAGTAGGTCGAATTCCTTTCCCGGCTTTACACATGCCCGCTATCCCCCTTTCATTCAGGCTTGTCGCTGTGCCTCTTGCAATGGACTCCACCCCGTCGACAACTGTATCAATGCTGAACGTTCTGCACGCATAGCGGGCTGTGTGCGGCCTACATCCTCCCGAACACGCACGCACAATCACGCACGCATAAGCATACTCTGATACTTATACGGACACACGCTGCACATGATATCACGAACATGCTCACGCGCGCTACACGTTCACAGCAGCGCTTTCTTATCATACGATCTTCTTCTAGCCGTTTCAGCAGTTATATCTTCGCCGCGTTGGCTTATTTTCTTGCAAGTGCACGATTGAACTAGTTATAAAAAAAGCGCAGGGAGGTCAATGCTCTGCAAACGCAGTGGTTTAACAGCAAAGTCGTCCTATTATTATAGCACGTGCACGTGCCAGACCCAACAGTTTGGACAGGAGAATGTATTTTCTTGTTGGTGCAAGGCGCCAGATCGCTGGCGAATGGGTATTCAGTACGCACTAGATGACTCCAGTTTCGCATTACAACATGATCACATAATTATTGCTTACACGCTTAATTAGTGAATTTTAGATAATTACGTGCTTTATCGGTGGAATTGTTCGCGCACGTAATGTGCACTTGGCACAAAACAACCAGCACTCGCATAACTGCGCATCAGTGGCGTAGCCAGAAATTTCGTTCGAGGAGGGCTCAAGTTGCACCTCGGCCTCCTCTTTAAAATGAAGCTTTAGCTCGAGCGCTCCAATCTAAATACATGTAGAAGGAGAATTCGTTTTTCTCGGCAACCAGTGCACCAAATTTGACAAAGTTTGTTGCATTAAAACAGGGCGTTTCACATAACGCATGATAACAGGGAGAAAATGGCGGTTCAATAAATAATTGCGACGCTCCTAATGAATCCACAGACGTTAACGTTTCGCCACACATTTCACTCAACATGCCCCCAATTTTTACCAATTATGAACATGGTGTGACGTACAATTTTCTCCAGGCTTTGGGAAACATAGCGGACAACAGCAGCATAACGCATTAGAGCACTCGATGAATTACACCGGTTGTTAGAGGCTGCATAATTTATGACACATCTAACTACGCACGCACTTTGACTATAATGGATCCCCTTCGCCACTTTTAAGAAATTTCGTCTTGGTGGCAGTCATGTGAGTTCGGGCAGGTCAATTTCTACGCCGTTCGTAAATGACACTTATAACGTTCCGGAGCACTCGCATATGTAATTTGCCTGGAAGGCCGACATCGACCCACGCACTCTGAACTTTGCCTACACATCTACCGCCTTTATTTTCACCAAATACAAAACAAATCCTTCGTTGAGTTCGCCGGGGTCATCAGGTAAAGGCATCGTGCTTAGTGGCGCGCATGAAAACAGGCAGAAAACTATCGAATATTCAGCAGTTTACTTTCAGTGATTGTAATCATGCCAAAAACGTTAAACGTTTTTTTTTTTTCACACGTCTCGCCTAATATGGCCCCCATTTTCACTGAATGTGAACTTCGTGTCATGTACAATAATTATAACACACTGGCAAACGGCGAAACACTGTGAGAGCTTTAACAACATCTCTACATAGGCAAAAAACGAAGGCTTGTTCATTGTAATTTGGCCCTTAATTACCGAACACGCCTTAATGTTTTTTCTGAAGGGCAAGATGCTTTTTGATATTGCAAACGGCAATTTACTAACGCAGCTCAAATGTTTTTTTCTTCTTTTTAGTGTGCCTTTAAGCTCTAAATATAAACTACAAGAATTATCTAGTTCTGCCAGGACACCCATAATGCACGCATATATAACGTAATCGAGCGCTTCTAGTCCCACTAACAAATTCGCATGAAAAGCTTGCTGCGCAATTGTTGAAGCAATGTGAACATTTAGCAGCGTGTTTATTCTCTATAGGTAGAAGTTGTCCGTATCATTATAAATGAAGGTTAGTTTGCTATATTCTTCTTTAATGCGATTTTCCCTCTATGATCAGCATTCCCAAAATTTAGGGGAAAATGTGAATTAATAAAATGCGCAGCGCGTCCGCCCGCCCTAACAATTTTATAACAAGATTTTAGTCAACTGAAAGATTTAACGAGAGAGAAATGAGAGAAATATCTGTAGAGAAACCTCAGGTGTGGGTGACAATAGTCTGGCAATGACAAATGGGGTCGCGGGCTTCCGCAACGCCGAGGAGGGTCCTTTGCCTCCTCCCGTAGGAATGTAGAGGGAGGGGGGGGGGGGGGTCGTCCTCAAGACCTCGTACTCAGCAGCAGAAGCCCATAGCGACTGAGCCAGCGCGGCGAGTCTTATTGGTGTGGGTTCGTCTGCCTTGGATCCATACACCCAAAAAGGAAATAAAAAGAAAGCGCAAGCGTACCCCTTTCAGGCTTTATGGTATCAGTTTACAGTGCAGGTGTGCCTTCAACGAACAAGACAATCGCCTACCCGCGTGACACATTGCGCTGGCCATGAGGCATCGACGTATTGCGAATAAACGCAAGCCTTTGGTGAACATCGGATGTCGTTCTTTTTCAGACAACACCTGCTGACCGCACACGCACCCTTTCGAGAAGCCGAAAAACTTGAAAGTGAGTGAGTGAGTGAGTGAGTGAGTGAGTGAGTGAGTGAGTGAGTGAGTGAGTGAGTGAGTGAGTGAGTGAGTGAGTGAGTGAGTGAGTGAGTGAGCGAGCGAGTGAGTGAGTGAGTGAGTGAGTGAGTGAGTGAGTGAGTGAGTGAGTGAGTGAGTGAGTGAGTGAGTGAGTGAGTGAGTGAGTGAGTGAGTGAGTGAGTGAGTGAGTGAGTGAGTGAGTGAGTGAGTGAGTGAGTGAGTGAGTGAGTGAGTGAGTGAGTGAGTGAGTGAGTGAGTGAGTGAGTGAGTGGAGTTCTATCACGCACAACCACTATCTAGGGCATTATCCTGAGTTTAGCATTTCATTCGATCACCCAATATGCGGCTTTGATGAGCGCTCATTGTGCCTACTCTTGCTCAAATCAACCTCCAAGTTGCGTCAGATATTCCTCACACTAATATTCCCTGTGCCCAGCGCTGTTCGACATCCTTGTCTTGTATGGGATTTCCACGCATCTGCAGTCTACAGCGGCAATGATTGTCATAGCGCGAGATCACCCTGCATCAACGTACAGATAGGCAACGACACTATCAGGGTACATGTTCGACACGTTGCCGGTATATACCTTCTCACCACCTTGTCTCTCTACCTGCAGAAAAGCCGCACGCAATGTTCAGTCGTATGATTGCTGCCAGTTGCGCTGCATTGTCATCGAACTGCATGCCTGCAGCACGACCGTGGTCGCCTTTATGGTGCCTGCGCCGACCTCTAGCGAGCCTCAACAACAGTGCGCCATGTAGTCTGTTGCCCTCCAACACGCCACGTGACTACATTAACGCGAGGTGAGGTGCATAATGGAAGCCTATATTTTTACACCAATGGCTCAACCTCGCCTAAAGGTTCAGCTGCCGCGGTGGTTATTCCTGCAAGATCTGTCAAAATACAACTCTAAACGTCTCACGTAACATCAACAACAGCTGCTGAGCTCGTAGCCCTCCGTGCGGTTCGTCAGTTCACTAAATGAGGAGCCACGCCATCTGCGGTCAATACCAATATTCTGATTCCACAGCACCTCTTCGGAGTTTACCTTTCGCAATTGGTCACGGATCACTTGAACAGCTCTTTGCAGAAATAAGACATCATCGTGCACTTGACAAAGGACACGAGATAATATTTTAGCGGTCACCTAGTCACTGTGGAATCGATGGCAATGGTCAAGCTCACGCAGCTGTTCGATATTCCCACGACGGCGTCACTGGTGTTGCCATTCCTCCTTCGAGAGCCGACGCAGAGAGAAAAAGAAACATTTAGTGCTTGCGAGTCACCTAGCGCTGAATCAGTAGGATTCATTTGAATTTGGAAGGATTCATCTTCATACCCTGGACCCTAATTTACAGCTTCATATTCCGTACGGCCTCTCACGACGTGGATGCGCCCTTCTAACCCGTTATGGCTTGGAGGAGCGTTTTAAAACGCACACTCATTTATCATTGGAATGACCAATAGCCCGCTTTGTAATTTTGAAACGATGGCGCACCTTCTTGCGAGCGTCCTCGTTTCAACCAGCAAAGAGCAGCGCTCTCATCCACACTATAGGCAGCTGAACAAACGCCGAGTCACAGTAAACAAGATTATTGGACCCTGGCCTGCACGGATGTTAGCGCGAGCCTCTATAATGCCGCTGCGTCGTTATCTAAGAGATTACGGATTGTGCGACATATTTTCACTGTGACGTCGTGTGTCTCAGCGGGACAGTGACATTATATATGACTGTGCGGCACCCACGCAGAAGGGAAGAATGAACAGTATATATTATTCATTCTACCCTTCTCTTTCTTCTCATCTTCCCCAGCGCAGGGTAGGCAACTGGAGATACCCTCTGGTTAACCCCTTGTCTTTCCTTTTCTTTTATCTCTCTCTGTTTGCACTCCATTTAGCACTGGCAGAATGCTCCACCATAACATTGACACAACAATAGAGGCAGGCAGCAAGTTTCTATTCTCCAAGCTAATCCGCGAGCACGAGCCACGTTTGTGGTTTAGCCTCGCGCGGGCTTTCCACCTTTGAAACATGTGATTGTAAGTGAACCCCTCGCTGCCGTTGGATGTGTTTGCGCTCCACAAGCTTGAACCTGGCAGTCAGTCGGTAACAACACAGCTGCGCCTATCTCCAAGGGCCAACATGCGTGCTTGGGAAAGAGACACGAACGCCTGTAGCGGTCATGTTTTTTCCGAGCGGCAGTCCAGCCTTGATGATATGCGCGCTCTCAAGTGGGCAGATGTAGCGCTCACAGCGGAATTTGCGCGTATACCTCCACTGGCGTCCGCCTTCTTCATTCGTTTGGTACCTTGCTACCACCACATCTTTCCCGATTCGTGGGAAGGCGTGCTGCTTGACACCGGAGATCTTGAAGGCTTTACCTACTGGGCTGTACGTCGTGCTACGCCAGCTAGGTGTCGTCGTCGTGCTGCAGTGTCAATACAGGGCCAGGAAATACCTCGGTTAAAAGAACACAAATACCTTGGTCTAGGGCAATAGACATATGGAAACACAGGAAAAAAAGAATAATAGCAAAGGGGGAAGAAAAATGCGACTATAATAAAACACAAAAAGCGTTATCGGGATACAATAGGTACGAGATGCTCCGGGGTGTGTGAGAAAATCGGATGTAATAGTCCCTGGACTTACGTTTGGAAACGTGGTCGTTTGCTTGAAGTCAAAGGTACAATCAGGGCTCGATGGCAACTAAACATCAGTGGGACGCCTCGCATTTGGCGCTCACGGGAAGTCTACAAATGAAGTTGTGCAGGGTAATATGAGCTGGGCAAGTTTTTAGTTAAGAAGCTCAGAGTAAAATTGATTTCGAAGAACGGCCTAGGAATATAAAGGAAAGTAAATGGGTTGCGAGACTGTTCACGTATTTGCACAGAAAAAATATTGACTCACAGTGGAGGAAAAGTAACTAGGAAGCTTACCAGCAAGTATGCGACCGTTATAGTAAGCAACATGGCAACAAAAAGCGTTAAACGCAAAGTCAGAGAGGCTGAGACAACATCCTGGGTGACAGCAGTGGGAAAGAAACCGGCTATGAGTAACTACATAAGAGATAAAAGCAAAATCAGGAAAGAATCAATTTATGATAACTCAAAGGGAAGCTCCTTACTTTTCGAAGCGAGATCATGATGCCTTTATACGAATAGTTATGAATGTACACCAAGGAAGAAGAAACATGTGCTTGCTGCGGTAAAGCTAGAGAAACGATGGAACATGTTTTATTAGAATGTGATATATCTACCCAGCGGTCGGTTTAGACTCCGCTGCCTTTCTTGAAGCCTTTGGGTTCAGGGATAGCAGGGGGAAAGTAAACATGTCCGCAACAGAGATTAGTAAAAGTCGGTTGGAACTTTTTTGGCAGAAAAGTAAGGAGACCACAAACAACGGAGGCGTATACGACAATAAAGTTCGCAATAAAGGTTCAGAACGTTTGACACTGTCAATTTATTGTCTGTCAAAAAATCAGGATAGGTAAGACATTAGGCCAAATCAGAAAAATGGCTGTGGCTTAGGTAAGGTTAAGCCCAGGATGCGAAGCATACTAGCCTTTATTTTAGTTGTTGAACCACTGTTTAGCCTGGTGAACTGCTGTTGCTTGGCTATATTTGGTTCGGCTAGACGAAGAAACAACTCATGCATTACTGCTTCGCCTTCAAGAGTGGAACGCGACAGCGTTCCCGTCGACCCGCCAAGGGGTGTAAGACAATGGGCTACAGGGCAGCGACTACGCGCCCCGCATTGGACGCGGTGAGCGTCGAGCAAAGCAGCGTTCGGCGCGGCAACGAAATGTGCGCCTGAGCAAGAGACGCACGCCTTAGAAACAGCTCGTTTCTAAGGCAACACCGCATTCACTAGAGGCGCTTTTGTACCGCTTTGAAGCATCGTACTCGTGGCTCAGTGGTAGCGTCTCCGTCCCACACTCCGGAGACCCTGGTTCGATTCCCACCCAGCCCGTCTTGCAAGAGTTGAGCCAAAGCCACTTCTCCTCTGTCGTGACGTCACGGTGTCACGTGGTTTCAAGGCGACACCGCCGCGCCTGAGGAGCTGGGTTGAGCTCTCGTAATATGCTTCGCATAAAAAAATAACTGCAGAAATTCCTAGAATTGTCTCATTTTGCGTAAGCATTGTTTGGCTCGGCTGCGGCTTCGTTTTTGCTTAGTGTTGCTTACTCGCCTTTGCACGTCTACCCATGTACGTCTACCCATCGCCCTTTCGATGGCAAGTAATGCTTAGCCTTTAGTAGACAATTCACAGATTTTCTCGCCGCATCCGACCCCTTCAATTGCGCCAATTGAGTCGGAACGCCAGGCACGAGCGTGCCTCGACGGAGCAGGGCGATTGAAAGCGAACGCCAGCTGCCGCCGTAGCGCGTGAGGCCTTGCGTGCGGGGCGAGTGCATCTCCGCGAGGCCATGTCACCCTCGCTGTCGTTCACGCAAGCCTGTGTTATGCGCGCATTCCTTGTCCACGCAAGCTCTCAACTGCGTTCTGACTGGCCCAACGAAAACGCGCCAAGCGTTTCAACGCGTTCGCTTGCCCACGAGGTGTTCAATACTCGAAGGACGCTCAGCAGCGTTTAATTGAACATTCGGTCACCTCAAAATTTCAAGTAGGGTCACATTAAAGTTGGCCCACCCCCAAATTTAATATGGCCCACCCCAAATTTCAAGTTGGCCCACCCGCAAATGTAGGTTGGCCTACCCCCAAATGTAACTTGGCCTACCCCCAGATTTCAAGTCGGCCCACCCCCACATTCGTGCCACTGCCTGCTCGTTCGTCGTCGTCTTTCGTCTTCTTCCACAGCTGGCTGGCTCTATCTTGAAAGCGACCCGCCGTGGTTGCTCAGTGGCTATGGTGTTGGGCTGCTGAGCACGAGGTCGAGGAATCGAATCCCGGCCACGGCGGCCGCATTTCGATGGAGGTGAAATGCAGGAAACAGCCGTGTGCTTAGATTGAGGTGCACGTTCAAGAACCCCAGATGGTCAAAATTTCTGTAGTCCTCTACTACCACGTGCCTCATAATCAGAAAGTGGTTTTGGCAGGTAAAAGGACGGACGGACATTTTTCTCGTTGGGTAACCATAAAAAAGCTTACACATTTAAAAGATCTTACTGGAGCAACCCACCGCCCAAACATGGTATACATCCACGGTACATTTAAGACATCTGCGCGTAAGCCGTTTGCGCAAGCCGCTCAAGCAGCAGGTCATTGTCCTCGTTACGGCCGTCACACGTTCACTTTTGTAAATTAATGAATAGGGAACAAGACCAGAAATTACGGTAGAAATTCGAGAAGCTACACATTTTTTATGATTGATGTGTAATTCCGTAAATGTTCAAGCAGATCTACATAAATATTTACTGTATATATTTTTCTTGTGCATGCGTATAACGTCTTCGTCATAAATTTACTGGGATGTCGTGCAGACACGCACGTTCGCACCTCTGTTTTATCTCTTTGCAGCAGACGATCGACAGACAATTCCAATAAAAAAAAATGTGAGAATGCCGCCATTTGAGCAAACAAGCATTCCCGAAGGGATGGCAGCCGCGACGTGTGAACGTCGTCGCTATGTGAGCGCTTCGTGGTATGCGCAGATAATAACGGCAACCACCTGTACAATGCTCTCTGACGTATCTCAAGACTCTCGAATTGCAATCTCCAGAATACCGGCTAAATCGGCCTTTTCTTTGTTCCGAAGAGTGCACGCACTAGGTGCGAACTGGACTCGCGTAGAGAATGAAGATGACATGATTACAATGAAGGCGCCAAATAAAACAACGGACGAAGGAAGGAGACACGGGACAACCACGTAGCGCCTACGTGGTTGCCCCGTGTCGCCTTCCTTCGTCCGCTGTTTTATTTTGGCGCCTTCGTTGTTCTTATGTATAACCAACTCGCCCACCAGCACGCGCTCAGATAATCAAGAGGCAAAAGGCGGTTCGCCTTCTTTTTTTTCTTTTTTTTAACGTATGCAAGGAAAGGTTGGTACATATACAGGGTGTCCCAGCTAATTTTAGGCAGAGTTTTAAAATATGTGACTGCCACGTACCTGGACAGAACCAAGGTAATATTAGCTTTGGTGGCAGCATATACTTGATATACAGGTAGAAAAGAACACAGCAAGCGGTGGCTGCTTCGAATGATTCTGCAGCAGGATAGGTTTTTCGCTGCGTAGTAAAAACGTGCAGTTCGAACGAGCACGCAGAGTCAACTAATTCTGCATGATAATTTCCAGCCGCCAAATGAGGACGCATCTCCTTTAGGCTTGCATTTATACCTGTTCCGGTTTGTGATTTTTGTTTTTTACTCGACAAATATTGCCGCTTTTGCAATGTCTCGATAGTGTTTCTTTGTGCCGTACGCTATAACACTCGGTTCCTTTTCTCAATGACAGTCGCTTGCACTTTTGGATCAGCATTTTCCGACTAACACCGCACTCTACGCACATCCAGTGATGTATTGTTCCGTTGTCTCGTTACTACTATAGCCACGGTGAACAAGATGTCATCTTCCAGTTCCTCACTGACTTGCTGTCCAGTTGACCGAACATCCAGTCGTCAACAACGCAAGATAACGGAACAATATCTATGAACTTTTCTTCTTTTTTTTCTGCCAAATAGGCCTCGCGCAGTCTTCTTACAGTACTTTCAACAAGGTCATTAATTCTGCATGTTGGTCATTCATCATCATGGAAAGGCAGTGCGCAAGAAAGAAAGTAAAAAGAAACAGACAGGGCACTGATTCGCAAGTGGGATTTTTATTGAAGGAAAACACAATACTCTATGCGTCTGGGATCTTTGTATATGGTTGTTGCTTCAATATTTTTTTCAGTTGCGAGCCAGCGCCGTGTCTGTCTTTTTTTGCCATTCTTTCTTGTAGTACTTCCGTTAGTGCTACCTTTCCAAGATGATGTAGCACTTTAATTTAGAAATTGCGAAATATTCGGCATTAGATTCGATATTCGAACGTTGTTTCTGTCGGCTATTGGTATTCGATTCGGGACTTGTACTGTCAGAACACTGTCGAAAAGGAAGTACAAGAAAATCAGAACAAAACAAACGCGTCCCGAAAGCGAAAACAGTTTCAAGCACCGGCGCGCAGAAGGAAAGATGCACGCTCCTAATGCGGAGGTGAAGAACACATTCCACTAGTCGCGTCGTTACGGCAACTCGCCACTCGAACATGGCGCCAAATGTCCAGTAAACAATTCCGACGGCATCGCACTGAGTGCCGTATCGCGCTGCAAACAATGCCTTGCGCATGCAATCCCCCTGCGAAGAGCGAGCGGCCACGAGGGAGAGTTTACACAGTTGGACCGCAGTAATTGACGCTGCGTATAAAAATATAGCAAAAAATAAGGGGACACAGAGAAGTAGACGTCCACGGGACACAGGCATCGCGAGCAGCGAACAATGACTCGAAACGGGCACGGGCACTCGAGAGGATCAGGTGTAAGCCAGGCAAGCGAATGGTGACTCGCGACAAGCTAGATGGCGCCCTTATCGCCAGCGGATGAAGAAAGACAAAAGACGAAACTTGCGGTGAAAGATAGAGAGATGAGGGGAGAAAGATGGGAAGCGAGCCTTGAAGGGTCGCTCTTTTCAGAGTAGCCAAGTGGGGGTGCTCGACGATCCGGCTTTGAATGCCTTATCACCGGAGGCGAGCACTCGAAGAGATATTGTTCCCGCTGCGCTGGAGAACAATGGAGGGAAACGGCGATATAGTCACGCATGCAGCTTTTTGCGGCCACGGGAGGAATCTCTTCCCAGATTCCTCCGCACTGAATGCCGCTCCTGCTGCTTCTGCCGCTGGATGTTACAGTATTTGCTTATCGCGCAATCTCGCGAGAATGTGGACCTCGCGGAGATTGGATTCTCCTGGTGGAACAGACGAACAAGACGTCGACCGACGAACGGCAGATGGATGCCTCCGTTTGTTTCGAGTGGTCGAGTTCCTTCATATTTTATTTCCATGTTTATTTTTGTTTTTACATCTCCCGCCTACTGTATATCACCTCCTCTCCCTCGATCTGCAAGCTTCCTTCTTCTAGATTAGTGTATATCTCCTTCTCTGACGACGTGAGCAGAAATGTTTTTCTCGCGCCCTAGGCGGCGATGGCCGGAGCGTCTATTATGTCCCTCAGGGTGGTAAGCATCTCTATACGTCTGGAGGCAAGCCTGATGACCATCAAAGACGCGAGGAACGTCTCTGTCGAGCGATGGCAAGCGGGCGCTTTTTAGGAAGCGGAAAGGAAATTTTGGAACGACCACATCCGAGGTGGGGTTAGGGTTGAGTAAATGTTTCTACAAAGGCTCAACAGGCATGACTAAAATGCGTTCGGGCGCGTAATCAGTAGATACGTGAGCTATGTAGTGGCACGAATGCAATGTCTTCTGACTTCAGTGGCAGCGCGATAGGTAGATACGCGGTCGGGCTTTGGAAGAAGTGGTGGAACAATTTTAAGGAAGGTTTCAATGCCAGTAATACTAGAAAAGAACATGAAAGTGACAAGGGTATGTGAAGAAGGAAAGAAAGAAAGCTGGTCAAAGGCATTAGGCCACATAAACAGATAAGAAATAACGTAAGATGGGGAGAGCGACTAGCTGCTTGATCTTTCAAGAGACTGCACTATGTTTGCAAAAAAGAAAAAGAAAAGATTATTAAATAATGAATGCGCGAGTATCAGCAAGGCGCCACCGTATATTGTGCAGAAGTCTCATAATTATTTCAGTGCACTTCTAAGTTGCTTCACTTTACAAGAAGCGGATCGATTATTTGCTGAAATTCCGAACTTAAGTTACGAGTGCTGACTAGACGCTCGAGGTAAAGCGTGAGCAATGACCTCGCCAAAGTACGCACAATAGTATGCGGATGCTCAACACATCTGGCATGGCTTCGCTGCACGAAAGCAATACTTACCACTTGTTATATAATTTTCGAGTGTGTTACCGAAACACAAGAGGTGCTGTTAAATAACATACAGCGTACTGGGTCAGTATTAGATTTAACGCGCGCGCGTGCAAGTGGCTACGAATTCGCTGTGCACGTTCACTATCTGCAACCTTTCTTTGGGTTTGTAAACATCCTCCCGTAATTTTAATATTATTGGAGGCTTTTCTCTTCGTTACGAAGAAGATATGCCTCTTCCAAGTTATGAGCAATTAAGCTCGTTATCATAACAACCCGATGCGTTTTGCACGTGTTGCATTCGAAATGTTGCTGAAGTTATCAGTCAGTTCACTCTGGCCAACCCTCAAAACCTAACCTATGCGTTTGGCAGGTTTTTGCACCCCCTGGTTTCTTAAAACTGAAGGATTTACCAAGACGAAGCCTGGGTGATATAACCGCCATAAAGCCCTAATTTCAAATAGGTGCACACAACGACGTTAAATACACACAAATTTGTGTATGGAGGAAGCATGACCTGCAAATGAGTATTCGGAAGGGTTTTTCTCAGCGTTGCGTAAAACATGTTATATCGCTGTTGTTTGTTTACATGCATTCCGCTGGCAACTTGCCCAACAGCTGGGCCACAATGGAGGCAACAAGAGCAGCCCCCTTTTAGGCACTAATGTTTGGCTCGTATAGTACCGCGCGACATGCGACCGCGTTTCCGCGTCGAGATTTGAGAGTGAAGTGTTGACGTTGAGAAAGAGCCGCGATGGCAGAGGAAGACCGAGCGTCTGCAGCATGGCCGGCCGGAACAGAGGGCGACCGGAAGCGGAAATTGGACTGACTCGCCTGCAGCGGCGGATACGACAAATTGTGCGCTCTCTCCCAGTCACAGCGACGCTGACTCTGGTTACGAACAAATCCGACGCGAGGCTCGACAATGGCACAACACAGTGTCTCGTTTGAGGCGCCTGTCTACGTGAGGAGATAAAAGGCGTCCTCTGGGGTACAACCGCCGCTTCTGAGAACTGAGTGGATCAGATTAGGCCGGAGTTGGCCGGGCATATAGTGCATGCCACTGAAAACGTATAAGTATCATTCGATTTGTATAACCGTTGGATAGATATACAGTGCCGAGTTCCGAACGAAGGCTGCAAAATAACGGGGAAAATGAAACCGTAGTTACAGGGGGTGACAATTTTTTGTGTTTTATGCGATTTTCAAAAATCGCCTGCTGCAGATGCCATAATTCTAGTCCTTGAGCTGGATTTTTTCTGAGAGGCGCACATTACTTGCACGAAAAACCGAAACAAATACGGAGCCAATTAACAAGAAATCACGAATTAACTTCCTAATTAATTACTTTACGGCACATATTGCAATTAACTACTCGTAGCCGGCGAGATCGTCAAACGTATTCATTTGGAATTAATTTCCAGAATGACAACAGTTTGGAGATATGCGTCATCAAACTCGCCGTAAAAATGCATTGTTTGCCCACTTTTGTAACAAAACGTTCTGTAACGTTTTGTACCACGTTTTGTAACAAAACGTTGTTGTAACAAAAAGGCACAAAAGTTACTGGAACGCCCATGTATTTCGTCTTTAATTTTGGAAAATAATTCCTCGAAACTGGTGTTCTTGGTAATGCGTTTCAAGTGGATGCGTCTTGCAAACTCTACTATTAGGTAATTAATAATATAATTAACTTTTCCTAATTAGTGGAATATGTGTTTTGATTTTGCTTGCTAGTAATGTCCGCCTCTCCGAATAATCCAGCTCAACGACAATAATTACGCTATCTGCCACAGGTGATTTTTAAGAATTCCATAAAACTTAAAAATGACAACCTGTATTTGGACGCGCCCGGGAGAAATTAACCGTGTAAGAACACATGCAAAACTGCTAAACCAAAAGCATCCACCGACGTTCATACAAAGTCACAAGAAGCTTATATAGTATACAGAAGATATAGTACGCCCAACTACTACAACACTTCGAAGTTCTTGTGCACTTCCTTGAAGCAAATAAGAGTGCAAGACTTGCTTATTTTATGATTTCTTTATCCGAGTGGGTATTTATCTACCAACGTACTGTCGACATCGATGCCAATACACTTCTGAGGTCACTCAGTGCGCTTTTCGAAGCCTGTGCGAAGCAAGGGCACGAAAATAAGGGGGCATGGCTACCTGCGCTCTAAAAAGCAATTTACACCCTCTGGAGATTAACTTGTCCCAAAATAATAGCCACCTATCTCGCGTGCATTCCTTTTCTTGAGCACTCTTCACTCTACACTTTGATATCAGGAACTCTACATCCCACTGATACTTGCATGCCGTTCGTAAGCTGAAAGTAGCAGGGGCAGAATTCACAAAGCTTTTCATTCGTAAGCACTCTTTGCCATTGGCCGGCCGCCTTCACTAATGATATGCCGGGCATCAGGATTGACTGAAATCTTCTTTTACGAAGAATTCTAGTCGAATACATTTTTGTGAATACGGGTACAGGAGGCGTAGCTTTAAAGAAAGGAAATGGACGCAAGCTAGATGACGATTAATTGAGGGACAAGCTGAGCTCAAAAAAAAAAGGAAATGTTTTCTTAATGTTGGCATACTTTTATTTTTACTTTTTGTCTTTTCGAGCTTACCGAGCGGCCGTGCACGGTAACATTAATACTCTCTGTTCCAGTAGTGCCATTTACCAATGCAGGTTAATATACATCTTTGGTGTACCTTTAGCTTTGGGATAAGGCTTCGGTTCGTGAACATTTAGGTCACGTACGTGCTGGTTCGCGCATATAAAACTAGTAAAATGCAGTTTAGAACACAACCGGCGTCGGCACAATCAATCTATCGTCCGTCGGCTTTAGGTCTGGCGACCTCAGCCCATCCAGTGCTTTAGCATCGAGCCTTCTAAGTAAACGCATTACGCCTTGTAACAGTATTGCGCTGACAACATGGCCAGTTTGCTTGTGGTTCCTATCGCATTTCTTTATGCGAGTGCGATCACACGCTCATGTTTCTCACTTCATTCTTTAGAGCTCAGGGGCCCGTTTCTGCGTTGAGAGTCGGTTTGCCTCGGCGGCGTTGTACCTCGTAACAGAGCGAACGATCAAAGCAAAAGATGAAAGCGTACGCGGAGCGCAGCATGAAATGAAAGAAGAGCGCGCCAGGAGGAAAGTGGAGGAGGAGGGTACAGTGAAAGCATGGAGCGGAAAGTGGAGGAGGAGCGAAGGGGAAAAGCCCGAGCATGCGCTGAGCTGTCGGCGGCCACGGTATCCACAGCTGCGTGGGCGAACTCATCTGCTCTGTGGTAGATGAGTACAGAGAAGCGAACCCTATGGCTTGATTCTCTGTCAACCTCAAGACCGACCACTCACTAAACGCGCTCTATACATTTCTTACGCCTTTTTTCTTGCATCGTATAAAGGAAAGTACATCGTCTGAATCTTCGCGCCTTGACGGCACTATGTTGGAATCCGTTTACCATTGTCTTATTGAAGGCCCATGACACGACCAGTATCGAAATACCTTTCTAAGTCATCTGAACACTTGGAACAGACGCCCTTTTCCTGTGTAAAACAAAAATCTTGAGGACCTTGATCGTGGGCTAACAGAAACTAGCTTTCGAGGCCCTGTGGAATTTTGAGTGAATTAATAAGTTCTTTTTGAACTGCAGTTAATGTCCACTTTTCGATTTCGTCTATGTTCCCATGACCTGTCCACGCTCGTGTTGTATATGTACAACCTTTTATTCTTCTTTACTTTGTACTTAAGCCACAGACTTGCTCTGTTAATATTTGCCATTTTGTTCTGGACTTCTGATGGTGTTTTGCATTTTCGTTATCTTTATTGCGTTTGTTGCTTTTCCTCTCTTTGACTTCCAAATAGCCGGCCTTGTCTGTGGCCAAACTTCCTAGGCTTGGCATTTAATAACCAAGAAGAAGCTTGTCGACAGGGCAAGCAGGCAATTTGGGTACGCATTGTACTTTGTAGCGCCTGCATATTCTGGAGAGGCAGGCCTTGCGACAATGTTTAGGACTACCTGAACTCGTAGCGAATGAAGTTTCATATGTGAAAGCTAAGATCCCTTCTCTCGTACTGCGGTTTCGATTATTAGCTGTACAATCATTTTTAAGGTTATATGAATCCCCTATAAGGCGTTCACAAACCGTTTTGATCTCCTAGCCAGATTTGTGTTTTGGCTTGTACTGGCCGCGATTCCACACACATCAAATTATCTTTGTACAAACTGTCCTTGATCAATTAAACATCTAAATTAGTGAGGTGACTCTTGTTTGTTGCAACACCAATTCTATTGAAGTTCGGTTCGATTATATATTCAGTAAAAATTCAAAGGCACTATCTTACTGCATGCTAAGCTCTATCTTAAAGGATCACTTTCTGCACACACCGATCAAGACAGTTATTGCCACTGACACTTCTAAAAATGAAGAAAAGTGTAGAATCGAAATATTTTCTCCTATTCAAGATTCGTAGCTTTCTCTTCGCCTCCCAGACATTGTACACATTTTTCTAGCAGAATTTTTACCTGTAATTTAAGCCCTTCGTAAGCTAAATACATCAACATGTTCTACAGTCGTCGTGACGGATTCTCTGTATCTGTGCTCCTCCTTCACTGCTTCTGATGGCTCCCAGGTTTTGCGAGCTTTCAAATCGTTAGTGCCCCGTCATTTACCTTTGATTGTATTGGTTTGGGTACCAGGACATAAAGGCCTATTTCTCAACGAAATTGCAGATTTGTAGGCGAAAGTGTCCCTGAAAGGCCCAGTCATTGAAATCCTACCGGCATCAGCTTTCATCATAGGGGCGAGATTTCGGAGGCAAATGACGCTGCGTGAATTTCACGCCCCTTCTTTAACAAACTCTACAAATTTTCAGCACTTGTCACATTATTGGGATAGTAAACTTGCGAAACGCGAGCACTTGAACACGCAATCACCAGACTATACACTGCCGAAATCCATGTTCAAATGCTTCCCCCTACACAGAGCTGGTCTGGCTCCCTCACCGAACTGGTCCTCTTACGGGGAACATGAAACAATCGATAATTTTGTCATTGATTGTCAAAGATACTCTCAACTGCGAAAAATAACATTAGAAACGCCTAAGCGTCTTCTTAGATTGGACTTAATTGCTGAAAATTTACTATCTTTGAGGGCCTCGACCCTTGGGCTAAGTGTCAGGAAGGTTGGTGATGGCATCCAGGATTGTATGACAGGGTCAAAAAGCTGTCCTTTATAAAATCGGAACTGAAGGCTTTGTTATATTCCTTCAAAATTCATTACATTAGCTGCATTTTTGTTCTAATTTATTCCTACGTTCTATTGAAATCGTAAGCTAGAGTCTTTCTATTACTTCCTATATGCCTATTCACCAATTTTATTTAGTCATTTTATGATTATTTTTTCTTATTATTACAAGGAACTACCCGGTTCTTGGCCAATCCCCCGGAGTGGGTATGTGCCACTAAGGTCTAGGAAAGGGGCGGGGGGGGGGGGGGGCGCTCTGCGTCCACACTTACACAGAGGCAAGGCTGACACCGGTGAATGTGGAAATTCAACGTATTCGCCCAACAAGTAAATCCAAGGTAAGCCTCCAGATTGAATTTGATGATATTTTCCCCTCAAATACTAAATTAATGTCAGTCCAATATTTAAATGACCAATTACAAGATTACGTTTCTCACCTGGAAACAAGCAATATAGTAGCCACTGATGCTTCACTGTCAAACGAGAAGGCTGGTGCAGACGTTTTCTCTCCTTCTCTTATTGGTCCTTTTCTATTCGCCTTCCGGATTACACGCCTATTTTCGCAGCAGAATGATTGGCGATTCTTCTAGTGCTGCGCAAACTCCCCGCGATTCAATTTTCAGCTGTCGTAGTGACAGATTCATCACCAAAGGAAAAGGCGAAGGTAGAGGGGTTTTCTTCCTTTCTTTTTGGCTCAGGTTGACGAGTTTGATGCCTCACATTTTTTTTCTTTACCTGACGGGCAGAAACAGGCAAAATTTCACGGTAGTTTTTAGGGTGCCGTTTGAAAATGTATGCGTATCCAATAATTGGAAATAAAGCAGCGATAAAATATGCGCAAGGACTTATTTCAGACTTTCTTAGTTGTCGCTGAGCTTAACACTCACATTCGTTATTCTTCAGTGACTTCTTTAAGACTGTATTCAAATTTATTTTATTAGATTTGTGCGTGAGTTAAGCGATGTGCTTTGGTATGCATATCCCACCTGATTGATCGAACGTAAAATAGATTTGTGGAAGAGTGAGATCAGGTAGGAGGGGGACTGGCCATGGTGCGAACGTCATCGCCCTGCACCTAAAGCGTTTTTAGGGTTTCCTATTTCCTTCGGTTGTTGAAATTTAGCTTTTTGCCAATGCTTTGCTTGATAATCTGACCGTCTTCGACCTTCCATCGTATCATTGTTGGTGTTGTTATTGTTTATTAAACTATGAGATATTGGAAAAGTAGGACATCGAACGGCCGGCTATTCCAGTCATTTTACGACTAATGAATCTAGCCATAAGAAAAATACATTATTTAGCGTTACAAACCTAATTGATCTTAGTGCAAACTGTTTAGCGAGACGCAGGAAGGTATTTTCGCTGGGTGTCATCACCGTGTATTTCATGCCTCGCGATATATGTCGACCGCGCGCCTTCAGGGATGCGCCACAAGCCTTTGTCGCCTATAGAAACGACAGCCGCGTGGAATATGCATTTCTGTCATGACCTCAGCGCCATTGTCGGCACGGTGTTCCAGCGCGTTCCGGCCACGCGGAAAATTGTGTCGTTCCGCGTGGCTGCCGGTTTTATTGCGCGTTCCCCGATGTGTAACTCGTTGGCGCAGTCGATTCTCGCGTCGGGAAGACGCCGAAAGTCGGCCGCGCGTATAGGCTTTCGTTGTCCCCGGCCGTGCGGCGCCAGCGTCACGCGGTCGCGACCGTTCACCGCGACAGGGTCCCAGCTGCGGGCGCCAAAGCCAGGTCCTCTTTCCGTGGCGCCCTCGCGAACCGATCGGCGATCGATGGGGGAAACCTGACACCGCCTTCACGGCTGCCTTTGCTCCCTCGGCGCGGCGGCTTGTTTTCGTACTCGCTGCTTCTCGCGCCGTCGACGATTGTTGTCCCCGAACGACGTCGCCGCGCCGGTGACGCTCTCGGGCTGGCGACGGTTTCTGTTCCCTCGCGCAACCGAACGACACCTGTGAGAATGCGCGTCGCACGGAGCGGGTGTTGACTTTCGGTTCGCGTGTGCGCGGTTATTCGCGGCTTCTCTTCCCTTTCCACCCCTCTCCATCTCCTGTACTATCCTCGCTGCGTTCGAAAGCGAAGCTGACTGAATGACTCTTACGTCGTGCCAGTGAGCGTTAACGGAGTGAGTGGGTGTCCGAGTTTCGCTTTGCGGGCGAGCGCGGGTTTGCGGCGTTGACGCTGCAGCGGGGACGACTGGTGACTCAGCGTCACCAGCCTTGAGTCACCAGTAGTCATCGGTGTCAACGTGCGCGACACGGCAACGCTGTTCGTCGAGATGACGTGCTGTATTATTTCGGAATAGTAAATTGCTTGGCTAGTTGGTGCGACACTTTCGGTCTAAGAGAGCGTTGAAGTAGTATACGGAGAGACAGCTAAAAATATTGACAAGAAAGATGCTCGCTTATGACTGAAGTTTACAGGAAAATACGATAGTTCAGCCTAAGAGCATTACATGCACGCGATGCCAGTGGGAAACAAAGAGTAAAGGTCAAAATGAGCGTGGTAAGGAAGGTGATAAGGCGAATACAATACCATGGCTTTATCTTTTCTTGCTTGCCGGCGTCTAGCGGTCATGTACGTAACGAAGTCTATATGTGATTCTTAGAGGGGTCGGCTGCCCCTCTGCTACGACGTGCGTTTAAAGAGGAAGCGAAGCACTCAGCACAAAATAAATCTATAGAGCGGCATACAAAAAGCATATGAGGAAGAGCTCATACTTTTCAAATCGGAGACCTTGACTTGTTTTACGAAGCGAGCCGCCACACACATGCAGCAACATAACACCAATTCAGCTACTGTGAGAAAAAAAAAAAAAGCTTACAAAGCTGGTCAGATGCCACCGACTTCTGCCACTTGAATCCCAAGCACAGATTACCGGACGAATAACTAAAAGCCTAACTCAACATGCGCCCCACAGATAATTATTTCTAGGTAGCATATTTATCAATTAGGTATACATTCAACGTATGTAGGTTTTATTATCACGTGCTCTTGCACACGATCGACTTAATGCGACTGGGGCGTCACTGCTTTCGGGAGGCGACAAGGCCATATTACCCTGTCATTTTCATTTCAGCGTTTCTTGTGGTGCAATGTCCACTATTGATATGCATTTTCTCGACAAGCCGACCCCATTTTCTTTCCCAAAATTACTATTCATTGTATTCGTGTCGTTCACGCTGATGTTAACTTCCGTCTCCTAGTGTTACGTGACGAGGATGTTTTATTTCTTGCTCCTATAAGGTTTTCATGTGAATTGTCAGAAACTGCGCAAAGCGCCTTCATTCCGCATCCTGTAGCTGTCCCTGTCACGGCGTGCACTCCGCCTCGTCATCCCCATTCGAACGACTTGGATATTTCTAACGTTAGATTGTTGATGAAAAGCAATGTTTTTTGTTTTGTTTTGTTTTTAGACGGAGTTCGTGTTACAAGCAGTTCGTATATACTAGAGATAGTCGTAAGAACATGCACCGGCTAGGACCGCGTACACGTTATTAGCGAAGGTAAAGGTCCAACACCGCCTTCCACGGTGAACACGAGAGAGGAAATTTGCGAATACGGACCGTGGGAACATATCCACAGTGCAGTTCGTATTCCCTCGAATGATTCATAATAGTAAGGCCCAGTGAATTTGGGGTAATGACGACCGGGAAATAGCCGACAGTTCGGGGAAGGAGAATGCTTTGTGAATTTGGTCCCTGGTATGCATCTGGCCAAGAGCAGGGTTTGACTAATAGTGAAAAGGTTGCGCCATTTGTTCGAATGATCGGCCATGCTTAAGCCCAGTTACAGCATGTTTCTCCCCTTTTTTTTTTGTTTTCCTGACACAATCGAAATGTGGAACGGTTTGCCGAACGCAGTTGTGAGAAATGAAAGGTCTGCCTATTTAAAAAATGCGTTTGATACTTGTTTTAGTGTATATGATGATGTATATTAAATTTTGGCAGGAGCATTTATTTGTTGAATTTCCTTTATATAATCACTCTTTGTTCCTTGTTTTTTTTTATTACCAATAGAGCCAGTGAATGTGTATGTTACATAGAATATAATGATTTATGAATATTATGTATCACGTGAATATTATGTATCACGTATTTTTGACACATGTAATGACCCTTTTTGAACCTGTAATGATCCCTCAGGGCGGGGTTGACTACATGAAATAAATAAAATAAATACTTCAGAGAGGCTGCCCTTCCCAGCCGTGGCGGCCTAGTTTATGGCGAAATTAGAAACGGAAGAAAAAAATAAAGATAAAACGGACCTTCGTCTGTATACTTATAATAATGGGGCAAGTTAACGAATGCAGCTTCGTAATGTTGAACCCCACAGTTTGGAAATATTTTTTGAGGATACTGGCATCCGTAGTTCTTCGCACGCGTATAAACCGCGGAGAGGATAAAAAAAATGGGAATGCAGTGCCCGCATAAATTGACAGCTTGTGGCAGTGACCCGCAAGGACGTTCGAGTGCGGCCGCTATCTGTGCGCAGCGGCTCGCGGCCCGGCTCCGCGCTCCCGACGTCGAGCGCTGTTTGAACAGAGAGTTCCGATTCTCAGACGCGCGCGTCACCCGCCCTATCTGTATGTACTGTGTCTCGACAAAAGCGTGCAGCGCCTCCGAAAGCCATCAGAAGTCAGCAGATCGGACTCCACTTTCGCGGAGCTGTGTTCGCTCGTTGGAATGTTCCGCGACTGCCTGGCACAGAGTCGGCGACCTCAACTCGATCGCGTCCAAGGTGCCCGCCAATAACGATGTGATCAAAAGCATGGGCAGCACAATCGGCTCGCTGGTAAGCGAAAACGGGGCTGCTCGAACCAACCACGAAGTCAACGAAAGTAGGGTCAGTGGACAGACCAACTTGGAAGCGAGCGATAGCCTACACGCTCCAGCCAATCACGGTGACAGCGACAGCGCAGACCAGTAACGAAGCAAACTAATGCATAGCCAAAAGGACTTCTTCTTGGGCAAGTTGGTGCTTAGATTTCCTAGGTATACTTTGTGGCGCGAAATACATTTCTTGAAAAGGGACAGAAGAAAGGGAGACAGTGAAGCGCCAACTGACAGTGAAGCGCTTCACTGTCTCCCTTTCTTCTGTCCCTTTTCAAGAAATGTATTTTGTACCACAAAGTATACCTAGGAAATAATGCATAGCCACTGCGCCGGTCATTATCTAAGTCAGCGAAGCCCTATCGAATACCCATACGAGTAATCGGCGAAAGTATGGTTAACCGATGGCCGTTCACAAACCCGGCAATAGCCAATGGTCGAGCCAATCATGAAGACAACGAAGCATAGGAATTGCGCAGGCCGAAACGAAGCGCAGTAAGCTTGAAATACTGTAGTCGATGAGCTGCCCAATGGCGAAATCGACAAAAGCCTCATCAACGGACAGGCCAATCACGAATTTAGCGTGGATTCTGGCACTGGTACCGGCGTATGTGTTGCTTGCCATTGGGCGTGCGCCTTTGCCAATTATACTTTTAACATCACAATCGGCTGTAATCTTCACTTACAAGCCGTTTTGGCGTATTAACATTTTTCTCATTACGGGCCCTGGCCTTTGATTAGGCAACGTCAGCTCTCGATTCCGTCACACTGCACGGTATTATTTATTAGCGAGAAGGGGCATATGTGCCAGTCGTACTGAACGGAAGCCCGAGGAGAGAGCACATGTTGGAGCGGAGGGGAAATATTGCAGAGAAAAGCATTCGCAATCTCTGAATGCACTGCGGGGACAGCCTGATGTCTATCGCTAACCACTCGACGAGTCAAGCGTCAGCTGAAACAAAAGAGCAATACGCATGTAACGACAGGCAATGGCGCTGGAACATTGTTAAAAGAAAATGTTCCAGACTGAAGTCGAGTACCATGTTGTGTCGGCGAGCAACTCTGCAGTTTGTTTTCTTGAAGTTTTTGTTCGGCTTAGTCATGCACTCTTACCGTGCGATGCCGTCACGCTAATATTACTTACAAACAACGTGTGCTGTGCAAGTGCCGTTTTTCAAGAGCCGGCGGTGCTATAATTGCATGCGCTTCTATGTTTCAGGGGCCGAATTCACAAAACTTTTTGTTCGTAAGAGCTGTGTGCCATTGGCCGGCCGCCTTCGCTAATAATGTGTCGCATATCGCCATTGACTCAAGTGTGCTCTTACGAACAGCTATAGCGTAAGGTAGACGTTTTTATGCCAGAAGTGGCTGAAATTAATGTGTGACCTGCTATAACGCCTGACCTGCACCTTGCGCACATACATACATACATACATACATACATACATACATACATACATACATACATACATACATACATACATACATACATACATACATACATACATACATACATACATACATACATACATACATACATACATACATACATACATACATACATACATACATACATACATACATACATACATACATACATACATACATACATACATACATACATACATACATACCTCCTCGGACAATATGAAATGGAATAACCAAAATTATTTTAATTAAAGAGTACAGATTAGGTATAGCGTTACGGTGTGTGTGTGTGTGTATGTGTGTGCGTGTGCGTGTGTGTGTGTGTGTGTGTGTGTGTGTGTGTGCGTGCGTGCGTGCGTGCGTGTGTGCGTGCGTGTGTGCGTGCGTGCGTGCGTGCGTGTGTGTGTGCGTGTGTGTGTGTGTGTGTGTGTGTGTGTGTGTGTGTGTGTGTGTGTGTGTGTGTGTTTACTTGTACTCCTCGCTCCTTCATGTTCACTGACATTGTGATTGGCATATGGCGACGCTCATCACCCGTGGGTATGAAAATTTCTAGATTGTGACCGAGACCCGCCGCAGTGGCTTAGCTGCTATCGTGTTGCGCTGCTAAGCATGAGGTCGCGGGATTGAATCTCGACCGCTGCGGCCGCATTTCCGAAGTCCCCCACTAATCCGGAGTCCCCCACTATGGCGTGCTTCATAATTAAGTCGTGGTTTCTGCACGTAAAACACCAGAATCCAATCGTGACTGAGAATTAATTCGAGCACTTTGTTTCTTTTTACAGCAAAAGCCTCAACGTGGTTACGGAGAGGAAAAAAGCAGAGGAAAGAGAGAGGGCCAGCAGAGACGAGACAAGAAACGAAGAAAGGTAAATAGAAAAGGCAAGTGACTAATGAAAAATCATATGACCAAGAGAAATAAATAAAAGACAACAGCAGGTGATAACCGAACGGCTCTCAACGATAACGGGTAAGAATACGAGCGCCCTCAAGCACATGGCTGACGCTACGTGGGCATGAAAAGGAAGCTGCGTTGCAGATGATCTTGAGCGATGATGTCGATTGTTGCCTTATCACTTTCACGCGTGCAATGGCGCGAGTAATTACGTACATCTCAACGCTATCGGGCACATGTTTCCAAATCATGACGCCCGTACCTCTGCGTGTACGCATTAACATGCACGATTATCTCTAGTCCGTGCGCTATCTTGTGCCTGCGGATACTTGACACAATGCATCGAGATGTCATAAATTTGGCGTCGCTTTACACGTCAATCACAGCTGCACTTGGACGCGCATTTGACGCTCAACATCCGGCTTCTACTGTAAACTTCGTTTGCGACACGCCGCTTGTTGACGTAGAGAATGCAAACATTCGGGCTTAATGTTTTCGCCCCGAGTACCAGAGCTTCGGTGCGGAAAATTCCCCACGCCAAGGTGCGCTTTTCCCCTGCTCGCTTAAAATGCGCCTTGGCACGACGTACGCGCTCACACGTGTTCGCCTTTATCACAATGCAATCGTCGCCGTATCGTGATTATCGTTCGTCCGAGAAACGAACAAGGTAATAGGGGCAACGATCGCCTGTCACCTCTGGCATGGTCTCATCAACGGTATCGCGGTCAAGAGTGCGCAACGATATTACGGCGTTCGCCGAACCACGTGAGCTCGCAGATAACGCGCGCAATACGCAAAAGTCCTTAATGCGCGCCTATATGCTCCAGCGCTAATGTGTTGTAGAAACTAAGAGCTTGCTGCGCAGTCGCGCGCCGAGAGAGAGAGAGAGAAACGAAGAGGGAAAGGTAGGTAGGTTAACCAAGGACGTGCCCGGTTGGCTACCCTGCAGTGCGGGAGGGGAAAAAGGAAGAACAGATAAGGAGAGAAAAAATTAAAGGTTAGTCATTCGCACTCAGTTGCAAAGGAATCTCCACTGTCACAAGCGTTCAAGTAATCCAGTGTCCTTCAAGAAACGCAGACGGACTTTTGTGGCCCTTAGGGATCATCATGCAAAAGGTGCAGGCGAATTGTGCCTCATTGCGGAATTTATCCCGTCGCGATCCTGTCACGTCGATCGATGATGTAATTGGATCCGCTCGCCTAGGCGGTCTTCCGAAGGAAGACTGGAAGTAAATTTGGGCGAACTTTTTAATCAAGGTGGAGACGATCAGCGGCCTAAAGAACGCTTGCGTTTTCATGTCACCGCTGCATGACGATATAATGATTCGGTTTGCGTTTAAGAGGTACCACTTTCCTTTCTCCTGTTCTTGCAACCTTGAGCTTGGTCGACACACATAAAGGGTGTTTTTGTTTTTAACTGCACCAAAATTTTTAAAGGTTTCCTATGGTAGATAGCATAATTCTAACACTTGGCCTAAATTACTCGATGAGACGGCCATTACTTCTACGAGAAATCAAAATCTTCAATTCAATAATTAACGTAACTGCGCTGATTAATCCTTTAATGAATTACTATACGCCACATATTTACATCTACGAATTATAGGCGCTGAGTTCGCATGGCGTATCCACTTGGAAAGAGTTCTCTGGACAGCACCAGTTCCGAGATATCAATATTCAAAGTGTCCGTCGAAATGCATTGGCGTTCCAGTTAATTTTTTAAAGAAACCGCTGTTTTGTGCATTGAAGCCTGCCTTCATAAGTGCTCCTCAGTTTACCATTATTTCTCCTCTTCTATTTCCCCCTGAGCAGAGTAGTACGCGGGAAAATTATTTCCTCAATGTATTCTCCTGTTTATCTCTCTCTCTCTCTCTCTCTCTCTCTCTCTCTCTCTCTCTCTCTCTCTCTCAATAAAGCGTTGCTTCACATTGATTCCATCATTGCTGTTGGATCCTCAATAATCCTTTCTAATTACGTGCGGCCTGAAGCACAATCAACTTTCAGTGCAGATCTTTCAGTGCACAAATCTTTCAGTGCAGCTTAGCAGCAGCATCGATGTTTTGTACAAAGCAAATGTGTGCTGTTTCTCGCGAATAAGCTTGAACCGGTTTGAACTGTTGTGCTTTCGCTCCGGATGTGAACAGGAACTAAACAGTTTTCAGTGAACCGAAACGAAAATCGGAACGAAAAAAAAGTTTCCGTTCGACATTCTGGAAGTGAGTGCGAGTGGCTCACTGAATACGGCATTCGAGTGAATTCCTAGGGTTGGCGATGGATAGTGAGCCTTACTTAGCCCTTTCGAGAAACGGACTATATTTCCTGCGTATGAGCTGATATTAGCGTATATAAGTGCCAGCAGTTCTATCTGTTGTTTTTGTTCACGGGTGTTTACGCTGTTGTACGTGTTTAGTGACGCGCGAGGCAGCAAGTATAAGTGAGGCGGGGTTCCGAGGTATAAAAATTGTTGTTGTTCGCGTGCTCGCTGCTGTTCAGCTGTGTGTTGACGTGCTCCTCTCGTGTCGTAGTCTTGCTTGAACTAGACTATATAGTACTCATATAATATATTGTGTACGGACTATACACAATGTAATATACGCACTTGTTCGTAAAAACGAGGAATTTGTAAAAACGGTGTTTTCTTCATTATAATAATGGCGAAGAGGGCTGGTCTTTCCTTGAAAACTGTTCGAATACTATTCGATTCGATTCATGCTCGATTCGATCTAAAAAAATTTCTATTCGCAGGCACCTCCTATTCGTACATCGTTGCTTGCCTGCTGAAGAACGCAGTGACGCGGGGCAGTGAGCGAGCAGTACCAGTAGGGACATCTGTAGGCGACATGCGAACGTGAAAAAGTGGAGCACGCCGTTGTAGCGGGGAGATGGCGCGGTCTTATCGGGAACACCGCGTACCGTGTTCTACCGCATACTAGAGGTACTGCGTATTATCACGTGTTGCGCACAGCGAGAGCTAAAGCTGGGCTGCGAGTACGCGAATTTTGACTAGCGAGGCATCACTTTGCCCGGCGTGCCGGTGCAAAACATCGTATTTCGGCGCTTTCGGCGTAGTGCTATGGGCGCTCGGAACATGGGCGAAAAATTCTCTAGGAGCGTTTTCAGTAACCGCCTTGACCGTGCAAAAAACAGTGGTATCTGACTCTCCGCTGATTATTTATTGAGGATCTCGGGAATAGTCTCGCTATAGAAAGGATGATGTTGGATATCACAGACAATATTGTATCTCGCTTTACATGCAAATGTGACTGACTGCACTTACATGCCTATGAACACCCGTTTATCCGCTTGTTTGCTTTATTAATGTGTGCCAATTTCCCTCTTTCTTTTTTTCTTGCAGTGATAACTCTGTTTCTGACGCCTGGGGTCGCATTCACTTGTAGCTTACTACTGAAATGTTTCATGGCCGTCCTTATTTTCCTTGTCCCAGGTGTACTCAATGCTCACTCTTTCCCATTTTCCCTCTTTCTTACTCCGTCTTTCTCTGACACCCAGTTTAACGCAGCAAAGCAGACGCTCGTCTGATTGATCTCTCTGCATTTCCTCTTCTTGCTTTCTGTCTTTCTTTTCGTTTGTTGTTAACCTAGACAACCTTGACGAAAAATGGCCAAAATATCGTTACTCGCTCCGCTTTTACCATCATTCTTTGTCTATGGTTTTTCAGTATACGAGAGCGTCGCTTGGATACTTTGGTGCGGCGTACGTGCGCGGGAAGTTATTTTGTAACATTTTGTTTTGTTGAATTAAAGAACCGCGTTCTTCTCACTGTTCCCGTAACTATTTCAGCGTCGGACAAAGTATATACAACTGAATCAGCCGTAAAAATAAGGCTAGCGCTCTTCCAGACAAACGGCTGTTCACGCTGCAGAAGACAATAACGAGCATTACCACAAACCAGGAAGGTGTGCGCGTGTTTACCAGACTATCTCAGCATGTAGAAATGCCCGCCAGGGATGAGGAGGCACCTCGCATCATTAAACTCGAAACGCCACACACGCGCCCGCTAGACACAAAACACTCGCGCACACAAACTTACACGCATAACCACGCAGATACACACATACACCCAGACACGCTGCGGCACACCACACACATACGAAACGGAAGAAGCAAACACGCGGCGTACGTGAACAGAAAGCTCAAGTTTTGCGTCGACTTCTGCAATGAGGGCCACCGCGTTCCCCTCGTTCTCAAGAGCTGCCTCGTCGGTTAACTACATAACGTCGTCTCGTGCGCATTCCGGGCGCGTGATGTTCTCGCTACACTAGGAGGAAATTCGCGCGGGACGCCGTTGCCGGGAGGCGACAGCGTTGCGACCGGCTGTAACATCTTCAAGGTGAACGGGCCGTCGACCGCCTATGGAGTTCGGCGACGTCCCGGCCGCATGTATACGGGCAGTCCTGCTGCCAGTTTCTGCCGCACATCGGTGAATCCAGTGGGGTTAGCGATGGACGGAATAAGTACGTAGCGAAAGGTTACCAGAGGAAGCCTCACCATACTGCACCGAATAAGAGCAAGTGTGGCACGTGCCCCTGCATGGTTATTCAAGACGGGACGATACCAATCCTCCGCTACATGTGTACTTCAAGAACATTAAACGGCCCAAAACAGGCGTGGACGCGCGCACTGCACACAAACATTCCTGGAAAAAATTGGAGGACGCTTAAGCTTCGACTTTCACGCAATAGCATTCAAAGACCTCCTAGTGCTTCTCACGCTTCCCGGCAACTGCATGCAACTTATGTAACCCTAATGTTTACCGGGAAACGCTGGCGGCGAACGCTATGTACGAAGGCTAGCTTTGTGGTTCTTTTGTTTTTTTTTTTCTTTTTGATGGTGTAAGGAACCAAGGGAACGGCGCCTCCCCTAATAAGACAGACCTCAAATGGCAGCTGGAAAGCGCTATCAGCCACCGTGGTTGCTCAGTGGCTATCGTGTTGGGCTACCGAGCGCGAGGTCGCGGGATCGAATCCCGCCCACAGCGGCCGCATTTAGATGGGCGGCGAAATGCGAAAATACCCGTGTACTTAGATTTAGGTGCCCGTTAAAGAGCCCCAGGTGGTCGAAATTTCTGCAGTCCTCCACTACGACGTGCCGCATAATCGCAAAGTAGTTTTGGCACGTAAAAGCCCCATAATAATAAAGAAAAGGAAAACGCTATCGCGTTAAAAGAGGTTTGTGTTTGAGTTTCCGCGTTACATAATTATGTTTTCTTGTATATTCAAATTACAGTCCGAAGCTGTCATGTCTGTAGGTGGTTTTTCTAAGCATTTTACTTTGATCAATTCAATTAGTTCCGTAACTTTCTTGCGCTACACAGAGGGCCTGCGTGCTTGTGTATGCGTGGTTCAATACGCGCGAATAGGAATGATTATTCCCGAAACGACAGTCGACGCCGCACGCCGACGCCGGGTTTTCTGCGACACGGGACCCTTAACGCCATCGCTTTAATATGACACGCCAACTAGCTCGAAGCAAAGTTCTCAGCTGTGTACTTCGCGCAATGAGACGGGAGACATTGGACACTTGTGTGGTCGTGCCCAAGCTACCGTGGTGAAAAAAAGAAAAAAGGACAGTCTACTTGTGAACTTGCAAAAGAAAGACCTCCCACATGCATGCCTTCAGCGCCTTCTGTTTTTGGAAGGATCTGCTATAGTACACAATGAATCTTCACACGATATCGCCATCGCAGCAGAGGGCGACGAGGGCACTGTTGCAGTTTTTAAGGGCAACAGAATTGGACAAGCGGCTGTAGCCTGGACAGATGTTCATAGTGCTGCAAGTGCTACTGTGCTGTGCGGTGGCAATATGCGGTGACAGTGACCGACTGTGATTGTATGTCTGTGCTCCTTTCTTTCTTTATCTCTACTTTGTTACCACCTTACTTCCCCCTCCCCTCTTTCCCCAGCGTAGGGTAGCAAACCGGATCTTCCCCTCTGGTTAACCTCCCCGCCTTTCCCCTTTCCTCTCTCCCTCTCTTCACACAATCTCCTTACGTTTACAAGACACAGAACTGTTCGACAGATCGTAATAGTGGCAATGAAAGAGACGCTCAGCGGAGCAATTGCCGGTCTCGATCACTTAGGCTAAACCCGCCTGTAGCAACAAACCACCACCACCACCAGGCACCCTCATACAGCGCAGCACCGTCTATCATACTATAAAGAGCAGAGCTCATTTACCCCTTAAAAGTAAAAGACCACCTGGAATAAGGGCTCGCGTTCGCCCTTAAAGTAACCCTGAAAAGCAACACTGAATCATTTTATGAGCTGTTATTTGAAAGCTATATTTTCATTCAGTGTGCGGAATAGCATTGCGGAGAAAATGAAAAACAAATTTCATGGCCCATATTCACGAAACGCTTTTACGTTAGAATCATTCGTAAGAGAAAATCGTAGTCAACCTGATGCTGGACATGTTATTCACGAAGACGCTCTACCACTTGAGCTACGGTGGCGGCTTTCCTCCCATCCGCTTTTGTCGGTTAATTGTTTATGTGCGCAAGATCTGGCCGTGAGTGTTCGCCACTCGAGGCAGTGGACGCGAGAGTGGAAGTGACAGAGCACTGCATGCGTAGAGTGGAAGATGTGCTTTTTACTTCCACCTGCGAAAAGTTGTCTTTTCGTTCACGTTCATTTCGCTTTTCCTTACCATTTATGCGTTCTAATTAATACCACACTTAGCTTCCCTTACGCTGTGTTGCACAACAGCATTACACCACCGCCTGAGACTCCATCTCGGTTGCCTGTGGTCATTATTGATTTGCGCAGAAAAGTTTGTCTTGAAGGCAGACAGCCAGACACTGAAGCGAAGTCTCGCAACACGTACGTATCGCTTTCCTAACTTTGCCTGACTATACGGCTAACCATATGCGAGTTCCGTGAAAAGCGCGCCCTCTGGCTGTCAGGCGCAGGCGGGACAAACTATAGGATTTGCTTTTCGTGACTCGTTAAGTAGACGTTAATAACAGGTTGTGGTGACGTCCGTTTAAGCGGAAGAGGAGGCTTGCGTATACCGACTCTCTTCGACATAACGTGTGGCAAGTTGTCATGTCGGAAACTTGCGCGCAGATTTTCTGTGTATTGGATCCCGTGAGCCTTTATTTATTTATCATTAGCTGAAAGTGGCTTACCTTTTTTTTTTCTGAGCCCGTGAAGTTAGTGATTTCGCCACGTGTTCTTATTGGTCTTGACTTACGTGAGTGTACTGCGATGCTCCTTTCGTTAAGGCACATCTCGTCTAGTACTTCCGTCTAGCGCAGCTTACATTTCGTTGTTGTTGAAGAGGCCATTAATCGCGCAATTTTTGTGTTCGTAATTCACTGGCAGAAAAAAAAAACCGAGTGGAGCAAGAGCTTTGAGTTTTCCAGAAGTCATCGGGAGAGTCGAATTCGACTTCCGCTTTTCGTTAATTTATTTTAATCCGCGAGCATACAGTCGTTACAAGTACTCGCCTCGACGTTGTTTCCCATTGATTTAGAAAAACAGCCTGTTTGATTTCTGAGCGAAATACAGAACTATGTCAACGGTTAAGAAGAAGTGAATGGTTAAGGCGAGCGATCTAAGAATTTCGCATGGTATGGTGCAACACGGCTTACCGCAACCACCTTGCAGCCCTGTTGATTGATGAAAGGTGTACTCCACCTTCCTCCACCTCGCGGGGTTCCGCAGAGCTGATTCGCCAAAACTTTGTTGATTATGACCTTTTTGAAACCCGTCGCAGCGCACTTATTAAAGGGGCTTTAATGGCCGTGAGTGAATGTCCAGGCGTTTCGTGTACTGCCGTTTCGGCTATCTGTCGAACTTCATCGCAGTGCACCAGCGTAACTCATTGGGCAGCATTTAAAAAAATAAATAAAAGATTTTTCGAAAGGCTGCTCGAGTACCAACCATTTCCAGTTAGCAATGTCGAGAGGATGCGCCTTCCTAATAACATGCTTATTTACGGCACTTAATCGTAACTTCACTGCCGCCGTTGTAGCAACGTTATAACGGAAAGCACACTCACACAATGGACACGTGCGTAAAATAATACTTTATTTTTCATAACAACGACAACTGTCGAATTCGTTTTTTTCTCTTTTCCGTACGCAGGAAAAATACAGAAATATAACAACAGATACATACCCAAGAGCTCATCACCAAGCTTCACCGCACCTTAATGTCTGATTTTCTCACCGTAGAGAATAAAGGCGACGAGTGGAGAAGAAACGACACAGGTTCCACGAAACGGCGATTTGAAACCGCCATTTCATGCTTTGTTTGCGCCCAAGTGGTAGACTTGTAATACTGTTTGAGCGCGCATATAAACAGCTTTCGTGTCTTGGTAACCTCAGCAGCACCTTTCTCCTCTCCACCACGTGAAAAAGCTATAGGAATGGCACACAGCACCCGTTTATTAGGGAACAAATAGTAGAGGCTGCCAGTGGCACCTGTGAAGTTCCCGAAGAATGTCCTAAGCTTAATGTTCCTGTGTATGTTATAAGAAATACAAAAAAAAGAAGAAGAAAAACAGACGTCGCGAGGGCATGGAATGATAGCTACATACTGCCCCCAGCGCAGTTGTCTCCAACCCGGGAGCGTGCGCCAGCGCCATCTCGTGGAATGCGCAGGGTCGAGAGAATTTTTTTTCCTCCCTCATCAAACGGTGCACTAATGGCGAGCCACCACTGGAGGCGTTGCCCTCTGTGCTTCCTTTTGAGGCAGGCTATCTAGGAACGCGAAGTTACGAAAAACAGACGTTTTCCCAAAGAGACTACTTGTGCGTATCGTGTATAATTACTGCCGAGACAATTGCACAAACCTTGTTACAATTCCAGGGTGTACATCCCGAAGTAGATAAATATCTCACCGAGAGAGTGAGAGAGAGATAAATGAGATGTAAAAGTCAGGGAAGTTAATTTGCAAAGAAGCTTCTGGTTTGCTGCCCTAGGCAGGTGGAAGGGTAAAGGGGAAAGAAAGAAGGAAAAACAGTGGAGAAAGAAGCAAAGCGTGCGAAAGAAAGTAAAAAGGTGGTGGGGAACGCCCAGGCGTATCAATCTCCTTAATGGGGAACTCTAACGTATAAAAAAAACTTCAATAGCGCCTTCACCGACTTCTGGCGTGAAGAACGTTTCGTGGCCCCCCAGGATTGCTTGTTGCGAAAAAGACGAGTAGTCGAGACAGACCAACGCCGTCGGGAATGAGTGTCCGTGCACTCTATGGCGAGGAGGTCGGCAAAAAACACGTTCGATAGTTTACCTCGCTGCTGCAGTCGTCACAAGTAGCACAGTAGTCCCTTGCGATACGGAAAGCAAATCATTTTGTGGAAGCGCCTCCAAGCCACGGTCGGCAATATACTATTGTCTCGTACCTCTCTACGACGCCGTCTTTCATTTGGACTAAAAATGTCATCACTCTCCACGAAGCCTTAGAAATTAAAGACGGCAATGAGATAGTAAAAAAATCAGCTCGTTCAACATTAACAGGAGAAGTCTGATTCTTCTCCACTTTTATCCACCAATCTTTCAAAGTAACGTCGAATAAGAACTACGATGTGTTCGCTCTGTTATGTGCTCTCTCTCCTCCCATCTTTCATCTCCCCCATCCCACTCCCATGTGTAGGGTAGCAAACCGGTTAAGCTAAACTGGTTAACCTCCCTGCCTTCCTTCTCCACTTTTTCCTTCCTCCTCGAATAAGAACTGGTGCATGATCTTGCGCTTATTATAGACTAGAGGAGTGGAAATATGACATTAAAGTTGATCAATGTAAATAGTGTTCTGGAAGGTAGTGATACATGCCACCGCCATGTTTCTTAGGGGAATTTGATTATCATCATCAGCATCATCAGATTTATTAAGTCAGCCGCTGCAGTGAGCGATGATTCATCTGTCACGCCAGGCGATAAGACATGTCCCGGGCTTGCACCTTTGTGACTGCTCTGGCTCGCCTCGCGTTGGACGGTGCAGCTGTTAAATAGGAGCAGTACGAGTCAGTTGCGTAGCGAAAAGCACGAGCTTGTGTCTGACGATGCATGCGCAAAAGTAATTTATCTCGAACCATTAGCCTACAGCACACAGCGCAAATGCACTTCTGCACGCACCGTTATCGCGCTGTATGCAGCTGCGCTGGGGTCTATACATAGGATGTTCTATGACACAAAGAATTACTTCCTACACTACATGCCTTCGCGCACAAATGTTGTCGGCACGCTTTGTCAACAGTGTTCGCGAAAACATACGTTAGCGCCTTACGAAGCAAAACATTGTCTATGCCTAAATGCGCATCCGGAGTACCTGTAACATAACGCGGAAAATATTCTATAGCGATGTCTCGTTTAGGCACATCGTTTAGGCACATCGTTTAGGCACATCGTTTAGGCACAAAGATGCACTCATCTCACTGGTTAGCGCCAGCACGCAAAACGAAAAATAATCTTGGAAGAAGAAAACAAAACAAGAAAAAAAGAAAAAGAAGAAGAAAGGAAAGAAAGCTTTTCGCTATAGTCTTCACAGCTCCTTACAGAGGCGGATGGGTGGATCAAGGGCGACTATAGGGGCCTCGTTCTCGCACATCGTGATACACCTGGCCCCCTTACGCCTAATCTCAGGGGTTGAGGTCCGGGGCTGCAGCACCTATGGCTCTCCCTTAACCCAGCCTTAGACGTGGGCACATATGAGAAATCATGCGACACGGTCACAGTCTGTCACAGGAACACGTTGTCCTCAAAGAGGCGAGCAGCGCTTTCAAAGCCGGCAAAGATGTCGCTCACTGACAAAGGTATACAGCCTTGCGTTATCACAGTTCACGGCTATTTAAACCCGTCGAGAGAGGTGGGATGTTGAACCGCATGTCTCTCCACAGAAAATGAAGGAGAGTCACAGGCTCGGCTTGAGCCCTGAGAGCGCGCTTCGCGCAGTCCTGTCTGCCTGCGGCGTGCCGGTCGCACGACCGTTTCGAAGTTCCCGGCACCTAAGGGTAAGCAGACCCTGGAATGTAGAGCGGGTTCCTGACATGATGAGACGGCCCTGCACCAGTTCTGTTGGACTGGTGCACGATGGTGACTGCTCGGCCTCCGCGAACGTAGCAGCACTCGGGCATCGTGGACCCGCTGTCCTTATGGTGGTGCTGGAAGGTGGTGAAGGCGGACGCCGACGAGTCCGAGTAGCTTAGCGGCTTGTGGCCGTAGCCGCCCCGTTTGTGCAGGGCCCTGAGGTACGGAGCGAAGATGCCTACGAGAATCAGGAACCCCGTGGCGATGAGCGCAAAGCTGAGCGCCGCTATCTGATGTTCTCCGGGCCCCAACAGCAGGAACGCCGTGTGTCCCGCCGCGAGGATCGGCACCGCCAGGAGGCTGGTGCACAACAGGCTTCTGGCGTCGCGTCGGTGATAAGAACAGTTGCGCGTCCGAAAGGCCATGAGCACGGCGAGGGCCAGCACCACGCACGGATAGGCCTGGTGCAGCAAGAACCGCGCCTGGTTCAGCCGGCACCAGCGAGGCGGAGAGAGCATCCAGGCCTGCGCCTCGAGCGCCAGCTGGACGGCTACGAGGAAGCATATGGTGAGCAGCTGGTTGAGACCGCTGGCACGGCCCCCGAGTCCGGTGCTCTGCATGGTGTTCAAGTGCATTCCCTTGAGTAGCAGCGCGCCAAACGCGAACGCGTAGCTGATGTGGTGTGCCAACTGCTGGATGGCGCACAGGCGGGGCCTAGGCCGGAAGGTAAACAGAAGCGCCGACAAGAAGAGGCTGACCACCGAGAGTAGCAGCAGGAGTGACGTCAATTGGTGGCCCTTGCGCACGACGCCCTCGCAAAGCTTCATCAGGAGGAAGACCGCGACGTAGGCACTGAGAAGAATCCCGATGCCAGACATGATGACGATGGCCAGCGTCCAGGGCTTCGCCATCCATATGGTGTAGAGCTTGGGCTTCGTCAGTCGCACGGCTCCGGACGCCGTGGGCGCCTTCTCGGCGAGCGCTCCGTAGTCCTCGTCAGAGGCCGTCTGCGAGAGCGGCGGCGAGCTGGTGGCGTCGTTGTCCAGCGGCTGAGGCTCGCCCTCGTTCTGGATCTCCAGGTTGCTGGAGCGCAGGTTGGACGAGCGCTGCCTGGTGGACGGCTTGATGCTGGTTTTGCCGGCTTCTACGGCGGATCCTCGTATAACGGGGCCTCGGGTCGGCACCAGGACATCGTCCACTTCGAGGCCAGTATCGTCCATGTAGCCGGATATCTACATCAAGACGGCGATAGAGTAAAGCCATTAGTCACAAGAATAAAGGCGGTAAGCAAACGCGGAGAATAACGTGAGCAGGTTCAAGTTGACCACCATAATATCGTTGTTTGAGGAATGGGGTATAAAAGCGTTGCTAGGCGTAGGCAAGCTTCTTGTCTTACTTTTGCAACGCAATGGCGGCGTTGGTAAAGTGTTACTTAACACTACTTCACAAATAGGATTGGTTGTGCTAAGCAGAGCCAGGGATAACTGAACTTGACCTCTAGCACCTAGAGGACTGAATAAGGCTTCAAGGCTGATCGTACTTGCTATGAAAGCTCGCAAGGATTACCTACGTACAAGAAAAATACAGTGCAAATATTTTCCTTTATCATGCACTCCTAGAATTTTCGCGACTTCGCTGTGTGCTATAATTTCACATGTGGAGACACAAGTTGCAAAACAAGGGTTTGCTCTAGCTGGAAGTCACCAGAGCGACTTTCTTCTCCGTTACCGTATTATCTTGAAGCCATTTTCACGAGCGGTCACAGATCCAGACGCCGGATAAAGCGAGCGCCAGGACTCACACGAGCAGGACCTGAGCCAGTAAAACTGCTTGAATGGTTCAGAGCCAGGCAAAAAAAAAAAATATCTTGTGTTTTCACTTGAGGTTAAATTGGGTTTTCACGGTACTCTTTGGTAGCCGCTCCGCGACACGGTTTTGAGCTGCTGTTCCAGCATCAACAAAGGGAGGGTTAACTTGCGGCGGCAGCCCACCGGGTGAAGCTACGGCCCCGCGCACGCAAGCCGAAGATCGTTTTGCAAACACCGCAACTCTGACCTGCAGCACTTCGCCGTTGGTGGAGACGGCCTTGACGGCGTACTTGAGCGTGGCCACGTGCCTCTCGTGCGAGAACTTGAGCGGCGTGTCGCTGAGCGAAGCGACTCCGGCGCCGGCCATGCTGAAGTTGAGCGAGTCGAGCGCCTCGAGCACGGACGCGCTGAGTCCCTGGCGGCCGCCGAACAGGCAGTCGGTGCCGCGGCCGCACTGCACCCGCTGCACGGCGCGAAGGGCGGCGCCCATGGCCCACACGGCGCGGATGACGGCCACCGCGTCCGCGCTGTCGCTCATCTCTTCGTCCCAGCGCCGGACCACGTCGTTCCTGCGGGGGAGGAATTATCCTGTCATGCCTGGTCGCCCTATCGGCCAACGATGCAGCTCTTCGAACCACATACGCATGCGCCTGCAACGCCGACCGCCACCGCGCGGTCTTCGCCCATGCGTACTGGGCTAAGCTAACTTATTGTCTTTGAAAACGCAGAGTAAAACGCTACAAAACAAACAACACGCAAAATTAATTTAGGATGTGCAGACAAAGCGCAACAACTAGTCTTTCCATGCTAGACACTCCTGCTTTGCCCAGTCGGTGTCAGTGCTTTCTTAGGTGCGCGTACATGCGTACGTATGTGCTAGCAACCATATGAAGCGAAAAGACAATGAAGCCAAGGAAAGTGTAGGAAGCATTGCCTATTTTCTTTATTTTAAATGTAGAAATAATTGTGAAGGAGGGCTGAATTTGCGATAAGACTCATGTTCTTAATGAAAGAAAAGAGAAATGAAAGAGCAAGAAAAGACCTGCTCTCAAGTTCCTGCGCGTTGTGACGCCTGCGATTGAAAGGATGCTGCACATCCGCCACTATAGGCTCGTGAATGCCGCTGGCAAACACTGCCAGGGCTAGGTTTAGCACATGTGCTCAAATACACAAGAATGCAGGTGGACGGTGGTAAAGTCTTCACCGTAACTCGTATAGTAGAACACCGCACGCGTCATGCAGATGATCTGTGTTCGGCTCAACTAAATGCCGCAGCAGTCGGACACATCAGTGAGTGCAAACTATAAAGTTAAGATTTTCAAGGTTACAAGAATGACATTCATGTCATCTTCTGATGGTCGCAGTGATCTTACGCATCTGAACGGACCGATTCCAGAGGCACTCTGAGAAGTAGAAGAGAACGAGAGTAATTGTGGAGAAGAAGAGGCACTATTTTCTGCAGCCCTTTAGGGAGCGCGGTTCAGCGCCTAAGAAGGAGGTAGCTTGCTGTGTCATTGAACGGAATAAGGGCGGAAGGAAACTATGTGGATAGGACAGACGCTCTTTGTGACTTGCACCGCTGAGGTCTGTAACAAGATTTCGCTAAGCTACGGTAAAGTTTACATTGGCCAAACGGGTCCGGGTGTTGACGAATGTCTCAAGGAGCACTCATCGTCTTCGAAGGCTGCAGTGGGTGGCATGCATCTACCTGCGCACATTAAAGATTGCGATTGCACTTCGCTCTTGGACAATGCAACGATTATCAGCAAGTCTATAATGACAGCCTGGTGAGGGAAATCGTTGAGACTGGCCAGATAAGCGCAAAATCAACCATGTGCGTTAGTACCCCGTCAGTAGCACTGGCGGATAAAAGGATAAGTTTTCTTATTAGGCGTTAGGCTTTTGCAACTTCGGCACGCGAATCTATATGAGCCTCGCATCCTCCTTCTGACTGCGGATGTGTGCCCCCCTTCGCTTCCTTAAAAAACTATGCAATAAACATTAGTTGTAAGAGCGTCTGTCCTGTCCTCATCGTTTACTTCCTTCTTTGTTCCACTCAGCGACATAACATGACGCACCAACTGGCCCAGCAGTCAACGATTCTAAGATATCTTGCGCCAGCCGAACAACCGGCTGTTTTTCGGAGCAGTGAGAGGGAAGGAAGCGAACGCTGAGGAGAACATCCGCTAGCGCGACCAGCGCCGGTGGCGGCGGTGGCGGCTGCGTTTAGATGAAAAACATACCAGCGTATACGTAGATAAGCGCAATCGCGGGAACGGGCGGGGGTCACGTGACCGGAAACTGACCAGATTTCTCGGCTGTTCCGAACGTTGGCTGCTCCTACGTCGATACCGGGAGCGCTTCTCAGCGCTCTGCTCTGAAGTCGGGTGATCGGAAAGGACCATCCGAATGTAGCCGGAGTGCTCCTTTTCGACCATCCGAACAAGAGTCGTCTTTTGGGAGCGCGCGCGAGAGAACGACCTGCCGAAGCTGCCATTAGTAAGAGCATGCTTGTACGTTTATGTAGTACGTTTGTTTTCTGCTGCTGCTGTCACGAGAAGGATTAAGGACTAGTCAAGTTGCTCTTTTGTAACTTTTTTCCTTATATCTTCCATAAACTTGTATATTTATGGAAATAAATTCATTCATTCATTAAAAAAAAAATGCAAAACCTGTCTCGCAGACTGTCACTAAATGTCCCGCTGCGTGTATGCCAGTGTTTATTAGAGTCACCAAAGGCGATTATGGTCTTTACTATGCATGATAGCACTTATCAATGCTGCTTCGTAAATGGCGCTGAGTGTAGGTGGTGGTTCACACTTAGGGACAGTTGATTACCATTCAAGCGCTGCAGCAGCTTGCAAGGACTGACTTGAGGGCCATTTGGTTCATGATCACAAAAAAGCAGCGCTAGAAGACGGGACAAGACAGGAAGGAGCACATTGTGCTCACTAGCAACTGCGCACATGTCAATTCTGACACGCGCACGCAACTAGTGTGCCTAGTTAAGCACAAGAACTGATTTGTAGGATATGTGCGCAGGACGTAGTGCATTCTTGGTGTCTGACGTGTGGAAAATGACATGTCGGCCAGTGAGGCAGGTGTGTTAGCGACAGACGCAGAGTGTGCAAGAATAACGCAGGAAAGCTTGCAATCTGTGGAAATCTTGCCTTGCATTGTCGCCAGTGCAAATGCAAAAGACCCATGCTTTCTGAGTGTGAAGCGTTACATACACACCCTGATGAGTTCATACACACCCTGATAAGACAAATAATAGATGCTCTCGAGATTGATCGCCCAAAGTTGACTGTGGCAGCATTCCTTCCCTGAAACTCCAGGAAAGAAATTTATTTTCTTGCTACTAAATTGTGATGAGAATGACTCGCGTATCACCTTTTTTTCTCGTTTTTTTTTTCTTGTTTTCTTGGCTGTTCTGTCTCTATATAAAAGGCACATCGTGGTAATAAGTGCTAGCATTTGTTAGCGCAGTGTCTGTGTGCTCCTTCCTATCTTGTCCCATCTTCTAGTACTGATCTTCTGTGCAGCAGCTTCAGTTTGGAACGCCCAGCACAATAATATTTTGTTACTGCACAGTGGCATCTGCGTAAGGCGCAACGTCGACGACCCTTCGTGGTATTCGCCCTAGCGGAAGAATCCGTACTTGTTCGTGCTCGTTGTGCGCGTGTTCTCCGAATGTGCATGTCCTCCGACGAGTCACCTAAATCTAAGTTCACGGCGGTTTTGCATTTCGCCCCTCATCTATATGCGGCCGCCGTAACTGGGATTTGGCCTCGCGACCTCGTGCTTAGCAGCACAACCGTGTTGGCGGACTCCGGATTAATTTTGACCGCAAGGAGTTCATTAACGTGCACCTAATGCAAGGTGCACGGGCGTTTTCATATTTAGCCGCCATTAAAATGCGGCCACCATGACCGGGATTTGATCCCACGACCTCGTGGTTAGTAGTGCGACGGCAAAGACACTAAGTAACCACAGTAAGTCACGTCACCTTCTATATAACTAGAGCACTACGCGAGGCCGGTTTCCATTAAAGCCAACATATATATCTCCGCGGTGTGAGTGCAGCAGTCTGTCTGCGACCGTGGTACCTGGAGTACGTCTTGCGCAGCTCCTGGAGCAGCGGCGCCGACCCGTCCCTGTCCATCAGGTCGCGCAGGTAGTCGCCGTACTCGGACGGGCGCTGCGCATCGTCGGGAGCCGCGAAGAGCACGTGACGCAGGCGCCGCAGCTTGTGCGTAGTCAGGAACCCGCCCAGCGAGGCCGTCACGTCTCCGGGCGTCACCAGGACCCAGGAGAAGGCGGCGTCAGGGTCGGGCTCGTAGCTCACCAGGAACGCCTTGGCCTCGGCGGGGGTCACGAACAGCGCAGCCGCGCGGCAGCCATTCTGTATGCCGCCGTTTGGAAAAGATAATTAGCAACAGTGAGAAGTTCCGCTTTCACCGACCGCGGTGTGTAACCGAACCGAAAAGCAAACTAACATATTTTTCTTTTTTTTTTGCGCTCACAGACACGGGCATAGACATGATGACCAACTCACACAAATCGGCACTCCGGTTTAACCGAAAGCCATACCTGAGCCAGGTTTTTGCCCGGACGTGTAACGGCAGAATTTTGAGTAGGCAAGGTAATTTTTACCTACCGACTCGCAAGTATTTGAGGTAACTCTCTTCAGCATGTTTTCTTTTTCTTCTGTTTTTTCATTCAGTAAGATAGCGCTAAGAAATTTACGCGGAAGCACAGTAGGATACTATCTACAGGGTGTATTTACAAAGGTAGCAAGCACTGGCCAACATATTGTTATTGTCGTTGTTGCCTCATAACATGACTCGTACCCACGAGAGGGATTGGCCACAGTGTATAGAATGAAACGAACACGCAACAACATATCAAAAGGATTAAAGGCGAACATTTAGAACGAATCACTTGGCAATTAGCTGATGACACCGATTTTGTGATTACCTATACATCAAATAAATAAATAAAAATAAAATTAAACTGAGAAGCTGAAGAAAAAAAATAACAATAAAATGAAATGTCCCATAGTCGGTATCCTAGCAGCGCAACCTTCCTGATGTTTCAATGAGCTTGTGCAGAGCACTAATCATCGAACAATGGCTTGTGCCTAAATGACAGGCACCAAAATACAAAATGTTTGGTGTTGTAAGCGGTAAACCTAGTTTTCTAGTTTGAAAAATGAGAAACATTTTGCAAAAGGAGGAGAAGCGGCGGCAAGAAAGGAAGAAATGGTCAATAGTTTCTGGCTCATCACAAAAAGAACAGAGGTTAGTTATGGACAGACCAGATCTATGTAGGTAAAAATTTAGGCGGAAACTCGACAGCGAAAACTTGCTAGCGTCACGTCGCATTGGCGTGAAAGGCATTTGCTCGTGTTCCACTGAAATTTCAGATGTTGAATATCATGTGCAGAAAGTATGAATGATTCATTACAAGTCAACAATAAAAGGCGTTTGAATCTGGCTCCTGTTATAAAAGAGAAATCAGGAAGAACATTTAAGACCGCACCATTTAGCGATGATGACGCGAGCGAGTCAGCTGATTCATTTAAAAAGATTCCACTATTGTCTGGGAAGCCAGACAAAGCGGACTTCAGACAAATTGTCTGGGACAGGAGTCGAAAATATACTCAACAGGTGTGACTGATTAGTTGAAGTTAAATGCGTACAGACCGAAAGTGCGTCTGTAACCACTATTACCTTAGATATTTGTGGACCCAATTTTCGGATGGCCAAAATTATCGCCAAGAATTCAGCAAGGAATGTTGGAGTGTAATCGGCGAAACGGAGAGCAAAAGACCAGTTAAGTTGAATTAAAAAAAATGCCAACACCGGCCTTCTCTAAATTTTGTCATGCGTCCGTTGAAATTATTAAGTGAGACGCAAATGGATTAAGATGATCTTGAAGGAGACCTTCAAGTATGCGCGCCGGAAGAAATTTTGCGTGTTTTGGAAAAATATCATCGAAGATCAGTTTTACCTTGAACGAATTAGATTTAGGAGAAATCAGGTTCAGCAGACGAACTTGAAGTTTCGATAAAAGCCCCTGAACAAAAACAACTTGTGGCTGTTGACAACGCCGCCAAGCTTTTATGAAAAATAATTCGGAAGAATTGATGAAAACGGTTCGCAAATGAAAAATGGATGCATCATAAAGCTTCAGGAAGGTCAGGACAGTACGTTGCTTAAATCTGGATTCAAGTGCAATAATTCCAGACTCCAAATGAAGTACATTGTTAGCCACAAAACTTGGCAGCCCAAGGCAGAGGCGTAGCGCTTGCCTTTCTAGTAATATTAAAGGTCGTAGTTTGTATGCTACACATCCTGAAAAAAGAACACAGCCAAATTCGAGAATAGGGCGGACGTAAAGTTCATAAATCATAAGTAACGTTGCTCTACGCATCCCTGTGTTTTTATTACTGAACTGGCGCAACAATGCCATTGCATGTTCCCCTTTTCGACCATTTGATTCGATTTGTTGCTGCCAGTTCAGCTTACCATCATAAGTTATACCTAAATACTTCAAGGCTGCAACTTGCGGTATCGGTTCATTTCGGTAATGAAGAGAAATAAAAACGGGATTTGACAATGTAAACGCAAGTAATGAGCATTTCTTGACGTTAAGCGAAAAGGACAGTCCGTCCAGCCAGGACTCTAGTTTAGACAAATATGATTGCAAAATTCGGTATAACGTATTGATATCCCGTGATGAGGAGAAAAATGCAATGTCATCAGCATATAGATAGAGTTGCACATCCTGATGAACTGGGACAGAAGATAACAAAATATTAAACAAAAATGGTGAAAGAACTGATCCCTGTGGTACACCTCCCGTCTGTTTATAGGTACCCGATGTCACCCCATCCTTGACACGAAAGAATGCTCTACCCGAAGGAAACTCTTGTATTCCGGCCACTAAATAGCATGGAACAGCACATCTTATTAATCTAGAAATTCGACACTGTCATATGCTTTTGAAATATCTAAAGTTACCAATGCTGATACATCTCCTGATAGTCCTGCTAGTCGAATGCGGCTTTTCAAATCAACATGAGCTGACCTCATGGAACATTGAGGCTTAAATCCTATTTGACTCGAGCTCAGAATACCCTGAGAAGGAGTGAAGTCATTGAACCGGACATGGATTAGTTATGCAATTTTGACTAGATTCGAAGTAAGGGCAATAGGCCGAATTTCGTCTAAGATATATGCGAGGTTTTTATTTTTAAGTAATAGCACGATTTTTTGATTTTCCAAGAGGTCGGGATCCATGTATATTGTAGTGAACAGTTAACTATATTCAAGAGTTCATTTGGGAAAGAGTTAAATAATAATTTAATCATAGCAGTTGCGATACCGTCTGGTCCAGGAGCCGATTGATGTGTAGTTAAGATGACATCGGATAATTCTGTCATGGAAACTTTTGCAAACTCAGGTGCCGAACTTTTAAACCTCCTAGGTCTGGGACACTGTGAAGAAAATCGTGCTTCAAGCCATTTCATGATCTCATTTAGTGAATCCGCCGCTTCTTTGAGGAATAGAATAGCAGAATGGGACCATGCGGACTGTTGAACAGATTTTTTGTTTCGTAAAAAGCTAAAAAGTTCCGATCTTCTTTCTGGTTTCGACAAAGTTTAATGTAGCGCATTTTTTGTTCGTCTTTAGGTATCGCCACAGTTCCGTCGAACACAGCTGCATAGAATTTATAGTCCATCCAACTTTTCGGTGAATGATTATGTTGGAGACTTTTCCACGTTGCTTTTCTTCGTCTATAATCCCGTGTGCAAGCTTCATTCCACCAAGATGAGGTTGACGTCGAGCTGCCAGGCATAACCGCAAACTCATGGGCTGAATAGCAGAATTTAAAAGCGATACCATATAGTCAGCTCTCCGTTGCTCATCTCAAGTGGTCAGCGCAGATAAACCTGCAGTTATAGCAGTTATAAATTGTATCATTAATGAGCCGTCTATGCCATACAATAGGATCCTGACGTGAAAGAAAAATGTCAAAAGTAATGGGTAAGTGATCGCTACTTGTTCCATTGTGAAAGGTGTCCTAAGATGAAATAGACATATGAAAGATGGAAACATGGAAACAAGCCAACAGCAAGCAAGGCACGTCGACGTCATCAGATCAGCAGTGGCCGCTTATGGGTACGCCCCACTAAATCCAAGGGTCGGCATCATCGTCGAGTAGCAGGGAGGAGTATCAACCTAGTGTAACAGTTCTAGTGACTTCTGTTATACCTTGCGCTGGCAGGATCACTTTTTAGGTTATATGTCGTTCAGACTATGATCGCTACAAGGTAAGTGACATTACATCCAGAAGACTGGAGTGCTGGCGTCAGGCTCCACTGAATGCAGTCGAAGTCCTACTCGCAGCCCAATAACAGCCTTGCGTGTTTCTTATTTGATCTGGGATCAACGTGGAAGCACGGATGGCGTGCCCGTATTAAGCGATGGGCGCCGAATCCTCCCCCTCCCCCTCCTCACTCACCCTATATATATATATATATATATATATATATATATATATATATATATATATATATATATATATATATATATATATATATATATATATATATATATATATATATATATATATATAATATCTCACTCAGCCCTCGCGAAAACATTAGAGGTCAGCGGACTATACTTTTATGTACGCTTATCTAGCTTATCAGGCAAAATACCAGGTTTGTCTGTATAGCATCTCCAAGTAGCACTTGTGAAACGCACTCAAGGAGAAGAGACGTATGAAAAAAAGCACAGAGTTTCCCATCAAGCACACTAGAAGAAAATCTGTCGCAGCAGACATTCAGCCGCAACAGGAATTCCGGATAGCACAACGATATTTTCTATGATTTGGCATGGTTTCGGTAATAAACCATTGTAGCTTCTTCGAACAATATTTGTGGTTTCATTATGTCGGGCGTGCTAGGTTCGCACCATTTCAAGTGTTTAACGTTCGCACTTAATTCACTTTATCTCGCTATTTTCAACGCACAAATTAATATTGACACTTTCCAGTATGCCTGTCGCGAAGTTTAGGTGTCTTCTATTTTCTTTCATAATCTGAACCGTTCACTTTGTTCGTATTATTCTGACACGGGAACGTTGCGGAAACGAGTGTAATCGTTGAAACTGACCGCTATAGATGAGGATCCACGGCGGCCGCATTTCGATAGGGGCGAAATGCGAAAACACCCGTGTACTTAGATTTGGGTGCACGTTAAAGAATCCCAGCTGGCCCAAATTATTCCGGAGACTCGCTATGGCGTACCTCATAATCAGAGCGTGGTTTTGGCACGTAAAAACCCATGATTTAATAAATGAGGCTCATCAGCGCCATGTGAAGCAGATTTACGATCGCAAGTTGGCTGCAAGAAGGACGTTCCAATTCTCAAGGACGAAATTCAGAGAAATTAATGTTTCCCGTCATTCCCATGCTCTCTGAATAGTCATATAGTGGCGTCGCGTGCAGACAACCTTGTCATATTTGCCCCTAGTATTATTCATATCAAACTATGCAGAGCAGTGATCCACAATGGCCGAACAAGCAAAACTTAAACCTGGAGCCAGCGTCCTGACAATCAACTTATCTTCCGTCTAGTCTTTTAGGTACTGACAAAGGCATATTCTCTTCATTAGGGCCTAGACAAAGACAAACTTATTGCCGGAACATTGGCTCCAGCTTGAAGCTTCCCTTAGTCTGTCCATCCTGACGTAAACCTGTCTTATTTGGATTTCTACGCCCCCCCCCCCAAACAAAAAGAGAAAGAAAGAAAGAGAAGACGGACACCCAAAGCGATTTGTGTGTTTCTCCTTTCCTAGCTGCGTTTGCGTTTTTCTCTTCTTTTTTTTCCTGCTTCGTAACTGCGATTGTAAGCTGTTCGGTAGGCCCGTTGATCCAGCCAAATGGAGATGGGATAACCACCATGAAATTGAATAAAGATGATCTCTCTCTCTCTCTCTCTCTCTCTCTCTCTCTCTCTCTCGATCTCTCTCTATTGGTTCGTTACCTGGACGAGCTGCCTCGTGGAGCCCAGCGCCTCCTGCACCTGCTGGTAGGAAAAGCCCCCGGGTGCGTCGGCGTTCATGATGTCGATGGCCATGTCGCGGGCCACGCGCAGGAAAGCCCGCGACAGCTCGCGGGGCCTGTCCTCCGCCGCTGACATCACGGCCACGTACGACCAGCCCAGCCGGCGCAGTGTGCTCGCCAAGGCCTGCGACGCGCGGCGAAAGTCAGAGCCGGCGTTGGACTTCGCGCAGACGCTGGAACTCGTATGCGCCTCTGAAATGCACGGGGTTTCCCCCGAAGCAGACGGGACGAAAGCGACGAGAGGTGAAAACGACCTCTGAAACGGCAGCAACAGCACTTTGTTTTTTCGGCGACGAGCAATCCAAATACGCTTCTTAGATTTGTTGGCTTGAAATGCATCGATATAAACCAGATTAGACGCAGCAGGAAAGAAAATGTCGTGAGGATGGTTCTAATGCTTGAATCTTTCTCGCTTGTTTTGTTTCTCTTGCCGTTTAATTTTCGTATGTGTCGAAGTCAAATTGTTGTAGCCGGTTTTGGTTACTGGTAAGAAAAAGTATGAGCTCAGGCGAAGTGCCTAGGCTAGTGAACGTCTCGATAAATCCCGCTGCTGGCGGTTACAACACTTCATGTCGTTCCATGCACAGCACAAAACTAGCACGCCAAGGGTGACAAGACTGGTTTTACCCAAGTTTCGTCCATATGCGAAAATATCGGCTATCTTGACTGTTGTATTTCGCCACGGTTCATTCTTCTTTTTCCACAATTTCCTTCGATCTATCGGCCTCTATATCTCGGACATGTGCGCGACAAAATTACGTAACCTATCCATTTTTTTAATGTTTCCTTCATTTCTGTTAATCTTCTAATAACAAAACCTTCAAATACTCTTTGTATATGAAGATATCTCGCTCGCCCGCCTTTCAACGTAGTTAAACGGGCTAGTTGGTTGCAAGATCATTGATTCATGCTGCCAGCACAATATAGACCGGGACACTAAGAGAACACACCCAGGCACCACGAACGCTGCACTACAAATGAAATTCACTTAACCTACACAAGCAACAATCACCAAATGCAAAATCATTACCCCACATGCGTGCTACAACAATTCACACTAGCTAAAGAAAGTGGCGGAAAAATTCGGCCATCCCAATTTTCTTCTCAGCTCCGGGACAAACTGTCGCGTATGTGTCAGATTGTCCATGGCACGGCTTATCGTAAACCTTCCTGTTCGTGTAAAACAGGAAGGGTCCGTGTGTAACTCAAGTGGTTTACAAGATCTCGCTCTCGTGTGGCCGATGCTATTTTGGTCATACCGGAAGGCACCTAAACGATAGGCTGAAAGAACTCCGTTCGGTGGTGTAGAAGCAACAGCAGAGCCAGGACATCTTATGATCCGCATCGAGCATGTCTGTGCAGCCCGCTTTTTGATCGTGGTCGTTTCTTACGTAGGTTTAAATCAGAACGTAACAGATTGGTTTTGAGGCATTTGCCCTCAAAAAAGAAGGTGATAACTGTATTAACACCGCTTCTCTTGGCATCACGAAGAAAGAAATTGAGTATTTCAGTCGGAGGATGAGTGGCACGCATGCGCGGTGATAATGTGTTTTATGGCTCTTGTTCGAACTCAAAGTAAATTGAAAGTACTATCACCGTGATTGTCGTGCTAGGCCCTCGATCGACCGTTCCCTGAACCTCGACTTCTGATGCATTAGCAAGAGACTTCTGGCTTAGCTTAAATGAATAAACTTTTGCGAACAACAGTACACCTCGGATGTAAGAAGTGACACGCAGTCAATCGAACGTCAGAAGTCACTACGCTTCCAGACTCCTTTCGAGGAACGCCCGCTGACGCTTGCAAAGCTGCCGTCGCTAAGTTCGGTTGACCGTTCACGACCAAACTGCAGCGACTGATAGCTATGAGCGTGAGTGAAAACAGCTCCACGGTCACTCCACATGTTTTGTGGTTCCTGGGCTATGTCGTAGTAACCGTTTAATGTCTATATACGCTGAAGCAAACTGGGCTTGTTGGTATGACATACTTGAGATTCGTGTCTCAGCGCCTTCAGCACACACACACATACACCAACCAAGAGAAGAGGAAGACAAACAAAGAGCGCTACGTCAGCACGCTGTGTGTTGTTTGCCTTTCCAGTCTGTTCACTGCTTAATTGCTTCCGCTTTGGAACGACCGGTACACAAAGGTGTTAGTGCTGTCGATGCCAATAGTCGGTCGAGCACCTGGCATGTCTCGGCCCTCGTTACGACGACCAGCTGCTCTCTCTACAGGCCGCGTTAACTATGAAAGCATCGTGGTTTACCGCACATGAATATTATCCTATAACTGGTTCTCTGTGTCCCACTTTAGCCCTCTTTTTTTGCCGTTTACGTACACATTTTTTTCAACCTTGCTGCTTTTAATTCCTGGCAAAAGTAACTTTCTAGCTCTGCCCGGACACCTGTGATGATGGACATCTTTCGCTTGCTCAGCGACAGCGGTGGAGCTTCTCGTGCGGTTGTACGACAAGGTGGTGTGGAAGGTGCTGGTGACAAAGAGTGCTCATCACTTGCGTTAGAAGCACCCAGAATGTATGATGTTTTGTGTTTGAAAACATAAACGCTGTTTTGCTGAGTTCCACGGACAGTTCGGGGAGGCAGCCAAGCATGGTAGTTACACGCACTGACCACTGCGAATCTCCTCAGTTTCTATCGAATAAACTCGTTTTCTTTATTCAAAGGTGTTTGCTTAGTTTATCTTGCCATTTTGTCGTTCCAGTAATGCCCATATTTCTTGTAGAAATTAGCTCCTGCGATGAAAGAATTAAAGCAGCTTGAAGTACATTTTCGGTAACGCGAATTCTCTTGGCCTATATGGCCACCTCCGTCGCGGGCACTAAAAGTTGTTGACGCCCAACTGCAGTTTTCGAAGTGCAGCAGGCCCACTTGCGGTCTCTGTAGTCGTGCTGTTCATCATCTCGCTCGCGCTGTTCACCATAATGTAGCATAACCTACTCGAAAATCCCCTTTCATCACTCTAGAGTGGTCGTCCGGTTGACCTTCTTTTCTCTTTATTTTCTTTCTCTCCCCTTTGTTCGCGTGGGTTTAAAAGGTAGTGCAAAGGACGCACAACATCGCTGATTCTGTCCGTGTCACGCAGCGTGACATAATTCATCGGCACCGATCTGCGCCGGGGCGCGATTCGGCGCAACTCATCCACGCCACGCTCGATTCGGGGCATGAGTCAGCAATTCGTTCCGGCAACAGAGTGCGCCGTGAGGCTCAGTATACGCAGGGCTTATTGCGTTACGCTCAGGTCACTCGCGTGTTCGCATACCATCGTTTTTAAATGTGTTGCGCTATAGCGTTTAATGCCGTCGTGTCGAGCTGCTACTGTCATCGACGTGCTGTCGCGAACGGACATGGATCTTCTTATTGTACGCGTTTTGTGTGCCTGTCCTCGATACAGTTCACAGAGACGATCACTCGCGACTTCGCCATTGCTCACATTGATGACAGACCATTGTCAGAACGAATCATTTTACCGACCTAAAAGCCGTCGCAGCAGAGGGTTTCGAATGCGTCGTTGCTATCTTGAAGGACAACATACGTCCACAAGGGACTTTAGCACTGACTAGTGTTACTAGTCATTTGCTGTGATTCCTGTGACTACTGGTCAATGATTAGTCGTTTGCTGTGATTGCGTGTGGTGCTCGTAACAGGCTGTTATAGTTTGTGCACGTGCTCTCTCTCACTCTCTGCTTTCTTCTGATCTTCCTACCTCCCCTGTCTCCCAGTGCAGGGTAGCAAACCATATTTTTCGTTCTGGCTAACCTCCTTGCCTTTCTTTTTCTTCTTTTTTTTTCGTCGCTATTGTTATCTAAGAGAAGTGACGGAAGTAGGGGTCCACATTCCCTTGAATTGTATGTTGTGTTGGCGTGCCCGTTGCAGTATTCGCACTTTGATAGGGGGGGTGAGCTCTTGTACCAGTCCCTATACGGAATAGTTCTCGGCCGGTATTAATAAGGTACACCGAAACTCGACTCTCCCTGACCCCCACCGCCGAGTGGCTGACTCAGGCCACATCCACCTGACACGAACGGTATGACTCGCCGTTTACATCGGATCGGCAATGATGCGAGCGACTAGCGAGTTTTTCGAGCTATAGGGGCTCGATCATTACCCTAACCGGGATTGTTCAATAAAGCGTGTCTCCCTCGTCAACCGAGACCAACCCTTGCGAGCGAAGTGGCCGCCGGCGCGGTGCTGTAGAGGTTGCGCAGCCTGCGGACGCTGTCGGCTGGAACGTCCCTGGCGGCCACCGCCGGTATGGAGAAGGAGGCGAGCGTCTTGGCCGCCGTCTCGACGGCATCCAGTTCGCCCTGCAGTATGGCACCTGCGTTCGACGACGCGGATGGGAAACGTTGTAGCGCAAGTTGTCGCGCGCGCGCAGCGAGAATGAAGCAAAGGCGGCGTATAGTATACAATATGGGCCACTAACCGAACACGGGCGGCACCCTCGTGGTGGGGCAGGCCATGGAGCGCACGTGTCCCGCCTGGTGGATGACGCGCACGCTCTGCCGCAGGGCCACGTTGTCGCTCCCGCAGGTGTCGTACAGGTAGACGCCTGGAAATCGAAGGGAGATCGTGAAGCGAGAGAGCGGGATGAACGAACCGGCTAAGTTGGTCGTCGTTCATCTTGAGAACTTTCTTAAAGCGCAACGAAGAGACGCGGCAGAAGCGCCTTGCACCGTCGTTTCTTCTGTCCCGTGTCTTCGTTGCGCTTTATGAAGTTCTTACGCGGAAGCTTTAGCTCGGGCCAAATTCCGACGCGGCCTATTCAAATACACGTAAAACGCAAAAATGTTTTTGTGAGATAAGCCCTGTACCTATGTTAATGAAATGTGTTGCATTTGAGAGAGAAAGTTAAATTCTAGTGACTGCTGGAAGCGGAGTTTCGATTTAGGCCTGAATTTTGTTAAAAAGATTTTCAAAATACGAAAGTTTGAAAAATACAGAATCACGAAGTTTACAAATTAATGGCTCTGCATCAAGAATAGAAATCGCAGTTCTGTAAATGGTACCCATTAGATCAGTAAAAGCAGAGAAGTTCCATATGTCATTTTGTACCTTACGTGAATTTGTTACGTTGTGTACAAGGGTTCGGCAAAAGCTGTGTTTTCATATAACTAAATTTTTTGAGATTCATGTGTAACATATCAATTTCGTCCGCTTTAGGTGTACTATTAGATGCAATTCACGAAATTGTGATATCATTTTGAATTTCTGAGTGACAGAGTTGTAAACTTGACAGTTTAGTTTCCTGAAAATTTTCGATTTTTGCTCATCTTTATTAAAGAAATGAGGACCTAAATCAAAATGTTTCTAGGTGTACTATTAGATGCAATTCACGAAATTGTGATATCATTTTGAATTTCTGAGTGACAGAGTTGTAAACTTGACAGTTTAGTTTCCTGAAAATTTTCGATTTTTGCTCATCTTTATTAAAGAAATGAGGACCTAAATCAAAATGTTTCTAGGTGTACTATTAGATGCAATTCACGAAATTGTGATATCATTTTGAATTTCTGAGTGACAGAGTTGTAAACTTGACAGTTTAGTTTCCTGAAAATTTTCGATTTTTGCTCATCTTTATTAAAGAAATGAGGACCTAAATCAAAATGTCGAAACAAACAGTCACTAGATCTTAAGTTTTTCTTTTAAATGCTAGCAAACCTCGCCAAATTTGGTGCGGTGGTTGCCGAGAAAAACGAATTCTCCTTTTACATGTATTTAGATAGGAGCACCTGAAATAAAGCTTCCTTTTAAGGTGAAGCGAGCAGAAAGCGAGACTAACAAGACAGACAATGTGACTAATGATAACTTGCAGTAGTTCCTGGTCTTGTAAATTAGAGGGTTATTATTATTATTATTATTATTATTATTATTATTATTATTATTATTATTATTATTATTATTATTATTATTATTATTATTATTATTATTATTATTATTATTTCACTTAATTTAACTATTACTGAAAGCTGAGGAAACGAGTCAACACACTCGATTCAACGACCTTAATGAACGTCATCGCATCGACGGCGGATGGTCTGCGTAGCCGAAAAGCAGACCATAACCGCAGTCCTTTGAGAAAGACGCCACAAGGAAAGAAGCTCGCACCTGTCGAGTTCGGGAAAGTGCGTGTTTATATGGTATATATGAAACGACCGATAGGGTGCATCGCCGTCTGTCGGCTATGCGAAACTCCATAAGGGGATGTTTGCGATTACGACGAACCGTTTGTTTTCGTGTTTTTTTTAGGTTCCGTCCCTTCGTGTATTACCCTCTCTCGCTCTTTCTTTTTCTTTTCCTTTATCTATTTCAATCTGCGTCGTTCCGTTCGAGGAAGGCACGAGTAATGCGACTCGCTATACGAGATTCGACGCTCTCGCGAAATGCTCGCCAAGCCAAGGTTATACCGGCGGAATTTCCCGCACTTCGTTTCGTTCTTTCTCACCGGTTTTGGTGAACCCCTTTCGTTCTCGTATCCTTCCTTCCTTCGTCTTTTTCTTTTCTTTCTTTCCCTTCTCCAGCAGAAGGCTCGCGCGTAACTAGGACAGTCACTTCATTAATGTGCGCGATATCATCAGAAGCCGTAAGTGAAAGCTTGAGGAATAAACACGGCGCTGGTCGATGGTGGAAGTCAGCTTTTGTTCGTTCGCGAATCGTCCGCGCATCTTTCCACTTGCCTGACGCTTCGGGGAAAGTAGGGGGGAAATTACCTTTTAATGGCGGACAAAATGTCCGCCGTCGCGAGAGCGTGAGAGTGCACGAGAAGGTGAAACCGTTTAGGCCGCATTTGGCTTTATAATACGGAAGTGCGCGGCGTACTTTAGTAACAAAGAAGGTCTCCGCTATTTAAAGATGAGCGCTCGTAATCGACATCCACTGCCTTTTGAGAGCTTCGCTGCGCGACCTTCTTAGTACCGGGGTGATGTATCAACTTTTCGGAGCTTATATTTAGCCAGAAAGCAGCTCCTTATGCGCTTCACGTGACTTAGAAAAATGGATAGTTCGCTGGCTGGAACGGTATTAGTAAGAATGCTCCGACTAAACCAAACGCTTTTCAAATACACAAGAACTTTTCTCTCACCTCTGGCTATAAGTAACGAAGTTCGAAACATCATCGTTACCAATAGAACTAGGCTATTGTCCAATTCTCAGCTTCTCCATTTCTGTCTATCTTTTTCTTTTCTTTTCTTTGGTGTTTTCTTATAAGTATAACTTGTTACAAATGGGAATCGGAAAATAATTCACTTTGATAAGTCAAATATCATTACCTCGGAAGAGTAAAAGAATAAAACGTAGAATCTGTTGTAAGATTAAATAAAATAACTTTTAAAAGTTTATTTCACTCCTGAGTAGCCAGTTGTTTATCCTCGCCACCTTCACGTCATCGCAGGTCGGCTTATTATACGTATAGACGTCAAATTATTCGGAGCTGCTTATTGTATTCCTTGTTCGTACCAGTTAATTGAACCGGTAACTGTGATCCCGTTCCAGAGTTCACTCAACCTTATTTTCTTTAACTACTATGCAGTGCCTGCAAATCACTAAAGCTGCCCCTGTGCATGGGGGGCACCTTTTAATTAGAGTTTACGCTGCTGTGCAAATGGGGAATCGATCTGCGGATTCTTGACGTCACTGCGGCGCGCGCGTATGTCTTAGAAGAAGAAAAGGAACGGGGCACGGGCAAATCTTGGCCTATCCCCGCGAGTGGGTAAGCGCCAAACTCATCCAGGACATCATCATCATCATCAAAGAATACGCTCGCTCGAAATCATGGGCATCTGATGGGAAAAACAGACGCAGCAGGCAAAACGGCGCAGCCACACAGGCGTGGCCGTGGAAATCACTCTCACGATCTCGCGAACGGCGCAGGTCGCCATTGCGCTTTCTCGAATCTTCAGAGTGAATGAGCCTCACTCGTAGTCGTCATGCGCATTCGTCGTGCGCACAGCAGCGAGCCATTTTCCCCTCCCGGGCCAGAAGCGCATCAAGTCGTGACAAACACTCGAAGAAGGAAAAGAATAAAACGTAATTGTTACGTTTCGTGTAGGAGGCGAAGGAAAAGACACTTGGCGCGACAGCGCTGTGTCGTAGTCGCGGAGAGCCGGCGACGATTGGCCCTCGGTGTGTGTGTGTGTGTGCGCGTGTGTGTTTGTGTGTGTGTGTATATTAATACTGCTGGCGTTTGTACTCTGTACAAACGCTAATTGCTCTGTTTTGCACTCTGTACGCTAATTATTCTGTATATTAGCGGTATAAGTATTTAAAAGGCTAATGGGGGATTGAAACATTAGCCGGGTTTACAAACTGCACCTTCGGAATGCCTGAAACGTACGTGAGTCTTGCAGGGAGGGCAGCCCTGTTATAAGCCGGGAAAAAATAAAAAAGACGAAAGTCGTATTGCGACGTCGCCGCGAACACGTCGCACTAACTCCACCTCTCGTATCAATCGGGCAGCGTCTGCTGGGGCCTAGTTAATTGTTTATCGTTAAGTAAAGATTACGTTGACATGCTAAAACAATAAAACATTCAAATTAGTGAGTATTCGCAATTTCTTTTCTGAACAAAAAGCGGCCACAAAGGGGTGACAATACTTTGAAATTAGTGACGTCGTACTAAAGCACTGGCGCTGCTTTTCGGATACAAAGTTCGGAAAGGCAGACGTCCCGCTTGAATCTCTTTGTTTAACTGCAAACTATTTTCGCCAAGCAAATGCAGATCAGGGGTCGAATTCACAAAGGTTTCCGTTCATAAGTGCACCTTGACATCGGCCGATAGTCTTCATTAATAATATGTCCAATACCAATATTGGTTGAACTTTTCTCTTACGAACAATTATAGCGTAAGTGCGTTTTTCTGAATACGCACTCCTTTTTTTTTACCAGATCAGACCAAAATAAACTAAGTTAATGTTGCGCCTTAGTATTCCTTAAAACAGAAAACCTCCATGCTTTGGGGATTGGCACAACAAGTATATATTAATATATGCCCTGGTGAATAAGCGCATAAAAATGAAAGATTTGCCGTTATGGAAACATTCAGAGCCGAATTCACAAGGCTTTCCATTCGAAAGTGTCCCTTGCCAATCCATTGACTGGTCACCTTCGCTCATGATACGTCCAACATCACGATTGCTTGACATCTGCTCTTATATGCCAAAATTGTTCGTAAGAATAGCTGCCTGTCAGTCATGATGTTAGGCATGTTATTAGCGAAGGTAACCAGTCAATAGATCGGCCAGGAACAGTTAGAAAACAGAAAGCCTCGCGAATGTGTCCCATGCCGTTGCTGACTGTATTGCATGCAACTCGTATCTATGGTGGTGGGTAGGGGAGAACAACGCGCAACGTCAGCCATACAAAGGAAGCTCGCTCGCGTACCCAGGTTGAAGTCAGACGGGGCCTTCCTGAAGTTCGCTTGCTGCGCCGCCCAGACTCCGGCCAGGGCGAGCCGCACCCGGCGCGGGTCCAGGGAGCCACACGCGCCGTCTCCACCGTTTCCAGATCCCGCCGCGGCGTCGCTGGTGCCGTTTCTCACCGCGGTTCGCAGCGGCATCATCAGCGCGATGTTCGCCTGGCCAGGATAGATGGCCGGACTCGGGTCGTCGGCACAGGCCACGCTGGCGAACCACTGCAGCCACAGCGACAGCGCCAACGCGACCAAGGGCGATCGCTGCGCTCGAGCGGACGATGTTGACTTGAAACTTGCCATCTGGACCGTGGGCTACCTGGGTGGACCTAGGAAAGGCGAAAAAGGGAAGGAGGAAGAAAGAGAGAAAAAGAAATAGTGTTAGCGTCGCACGGAATTATTTCGGCCGAAATGTGAGTAATCTGCCTCACGAGTGTATAACATGAAAAGCGACTGAAAGCGCACGAAATATTCATTCTATATAAGAGGAAGGAGAGCCCTGCCAACTGCTTTTGCAAGAGCGGCTACTTCTCCCATATTTGGCTTCATTCGGGTGTCCTTATGCCCTCCAATGGAGAACATTCGCTCTGATCGGGTACAAGGCGAGTAAATGCACTCCACGTCGCAGAGCATAAGAAAAATAGAAAGCGAAGTCAAACGCTGTAGGACATGTCTCCATAAGTATTCGTAGACAACTTGGGTAGCTGGGTATGTGCTGGCTGCAGTCTTGCCGAGTGGGCACTTGGGCTACCGGTATGTGCCTGAACAGGCAAATTCGACGCTGGGTATGTGCAACTGGGTATGTGCCCATTCGTGGCCAATCCTCCAGAATGAATGTGCCACTGTGACACCTAGGGTTATGAAGCCTATAGGGGTATTACTCAGGCTCGCGCGTGCGCACCTGACCCTTCTCTGGATCGCACAGCGCCGGCGGAGCGGCAGTCGCTCCCTAGCACTTTCGCAGCAGCCCTAGCAGTCAGAGCTGTGACCCCTAACCCGCGGTTCGCAGTGAGTTGCGACCACGGCGGGTTCAGGCCAGTGGGGACAGGGTGAGTCTCGACCTAAGGTGTTTATTCACCTTAGAGTACAGAGATTCCAACAGACAACAACAGCCACAACACACACAAATACAACACAAAACACAACCGCAGCGGCGGAGCATTCCGCACGTCTGGGGTGAAACACAAACCGCACAATGTGGGAACCACAAAAGAGGCTGATAAGAGTTCAGCTCACCCAAAAGTGGATCCGCGCTCGGGCCCTGGGGCGGTGAGTCGCACACAAAGGCCGGGCGCAACACAGGGGGACGGCGTGCGGCGGTCTCAGCGGCTGATTTGAGATGCGGCCTTTCGCTAGCTCTTCCGCCGTGAGACAAAGATCCGTCGGGGGAATAGCGCTTCTCCCGAGCGGCGGAGAGGGGTCTCCCCGGTTCCAAGAAAGGGAAAGGAGGGAACGGGGTGCCTTGGCTGCAGCGTCGCGGCCAGGCGCGAAGAGCAGCGGGAGTGGCGAAGGTGCCCTCTCCTCGCTACCCTCCGCGAGCGAGCACGTGATTATCGCGTGATAACCGCGTGGCCGCTCCGGAGATATCGGGATGCGCGTGCGATCCCCACATCCCCCCCTCCTTAAAATAACCCTTTAGCCGCTAAGAGGCCGCCGTCACCTGAGGCTTTCCTGCGAGAGGGACATGCTACTCCGACAGCAACACGGTTTGAGTCCATCCATGTTGGTGAGGGAGCAGCTCTAGCTGCAGACCGTCGTTGTCGCCGTGTAGGTGGTCGCGAGCCAGGCCGGAACGCAGGAGGATGGTACGGAGCAGCTTGACAGCAGCGGGATGCAGTGGGAGGCAAGAAGGGCGCTGGGTCCGGGTCATCTTGCGTCTCGGCGGCGTCACCTGCCCAGTCGGACGTGCCGGGTCCGTGGTGGCGAAAGGGTCCCTGGATTTTTCTTGGCTGCCTCGATTACGCTGACGCGATCCCCGAACCAGCCTCGAGATGGCGCAGGACAGCTCTTTTGATGTTCTCGGAGGTCGTTGCCCTCTGGTATTGGCGCACCCTCGCGGGTTTCGGCAGGCAAGATCGGCAAAGGCGCGCCGACCCACCCCTGACGATGGCTTGCACCTCGCTGCGCAGCAGGGGTCCACTCTGTCCTTGCGGGCGAAGTCTTTCGTTCGACCTTGAGGCTGGGTGCTTGGTTGCGGGGCTCGCAACTCGGTCGCGGAGCTGTGCGGCGCGGTTCGGCGAATTCTGCGCCGCCGCGACCATTCCGGACCGGAAGTCGCCCGCTGCACCTCTCACCTCGCTGTTAGCCTCCGGAGGATGTTTTCTCGCCGCCCGTTGCCTGCACTGCGCTGCTGACTGCTTGCGGCCTGCTCGTCCCCACCGGCAGTGGAGATGGTCTTTTCCTTCTTGCTTGATGGTTGTTGCACGGCTCCCGACGGGCGGTCTGCTGCTGCGACAATTCTGTTAGCCCCTCTCGCTTCTTCCAAAGAGAAAGCGCGTGCTCGCTCTGGAAGCCTGCATGCTAGACCTCGGAGGAGCATTCCGTCCGATATCGCGCACAATAAAATAGCCTCCGCGAACCGGACAGAGTTAGTTCTGCCGAGATCGCAAGTTATAATGCCGCACCGGGCTCGAACCTCGAGCCGTGCCACCCGATGCCGCTGCCTGCGGGCGCGGGAGAGCATTCTCCTCGGGCCACTCGTTCCCTCTGTCATAGTAGGGTTTGAGATCGCAGACATGCACCGGTCGGCTGATCGGTCTTAGCTTCAAGTCCGCCAGCCTGTACACGAGCGAAGAGACAGTCTCTCGCACCCGGTACGGTCCTGCCCATTTTGGCGCCAGAGAAGCTGAGAATTTCTTACTGGCGTCGCTCAGGACGTGATTCCGTCTCAACACCAGGTCGCCCACTTTGTACTGAACTTCCCGATGAGAGCGGTCGTACTGCGCTTTCTGCTCGGCACGTGCAGTGCTCAGGTTCCGTCGCGCTTTTCGTAAAGCCTCCGTTACCTTCGCGCGCAGCCCAGTCGCATAATCGGCGCGTGCCGACGAAACAACCAGTTCCGTGCTGCTTCGTTCCTGTAGAGTAAGTTCAACCGGATTCAACAGCTCCCTCCCAAGGTTGAGGGTGGCGGGTGTATACCCAGTCGATCGATTCACTGTCGACCTGATAGCAAATCCAATTTCAGGAAGACAAGCGTCCCACTCATTGTGCGTCCCCGCAAATGCAACTAGCATGTGCTTGATGTTGCGGTTCACACGCTCAGTGGGATTCGCCTGGGCATGGTACGTGGTTGTTCTCCTGTGCTTAATGCCGAGAGCTGCACAAGAGTCCACGAAGAGTTTGGCAGTGAAGTAGGACGCATTGTCCGTTATCAGCTGCTCAGGATAGCCGAATCGTGTAAACACCTCGATCAGCTTTCCCATGATAACGCGTGCCGTCAGCTTCCGCAGGGGGAACAATTCCGCCCACTTGCTGAAATGGTCTGTGACTACGAGAAGGAATCGGTTCCCGCTCGGTGTCCTGGGGTAAGGCCCCATGACGTCACATGCCGCAATTTGCCACGGTGTTCGGCTATTGATCGGCTGCATGAGCCCGGGTGGGCGTCCACCACGCGGCTTCACGCGTTGGCACACGTTACAAGAGCGGGCGTAGCGCATCACATCCCGCTTCATTCCAGGCCAGGTAGCAAAGCGGCACAACTTTAGATAAGTCTTAGGGCCACTCGCATGCCCGGCCAGGCACGTATCGTGAAAGTAGCGTAAAAGTGCTCCTCTCAGCGTGCGTGGAATCACCGCTTTGAAGGACTCGTGTGTATCCTTCTCCGCGGGAATGTATCTCAGCAGGACGCCGTCAGAGTCTAGCAGGTAGGAATCCAACGCGCTCACAGCATTACCAGCTGTTTCGGAGCGCCGCGCACCCACAGCAATACCAGCTGCGTCCATGTGCGCCGCGGCCGCGCCGCCGGGCTCCCGGAGCCCCTCAAACACTTTCTTACAAAATGGATCCTCCCGCTGTGCCTCTAACAGCTCCTTTCTGCCGAACACGCTCCCCACTGAACTGACGCAGTCCAAGTGGTTCACGCTTTCGTCCTGAGAAGGGGGTTCATCCGCCCTTCCTTCAGGACCAGCGCCGTCGAGCATTGTAGCAGTTACTCTGCTCTTCGGCTGAGTCACTGAGGGGTCACGATGGGTATTAATATTACCCCTCCTGACAACCTCAATCGTCGCAGCGGTTAGTCCGCTCTCAAGCTCAGTTTCGGGCGAGGTGAGTTGAGTAGTAATATCACTCTTCTCACAGTCAACGGGCGCGCGCGAAAGTGCGTCCGCCACAACGTTGTTCTTTCCTCTCCTGTAGCGAACGGTAATATCGTATCGCTGCAGGAGAAGTGCCCATCGCGCGAGCCGGCCGCTCGGCTCTCCTAAGCGCCTAAGCCAAGTTAATGCCATATGATCGGTCTCAATTATGAATGGGACTCCATCAATATAGTAATCAAACTTTTTGAGAGCGAAAATGATCGCCAGACATTCCTTTTCGGTCACGGAGTAATTTTTCTCTGCGGCAGTCAAAGAGCGGCTGGCAAAAGCTACCGGGCGCAAGCTACCTTCGTGCTGTTGGAGCAAAACCGCTCCTAGGCCAAGGTCGCTGGCGTCCGTATGAATGACAAATTCTTTGTTCAAATCAGGTAGCCTTAACTCGGTGGTTTCCACGAGCGCGTTTACGAGGTTGCGCAGTGCCTCCTCTTGCTCGGGACCCCACCTCCACTGCTCACCTTTCCTCAACAGCATTGTCAAGGGGGCTTGCAGTGCAGCGCAGTTTGGGATGAACTGTCGATAGAAATTCGCCAGCCCCAAAAAGCGTCTCAGTCCGCCTATGTCTTCCGGTGACGGGTAGTTCAATAATGCCTGAACCTTGTCATCACACGGTAGAAGGCGTCCGTTATCCAGTTTAAACCCCAGTAGCGTTACTCGGGTTGCCGCGATCTGGGTCTTGGTCGGGTTTAGCGTTATCCCCGCAGACCTCAGACGCTCCAACACGTCCCTGAGATGGCGTAAGTGCCCATCAAAGGTACGCGAGTATACCACAACATCGTCCAGGTAAGCAAGAGCGTGGTGCCACCTTGCGTCACCCAAGACACGGTCCATCAGGCGCTGGTAAGTCGCAGGCGCACCGACAAGTCCGAATGGCATACGGGTAAACTGGAAAAGTCCCCTGTGACACGTGAAGGCAGTCTTCTCTCGGTCACAGGGATCTACCTCCACCTGAAAGTATCCTCTGCTTGCATCGAGCGTAGTGAAGTACTTCGCTCCGCCAACGTTGGATACGATCGAGGGAATGCTAGGAAGCGGATATGCGTCCTTGCGTGTCACCTCGTTCAGGCGGCGATAGTCAACACAAAGGCGGGGCGTCCCATCCTTTTTAGGAACCAACACCACAGGAAAACCCCATGGGCTGTCCGATCGTTCAACAACGCCTGTATCGAGCAGTTCGTCCAGAGCGCTGTCTAGTGCTTTCCTCTTAGCCAAACTCACCGGCCGAGGATTACACTTCCACGGAGAGGCGTCGCCTGTCTCAATTTTGTGCCTGTATAGCGTAGTGCAACCAGGCCGCTCTGTGAATACGGCATCATATTCAGTCAGAAGCGCTGAGAGGCGAGCCTTTTCTTCCCCCGACAAACTGCTTGAGTCGTCCAGCAGCGGGTGGTATCGTTCGCCCCTCACTGCGGCACAGTCTGCCACCGCAGCGGGGGTTACGGGCTGTGCGGGAGGGGAGCAGTTCCCCTCCGCGCCTCTTTTCTCAGCGCGGTTGGCCGGACGGCATTTCGACCCGGCCGCAACCGTTCTGAGGGACCTTTTCGGGCAATCGTTTGGTCGGTCTGCGCGCGAAGCATCATCGAACGAAGTTGTCTCTGACGCTTTTTGAAATGAAACGAAAGGTTTCAGGGTGCCACATGCTCGCTCCCTATATCCTCCGTTGCAGACGTCAATAACAATGCCCGTCTTGGCGAGGAAATCTCTACCAAGAATTATAGGAACCGACAGGCCGGGAAGGTGAGCTAGGCGCTGTCGCCTCACCCGCTTCTCCCACCGCACCACAAGCCTAGCAGCACAGCTCGCGTGTGCCGTGCCGCTGGCCAGTCGGAAGGTCACATTACTCTCTCTCAGTCGGATAGCGTTCCGACGGAGATGTTCACACACCTCGTCGCCAAATAGTGAAGCGCTTGCTCCTGTGTCTAACAGCGCAAAAAACCTGCGCCGGGCGACTGTAACCTCTATGAGCGGGACTGGCGTGTCGCTGGGCAATCCAAAACGACAAGCCAGCGGGGCAAGGAGTTCGTGTGTCTCACTTCGCACCGCTGTAACCGCCGCCGGCCATGCAGCATTGCTCACCGGCGGCCCCGCTCGTTTCCCGAAAGCGCGTGCTCTCGGTTCGCAGGCTGTCTGCAATCCCGGGCGAAGTGCCCCGGCTGGTTGCACCGATAACAGAGGAGAGCCGGCCTTTGACGGGCTTGGCGTCCAGTGCCTCGCGCCGTTTGACCGTTATTCCTCTGTATCGACTGCTCCCTTGCAGGCACGCTCTGCTCTCGCATCATCGAGCCGGCATATCGACCACGATTCTGCATACCTCGGCCATCGGCAGCGCATGCTGCACGCATGGCATAAGTGTACGGATCGAGAGCCCGGTCAGATAAGCCCCAACCGTTTCTCAGTTGTCCGTCGCTGAAAGCAACCACACCATCTCCACCGGAACGAGTGCGAAAAGTGTCCCCGTTCCACGCGCATCGCGGCTCAAGTGCCCTCGACGCTGGGGGTGGAGGTCGGTATGAGCGCAAGGCGAGTATGTCCGCCTGTATGCGCTTTGCCTCCGAGGCCAGCTCATCCAAATCCCTGAACTTGCTGCCTCTTAGGTACGCTGCGAAGGTGGGATGAGCTTGTCGTGTGACTCTCTCCACCTTATCGCAGTTCGGAGCGGTAGGGTCAGCGGTACGATAAAGTTCGTCCATCGCCCTGACGTACTCGAGCAAGGATTCGTCCGGATGCTGAGTACGTAGCTCCAACTCGCGCCGCAGACGACGCTCGTAATCTGCGGGCAGGAATTCCTCGCGTAATCCCGCTCGGAACTCAGCCAGCGTGCTAGACCGGTAGCCAGTAAGCCGGAACCAGCGGGCAGCGTGATCAGTCAACGACACTGGTACGACGCGTTCCAGCATCTCGTCATCGGACAGCCCCGTTGCGCGCTGGTAAGTCAGCACGCGATCGAGGTATTCGTTGACGCTAACTGAATCATGATACCCGCTGTAGGTGGGTAAGTCCACCCTCACTCTCGGTCTAGCAGCGGCGGCAGATGTCAGCAGAGTGTCCTGCACGGCACCTGTCAACCTCTCAATCAAGCGCATCGCATCCTGCAACAGCACCTGTTGAGGCTCGCTCTGGCCAGTAATGCCTGGCACAGGAGCAGAACGCGTCGAGCAAGTATGCCGCAGTGGCTCCATGCTCTCCGCAAACACTGGCGAAGGGTTCGGCGTAATGTGCCTCCCGCCTTCAAGGGTACATCCTGCCGGAGAGAGCGCCTCGTGTGTAGCGCTACCCTCTTCGAAGCTTATCAAATTCCCAGGGCTAATGTCCGCCGCAGGGCATGACTGAGCGGTAGCAGTTACCGCCGCTTCGAATTGTTGCCTGTTGGTAGCAACCTGCGACAGCGTATACAACGGCTGTAAATCAGCCCCGTATGCTGCCATGGTTCGTTCGTGCAGTGGTAGACACTCACACAAACAGACTCAACCTGTCACACCTCTGGCCCCACGTTGGGCGCCAAATATAGGGGTATTACTCAGGCTCGCGCGTGCGCACCTGACCCTTCTCTGGATCGCACAGCGCCGGCGGAGCGGCAGTCGCTCCCCAGCACTTTCGCAGCAGCCCTAGCAGTCAGAGCTGTGACCCCTAACCCGCGGTTCGCAGTGAGTTGCGACCACGGCGGGTTCAGGCCAGTGGGGACAGGGCGAGTCTCGACCTAAGGTGTTTATTCACCTTAGAGTACAGAGATTCCAACAGACAACAACAGCCACAACACACACAAATACAACACAAAACACAACCGCAGCGGCGGAGCATTCCGCACGTCTGGGGTGAAACACAAACCGCACAATGTGGGAACCACAAAAGAGGCTGATAAGAGTTCAGCTCACCCAAAAGTGGATCCGCGCTCGGGCCCTGGGGCGGTGAGTCGCACACAAAGGCCGGGCGCAACACAGGGGGACGGCGTGCGGCGGTCTCAGCGGCTGATTTGAGATGCGGCCTTTCGCTAGCTCTTCCGCCGTGAGACAAAGATCCGTCGGGGGAATAGCGCTTCTCCCGAGCGGCGGAGAGGGGTCTCCCCGGTTCCAAGAAAGGGAAAGGAGGGAACGGGGTGCCTTGGCTGCAGCGTCGCGGCCAGGCGCGAAGAGCAGCGGGAGTGGCGAAGGTGCCCTCTCCTCGCTACCCTCCGCGAGCGAGCACGTGATTATCGCGTGATAACCGCGTGGCCGCTCCGGAGATATCGGGATGCGCGTGCGATCCCCACAAGCCTTAAGTTCATTTAGATGTGTGTCGTACTTTTCCGTGCATACACATCTTATCGACATTCTTTTCTCTACAAGCATCATACACCGCTGTGTTCTTCATGACACGGATAGCTAACAGCTACGTGTGAAGGAACTTTGCTCGTGTCCTTCGCTACGGCTGCTACTTTGCTCACACAAACAAGAAGCGCGTCATTTAGGCTCCAACGTCGAGTTGAACCGGCGTATTTTTTTTTTAATTGCCGGCCGTCTTTTGACCACACCTCCTACTTTATAAATTACCCGCCGTGGTTGCTCAGTGGCTATGGTGTTAGGCTGCTGAGCACGAGGTCGCGGGATCGAATCCCGGCCAAGGCGGCCGCATTTCGATGGGGGCGAAATGCGAAAACACCCGTGTGCTTAGATTTAGGTGCACGTTAAAGAACCCCAGGTGGTCGAAATTTCCGGGGTCTTCCACTACGGCGTGCCTCATAATCAGAAAGTGGTTTTGGCACGTAAAACCCCATAATTTTTTACTTTATAAATTTAAAAAAAATTAATAAATAATAAATGAGGAAGACGAAGACGACGAGTGATAGGCTCGCTTCCGAACGCCCGTCTGTAATTTTAAGTCTTTTTTAGCAAGTGTAGAGCTCCTTTTTACTCTTTGTGCACCTCTTTCACCGAACGCCGGTCTGGGGGTCACCGTCCTGCGAGAGAAGCACAGCAAGCGGCTCCCGAAGCGCACCGGACCGAAGCAGCGAGGCGAGCCTCCGCCGTCGGCCGCCCTTCGTGATGCTCTGATGGCATCCGTCGCAAGCAATCAGCAATCAGGTCAGCACGTTGCTTCTGTAGACCACGGAGAAGATGAACAAGCAAGGAAAAGGCTACGTGAAGATGACATCGACACAAGAGAATCTGCAGGAGACAACGAAGAGATGGATCAGACAGCCTTCACTGTTGTCTCTTACAAAAAGAAAAGAGCCGCAGGTGTTCCTGTTATATTCAAGCCAACTCAGCCTGACAGCAGCTTATGGAAAGTAAACCCAAATCTTCTGGCTTCTGCGGTCGTGACAACAGCCCAAGAAAAGATACTCAGCCACCGTCTCAACAAGGATGGAAGCCTCATGGTGACAGTGTCTACACTTCCCGCAGCCAATCGTCTCCTCACAGTGACAGATCTATCGGGCATTCCTGTAGAAGCTCGAGTTCCATACTCCTACTCTGCCACGTACGGGAGGATACAGGACGTTCCTGTTGAGTACTCAGATGACAACCTCAAGGAGTATTTGAGCGAACAAGGCGTCATATCTGCTAAAAGGCAAGTTTTCTACGTCCCTAACGAAGATGGCGTAGTAACGGAAACCCGAAGACGCTCGGTCATCCTGGAATTCGCTAAGGACGCCCCTTTACCAAACCGAGTGTCGCTTGGATTCTGCAGTTATCCCGTGACGGAATACATGGGGTCTGCTACTCAATGTTTCAGATGTCAAAGACACGGACATATAGCGAAATATTGTAAAGGCCCCATCCGCTGCAAGATATGCGCTGGTCCACATACGCATAAGGAGTGCACGTCACGTTCCCAGCCTCGGTGTGCAAACTGTGGAGCTGAGCATGCTGCGTCATACGGAGGGTGTCCTAAAAAGAAATCAGCCACTCTTGCACGGACTATGGAGCAAATCCAAGGAAAAGTACGCAAACGACGAGAACCACCACCGAATCCGGATGTGATGTATACATCTACAAACCAAAAGCACCACGACACGGTGCAGCGCAGCGACACGACTTTGAAAAAGTCCTACGCCTCAGTCGTTAAAGAAAACCAGCAAAGGCCTTCAACTGCAACGAATACATCAATGCCCTCAAGTGATATAACCTCAACCCCACGACAGCAACAAGTGTCCTCAAGGTCACAGCAGAAGAACAGGAAGAACCAAGAAAGGTCGTTAGATGGTAGCACTGCAAATGAGATATCAAGTGTGCTGATTCCCATGATGTTCGCCGCACTCAAGGCTATTCTCCGTGCCAGCCCATCGTTTAAGAGCATCCCTGAAGTAGAGGCCATCCTGGCTCTGGAACCGCTAGTGTCGTCTTCTTTCACGGCGCAAAGCCGTGATTCTTCGCAGTAGCAACGATGGCTTCGCCAACAATCGTCTCACAAGCGGTGTCCACCAACAAACACTTCCGCACATGTACTATATTCCAGTGGAACGCTCGCGGATTGCGCTCGAAGTTAGCAGACTTTAGGCATCTTACGCGAGTGTACCGATTCCCTTTTTTAGTCATTTCCGAGTCTCGCGTCGACGAGCACTTTAGGATAAAGGGGTATTATTTTCATCATTCAAGGCGACAAAATGGAATTAGCCGACTGCTCGTTGGATTTCGCAACGACATACCTGCCTCTGCGATTGACGTAACACCACATGACAAGAACGAATATATTTGCGCAACCACAGTGATTGCATCCAAAGTGTTTACCCTAATCGGCGTCTACTTGGAACCAGGATCACCTTTCGACGTGACCAGATTGGAAAACTTGTTGACAGACACTCAGTCGCCACATATTATTTGTGGCGATTTCAACGCACATAGCGAGATCTGGGGCAGTTCACATACATGTGGTCGGGGTGCCAAGCTGGCGAAGCTTTTTGCAAAATACAATATAGAGCCCTTGAACGATGGCAGCATAACGTACCTGAAAAATCCGACGACTGTTAGCTGCATTGACATCACATTCGTATCAAGTCAAGTGGCCCCGATGTTCGGATGGTGTACAGATTTCGAGACTCGAGGTAGTGATCACTACCCGATCCTAATCTCTGCCCTTCATTTTCGGACGTCGCCCAGAAAAGTGAAACTGAAGTCGGTAGACTGGGAAGCTTACACAGCAGCCGTAGACAAAGGAATCACAGCCTCGACTACAAATACAGAAATAATACCGACAATAGCTCATTGCCTCAAACAAAGTACCCGCTCTGCCACTAAGCATTGTAATGTACCAACAAACGACGAGGAATTTGAAAGGTTATGTGCCATTCGAAGGCGTGCCGAAAGGAAGGCTCTACGTACTAAGAATATCGAAGACCTCAGAACTTGTCGACGGGCACAAAGGCATATACGACGCTACCTCACCAAACTGGACCGAAAAAGGTGGAGGGACTTTTGTGGGACACTGGACATACGACAACCGCTGAGCAAAATCTGGCGAGTCGTCAGAGGCATTCGCAAAGAGCCGCAACAGCTTTATCCTTTTATCGCCCTCTCATTACATGAGCGCGCATCCCTGAAAGAGGTGGCAGAGCAGTACTGCAGGCTCCTTTCCAACGGGGCACAACCTTTGCGGCAAATTGCAAGTCGTCAGCCTAGTCCACCTCGAGCTACCCTTCCTGACTTAGAATTACCATTCACCATCGAAGAGCTCACGGCAGCAATCAGCGACGTAAACAAGCGATCATCACCTGGCCATGACGGCGTGAGTTATGAAGCGCTCGCAAAACTATGCCACACATCTCGCATACGCCTTCTGGAGTACTACGACACCTCATGGATAACTGGGGAGGTTCCTACGGAATGGAAGCTTGCGAAAGTCATTCCTATATTGAAACCATCAAAGCAGCCAACGAATTACGCCTCCTTCAGACCCATATCTCTGCTTAGCTGCGTAGGGAAGCTATTCGAAAAAATGATCTACAAACGACTAAATTGGTTCCTGGAAACTGCAAAAGTTTACCCGGAGGAAATGAATGGCTTCCGGCAAAATAGATCCGCAATTGATAATGTCATTGCCTTGGTTTCATCACTTGAAGAGGAATTGGTCTCTGGAAACATACCTACTGCATTATTTTTAGACATTCATGCAGCATATGATTCGGTCTATCATACAGCGATTCTTGACGCTTTGGAAACTCTTGGTCTTGGAGGACGGCTCTACGCATGGATTGCAGACTATCTTCAAGGACGCCGACTTTTCATGTGTACCCCGGATGGCCCCACAACGCTTTATGCCGTCGAGAAGGGAGTGCCACAAGGAGCTGTGTTAAGCCCGATATTATTTAATTTAGTCCTCATCCATCTGAAAAGAAACCTGCCCCCTGGCGTCAAAATCACACTGTATGCGGACGACATCTGCATTTGGAGTGCGGCGCGTTCCCGCAGTACCACCCAACAACGCCTCCAGAGAGCGCTAGCAAATATATCGGCCTACCTAAATCCAAGGGGTCTGAAATTGTCCCCCGACAAAAGCGTTGCCATGGCTTTCACGCGGAGGCGTATGGAAAAATACCCACTAGTGTTGGGTGGTCGCGCCCTTCCATACGTCAAGACGCAAAGGTTTCTTGGAGTGACGATCGATAGGAACCTCACATGGTCGCCCCAAGTGAAAAAATTAAGTGAGAAGATTTCCTCGGCGTCGCACGTATTCCGATTTTTAGCCGGATCACAGTGGGGCAGCAACTGTCGATCAATGGTGCTCCTCCATAAGGCCTACGTCGACGGAACACCACGATACTACCTCCCGATCCTGCACAAAGTGTCTCCCACAAGCAAGAGAAAACTCGAGGCAGCACGAAACAACTGCCTTCGCGTATGTCTTGGCCTTCCGAAGGGGTCGTCCCGCTCAGGGACTGTAGCAGAAGCCGGATGCCTGCCTCTGGAAGTGCTATGTTCGCAGGAGACACTTCGGATACACCTCCGCCACGTCATTCATACGAAGAATCACTTTTTAAAGGATATTTCCAGAACCCGTGCTACATCCAGCTTTGGGCAGGCCGTCGGAAGCATATCTATTTCGATTCCTGCTCAGGCGTCACAAATTATGCCGCGAAACATTTCACCATGGACACTGTCCCCACTGGAAATCGTGTCATACATACCTGGAATCAGTGCGAAAAAGAAAATGCCTCAAGCAGCGACTTATCAGATAGCTTTAGAATATATGCACAAAGAATACGCAGCCGCAACGCACAATTTCACAGATGGCTCTACAACTCCACATCGTTCATCATGCGGACTTTTTGTTCCCTCTACAGGACAACGATTCTCGTTTCGTCTTGAGCGAGCGTCATCATCTACTTCAGCGGAGCTCTATGGCATTAAGGAGGCCCTTGTGTATATACTTCGACAGCAGCCGACAAAGACATGGGTGATATTCACAGACTCAAAAGCAGCCCTACAAAGTATATGGAACCGGCACAAGCGTTGCAATAATCAACCAGCAGCATTTGACATTGCTTATCTTCACCACAGGGCTAAGATTGCTGGGCATTGCATAAAGTTCCAGTGGATACCTGGCCATGCCGGCATTTCGGGAAATGAAAGAGCGGACGAAGCTGCCAGAAATGGACTCCAATACCGCAAATTCAGAAGAACATATTTTACAAAAGCCGACGCTTCAACCATGGCAAAAAAATATGCCTATCAAGAAAAAGACCGCATCTTGAATCTGCCGCTTCACCAAGACAACTTCCTACGTTACATTGACCCAGAAATGAGACCGAAAATTCCACGACCACTTCCTCGACACTTAGAGACATTATACCATCGTCTTCGACTGAACGTGGCATACACGAATAATTATCTGTACCGCATAGGACTTACCACTAGCCCATACTGTGATAACTGTCGCAACATAGAGACAATTGAGCACGTATTACTAGAATGCCCCGCGTACCGCGACGAGAGACAATTTTTTGAGCACCAAATGGACATGATTTGCCCCGAACCGTTAACGTTACCGACCATCTTAGGTCCAATGCCCGGCCCTTCGAAACAGCGACGGGTTTTGGATTTATTGTTCCAATACCTGACAGAAATTGGTCAAATAGGAAAGCTTTAAGAATTGCATCCTTCCTATACAAAAGCCTAAATTTACCCGCCATGTCACCTGTAAAAATTAGTATCAGGTCCAGTCGGACATTCCATATTTATTTTTATCCTTTTTTTTTCTCCCACTCTTATCTGGAATCTTTTAATCCCATTCCCCATCCCTATACAGAGTAGCATGCCAGCGGTTATATACGCGCCGGCAAAATTCTCTGTTTTTCTAATAAAGAGCCCTCTCTCTCTCTCTCTACTTTATAAATTAAGGAAGATTGTCCTTATTCGAGCAAGGAAAGAACGGTGTCAAGTAGCGTGAAAGCTGCCAGATGCGGCGAGAAGAGACAGTATATGAGTTCATGTTCACGTGATCGCGGAGCTGTACGTCGGCTTCTTGTCACGTAGAGCGGAGCTGCGGAAAAGTCGCGTGTGTCACCATGCAGAAGCTGCAGTTTAAGAAGTCGCGACGCGTACGCTATATTCCGCATTGATGTGGCACAGGAATGGAAGCTGCATCTACCGTTAGCCAATCGGAGGCATGATCGTGAAACTGCACGTGGCACTACGCCGCCTCACTCGCTGCGTCATAGCGTCGTCTGTTCACTCTCGAGCACGGTTTCGATCGAGTGCTAGAGCGCTTCACGTTATAGCTGCAACCCCACGTACATTAATACGATGCATACTGCTATAGTACAGGGGTTGTGACGAGGGTGTTATTGCAAGGACAAGAACGCGGAGCTGCCGCAGATGCGGGAGTCACGGATAACTATGCTCACAAATTAAGTCTGGTCATCCGCAATGATTTAATTCTGACTAATGTACCAAAAGTCGTCATGCATAGCTCTCTGCGTGGTCATGCTAAACGAGTGCTCTATGTTTAGTTTATTCTAGCTTCTTATTTATTTCGATGTGTTTGTCATGGTCGTTCGAAGGTGAACAAGGTGGGTGACCGAGCGGCCGCGATGAACCCGGCCACTTGTGAGACGGTGTATAGTAATACTTCGACGAGGGCAGCTCTTCGAACCGTAGCTTCATGTGAAAGTGTTTTGTATAAAACCAAATGTTTGCACATCTCAGGCAAAATCTACAGCCGCTGCTGTTTCCATTGCAACGGCGAACTACAATAGAAAAAAAAAGGCAAAGCCGGCATCGGTTTGCGCTTCTATGCTCTGCCCGTAATGCCGCCAGTTCCTGACGCGTAACCATCCGAGCAGCGGAGCTAAGCAAAGTAAATGAGGCTCGGCGAAGGAAAGAAGATTCCTGGCCAGCGCCTGCCCTTCTACGGACGGCGAGCTGTTTGCGTCGCCGTGCGTGAAGCGGACACGGCCGAACGGAGCCGAAAAGGACACGGCTTGCACGCCGGCTCACCGCACGAGCCGACGTAGTCGCGCGAGTCGAGGGGGCGATCTCGCGGCGGCGGTGCACAAATGCCGCCCGGCGTCGTTGAGCGACCACCGCCTGCGGTCTGCTCGGAGCGGCTGTTCCTTCGCTTATGAGCGTTCTCTCTGTTCGCCTTTTATCCTCGATCACTCTCCAACTGGCGGGTTACATTGGTAAAATGTGATTTACTGTTCGCACGCCCTCAGTCTCGCTTGTTCCAACGGGCACCGCTCGTGGGCAAGTAGATTAACTCGAGATCGTGTGGAGTCATTATTGCGTGCTCAGATTCAGGCAAGCTATACAGTTGACAGAGATTCACCCAGACTCACGGCCACTTCGGTACATCTCGGTTCCCTCAGAAGCCTCACACCTATTTGGATTCACATGGAATCGGTCAACTTCGAACTCACACTCAGCCACTTAAATTTACCTAGGCTCACTATAGGACTCACGGGTCGGTCTAAACGTGGACTTATAATCTGAGCGAATCGACTCGTTAGGGAATTCGCCGATATCTGCGCTTTGAGAGCAAGCCGGCACTCGTCCAGAATAACACGTGTGCGCTCGATTTTACCAGATGCGAAAGAATTCGATCCTGCGACATTTGACGATTGATACGGAAGTGACCATGTGACAAAGCGAGTAGATAACCGGTGATCTTGTAGAGTAACAAAATAGATGCCGAGTTAACGAAAACAAGCCTAATGCGGCCGGCGGAGGACTAAAAGGTCTAATGGCATTATATATATATATATATATATATATATATATATATATATATATATATATATATATATATATATATATATATATATATATATATATATATATATATATATATATATATATATATATATATATATATATATATACACGCAGCACACGTGCGGAAGGCCGTGCAGATTAAGCGTAACACAAAACAAACCTGTGAGCTATCCGAGTTTGCTGGGACAGGCCTTCATTTCTTAGTGTACGTAAGCAGGCTGATCACGATTATGACTACGACATCGATGACGACGGAAGTGATGCGACTATGCGCCCAACACGCAGTGTGCACTCTAAACCAATTTACACCCTTAGCGGTGTTTTCTCTCTATCAATCGCACACTTGCGTGTAAATCGCGTAAATCGGTTTACAGTGCGTACGACACAAACTTGCGAAAATAGCTTGAAGTCCGTGACGTCACGTTGTCGAGTTGGTGGCGCCGTCTAGACATGACATTTAAAAAATTGGAAGTTGATCCTATATTTTATTTGCTGAGTGGTCAACTCCTCTCCGCAGAGTAAATGCAAACAGGCACTCGAAAGAAACTCTCATCGTTCTAAACAGGTTTTGTGTCGCTATTTAGTATCCTCTTAACTTACCCATCGGTTCTTGGCAGGAGCGGCATTCAGCGATGACGTTAATCGCTTCTCCGAGTTGCTTGCCTCCCGCGTTCTATCTCATGATCCCTTCCCCAACGTCTGTTATGACCACCCGTAAACAGGAGAGGAAATTAAAACCAGTCACGTTCTCTCTAGCAAGATTTGATTTTTTTTTTCGTTAACCCGTCCGCCAGCCAAAGTCGACAAGAAGCGTCGCGCCTTCCTCTGTCGCTAAACAGGAAAAAGAATGGAAAAGTTTGCGTCCATGCTTCCCATGCAGCGTATTCTCGCCAGCAAACGCCGCACAGACTAACGTGGCACCCTTGTTAATACATACACCGAAGACAAAGCGTCTGCGAAGTCTGCTTCCCATCACTTATGTAATGTCCGTGCAGTCGGAGGTACTTAAGGAAATAGATAAGAAATAGGATGACCTGGGAGCGCACGTAGTAACAGAGAATGACGTTGAAAGGTTTCGCGTTCTCCTTGAGCTGTAAGACTGCTGAGGTTGATTTTTTGACTTACATTGAATCGTTAAGATCATGTGACCTTTTTTCATGACGGAAGAGTTTACACGACCTGCTACTATATGTTACTTTATAGGCTTCCCAGCTAACGTTAGCCAAGCTGTTGAATGAAAAAGAAAAGTTACATTAAAAAAAACGAACACCGTAGGTCTTAGCTTGAATTGTATCTTGCATCGTGATTTTTTTATATTTCTTTTTCGTTTAACAGCTTGGATAACGTTGGCTGTGACACGCGGTATATTATATATGTAATTTGTTACCATATCGGAATGTTGTCTATGTGATCTTTAGTGTCTTCTTATTTCCTTTCTTCCATGTTGTAGTTTGTGTGTTTTATTCTCGTTTTGATTCCTACCCCTTAGCTAGAGAGCACCCATCTTTGTGGTTTACGCTATTACAAGCACTCAAAAATAAATATTAAAACTGGCAGATCTCAAAGACATTCAACAGCTCAGTCGCTAAGTACACATCGGCAAGGAGCACGCGAAAAGAAAACGTCGAGAATAAAGGGAGAAACCGCAATTTTACCATGTGCAATCGAGAAAGGAAAGTATAGAACAAGAATACCTTCAGTTTTCTTTCATTGTCTTTCTTTCTTTAGCTTTTTGCCAGAGTGCCCAGTGTATAGAGCGAGCGGTGCAAACTTCACGTGCGTGAACAACGAGACAACGACCAATCAGCTTGTCGCTGTTGTTGCATCATGCTTACCTTATCCTACAATCTGCGCTCTATATAAAAGACGCAGTGACCGAAATTAATACCGCGTGGCGCGAATCGAGCAAGAAACTTTTTGGATATCACTCGAGACAGCTACGGCGCGTAATATATACGTAGCGTACGCTTCCCCCTGCGTTTTCGCCTTGTATAAATTTCCGCCATACTGCAAGGCGACTATAGAGACTCCCCCGGGACATTCAAAGACTTGCCTGATGACTAATGCACTCCTGGGTTAAATTCTGTCACTAGTATTCAACTACTCGTTGCAAAAAAAAAAAACATGCTTATATTGTTTTATAAGATGAAATAAATGGGTGTTCCCCCATGCAGCAGCGGAACGCAGTGCTTTCACCGCACCGCATCCTTCTCTCGTGTCGGGGGCAGACTCGAAGCACGTTTTGCGGCGTCGCACTCCCGCCGGTCAGAGACGTCATCGCGCACTCTTCGTTTCCCGCAGAGGCCGCACGTGTCACACCATCGTCCTTAAGCACTATAATAGCAAGAGCTTGGCGGCGCAACCCACCGCCCCGTTCCAAAGGGGACGCTCATAACATCCATCCATCGAGCACGCGCACTTGCAAGCGCTTTCTCGGCTAAGAGCTCGTCAGCACTGGATCGTAACGGAGGCCTTGACGGCTCCGCTGACTCCTTCTTCTTTCCCCGCGAAAACGGTACGGTTTTTCGCCCTTCAATTTATACGCTGATGCGGCGGGGAGGTCGCTGAATTCTCGGTAACATATGTCTGTTGTCGCGACTGGCTTTCCATCTCTGCCTCAATAGCCAGTATTTTATCCTGGATGCAGAGAGCGTTTGCACGGTACTTGCTGGCCTCACCCGGGTGACGAACCCGGCAAAATGGCAGTGCACGTGCCAGCGGAAAAAGAAGGACGCGTTATTGAACTGGCGCTTCAGGTTCGTCCCCCATTTTCATCCAACGCCTGCGATAACCCATTTATGCTATACGTCACCTCGTAGAGTTGATCGCACCTCAATAGACGCCATTATAGCAAAAGATATATAGCGCAAAAAAGTACAATTGTCTAGCACCGCTTTAATAAAGTGGGTGGCTTTGTTCTTACTTTTTTTTTGCCATAACAGAGGGGGGAATAGAGCCCTCATGAAAAATGCATGATTGCTGCCCAAGCTACATCACAAAAATGGAGCCATTAACAAGCCGTAATCGTAGTCGCAAAGTTACGAAGCGAGAATAATCAGGACAAGAACATAAGGCATTACGCCATGCGACACATGCGGTTCTGTCAGTGTGGTAAAAAAAAAAACTATCTGTCAGCTCAGTGGTCCAACCTCTGGCAGCTAGGCTTGAGTCGATGCTGATACGTGATGCGTAGGAAGCGATACGCGTGACACATGGCACAACAGTATTTAGACGTAAAAACTGCACGCGTGCTGTCACGTCGGCAAGGGGCATTGCGTCACGCCGGTTTGAAAGCAAAGAAGTCTTAAGGGGAAAACAGAACCTCGTCAAATGAACTATATGCTTCGCCTTCACTCTGAACAAGCGCTTCAAATTTATTGCCTTCGTAGTGCCAACCTATACATATAGTGGCCAAGACCATTAAAATGAGGAAACGTCTTCACGCTTTTGATGTCTTCATAATCCCGGCTCAGCACAGGCTCAGTAAATTAATTGTCACAGTAACCACCCAATCGGGATTGCAAAAAGCCGTCCTTTGCCTTTCCTTTCCAAACGAAGAGGTGAAAAGGGGAGACTGCAATATGTTTAAGTTTACCTCGAACGACCTCTGTTACCTGTGGTCATATGTGCCAGAAAGATAAGCCAGCTTAAACTTCAGTGAGTGTACGGTGGTTCTTATCATTGTTGTACCTTCGTACACTTTCAGCGCTTGTGTGTAGCGGCGCGCAGAATCAATCGGTGAGAGTTCGGCCTGGTCCGACTGCGGGCCATTCCACGGCACGACCTTTTTGCGAAAATTACAGCGTACGTGGTATTTCCGGGTCTTTGGCTGAATTGTTGGCAGCGTACCTTCGAAGGTCGCGTTCAAAGGAAATGTGCCATGAAATTATTCTTTTATCTTTCCGCTGTAAGCCACTTTCGGAGTTGCACCGAGTTTCAGCGCCGATGTGCACTGCACGGACCTTCGCCATCATGAGAGATGAGCTGACCTTCGCACATAAGCAGTTAGAAGCCTAGGAAGCTACGGCACGGAAGGGTAGTGTTAACCACCAATTTGCTATTTCCATGGCGTTTTGTTGGCGTACCGCAACTCGGGATGGAATATGAGCTCCCTCAAACTGCCATCCTTTTGCTGTTTTCGGGTTTCAAAGCGCCGTCACCATGTCGTCATTGTGGTGTCGTCATGTGGCCATGATGTGTCGTAATCATGGCGTCGTCACCCCGCTTATTACCCGTCAGGGGTCGAATTCACGAAGCTTTTTGATAGTAAGTGCTCTGCGCCATTTGCCGGTCGCCATCGTTAATAATATGTCCAGCACCATGTATGATAGGCTGGCATCTGCTTTTACGAAATGTTTTTGCGCAAGAGCTCCTCAGCGAATACGGGCCCAGGTTTCCATGGCAGAAATCGTCTGAAAACTATTCGCATCCGCGCAGGATTCAATTGCGGGTCAGTCAACTTTTGTGTGTGTCTTGCGTCGTCTTTTGTTCCGTCGTCGCACCGTGCTCCTGTTTATCATCTTACCATCTTCGCGGTATCTTCGTGTGGTTTTTGTCTTCGTCGTGTCTTAAACTATACCAGACAACGCATATACTGTTTTACTTCATTTGCACCGGGGCCCGATTAGATCGAGCCTGGCGCGCGCGGTTGTCACGTGCACAGTCACCGTGCCCCTTCTTCAGGGTGGAGTGTGAGAAGTGTGCCAACGGCACGTTCCGCGTAACTCGCATTCGGTATTAGGCAGGGCGGAGGAAACCCCGTGCTTGAAAAGGCACGTGACGGCCAATCGGGACAAAGATTTCCGACTGAGATGCTTCCAATTTCTGTTCCTCCTCCGCCGTCGCAACGCTCATCCGTTACAATAGAGGGAGGGGATGTAGGACACAGGGCCTCCAGTCGGGGCCAGTAGAATCAAGGGCGCTTTCATTGTGTGTTTATGAGATTGCCTGGCTCCGCGGGGTCCGTTATCAGCGGCGCGCTTTCCACGGCTTCAACGGCGCGAATCGACTCGCAGGACGCGTCGGGTTCGCACAAGGCAAAGGCGCAGTTCCCACTACGCGATAAGCTCGTCGCGTCCTCCGTGAGCGGCTGGTCGTTCGTATATTTTTTTTTCTCTTCATCTTGAAGTGGGGTAAGGTCGCGGCAACGTCCCGTGCAGCGTCGAGGTATATGCGCACCTAGTCGTGAAGCGGCAGGCCTTCGCACTGCATAGGTGGCGCCTGCGTTACGCGCTTCGTCGTCTGACCGCGCCTCCAAGATTGTCTACGTGCGCAGCGCCTGCGATCTCAGAGGCTGGGGAGGTCTGTCTGGGAAGGCTAGGCTATAATTTATACGCTCATATTCCGTGAAGCCGGTGACTTCTATTATGTTACTTCGGGGAGCGATTGCCAAAACTTAGTGTGTTCAGTGAAGCGAACGAAATCAGCGGGTTTGTCCTGAAGGTTACGCATGCAGTGCTGTCAGCTGTCAAAACGCGCAGCTGCCGAGGATGTGTGAGAAGTGCCTCCTTTTCCCTTTCCTTTTTGACCCGCTGTATTCCATTTGCCGGAAGTATGACGTCGTGGCCTGGCAGCTTTGTTCTTCCATATGCCTGGCACAGAAATGAATTGCATTTCTGAACGCGCTCAAGTAATGACCACGGAAGCGCCAAGCTCTGCCTTTGTCCGGTCTTTTGCACGTTGGTTTTCATCAAACTGCCCCTTTCATTTGAGCGCTCTCTCTGTTTCGTCACGACACCTCCTTGAAGTTTACAATGAGGCGCACTTTTCACCTCCCTTCCTCTTTTCATTCGTGAACGCTTCGACACGCCGGCGAACTTAGCGCGCGATTTGTTGGGTCGACCGAAATGTCAACAAAAGCAATAAGAGTAAGTGCCACCATATCTCATGCAACGATCGCGTGAAAGACAGCGGAGCGGAACCTAGAGGTGCGCTCTTGACGTACAAGAAAACAAGCAAATGAAAGAAACTGACACAGCAGCTTCCTGCCAAACAAGTAACACTCCTGTCTCGAGCGACAGACATCTGCGCGATTGCGTGTCGAGAATAAAAAGAAGATTAAAGATTACAGGAAGCAACGTGGGTTACCTAAAACGAACAAAACTTGAACAGCAAAAAACAGAAACTGTGAAACGCCGCTGGGTGGAGGTTTAGAACGGCGATAGAGGTCACGGAGCTTCGCGCTTCCTTGCGAGTGCTCACATCTCTCGGACAGTGGGACTCGCATCCACGAGCATAGCTTGTATATAGAATTGACGAGGTGGGTTCTGCTGTCATTCTGTCCATCTATCTCACTCTCCCGGCAACCGCCTCAGATTCCGGACCGCCGTATAGCAGACCCAAAGGCAGCGGCTGCAGTGCCGCGTTTCTCAGATTCAGGGTGTATAGGAAGCAGGATAGGTAGCTGCGTTGCTGTTGACAGATGCGGCGTCATCCCCCTTTTGCGGCGACGGGGCCGTCTCGAAGCGACCGCATCTAGAAGAGACCGAGGGGGGTAGCGTCACGAAACGTACGAAAAGAAGAAACAGCAGAGTTCCGCCCCGGCCGCCCCGTCGGAAATCCGTGCCCACTGAGTGATCGCGTCCAGCCAGCGGCCCGGCCGAGACGACGCTGTCGTTGTTGCGGACACGGTTGCGTGGAGGCCGCCGCGACTGGCGTTTTGTCGTCGCTGTGCACGCCATGCTGTGCCGCGAGAACCGAGGAGTCGGGGGGTCGGGTTGCAGGCGACGCTATGCGAGGCGCGTCGCGAAAGACGCGCTCCAATTGCCCGCCCCTCCCTCCCCCTCCACACCACCACCACCTTCAGCCCGAGGAGAAACGGCGCTCGAAGACCTCCGTCTGCCTGCACTGAGCTAGCTCCGGGGCTGGACCCATTGGATTTGCAGCGTCACCTTAGGACACGGCTATAAGAGTAGCATTTAAGAAGTATTTCGCTTTTCGCATGATGACAGTGATGACGACGACGACGCTTCTGGAAGGTGGACGTTCCTATTGGTCCTTCGCATTCCATTACGATTTGCTAAGCCGTTTGAGGACTTCTTTTTTTCGTGCATTTGCCTTATCTGTCGGTTATTCTTTTTGTTTTTCATTTCCCCTTATTGTTCCTTCAGTGCAGGGTAGCAAACCAGAAGCCCTTCCAATCAACCTTCCTGCCTCTCTCTCTCTCTCTCTCTCTCTCTCTCTCTCTCTCTCTCTCTATTGCCGTAGCATTGTAATGGCCAACAACGCTGGGTGGGAAGGCTGTGGTCACGAGGACACCCTTCTACACGTTCTGTGTGACTGTCCTATAGCTACAATGTACAGAGACGATCGCTGCAACTGCGCTATAGCTAGCTTTGATAACAGGCAATTATCAAAGGGAACCATTTTGGAAATCCCACCTAAGCTATCGCAGCAGATGGCGACGAAGACGCTGCTACAGTTTTCAAGAACAAGAGGAACTGCAGAAACGGCTGTAGCCTGTATTCTTGTGCTGCGAGTGATCATGTGCTGTGATAGTGCGCGATGATAGTCAAAGCCTGTGATTGTGTTTCTGTGCACTCTGTTTCTCTCTTTAGTTTCTACTTATATTTATGCCACCCTTCTCCCGTTTCACAGCGTAGGGTAGCGAATCGAAATTTGTAAGTTCTGGTTAATCTCCGTTCTTTTTTAATCTATTTCGTCTCTCATTTTCTCTCGAAACAGGCAGTTTCTGGATCAGCCTGTATTCTCCCAAATTTGGAGGGAATCCCAGGGAAAAAGTTAAAGTAGGTAGCTTGACCGAATCGGGGCCCCTGTGTACATGACGCATTGCAGCCGGGAGGCAGTGACTACAAAGATACGTAATTGCAGTAAGTAGTGCAATGAATTTCGAAATGTACAGACGCGGGCAAAATAACGTATTACATAATGCGTCCACGCCATAAGTGCTAAAAAAAAGAATATAAAAGTCACATCAAAATTTTCAGATAGCTATAATCAATGCGGTTCCTATTTGATTATGTTTTACGCCCTTAATCACCCATTCACAGACTATCTAAGAAACTCATCCACTGATTATTTTACTAAATGCTCGCTCGCTCGCTCGCTCGCTCACTCACTCACTCACTCACTCACTCACTCACTCACTCACTCACTCACTCACTCACTCACTCACTCACTCACTCACTCACTCACTCACTCACTCACTCACTCACTCACTCACAATGGATCAGTCAAGCAATCGCCTACCACTCACTCGCCTGTCGACTTACTCGCTCACCTCCGTCATTGCGAGAGTATGCTCCGAAAGTTCACGAAGCCACGAAGTTGCAGTGCACTGTGCTCTAACTCATCGAAAAACAAAAATGCATTTTAAAAATAGCTCACGCTGTACCTGGCGGCGATCTCGTTTGACCGACAAGTTGGCGGACCTGTTCAGCGGCCTGACTGGTTCCTCCACCCTCGTCCTTTTTTTTCTTTCTATTTTTGCACTAACGGGGCCTTGTTTTAGTCTTCAAGCGGCAGAATAAAAATTGCCGTGATTAGCACCTTTTGCTCAGCGCGATCGAGCCCTTCAGGTGTTACCTCCGAATCGCTTCAGGCGAGGGGCTTGCGTGCGTGTGTCTACGGCGCGAGCGCCGCCCGGGTCGGGAAGGAAACAAAGAGGGAGGAGGGGGAGGGACGCGCCATTCTTTTATAGTGACGGCGTAATCGCTTCCTACTTGCGAACCCGAATACTCGCAACACGTGCCCTTCAAAACGCCCGTCATCTTGAGGAATGTAACCTTTATCCCGCGCGAGGTCACTTATTGCGAAATAAAAACTTTAGGTTGTCTTCGTTCTTTCTTCTTCATTTTATATATCAGAAAAAAACATTTCTGGATCCGGGCAAATATACGCAATGAAGTAGACGCGCGTCTACTTCAACTGCAATTTAAAACAGTCATGGCTGCGATGTCGTAGACTCTGAAAGTCTAAAGCATACATCCTTCCAAGCTGATGTCTGTTCGAAAAAAAGAGTCTGTACAAGCACGGAGTTACTGGACCACATGCCTACGTAACGTTGCGGGCACCAACGCATCCTGCCGTCGCGCTACGTGCTAGCCCAGTCACTACGTGCTCGCGACGAAGCGTATATCTCGGGTGCCCGGGGGTAACCCTTAGCCCAGCACACAATTTTGTATCTAGTTCGAAATTTTGCGTCCAAACATTCGTTTCTATCAGCTGAGATAAAGCGTAAGCGCAGTCTGGCAGGTCAACGCGTAGAGCAAATAACCAAGCGGGTGCCACTGGAGGGGAACCGTATGGTGTCAGACGATTAGCTAGAGAGATGAGATTAGGGAATTTCCAAACACTGCGTGGTGTTGGCTGATGCAACCGGGGGTAACTGAAGGTCGCTGGCAGAGGCATTCGAGCTTAAGTATACATTAATAGGATGATAGTCGTGGTAAGAACACAATACTTAACGTTCAAATACCATGCAAAACGCAGTACGGATGTTTTACTGCAAGGTATATAGAAAAAGAATAGGAGCTTGCCCCAGGGCAAACAACACGAAAGAAAACAAAATACTTTACACGGGCTTATTCATTTTCATAATCATTATCACAGTCGCTAATAGAACACCGTCGCGCAGCTGGTACCGCCCAACAAGAGCGCGCTCAAGCGAATGCAAGGGTCCGTTCAACGCATGCTCACGTGATTCACTGCTTCGTCTCATGAGTCTCTAGTGGTCTCGAACACGTGATCACGCCCTGCAACTTTCGCTCTGTTACCGTGAAAATGACTCCAGCCCCCAGGACCCTCCATAGAGGTGCGTGTGAAACAGCAGGCGAGTTGGGCCATCCGGTATAACTTGCACGGAAGAAGTAAGAGCACATACGCAGGCCCAGCAGCGTGCCACAGGAGACACGAGGGGAAACGCGCGGTGATAAGAAATGTGAAAAAAAAAGAAACCAGGTCTGCCTTGCATGTTATGCACCGTTTCGACCCGCTATACCCTGCATCACGGAGGAGGAAGCGACCCGGGGGAGAAACCACAATAAAAGGCGCTGACCGCTCGTGCAAGCGCACCGCAGACATGCGTACGGTAGAGCGGAGGAAAGGGATCCTCTTCGTGAAGCATCTTCAACACGTGCGCATGAAACGCTACGCACACTCATTTACAGACACACAGGCACCTGCGCGCACTTAACGAGCACGCAATCGACCTGTTTCTGGACTTAATTGGACAGCAAGCGATAGCGGTGTTGTCCAGAGAGGGGCGACCGGTTTCCGGCCAAGTTCGCGCTGCGACTGGGCTCGTGAGTGCGTGTTGGGCGAGCGCCTGCGTGAAGCGGCGCCGCTACAACGTGACAACTGCGCCCCCCACCCACCCCTTCAACTCTCCTCTTCCCTCCTTTCGCTCTATCCAGCCGTTCGTCACGGGGAGGTGGAACCCCCGGAAGAGCAAGCGAGACCGTTAGCCGATTGCTCTCTCAGGACCGGATATGCCTGTCGCTATTTTGCTACCGATGCGCGGTGCGTACGGGACCCCGATCGGCATCGGATCGCCAGGGGGTGCAGTCATCCGTGCCACACGGCCCTCCCCCATCCTGCTCCTTCGTTCACGATAAGCACCGCTACAGCTTCGAGCACCCGCTCGCCGTCTTCCAACGCTGGACAGACGCGAAGCAACGAATACAGAGACGAAGGAGCGGCGCTCAATCGCGTGTGTACGTATATAGTGATGGAGTGGAGGCATCGGCTTTTCCCTAGTGCATGCCTGCGCGCGTCGTCCTGCTTGCTCCGAAGAGCTATGCATACCTGTGCGCTATAGCGCGTGCGAGGGAAAATAAAGAAGAAAATAATGATCAGCGAGAGAATGCCTTCTTTGAAAAGAGTGCACGCCTCTCGGAGGTCACCGAGAATGTGGAAACGGCGTGTATATACGTGGCTCGAGCATCGCTTCCGAGGTGCGAGAGGTCACGCATCGAAGACATGCCGGAAGCAGAGCCTGAGCTGTCCGTGACGTTCTCTCCTCCTGCTTGCATTGTAATATCGCGGGGATTTGCAGGGGCGTCGGCAGGAAACGGCCAGGTTTACCCCTCTGCTCTGAATGCGTATTTTGTGTTTCTAAAAATAAGATTCTGGTTGCAGCGAGCATCCAATAGAGCGGATCTCGTCGAGTCTTCTTGAACGAACGTCTAAGACTGCAAGAAAGTGTCCTGTAAAAAGTCTAAGTAAACCAAGTACGTTCATTCGATCGGATTTGGGTATCGTTTATGAAACGCTGACTACAGGCGGCGCATTTTTCGCGCCGTAATGATACATTTTCGAGATGTGACAAGAGCATTATAGTACTACCCAAACACCGTGCGAGCAGGCGCAACTCGCCAAATGCAGGTACTCTCTGTATAAACTCCTCAAAAGTGTCGTTGCTAGACATTGAGCACTCAAAGCCTGGAGTATGCTGCAGGTCAGTACAGAAAAATGCTATGAACGCGGTGGAGGTGGTGTATTATCGATGATTACTTGAATAAAACATTTTTTTAAATATGTGAGACGTCGGGATAAAATAATGCGGCGACGAAATGATGAATATTTCACGCCAGCTGTGAAATTGTGATTTGAAAGGAGAACTAAGGCGTTGTTATGCTCCGCGGTTCTTTTTCGCAGCTCTTTTCTCATCGTTTTCTATACGCCAAGGATCTGGCAATTCACCGGTTACAATGGCGGAAACACAAAGACACCATTTTTATTTTCCGCGTGCGCGTCCACCTCGTCGCACCGGCAAGGTGACACGGACTGCAGTCCTTTCAACGTGCATGCCACCGCTGCGTCCTTGGAACCGCAAGACGCCTACTTTGCATTTGTAATCACCTCGGCTTTTCATTGCCGCCTTCGCTACGCGTGAGAATTCTCGGCGACGCTGACGATTAACGAACAGGATACGCGGTCGTGGAGATGGCACCAAGCGTGGCCGCATGAGTTGTGCGCCATCCTCTCCCTTTCGCTCACTCGCTTCTTCCTTCCTGGGTTGTCGTCGCGCGACAAAGCAGCGTCGCTTCGAACCATTATAAGCGACGGTTATTAATGAGGAGGACGCGCATTACACACAGTCTTTCTCTATAGAACCGTGCACTGCAGTGCAAGTCAGCGCCGCCGTCAACTATATAGCAGAGAAGCTTCGTAGGGCCGTTTCCGTGGCTTTGTAGAATTCGTTGTTGGCCAACGCCTTCAGTACAATGTGTATGTGCAGTCTATCAGCTACACACTCCCAGGTTTTGTCCTAATAGGTAAACATAAATACCCCATAAAACGTTCGTAAAACATCCATAATGTCCATAAAACGTGTCGTTGAGTGTATTATGCCTTGTGTATGCACTTAGTCCACGCAATGCCTATATGCGGCATGGCACTTATGTATAGATTATATGAAAGAGTGTTTTAGACTTTCTGGAGATTTACATTTTTGTCACTCGGTTTGTATGTTCGAATATTGTAAGCTTTACACGAGCGAATGGCTTTGGACATCGCAGGACCTGCTCACCCGACCTCAGCGCTGTGTCGTACGCGACACTGCGCGGAATTAGCGAGACGTATAGCGTGACAGTCATTACGAAGTGGCACGGCGGACGAGCATCCGAAGGCCTCCGCACACCGCGTGCGTGTAAAGGCCGTCGTGTAGTGGCGCAGCGTTGCGACCCACGCGAAGAACAATGGCGCGCATATACTTTGTCACGAGAGAGAGAGACCGGGGCTCAACCGCGCGTGCGCGCGCGTGAACACACGCACACATCTAGACACTGTGTGCGAACTCGAGCCTCGCGGATGTTACGCTGATCCGCCGAGTCAGAAGGCGCGACGTGCCGTGACTTGGGTCGTGCTCGACGCCTTTCTCTCCGGCACCCGCCGTGGTGTATACGAGCCTCGCTTTCTTTCGCGCAACCTCGCCATGGAGGAACAAAGAGGCGACGTAGTACGTGTGGTGCGTCTCTTTTTCTCCGGCGAAAGCGCGCGAAAAAGACGGTCTTATCAGAAAAGACCTTCCCTATTGCAGCGCGTGTTGGGCACGTTGGGCAGTCCTTGCCCATCTGCAGTAGACGGCGGCGAGAGGGAGAAAAGAAAGAAGAAATCTAAAGAGGTGATTGCGGTAAAAGAGATATCCCTGAAGTTACGTCTCCTAAACAATTATCTGTCAGAAAGTCGTCTATTTGAGGTCCCTTGAGAGAACAAAAGAAGGCCAACCGTTTTGCACCGCTCGCTGTGTTTTCTTTTGTCGCGCGCGGTCATTAGAATCGCATGGGGGGCCAAAGGCGACGCAAGGACAGCTTGATTGCGGTTCTGCCGGACGTGGACGCGCCTGCCAAGCTCCGCTGGCATAAAGTGGGCGGAAGTGTAGCGGCCATTTAAGAAGTGCAGCGAAAAAGCGAGCACCGAATGGCACTGGGGCGCGTAAAAGGAAAAGGCGGGAGGAAACGACGTTGTTTTCGCAATTCCCCCGCTTACTGAACCTCTTCGCGCGTTCCTAATTACCGCTGGTCTCTAAGAAAAGCAGAGCTGCCCGCCCTTTCCTAACTATTGTTTGCTTTTCATGTGCTGTCTGTTGATGGCGCTAGCCATGAGGTCAAGGAGTCAGCTATATGTCTTATGACATATGACTTATGCCCTGCTAACCAGGGAACTGTAGGCAGACAGCCTGGAGTGTAATTGTCGCTTCGCATTTCTTCTTGCCTCGTTGATTTGCCCTCTGAGTGTCTCCTATGCTTGCTTCTTTTCTTTTTTTCTAGTGAGGTAGAGATATGTCATTAACGGTAACTTACTGGATATGACGCACACACACACGCACGCACGCACACGCGCACACACACACACACACACACATTTGATAGTCATCGCCAGCCTATATGTTATGTTGATTGCAACACGAAGGCCTCACCCAGCGATCTTTGTTATAATTGCCCCTGTCAGTACAGTTCGCTAAAAATTAAATGCGATCATGGAGCCTAGTGGTGAATTTTATGGGCGCAATACTCGACTCTCTAACCTGACTTCAGGAACCGGCAATTGAGTTTCACTGTGTCCACACTAGTTTTCGACCTGACTAGAACCATGCTAATCTGAGCGATTGGTTCCTCAAATATTGGAAAAAGAAAAACAAGAAAACTTGGTTTTTACACCGAAGGTAACGCGAGTAGCCCTTGGCAGAACTGGACTGTGTCAGTGCGTGGGGTTGATGCGTAGAAAGCCAGAGTCATCCAGGGGCCTCCCGGACACTTCAGTTGTGGCGTGGGTTTTAGCCTGAGGGGTGTAGTGATCAGAAGGGCGCGAAGGGGATGACGTCACATGAGCATGCAAAACAGAGAGCGTGTTCTCTCGCGTCCACGTGTTGACAACGTCTTCGCATCTTGTCACTTTCCTATTTCCATGTTTAGGCCATCTGCGTGTGAGTGGTCATCCAGTCAAGTGGAGCATGTTGGGCGCGGACGAAAGAACACGAAGACGACAGGCAACAGCGACTGCGTTTAACATGTTCCACTGTGATGACCATTAACCGGGCCAACGTTCTGTAAGATATGGTTACGCCGGCCGACTTCACTGCTTTTAAAAAGAAACGGTAGCCTTTCATGTCTTTAATATCCGTATCCTTCATTATTTTTTAACTGTTTTCAGACCCATAGCGCTTTATTTTTTTTTGCCACTTTTCTTTTTTTCCTATTGGAAAACGGGAAATACTTGCTTACGGATTTGCGTTTTTAAATATTTTATGACTCGGAAACGCCTTAGTGGTGTCATTGTGTTTCAACGGTTCTCGCATAAGTATTCTTTTTGCATTCGGTATACTCTGTAGAACGGTGGGACGAACTACGCATCTTTTTGTCAGGGTGAGGTGAGCGGGGAGAAGGTGTGGCGGAATAGAGAGAAGCCACGCTGCTTATTTGAGGCTTCCTTTCAGACGACCTCTCGTTGACTCTGCATCAGCTGCCCACGCTCGCCAACAGCCACCGGCGTCGCCCATACACACGGCGAAGTTACCCGCGCGCCAAACAATGTATGCAAACAATATATGCCAACAATATACCCAGAAAGAGAAAAGCCTCGCCAACAAACCGGGCACACAGGTCTGAGGCTCAATGCAGCACGTGTGCCCTGCCGGCCTCCCGAGGAGGCGCGACGCGTTACGTGATAAAGGAACCCGGGAAGAGGGCCGCCTTTGGGCGGTAGCCGCAGCCGAGGGAACGGCCCGAGTCGGCTCGTTACGTAAACCCGGAAGGTTGCCGTCGGAGGCCCCTTGCTTGACCCCGGGCACCTGCCTCCTTCCCCCCCCCCCTCTCTCTCTCTCTCTGCGCCGCCTCTCGTCATGTGCAGCTACGTTGTGTATCACTCGCCGTTGCCGTCGCAGCGTGTACGCAAGTGCACCACGCAAGGAAGGCGCACGAGTTTGCGCGCGCACGTACGCGACGCCGTGTGCTATGCTGTTGGGCCGCACTAAAATAGCCTCCTCTCGTATGTGTAGGCCGGACGTATGCTCTCGATTCTCAGGCAAATGATCTGGCTTGCGGCTAAGGGTCCTAGTCGCCTTCTTTGGCTTATTTGCCCGCTACCTTCTGTCTGTCACAACAATTTTAACTTCTTCTATAGCTGCCCTTTCTTTTTATTTATTTTCTCTTTCGCGCTGCCGGTCGGGCCATGCTGAGTACGCCGGTCGTCATATCACATCGCCGAAGTTGTGCAGCTCTGCAATTCTTTGGAGAAAGACCACACGGTTGGCTTCTCGCATAGTCGGTATAAATGACCACGGTGTACGTCAAGCGCGGAAAAACAAGAAGGAAAAATAAAACGAACATCGCAGAAGTAGACAATACGGTTGTCTTGTCCACTTTTCGCACCCCCTCCCCACCCTCTTTCCCTCCTTCATACTCATCCACCACTTTTGTTAGCGTACAGACTAGACATCTAAACTCACCTTTGGCTTATCTTCCTTCCTTCGTTTCCTTGGCCTCACCCGCTATACGCTAATACTATCACATTTCTAATCAATCGCTCCTCCCTATGTGTCGCCAATTCAGTTTCGAGCCACTCTGTCAGCGCGCGTTTCTTCCCTTGTGCGTCGTCGTCCTACAGCCGCCTGCCTGCTCCCTGTAGCTTCCGCGCGCTCACACGTAACCATTTCGCTCCTCATTCGAACTCCTCGATTTCGCATGCCCTTCAGCAGGGGCACTGGCCGCAAAGCGGCGCGAAAAAAAGTTCCATTTTTTTCCCCCCTCAAGACGCGATGCCCGTCGCATGTTTCTCTTCCTGCTTCTTCGGCCGCTGGCATCGCCCGCCAATCGTCTCCGGCCTGTCCGAAAGTGGCTCCGACCGGAGACGGGACACGGGCGTCCGCGCGTGACCGTGTGTTTGTGGCGTCGGCGCGCGCCGTCCGTGTCGCGCACCGCAGCGAGCTGGCCGCGGCCTCCCTGTTTCACTCGGCGGCTCGTTTTGTGCACCAGCTCCGCTCACTGGACGTGCGCGCGTATAGTGCCGCGCTATTTTGGTCGCCGAGCACCGCAGTGTATACAGCTCCCGTGTCGCTTGGCCTTTCGGCTAGCACCCCGCTCTCTCTCTCCTCCTTTTTGTTTGCCTCTAACGGTGTGTGCGCCCGGTCGGCTCCTGTTCGTTAAAGCACGGCGGTCGCCGCGTCGAAGCCGACCTATTGTGCGATTCGGTTTGCTGCAAACGGGCACGCGCACGCCGTGTTCGCATAGGCAGGGTGTTCCAGCGACCACTGTCTCTCGTCGTTACCGTTACACCGCGGAAGACCGTCGAACGCCGTGCATTATACGACATGCGCGTGCCCGCGCCTGTCGCAGCAAGCGGCCCACTTGCTGTATACCTACAACATGTCGTTAAATGTACACTAACGGGAATATTAGACTAAGCTGGGTAAGTGGACTACGCTTCCTGCAACAGGAAAGGTCAATGTATACCATGAGAGAGTACTTAACTAAGCTAGAAAAAGAGAGCCAGAACTAAGAACAGGAGACAACGCCACGTTCAAGTTCCCGCGCCGGTTTGCAGTGAGGTAATACATTTCGACAATGTACGCTCTGGTCTCGTCAACAGCTCACCGGTAAAGAAAAACAAAAAAGAAACAAAAGTTTATGTTATGGTCATAAGCGCTCAACCTATCAAAATGTTTTAAACATTCCCAGCGCCGAAACGCGCCAAATATTTTTTATGTCCTTGACGTCACACTGATTTACTGGCGGCGCTGGGGTTCGATCACCAAATTCAAAACGGCGGCGTTTTCCCTTTATTTTATCTAATATCATGCTATCTTATTTACGCCAAGTCAATTAAAATGCAGTTCTGAGAATACCTTTCGTTCTAAACTCATTTACACCCTTAAGGGTATACATTCTGCTCGCTATGGTACGTAGCACTGTCAGACATCAGAAATCGTAAAATTTTTGTTAAAAAATTATATTTAGGTAACTTAGCCAACCTTGTCTCTAGTGTTGCCAACTCTACAGTGAACGAAGTCAGGGCGGAAAGGGAGGGGAATGTTCAGTAGGGGACATAGGCGACTGGCGACGGCCGACCGTGGCACTTCCAGGAGCTGCCAGTCTGTACGTGTAACAAAGTTTAACTTTCTTTATTTTTTAGTCATATGATACCGCGATTTCCAACAAGAGAGGTGCAGCATAGTTTCCAGACTAACACGGCTACCATTACGAATAGAGATGCTGAGAACTAGGAAAACGGCAAAAAACGAAACCGCCGTTTTGTTTACAATGCAAAAGAACACAAGAAAGAAGAATGTGCAAAGGAACTTTCAGGCATTATAAAAAATGAAATCTGTTATATTTATTCTTATCCAATGTAAAAAATAAGAGTAACAGTCGGGACAAGATTTGGCCTCGCAGACTGGGTCAGGTCGGGACACAGGATAATTGCACAGAAATTAGGACTGTCCCGCTAATTCGGGACGGTTCGCGACCCTAACCTTGACGTGCATATTTCAGTTGTGAAATTGAAACCGGGTATGGCTTAAAGGATATTTACTAAACATAGGAATCGTCAGACCGGCACCAGTTTCTCAATAGAAATCATTCGAGTCTCACGCCGTTAGAAAAAGAAATTGTAATAAAATGATGGTTCGTAGAGCACTAATGTATATTTCGTTGGAATCGTCCGTTTCGTCCGCACGTCTTATTACTCTATCCGTTATAGACAATGCTGGACTGCCGCTAATGTTTCCTTATGAAAGACGAATGATGTTTCAGTTTTCTTTTAATCAATTAGTTTACTCTTTTCTTATTATTTTTCTTATTACTTATTTCGTGTTTTTTTTTTTCAGTCTCTTATCTCAGTGAGTTAATCACATGTCCTTAGCCTGGCTAGTTCCGCTACATCAATGGAGAACTGGAGTATCTTGACCGCCTACTGTTTAATCGATTCAATCGATTCTGGGAACCTCCAAACGTCAGCGCATTGATAGAGCATCGCAGGCATCTTGCCACGAGAGCCAAGCCGGCTTGCACGAGCATTTCGTCTAGCGCACTCCGTATACGCTCGACTGATTAAGCATTCACACGCCGCACAGGTTATTCCTGCGGACCCTCTTTGCGTAACGAGACTGCGGGCCCCCATCGGCATCTCGGGGAAGCTTTCCCTCCACGGCCTTCGCCAGAAACCGTGGGCGAAAGGCGGCCGAGAGCGCACCGCACACCCCGAATATTGCGTATACTGCGAGTGTGTTTGCGGACCCTCTTAGTTTATTTTCCGTGCCTGCATGGTGGGGTATACGTGCAGCCAGATGCGTACTACGGGAACTCTAATGTGCGCGTTATGCGCACGCTCTCGCACTTTCGCCGCCGCCGCCGCCGCCGAGGGCTGGACGCGCGAATCGCCGGTTATCCTCGGACCGACCGACGACGGCTCGCCCTTATTACTTGACCGAGAACTGCGTTCTCTCTCGACGACCCCCACCCCCCGCTGAGCGCCGTGAGAGTCGGGCTGGACGCGGCTTCCGCGCGCCGCGGCGCATCCTGGCCTTATTTCCAGCTTGATTTATGTGCGTTTGCCCCCCTTTGGCCGCTCTCTCGCAGCGTGGTGGTAGGCGTCTTTCGCGCTCTGGAGTGACCGCAGCACGATTGTGCGCCTCTTATTTGTAAATTGTAATAGACGGGGGAAAAATAAATGCAGTGGCGATTCAACGGTAAATGCGAGAGAAGTGTGTTGGTTTTGCCTCGCATCTATTGGAGGTCCCGGATCCATGAATTAAACCGTGTTGACCACATTGCAAAGCGTTGTTCAGGAGCTCACTCTCGATACGTGTCATGCCTCTTCGAGAAGCCAAGTGCAGCTGACGGTGGTGCGGAGTCGACCACCGTCACTTGCACTATATAAACACACACACACACGTGTATATATATATATATATATATATATATATATATATATATATATATATATATATATATATATATATATATATATATATATATATATATATATATATATATATATATATATATATATATACACAAGAGAGAGAGAGGGAGAAAGTATGGTTATGACTTCAACAACATGTCTCGCCGAAGATATATATATATATATATATATATATATATATATATATATATATATATATATATATATATATATATATATATATATATATATATATATATATATATAATCATATACATATACATATACAAATACATATATATATATAATCTTCGGCGAGACATGTTGTTGAAGTCATAACCATACTTTCTCCAGTGTGTGACTATTCAGTGTGTGAAGGAACAATAGGAGAGGGGACAATTCGTATTTAGGCTTTGGTTACTGTTAACCGGTGGTTTCAGATCTCCCGCGTTAAAGCGTGGCAAGTAGCTAAATTTCGCGTTGGATATTGAGTCTCATTGCGTTATGTACTTCTATGTGGGGCATGTGTGTTTAGGCAGTGCCTATATATAGGCAGTATCGCACCTTGAAAGCAGGGGGCTCCCTTTCAATTTGTTCGAGCGGGTGCACAAGTTATTCGACATAAAATGAATTAAAAAAAAAAGACGTGTTCTGGATCTGCTATATATAGAGAGGACTCATCTCTTCGCTTCATCGTAAGAGCATGGTGTTCAAGACATTTCCGCAGTTGATTCCTTCAAGATGTGATTTACGTCATGGATCAGTGTAATGACGAAGAGAGCCCGAGCATCACTGCTGCTAAGCCTTGACACGAGCCTCGGCATTGCGGCTTCCCTCGAGACCGAGTTTGGGCTGCTCCGAATCAATAAACAAGTTATGACAAGTTAGGACAATAAGCAAGTTAGGAAGTTAGGACTGCTCCGAATCAATAAACAAGTTAGGAAGTTAGGACTGCTCCGAATCAACAAGCAAGAGGAATGATCTGTGGTTCGCTGTATCCATGAGCCCGTTTTGTTTTGTTGTTTCTGTTTGGCCAAACGATCATTTGTTTAGTTTTATCATTTAATCGTTTATGCCGTCTTAGTGCTCACATTCCGAAGGTCTGGAGAGCTTTGCATTACTTTATGTTCGCTTAAGTTAGGTTAGGTTAAGCTCCGCACTTTTGTATCCATTCAGAAATTAAGTGGGGTAGGAGGAAACAAATCGCTTCCATCCTTTTATTTCCGTTCATTTTATTCATGTATACAGCAACGTGGGAACCTACATTTTAAAGGCCATGCTTTTGGCATACTGTGATGTCTCCGTTTGTCTTCATGAAAGTGAAACGCGCTGCGCATGAGGTGAAATGCATGTACAAAGCCGTATTCATTCTACATACTGCAATGAATTTGAAGTGTTAAACTATTGAATGGTTCACATAAAACTCTAAAACGCACGCCGATATCATCTTATACAAAACAACGCTGTGAAACAGCGGTCACCGGAAACGATCGGTAGCGGAAGGATCAGAGAATTTTCAACACCGCTTACATGAATATAGAATAAGAAAAGAAGCTATAAGTATGTTGGCGACAAAGCCATGGTCAAGGAAAAAAAGTACTTATAATGATTCCCATTGAGGCTAAAGCACTGTTGGAGGCAGCCTAGTCTTCTATACGACTTTTTTATAAAGCAGGTCTCTCCACAGTTAAAATGCTCCTTCGGTTTCATGACTCCACAGGTTAAACTTACATGAGAGGCTATATTTGATTGGCGCGTGAATAGTTAAGACATCACTGCTCTCTCGTAAGCCTGAATGCGGGGTTGCGAAGCGCTTAACACTCGTCTACTGCGTGTTGCATAACACCGGGCGGCTACTGAAGCTCACCTACGAATCGCGAACGCTGTCACGCTGGCATGCCGTATACGTAAAGGAAAACCGCGACTCGCTGACAGCAGAGAAACGCATCTGTGTCAATGACACAAGCCGCGGCACTTCGCATGCACACGAGCGTGGTCGAAGCGCTCCAATTTCGGCTGTGTATACACGCGGCTTGCATCACAACTCCTAACTAGCGTCACGACCTGCCCCGTCGCATCGAGAGACACGCGTGCTTCGTTCGCCCTCTCCCTTCATTTGGCCGGGCGTTCGCTCCTCGTAGCGGACGCGTATTATCGTCCAAGCCGTCTCATCGCTACCGTTGTATAGACCCGCATACACGCGCACGGCCGAAGCGGGATCAGAGGAGACTCCCCCCTCCCCCCCCTCACCCTCCTCCCGTGCACGCCGCGGTAGTTGTCGAGTCAAACTCATCCCGCGCAGTGCCAAGCGAGTCGTCCTCGGCGTGAAAGTTGCCTTTCCTGTCAAGGAGACCCGGTCTTGCCCGTCGCTGCGTCCACGCAGTGTTACACGAGTGCCCCCGATTCTCAACTACTGGGCGCCCGCCCGCACGCGCTGGGGAATGTTGCCGTCCCCCGCGCGACTCGTCGTCACGCGCTCGCGTCGAAGAGCGCACAGGTGATGCCCCCCAGGTCCTCGCGATCCGCTCTCACGGCGCTCTTCGCCCAATGCCCGCCGTGGCACATTCCCCCGAACGAGTCTCTCTCTCTGCATAGCATTCCCGTTTGGCGACTTCGTGTAGTAAAGCGGCAACACGTACGCGATCTGCATCTCTGAGTACCACGACGACGACACGTTGATCTGCACTGATGCAGTAAAAGAGCTGGCGCGTCGTGCGACCTGCGGCTGCAGGCGCCGTCTTACCTACGGCCGAATTCAGAAACTGAGCCCGTATTTATATTCTATCGTTGGCTTCAGAAAGATTAAGAGGCTCTCTGATGAAGTTTGGAGATGTTTGCCTGGTGGCATGCCTGCATGCTACTCCCGATGGGTGCGATGAAAAATGAAATGATACGCACAGTACACGACACAGATACACGAACACGCAGAAAACACGTCGCAACACTAAAAAAAACCGAAGTATGCCTCCGATGAGCGAGATGTACTGGCAGCATAGCCATATTAGTTGGGTTTGGGTTGGTCACAAAGTAGCTGTTGCTACGATGGACGCCGTAGCGGGGGGCTCCGGAATAATTTTGACCGCCTGGGGTTCTTAAACGTGCACGAAATTAATGCACAGCACACGAGTGTTTCTGCATTTCGTCCTCAACTAAATCTGGCCGCAGCGGTCGGGAATCGACCCCGCAACCTAGTGCTCAGCAGCAGAGCACCATCCACTGAGCCACTGCGGCGGAACGGGCTCCCATCTTAAAAAGCAATTCGCATATACGGTGTGTGATTAGTTTGCTTACCAAACAAGGGCGAATCAACCTTGATGCTGAACGTGCTGCAAAGTAAGCGGTCATCAAATTACCAACAAGTAGTTACGAACGGTATGACTTGAGAGTTCGCGACCGCTGCTTTCTTGATCGACCGGCACCCCAACTGCGTATCCATTGATTGAATCCGGGATCTTCAGCCGTGCATGTTATACCGGCTATTGCAGCATAACCTTTTGTTAAATGCCGATGCGCATTCCCGCATTTTTGTGCACCTCCGTGTTGTAAGTAATGCGCAATACTTCTTTTGGTTGATGTAAACTTTAGAACTGGCAAGAAAATATGATTAAAGCACCAGTAACGCATATCTGCAACGTGTTCTTGGAGGATCTACAGTTAAAGCATGTATTTCGATTAATGCGCACTTTGCAAGTGCTTTCGTGGAAATAGAGTAGTTTCCATAATACTGCACGCATTTAGCAATGTATGGCTAAAGTCGGTTACAATGCGTGGACGGCGATGCTATATTTTGATAAGACAGAGTCAGGCACACGGCTGCAGGAGCACGGCTTTGCTCAGATCGCAAGCCACTAGCGTAATAGAGTGCTATATATATATATATATATATATATATATATATGCTTGTGAAGAAAGCATGCACTTGTAAACGCGACTGACATGTCCTGCAGCGCGGTTTTCCTATCTCTGCAGGTATGCACGTTTTCGCAACCTATCTCGCTAAAGGTCCTCGAATGTTAGCCAAGAGCCCCGCTTTCATACGTAGCAGAAGCGGGCTCATCAGGTTGGATGATTGACGGAAACGAGGAAAAAAAAAAGAAAGAAAGAAGAAAATCACAATCGCGAGGTCGACCGGACAAGCTTCTGCGTCTGGCTCGCTGCGCTGTATTTCACACGGTTGGGAGGAAGATGAGACTAGTTGGCGGAAGCAGGTTTTCGACGCAAGAAACTGACCTCGAGATAAAGGTCCACGCTGTAGCAATGGCTACACATTTTCCTTTACATATTAAGTTTTTCGCTAATTTAACGATACATTCTCGCAGTACATAAACGCAGTTAGCAAACCTTATAAACATGCAACTTTTACTGCGTGCCAAAGTTAGCGAGAAAGTGCCGACAGGGCTAGTCGTCGGAGCTCACCAGCTACGTGCTGTAAAAGAAATGGCGCCTTCCGTTAAGCGGGTGTTGAACACGATAACCTTGAACTGTTCGAGAACTGCCCGAGAAGTGCTCGATAATTGATCTCTTCAGAGCTCGCGCTCATGTCGCTGGCGCCGCCGAGTATGTGTAGCGAGCTACAAGATTGCGTTTGGAGCGCTTCAAAGCTCTAGTGTGTACGCACACAGGACGGCGACATAAGGTTCGATAAGGAGACTCTGAGTGGTGAGAGAGTGCTCTTCGTCGTTGTTTGCCTGTTGAAATAAACGCAAAAATAAAAGGGGGGGGGGGGGTCAATATTTGGCAGGCCCGTGTACTCTTTATTTTTATGCACACGCATACACTAAAATGTAAATTCCTACAAGATCACGAAACAGTCGCAATAGCTACAGCTACACTCGTAGCTCTTTTCTGCTGTGGCACGCGAGGCAAAAGATGGTTCTGTTCTGTTCAGTTGTGCATGAATACTCTGGAGAGATCGAGGTAAAGAGTACCTGTAGTACTGTATTTCTCTGTGGTCTACTTCGAGTGACATGGTATACAGAGTAGTTCGGCGACCATCATCTGCTGTACTACGATCGAGACAAACCCCAACTTTTTGTTTTGAATCTTTACATAGCATGATAATCATATACTTTCTGGTGAGCTACTGCGATGGTGTGGCACTCACCCTCGGGATAGCGCATCAGAATTCAGAGGGAAAAGGTGTCTCTTATAAAAACCTGACTTGGCTTCGAAATAACCTAATGATAGAAACACTGAGGAGGACAGTTTGTCCTGAAAGTGTTTGACGAACTCAGATAGATTCATGTTAAAGGCAGCGCAAAAAGACAGCAGCTCAAGGCAGAAATACACAAGACAGGCGCTGAACTATACTAACAACTGACCTGTTTATTGCGCACATGAAGGAATAAATACGAAACAGTCCGTCTGCGCGCACACCCTGACGCTACTGTATTTGGCATATATTTCGAGGAGAGAGAGAAAAGCAAAGGAAAGACAGGGAGGTTAACCAAAGAATATCTCCGGTTGACTATGCCGTACCGGGGCAGGGGGCAAAGGGATGCGTTAGATGAGAGAAAATGAATAAGAAAATAAAATTTAAAAATTCACACACATACAACACATAATTGTTTCTGTGGGCTCAGTCTGCGAAGGCGTCACATAGGGTTCAGAATGTCAACTTACCACTAATGCATTCTATGTCCCACTATATAGTCACAATTCGTCACAATGTCTGGCGTCCTAGGCTGATTTCACAGTCGTTCAGGTTTATAGATGGGACGGAAATGAAATGTTCATTGTGTTTCTTTATGTGGAAAGCTTCAATGATTTCACATGCTTTTTGATCCGCGTGGCTGAGGATGACATGCGTTTTGTCAATAACTGGTTTACAATTAACTGGTTTAGCCAGTCTGTCCAATATACATCTTTTACATAAGATAGAGGGATGCTATAAACAACACCAGAGGCACCAGTAACAAAACTATTACGATTATTGACCGAGAATAGGTTTCTTCGTGACTGGCCTGTTTTTTATCCTGTCTACAGCGGCACAGGCTCTTCCGGCTTTTCCCTTCGTTGAAATTCTTTCCTGTGTGTGCCGTAAACTGGTCAGTTGTTAGCAGTTGAGCACCTGACCAGTGTATTTCTGTCTTGTGCTGCTGTCTTATTGCAGTACTTCTAGCATGAAGCTCAACCCATTCGCCCAATTTTACACCCTATTGAGATAAATTAGACGAGAACACAGAACACGTTCATGCGGGCATAACACTGGTAATAAATTTAGGGTCAGCTTGGGGCAAAGCAAAGCAAACAAATACCCGCTACGGAATGAGAAAATTTTATGGACAGAATGCGTTGCGCGTCTTATTTGAAGGTTCGATAGGAAAATTGCACACAAAACGCGGTAACCGCGAAGTAACAAATTATTACACATTCACTGGTATCTTTCAATTCACTTAACCTTCAAGCAGGTATACACCCGCAAAAAAACAAATAAACACTGAAAAGCTCATAAAGCTGTCTCGGTACTATAAACTTATCGGATCGCGTAAGTGCATGAGAAAATATTGCTAGCCCGATTTGATATGCAGATATTCAATCTTATTTCCAAATTCATAAGAACTGAGATATGCGTTGTCCAAAAAGCCGATGTACTAGACTCAGCGACGAAATCCTCGATATTTGCCTGCGTCAATCCGCGCTATTATACGAAGTCGTGCCTGAACCACTGCCCGTGCGTCATTGATCAAACGCTCAGTCGAGCACTGCCTCGTGGTACGGAGAAAAATATCTACGCAGCCCTCTCTGTTCGAGGCAATATAAGGGTAAGACCATTATAATTGATAATCATGTTTAGTGCTCTTGTACTCACGCATGCTATTTTGTGACCGCTATGTACCCCGCTCTTAAAGGGTGGTCGACTGCGCAGAGCCGATTTTCTTCGCATATGCCGGCACGAGAAGGGTAGCAAGGGCTTCTTGCTCCGTATTACACGCCGCTACACGTCCGGACATGCCAACATGCGCGTAGTAGATTTCCGTACACGTTCCCGCCCGCAGTTTTTCGTCTGGGGTTGCTGGGCGCCAAGAGGAAAGCCCAGATGATTGGTCCGATGCTTCTAAAGGGCTCAATCACCGGCCGCCAAAACACCACAATCGAAGCACAACATACTCATCAAAAGGCGTGTTCGGACCAGCGCGGTCGGTCATCCGTGAATTCCGTGGTTGTGTCTTCCTTCAGAGCTCGAGCGAGTGACGCGTAGGTTCGCTAGCGCTTTCGGCGGACAAGTGCGCGTGCGGGCGTGCGTGTGTGCGTGTGTTCGAGGCGGGACGGTTTACGACGTAGGGCAAGTAACATAGGGCGGCGAAAGTATTGCCCAACTTTGTTGGCATGGGAACAGAACACATGTTTCCAAGAAATTGTCCAGAGGTAGTGGTAGCCCTGTTCGACGGATGCATATAGACTACACATCAAGGACACATTGATAAAGGAATGCCAAATACATACATACCAAGTACACTACGTGCTTGTAACCAACAAAAGATAATAGAATAAATAAAGTAGTTGACAGATTTGCATAGTATAGTGACGTGTATGTCATTCTGAAAGCGCGGACGCGAAAGGACTGTGCACCGAATTTCCGCCCAAACCGATCCTCACTGAATAAATGTCTGCGTTCCAGAGTGCGGTGTGACACTATATTACACCGCAGTACTCCACCGTACCGTGGCTAACAGTACGGTAGCGCAAAATCTGGTGGCAGTCTCTCCGTCGCATTGCGTTTGTGCTTTGAATGTGTCCCCGGTGTGCAATGTATAAGGAGGACAGCGTTTCAAGGACTCCGTACCGGCGTGTCTGTTTTGCCGTCGAAACGCATCCGTGACGGTATGACAGGCAAGAAAACGTCGCAGTCACATTGCGACGAAACGGCTTTCCTGCGAGAATTACGTGCGCAGAGCTCAAGACGTTGGTTCATTGCCCACCGCCTCGCGCGCGCGCCAGAATAGGTTTACGAAATTTGTTTAGCATAAAAGGCCGCGGTGACACGTCGAGAACCTTCCCCCTTTCATTTCTCCTGAGTGCCAGGCACACCGTCTGTGTCGATATTTTTTTTTTTCGTAGAGTTCTGCGTTCTTTGCCTTATAGTAGGGGTGAATTACAAAACGACCTCGGAGCGACGATGTAGATACCTCACGCGTGCCAGTGACGGTGTATTACGCCTAAGAATTGCGAAGTTCTTTACAATGCAGATCCGCAGGATATGGCGTAAGGTGTTTGTGATCACATAAACCGCGTGACATTACGGTCACAATGTCCGTGCGTCAAGCGACGGCCCCTCATACCTCCTTAAAAGCGTCTCAGACACGCTTAATAAACGCGTAACCCAAGCACCTTTTTGGTTCCCTCTGCAGTGAGTTTCTTCAGCGCGTATTCAAGAAAGCTCTTACGCTACCATCGTTCGTAAGAGAAAATTAGCGTATAAGAGAAACTTAGCGTAACATATAATTAGCGAAGGCAGCCGGCCAGTGGCAAGAAACGCTTACGACCGAAAAGCTTTATGAATTTGGTCCCTGGATTCTCCTGCGGTAACTGAAAAAGAAATTGCAAGGAGTACAAAGAAAAAGAATATTAATAAAGAAAGTTTGTCATATTAAGGCTTCATCATGAGCTCATACCTGAGGAATAAGAGAGAATAATGGCAGAAATGACACCAAGGTTATTGTATATGAACCGTACCACAAAGAGCAGGGACCAAATTTGCGATGCTTTTCGTCCGTAAGTGCTGTTTGCCATTGGCCAGTCGCCTTCGCTAATAATATGCCCAACATCATGATTGGCTGGTATGTGCTCTCAGGAACAGATTTATCGTTATTTTTATTACTATGGTACGGGCCCTGTTCAAGAAATTCGCACAGGCCGCTTCATCGAGTTATGTAAAGTTACGTTACCACTGCTTCCAGATGATAAGCTAGACCGCTGTCCTGCTTCCACAGCGACGTGTCGTCACAGGGGTTGAGCGTGCTTAATTACGAATCTTGAGATTTTCTCACGTGAGAGCAACTTAGCTAATCCAGCGCCCAATTCGCGAATCTTTCCTTTCGTAAGCATTCGTTGCCAGTAGCCGGCCGCCTTGGCAAACGATATGTTCAGCACTTGCATTGACTGGCATCTGCTCCAACGAACAATTCTAGAATTAGAGCTTTTTATGAATACGGGCCCCAGACGATACTGGGTCCAAGCTGGGGACGTATTCTCGGACGATCTCTTTCGGCGATACTATGGCCTTCGCGCGTCGCAGTGCTCAATCTGCCAATCAGCTCATCTGGTTTTGCTAAACAGCCAAGCCAAGCGAGCACTGAAAGTGATATCGCCGAAAGCGATCGTCCCAGAATATGTCCTATGTAGCTTGCACAACACTGCACTGTTCTAACAAGACCCACGCATATGTCGCACGAACACGACTTGTCGTCGATATATACTTGTCTATATATCTGCCTTTTTTCGGTCCCATGTCAGCACGTGTGTTATACTTACCCCGCGCCGAAGCAGGCGCGCGCTAACATCGAAAACAAAAAGACAAACGCGAGCGCGGCGAACTGCGCGTGCTGCATCGTTGGAAAACCAGGAAGCGTTATCCGAGGTGTGCGATGATATCTCCGTGTGGTTCACCCAGCGTGAGTTGGATATACGGGAGCGCGCTTTGCAGGAGGTTAATTGGTGCAAGGCCACCGATCTTTAGCTCTCGCTAGAGAATATGCCCCCGATCTCAGTTATTAATCGTCGGGGCCACGGCCGGCTACGGAGCAGATCTCTTTCTCCTGCCCTTTGCGGTCGTCCTGCTCCTTACAAGCAGCCTGTTCGCGTTTTAGGCCTCGATATTGCGGCTTCTGTCTTGGCTGCGCCGTGTGCGCCGTTGCTCAACCCAGATGCTGCACCTCGTTAGGCGCATCTCTTCAAAGGCCGGCGGCGCTAGATCTGAGATAGCCCGATTGCGTGCCCGTGGTATGTTGCAGGCAAGACTCGTTAATCAAGCCCAATTTCAACATATGACGGCTAAGTATACTTGGACCGGTTAGAGGTGACAGACAGAGATGCAATGCGAACCATCATCCTTCTTCCACGCCTCACCCGCATTCCTTTTCTTTAGGGGGAAGCAGGCCTCAGCACGTTAGATGAATAAGTTCACCAGCCGCGCTCGTCTCGTCATATCAAGCTTTCAACTAGTCCAGCAGTTCGAGCCTAACGCCATTATATGGGACACCACGCCACTTCTCCATCGCAGGGTCATAGCAACCTACCACCACGGTCGCGCAAGTAACTTGCAAACTGAACGACATCTTGATCGCATCCGCTGTCTAAACCCGCGACCGACTCCACAGCTGCCATCTGCCTGTGAAGACACCGGAGGAGGAGGAGGAATAAACTTTTATTGTAGAACCAGCACTTTGTGATGGCCGGGCCTACGCCGGAGAAGTCAAGGCTTTTGCCGATGCGAGCGTCACCGGCCAGGTATGCGTTACTGCCATAACCTGTCCTGCCTTAATCATGTCTCAAACATGCCATATCACATACCACTTGCTCCGCCATCTATAGTAGCCCCTCTAAGTGATATACACGACGAATTGACCACCTTGTTGTCAAAATTGCCACAAGAAGTATAAAAAACTTGTTATATTCACGGATTCAGCCCAAGTGGTGAAAGACCTTCTCAAGGTATTGAACGGATTGCCATTCACCAAAAAAGTGCACCTTGAAGTGTCGACGTTAACGTGCACGGTGCGAATGGTTTGGGTATACCCCGTTCATATTCGCAAGGACACATCCAGGCAGACGCGGCCAGTCACCAACCACCAGTGATACATCCACTGCCGCTCTTCCCGCAAGACCCTGGGCTCACACGGCTATCAAAAATGGAAATTTTTCGATACTCCACACGAGTATTGATAACTCCGTGTGGATCATACCTCCCGCCCGGCCTGATCACCGCCGCGAGGAGGTTGCGTTAAGAAGGATACGTGTGGGTTCTGCATTGACGCCATCTGCAACCTGTCTGTGGGCTCCGGATCGTAGGCCTCCCTTCGGCGCGACCTGTCCCTTCTTAATTCGCCCAACTGTCCTCGCAAATCTACCGCACCTCTTGTGGAATCGTCCCGGACTGCACTCATTAAGGAGCTATTCAAAAGGAAGGTTGCACCCAAGCCGCCCACCTGACTACCACCGGTGCATATATGGTCCGCACCATAGATCCTTGTTAGATATCGTTGGACGTAACCAACTATATATGTATTTATTTATTTATTTATTTGTGATACCCTCAAGGTACATAATTGTACATTGCAGAGGGGAGGGGCGCGAATACATTCGAAGAGTAAAAAATGCAGGATTAGTTCAAGGAATTTCCAACGAACAAAAGCAATATGAAAAAAGTAGCAACACATTCATAACAAATCTCAGAGGCTTACATAACATGAAAATACACAAAGAATACACTTTAACAAGCAGACAATGTCGACGGATAAGTACATAATCATGCCGTTTGCTACCATACATTATTTTGTGTTGGTTAGTGCATTCTTAAAACGAGTGGGGTCACTGATGCTTACTAATGATGTTGGTAGGTTATTCCAGTCGACTGAAGTCCTAGGAAGGAATGATTGTGAGCACGCAACGGTGTTATGACGGGGTACGTTAACTTTGTGTAAGTGGTCACGACGAGCCGAATAATAAGGTGCAGGTTGGATCCAAAGAGGGCGAAGAGATGCGTTGTGGTAGTAGATTTTATGAAAAAGGGAAATGCGTGATTCTTTTCTTCGAAGAGATAATAATGGAATTTGAAGGGTTCTCTTCATTAATGTAACACTAGCAGTGCGATGGTAGTTAGCTAAGATGAAACGAACCGAGCGATTTTGCACCGATTCAATTTCGTTAATTAATGTGATCTGATGAGGATCCCAAACGGATGAAGCATATTCTAATTGGGGGCGGACGTATGTCGTGTACAACAGCCGTTTTAATGAAACTGGCGCAAGCGAAAAATTTCTCTTCAAATATCCTAAGGAGCGGTTAGCTTTAGATATTACATACTGTACATGCTGCTTCCAAGAAAGATCGTTAGTTATATGAATGCCAAGATAACGGTAGCATGTAACGGATTGAATGGGGCAGTCATTAAGGGCGTAGGTAGGGCAAGTTGTGTTAGAACGAGAAACCCGCATAGATTTGCATTTATTAATGTTGAGTTCCATGCACCAAGTGAGGCACCAGTTAGATATGTTATTTAAATCGGATTGAAGGGTAGCTATATCAGATGCATTAGTAACTTTTCGATATATAACGCAGTCGTCAGCAAATAAACAAATTTGTGAGGAAATGTTATCAGGTAAATCGTTAATATATATTAAAAATAAAAGAGGACCAAGAACCTGCACGCACCAAACATTTTATGCCACGGAGCAAACTTTCGAAGAAAAACATAAAAGGAGTGGACGGAGGGGGTGAAGTAGCGCGCTTGAAATGAACGCAGCAGAAGCTGGACAAAGCACGTTTCTTCCCCGCCGTACGTCGACCGTTCCTTAAGCAGGTCAGGGGCTGCTCTGCACACGTCGTGGTTTAGAGAGCAGACACCGCCGCCGACTCAGGTAATGCACAACTGAAACAGAACAGCCTACAACGAGGAGGTATCGGCGCGGGAGCTTTTTTCAGCCGACAAGCGGAAAACCGTTTTTACCGCGTGCCGAATAAGGGCCGCACGAGGCAGACACGACGCCTCGGCCACTGTTAACGGTGTCAAGCTCTGTACCGTACACCGCTGGAAAGTTGGTCCGTGTGTCACGCTGAAAAGCGGTCGGTATAGTCAGGCAAAAAAAAAAAAAAACGCTGTCTTAACCATCTGCGAGTGAGGTCAAAGTTAAAAACGCTACAGGTGAAAAGCGGTGTTTTGACTCGTGCTGTTTTCTTTTTAAATATTGTTCTAATAGGAAGCTCGGGCGCCGCAGTCTAGAATTACTGTACTGCTATACACCAGTGTTTTCCCTGATAACCTGCTGCCACGTATAGCTCCTGCGCGAAGAACGTGCTGTATGTATATATAGTCCCCATGTTTACCCTCTATACGGGTTCTTGCAGACTGCCCTTCTTAAAGCTTAAGCCGTTTTAAGATCAACGGGAACGGTGATAAACTCCTTTTGTGAAAGTGACGGACTGCTGCACTGTAGTGAGGTTCACCCTGCTGTATAAGTACGTGCCGTGTGTGAGACTCACCACTGCCAATAAAACAAACTTAAACTTCATCTTTAGGAGTTTTTGCACTCCCCAATACAAAACGTTCACTCTATACCACGGCACAAGGCAGTGTGAACGTTCCTTATTGAAAAAGCAGACATACTCCAAAGCTGAATATGAAGACCCTCTGAAATGGCGTTTAAGTATGAGACAATAAGTTACTCTATCAAAAGCAGTTGCCAATACTTCATTAGTATTTAGTCTGTAAAGAAAGATATTGCGAAGGTGATCAGCTTATACAGGAAAAATGTCATTGGGCGAAATGCAGCAAAGCTCAATGTCGACTCGTTTCGTGAACGAAAGCGATGCTTCAGCGTGAAGTTCACCCACCACGCAAAACACCAAGTGCCACTGGCCGGTGGCCTTCCCTAATGATACGTTCAGCATTAGGATTGGCTAGCGTTTACTCTTACGAACATTTCTAACTTAAGAGCATTTGTGAATACGGGCCTTGTAGGTCGTTAACTGGTTCATAGACATTCCAAGAGTCGAAGTGAACCTGTCTGAAACCACAATGCAATAGCAGAAAAACATGCCGAACATTTTAGGGTCATACATTTAGAGATCGGCCTCATGGTCGAGTATTAAGCACAGGTGCGTCGATAATCTTCTTTTAATTCCTGATCCCCCTCTCCCCCATAAATGCTAGCGAACCGGACGTCCGTCTGGTTGACCTCTCTGTCTTTCCTTGTTTCCCTCTCTCTATCTTTCTCACGATATTTTACGGGCAGTGGTCACAATAATGAAGCCGGCAAATATGTCACTATATAGGCATAGATTTATTAGCGTAATTCAAACGTCACATTGAAACGTATAACAATGTGGCCAGTGGCGTAGCTAGGCCGTCTGGCACCCGGGTCCCACAGGTCTTCTGTAACCCCCCCCCCCCCCCCCCGAGGTGTAGCCGGCGGAAAGAGGGGTATCTTCAGACGTATATGACACCCCACTCTCCCACCCCCCCACTTGCCCCTTGCACTCGGGGCCCACGGCCCGCCGGCCCCCCCTGTTGCTACGCCACTGAATGTGGCGCTTTGGGGAATGTTTTGTCGTGCATGCGTAAAGCTTTGCCAGGAGGCCTTGGGAAAAGTGATTCGACCTGCTGTAACGTCTCTATAACATACGGTGAACTTCGCTATAGAAGAGGGCCGACTACCAACGTAACAGATTTCCGAAAGTGCAAATAAATCTGCGGGCTCATCCGAAGCCCTGTGGCCCCGCCCCCTGGTATCGTCGACCCCGCGTCTCTCCTCCGCGAAGACGCCATAACGACGTTTCTCACTGCTTATCCGAGCGCGTACGCGTTTCGCAGTTCACGGTGCGCCCACGCTACCGCTGTCACGGCTAGCTGGGTCTCGTCGGGCGACCTCCTGACTTCCTTTGTTCCGCTCCGTCGAGGAGCCGTCTCATTAGCGCGCGGTCTTCGTCGTGTGCGTGCGCCGAGGCTGTTTGTAGTGCGGCGAAGTGTGTATGCGCGTACGCCTTTGTTTTCGCGCACAATGCGTCTCCCGACGCCGGCGCGCGTGCGAATCGCCATGTCGCGTTATTCACTCGGTTGTCGGGGCTCAGTGAGCATTTGATAAAGGAGCGGGAACGCGCGTCGAAATGATGGAGGGACGAGGTGCGGGAGGGAAGTTGTGCTGTTGTAAGGCCAAACAGTCGCACGCGAGACGTACTCGTGAAGCGGAAGTCGGCGCAGTCCAATTTCAACGGGAAACTGGCGCGACTTGAAAATGCCGGTGTGCGTGCTTCGTGATGATCGCCGCATTTAGTGTTGTTGTTGTTTTCTTTTCATTCAGCAAAGAAGTCATTGTGGTAAAAAAAAATCAGCGAGTAATGTCATTGCGTGAACGTGGAATTTGAGCTAGTATTCGTCTATATGTTGTGAGAGCTAAGATATAATGTTCGAGCAGTGCGAAAAAAAAATAGTCGCTGAAGCCGCAAGTTGCAACAAGTTCTGCCACATCGACATGCACATCCGCGATTATGATTTCACGTAAGTAACTTCTCTGAAAATATTTTTCTCCCAAGCAAGTAAGCGCGAAGACATCGCTCGTCTTGTCTCGTCAGGTCGCTGCTGGTCTCGTCAATATTTCATCTTCCCGTAAACAATTTTTCTTGCTTTAACTTTAAACCAGCCCCACATTAAGTTCTCCAAACGTATTTACTTCCTTCGCGGATACTGGGTTTTGAGAATCCAGCAAAAGTGTGCCACGTATTTCAGTGTTTCACACTGATTCTAACAGACTGGTCCAGGTAGGCCCTCAAACAAATAGCTTCGTAGAACTGTGCATACATAATAGGATCGGTCGGCAGCAACAGAGATTAGAGCTATATTTAGCAATGGTTGCGTGCGGCCACTTTTAGCAAGCAGTTCCGCCTTTCCCACCTCGTTAAGTAATCGCCCGCGGTGGCAATTAAGTGGATGAGGTGGCGGTTGCTGGCGCCTTTAGCAGCTTGCCCCGAAGGTCTGGCACGCGCCTAGAACAGAGAAAATTTGTTTCCTGTCGTTGATGTCGCAACGTGGCGCTCGTTCGGATTTGAAATAAGTAACGCAGTGTCATTCCTGCACAAAAGTGGGGCTGCAAGAAAAACAGGAAGTGTTGCGTTTCGGGCGTTAAATGATCAAGAATGACCGCGAGGATAATTGTGGACCGCCCGCAACGCCCACACAGTGCGCGCGGAAACACTTGACAAACGTCTGCAGGCCTCTGTTCTCTTCGTATTTAATTTAGTTTTACAGCTTGGTTCCGAGTTTCCACATAAATCGCACGACCGAAAGTGCTCCTGACCGACATCTGTTGCTGCCGACCAATCTTAATATGTATGCGCGGTTCTACGGAGCTATTTGTTTGAGGGCCTACCTGGACCAATCTGTTAGTCAGTGTAAAACATTGAAATGCGTGGCACACTCTTGCTGGAATCTCAAAAGCTAGTGTCCGCGAAGGAAGTAAATACATTTGGAGAACTTAAGGTGGGGCTGTATTAAAGTTAAATTAAGCAAGGCAAATTGTTTACGGGAAGATGAAATATTGAAGAGACCAGCAGCGGCCTGACGAGGAAAGTCTTGGCCGCAAAATCCGACGTTTCGGCAAGGGGCTTTTCCCTTCCTCAAAGACGAGTCCACGACGGCCTGGCGACAAGGTCCCGACGGTGACAAGTTGACTCTTGTCGAAACGTTGCCTCGAGGCTGATGCTTCTCTTGTGATACACCCACTGTTAATATTTAGGTGGAAGCTGTAGCTCGGGGGCTTACTACCTAAATATGTGGGAAAGGACAAATCATTTTTCTCCGAAACCATCGTACCAAATTTGTTGAAGTTTGTTGCATTTAAAAGAAAAACGGTCAAATGTAGTGGCTGTTGACAGCAAGTTCTTGATTTAGGGTGGAAATTGTTTAATATTGTTTAAACTAGCCAATTCTCAGAAAACGAGACGATCAACTTTACAACTCTGTTACTCAGCAATGGAAAAGCTATCAAAATTCTGTAAATTGAATATAGTAATACATCGAAAGTGTATAAAATTGATGAATTATACATGACTCTCAAATATACCATAATGTGTGAGTTGTACTTTTAAATCCTTGTAAACGATGTAACAAATTGACGTAAAATATAAATGGATATATAAAATTTGTCTGCTTTGGGTGCTCTAACGGTTGCAGCTTACAGAACTGCGATATCTATTGTTCTTGCAGCAGAGCTACGAATTTATAAGCTTGGGGCTTCTATTTCTTTCAGATTCACCAATTCTTGAAAATTCCTTTAAAGGAATTGATGCCTTAAACGGCAATTCTGCTTCTTACAGTCACTAGTATTTAACTTTTTGTCTCGAAGGCAAAAAATTTATTTCAAATCGGTCCAGTGCTTATCTCTGAACAATGTTTCTGCGTTCTACATGTATTTGAATAGGCGGCATCGAAGCTTCCTCTTAAAGCCACACAAAGCGCGATCAGACACGGGCGAAGTGCATTTCTCACTAGTGCCCCAAAACACGAAAGTAAGTTTATTGTGTACTAATAATATCCACAACAGGCAAAAACATTATATAACATTTGGCTGTCACAATTTATTACGCCTCTCTTCTATGTTGTTTGCTTGTTTTTCCTTAAAAATGTACATATATGAAGGAGGTCAAGAAAGACGTTGCGTTAGCAACTAGGCAATGCCCTGATCCCTCTACATGTGAACAAGAGCAGAGGCAGCATATAACGGAAATTAATTGTAATGAGAAAAGATGAAATGAATCATATTAGCCAATAATATGATTGCCAATAAACGCTACAAACGTTATACTTATCGCCACAGCCATCGATTTTTTTCACTGTGGTAATTACGCTCTATAATGCTAGATATGAAGCAGCGCCATCAAGAAGCTACACGTCAACGAGAAATGTCAGCAACAGGATGATCTAGGTAAAATATTACGCACTCTCTGGCAAACCCTCAATCTCAAACAAGACATAAATCATATATCGTCGTGGAAGCCTCTGTATACAACTGCGCAGGCGTTGGGTTGCACAAAGCGGCCAACTGAAATTTCTTTACTTCATTTATGATTGGTTCCAAAGATCGCGTTAACAAAGAGCACATCTTGCATGTAAATTTGCTCCCATATCAGTTTGAGCAATGCACGCGATGCATGCAGCTCCAAAATGGCAAAATATTCTTAAATTCCTATATTTTAAATATCGCTTGTTAACTTATTTGAACAACGCAGAAACACTGACAACGACCCGTTGTTAGACGCTGTTTGTAACATGGCGTCATATATGCGCGACCGCAATACCTTGCAGTCACAAGCACCTAAAATCATACAGTTGCTGCGATTATTACAGCTAAGCTGAAGAACTTGCTGCGCCGATACTCCTGCTTAATTTTCGAACAAGGCGGCATATACATCCACAAAGAAGTTTGAACAAGTAGCGCCCTTGATCTAACTCAAATGAAAAGACTAAAGGAGGAGGAAGCTGGAATAGACCGAAAGACAGAAAGGTTAGCCAGTTCTCAGACAGGCTGACTACCCTCTGCTGGGAAAAGGGCGTAAGGGGAATAAAAGATAATAGAAAGGAAATGTTACAAAACAAAGGAAAGAAGAGCAAACAAAAAGGGAGGGGGATGAAAAAAGGAGAATACGGCACTCCTTGAAGTCTGTCTATAAGACCAGACATCCGCAAGAAGCGCAACAACACTTTCAAAGCCTTCTGTGCTGAAGACGGCCTCGGCCAGTGTCCCAGGACCTTTTCGTCCGACAAAGGACGTTTGTCAAGACTATCTCACACTCTTCAAAGCTTTTTCCTGGGTGCACTGAAGCGGGGACACTCACAGAGAAGGTGGGCGATCGTTTCCTTCAATATTACTTATGGGGCTCGTTTTAGTTTAAACTATAGAAATACAAATGGTTCACTTCGTCCACGGCCAACAATAGGGCTACAGAAAAGAGCACTTGTGCTAATTAAAACCATTTTGAATGAAACAAAAATATTAGACTCATACTAAATGTTCGTGGCTGACCACACTATTACATTTTTCTTTAAATACCAGAGGGTGTATATGTCGCATCTGTGTAGCTCACGTCTGGTTTTATTATATGGTGTTAGGGGTCTTCTTATGTAGATATGTGTAACTAAGCCAGCCGTTTAGTCTATGAAACTCAAGAGATGTGCATGTTTTCTGACTCTTTTGTACATTTTCGCTTACTTACAAAGAACCGTCGTGGTGGCTTAGCGGCCATGGTGTTGCGCCGCTGTAGCTATAAGTACGAGCTCGCTGGATCAAATCCCGGCTGCGGTGCCCGCATTTCGACGGGCGCGAAATAATGCGAAAACGCCCGTGTTCCGTGCATTGGAGGCACGTTAGAGATTCCTCGGTAGTCAAGATTAATCCAGTGTCCCATACTACGGCGTACCTCATAATCAAATTATGGCTTTGGCACGTAAAATTAATCCCGGCATTCAATGCAATTCTACTTTTTCACAGAACTGTGCGTCTCTCTTACTCTCCCTTTTTTTACTCCCTTCTGTGCGCGGAACTTCACAAATGTCCGTGTTATTTGGCTGTCTACAGTGCTTTTGCTTTTAGCTTTACTTGTGCTGCGAAGAGAAGCAGCTGGTGCCGATAGAGGCGCCAACTTCTCCTTTAATTTCATGTTAATAACGCGAAACTGTGCTCTCTCTCTTCATCCCCATACCTCTCTCTCTCTCTTCTCTCTCATATTAATAAAAATATATATCACTTATGCGTTTTTGTCTACGTATGGTGTTGCCGTGCTGACAGCACTTTAGTGAAGTGTAGGTAGCACGGTCCTAAAGGCTGCATCGAAATGTTGATAGCCACTGGTGGATTTTCTTCTTGGAGTCGGAGTGTCAATTGCGACTTGCAGCACTGAACACCCAGACATTTAGCGTCAACAGATTCTAGCCATATAATGTGCAGAGCAGCCACTGCATCAGCTCGAGCGACTCGCTCCAGCATGCCGGTCACCTCGAATGGGTGACGGTCGCCAGATATTGGCGATCGCTCAAAGTGATGACAGGCAGCATGCATGCTTCTAGGTGTATACCTTATGGCCAGAGTACTGCGCGTCGTCAGTGCGGCGTCAGTGCGTCGCCTATGCGGCGTCAGTGCGTACTGTACTCCAACAGACATGGTAGTTAAAAAATGTTGTTTTCAGAAAAACGCTCAAGCGCTCCAAGTTTGAGAACTGAAGTATTGCTCGCAATATATCATCAGTTATGGCGACGCTTACTTGCCAACCTATATGGGTGCTTCTTTTTTTTGTTTTTTTTGTTTTTTTAGTTCAGCGCAACGGGCACAAGACAACTTTTTCTTCACTAACATTTGTATGTGGCAATGTGAAAGCGTTAGTTTAAACAGCATAGGTAATCAAACAGAACATGTAATGATTCTGATCAAGCCTTACCTGAGTAACTTCGGCGATATTCCCGCGCAGACTGTTGGAACGTCCTTTCACGTGATGGCACCCGTGTAGCTAGCAACGAAGCACAAGGTTTTGTGGATCACTTTTCACTGTTTCTCGAAAAATTCAATTTGCCTAGAGTGGTGCTGCAGTGAACTCGACGATGTAGGAGATTCCGTACGAGGGCGCTGAACGACAAGCGTGGGAATTATATCACGTAGCGCAGGTGTGGGCTTATGGCGCTGATAACGCAGGCCGGTGATAACTTGTTATTAATAAATCGGCTTGTCTTTCGACAAATCCTGGACTATGTTTATCCTTGTTAGAACTAGGCGATATTCTTCTTGCACAACTGGCAGAATCGGGGCACAACAGAAAAAAAGCCGTCAGGTGTCGAAGCAATACTCCGACCTGCCACCTTGAATGTGTAAGCGTGAACTTTGTTCTGAATTATCATGAAATAAACTTCGTTATTGCTTAAAAAACGTAGCGGTGTTTAAGCAGATCATTTGGTAAACCAACGACTCAGACGATTCCTTTTTAAGCAAAAATCTTGTTTAAATGGAACAGCACATCTCATTCGCCTGCAGCTCCGGCGAGTGTTGTTTGCAAATGGAAATGCGTTGTTCACGGATAACTGAATAAGCGCGCTGTAGACGAATCACTCTCAAATAGCCCGTTAGCACGCAACTAAGCATGGGCTAGAGAGATTTCTTGCGTAGCGCGCCATGCGTGACGTAAACAGCGAAACGCCCATCATTCAGTTCCCATGCACTTCCACACACAAACTGCGCACATCCACAGTTACGTCATTCCGTTTCAAACCGATCAGTCCAACGAACGAAACCCGAAAAACGTGGAAGTCACAAACACAACATTCCGTCAATGTCGAACAGAGTTTCGCTGCTTTTCGCTAATTATGCGGGTGCGCCACTCACAATCCGGCGTCGCCGAGTTGCCGCCGAGTTCTCGTATCCTCTTCGATTAAAAGGTTAGGATGAGCTCGCAACACTTCGAAATCGTCGACCGATCTGGGCAGTAGGCGATCAGCGTAGTGCTCGGTGACTTCGCTTAGTCGCTAAGTGTAACACCTGTGACTGCCCCCGCCGCGCAGCTGCACTGATGGTGTCGCAGCGTTGCCCAAGTCCGGTAAGTATCCTCCAAGGATGTCCCGACGGAGATGTTCCACAGAGATGGCGAAGAGGATGCCCTAATCCTTCCAAGGTTTCCCGATGTCTGCGACGAGGAGCCCGAGTCGTATGGTCGCTGTGTCGTCTACCGGTGGGCATCGACGAACGACGACGAGGGAGCGCCTGGGAAGAGTAACTGCCGCGACGGCCGGCTCATCAGACGTCGCGCGCTCGCCTCGAGCGCCGCACGGCTGTTTGCAGCGTTGGGAGAGAAGACGTGCGCGGATAAGCGAGGAGGACACGACGCTACACACCTGGCGGCGGCGGCGAAGAAGAAGAGCCGCCGAGGAGTCGACGCCGATGGAGCCGGTCCGCGGCGTAGCTCGTGTTTCCCTTGGGCAGCGCGGGCGGTGGTGCCCGGCGCTACCTGGCGCGACCCGCCAAGAGGCGGCGCCAGCGTCAAGAGGCACGTGTGCCCGCCGGCTTTAGTGGCACGCTTGCTTGGCGGAGCAGCACCTCTGAGGAAGGGCTCCCCCGTGGTCAGAACAACGGCGCACCTAGGAGTGAACCGTATTCGACGGCCACTGAAATGTACACGCGCATCGAGCGACGGAACGGTAAGCGATAGGCGTGAGGTTCATAAATATAAATACGGCAGTAAGGATTAAAGAACAAGCGCTTGGGAGATGGCGTCGTAGTTAAGAGTGAGAATGGAAGTTGACGAGTCATGTAGTGATACGTTGAACAGATGTGTGCTCTATTCGAGAAACAGGATGGGTGCCGAGGGAAAGGAAACGCATTCCAGTGTGGTGAGGTTTAGGTAGTACTGACAGTAGAAAACGTGCAAGCATGAGATAGGCTCGGCTGATTCAGTGCGGAGTAATTGGAGACCCCTGGCGAAGACCTTCATCGTGAATGGGGTCAATCATTGTGATAACCAAAATTAGACGAAACAGGAATCAGTTATCTACATGTAGCGTACAGCTTAACGGAAGTTAGAAAGTGCAACCGCGGAACCATACCAAGACATGGCCGACGTTTCATTCGCGTTTACCCGAGGGGAAAAGAACAAGGGGGCGAAGGGCAAAAAAAGTTGTTAGAGTTAGGTTCACATTAAAGAGCACAAGATGGTCAAAATTAATCTGGAGCATCCAGCTACGGTGTTTCCCATACAACAATTAAGTGTTTGTCATGGAACGTCAGCGCCATTACTGAATCGGACAGTCAATCAATCAATCATCGTGTATGGTCCATGCAGTGAACGTCACTGCGGACAGCGCACGCAACTTTCGCTGGCCAACTGCACACACAGGCTACGAGGAATTTCCGTTCGGTTTCGTGCTGTGAATACCTCTGCGGGCAGCTGTTATAATATGCACCCTTTTTTGTGGAACTTGGGCAGGTCGGAGCTGGCTGTGCAAACTGCGCCATTCTCTGAACGCGACGAGGCCGGAGCACAGGGGAAACGCACGGGATGGAAATAGCGGCGCTAAATGAAAGATGTGTCCACTTTAAGCGAGCCAAACTGGACCGTTTCTGAAGTTGGTGCCCTTGTATCAGTGAAAGGGAAGACCTTGAAAGCTATGCCTGACGCATGTCAAGTTATTTGCACCCCCATTGATGCGCTTGCGCACCGATGGCGCTATAGTGTCTACGAGCGCCGGCAATACATCGCTTTAACCATTTCGTAAATGATGGATGTACTCTACAGATTTCTATGAACGTCGCCCTTTCTCAGGTCTTCTGGTTTCTTATACTAACGTAGTCCGTCATCGCGAATTCGCTGTTTGTCAGTGATTCGCCTTATTTTGCCCCCTAATTTCTAACGTCCTACTGTTTTCAAAACATTACAAAAGAAGAACACTACACAATATTTTTTAAATGCGCTCGTAGTGAGCTTTAAATCCCAAATGTCTTCAAAGTTTAGTGATGTGCATGCTTAAAAGTGTCCGGGCTTATTTCTATTTTTTAGAAATTACGTCATATAGGTTTATTTATTGTATACATACCGCTATACCCAGTAGGTGTTGATGCATGAAGGGCACAAGCATAACATAAATAGTTACAAGAAAATTAAGAAAGTACAAAATGAATAAATTTTACAAAACATTTTTCAACTTAATCCAAAGCGAGAAACATATGGCAAGCACATTACTACAAAGGTAGGAAACAGTGCTACAGTGCTTGATGAGAAGGTTAGGCAAAAGTGCACGTGAGAAGATAGACTTAATGTTAATATTTGGGAGGCGCTGAAGTTGTTTTCAACTAATAATTATCTAAATTGTTTCAACTAGACGTAAATCTAGGGAAACTATTCCATGCCCTAATCTCCTATAGAAAGGAGAAGTATTTAAAACAATTAATTAACAAGTAAGTAGTTGTGAGCATAACAGTTGTGAACATAGCCCGCAGCATAGCTCAACCACCAAGAATAATAAAAGAAGCCGCAGTGGGCTTCTTACCAAAGCCACGGCAAATTTTTTTATCCTTTTTTTAATTTATGTATAACCTGTAGTGTGCGTACGCCATTAGGATTAGCCACCGGTTACTCAACATATGCGTCCGACTCTACCCACCATTAGCACTGTGGTTAAACGACTCTGGGGTGAGATTTTCCTTTAGTAATTTTAGCGCGAATTCCTGTACGCTCAGTACATTGTATCACGTCCTTTGTAGTTCACGTTCTTTTCTCGATTAAGCGAGTCGATTGACGCGGCAAGACCTACAGGGCCAAGCAGTAGCGTAGCCAGGACTTGCTTTCCGAGGCTGTTCACCTCCGGCACGTGGCCTGTTTGTTATTGTTCCAAGGGGAATGAATGAAACCCTGGCAGTGTTCTGACACTGAAACTCACTCCTCGCTATACGCCACCGGCACTAAAGCTACTTAATTGCTTCCATATCCGAGTGTTTCCAGTGACACTCTCAACACTGTGCATTCAAAACCATCTGTGAATCTCCTTGGGATCGTTCGAGCCATCTCTCGGCTTTCATTGCGTTTTTAGCTGACCTCTGCGAACAAGGAAGTGCAGAAGAATGGCAAGCCGGTCGAGTTCGAACATGTCCGTTGAGATAGCGCGCAATGAATATATGAAGAACTCTGTCTGACAACTGGAAGTTCATGGGAACGTTTCCATTATCAGTGTACATTTTGTTATGTAATATCAGGATACACGTCACGTTGCTTTCCGATAAACCTTGTGTTGTCAGATACCGCTCGTCTTATGTTCATTTTATTTGTGTCTTGTTGCTTCTGCGCTACTTCAATGAACAAGGAAGGACAGAGTAATCGAGCGGTATCACCATTTTCAGGGCGCAACCATAGTTTCGAGTACCGGAGGAAATCATTCTACCTGGTATACTTGCAAATAGAAAGACAGGAACACTGTTCAAGATTATGCGAGGACAGTGTTCAGGCTATGTACCCTGCCCACCATCACTTCCGCATTGAAGGTGCTGGACAGTCCGAAAAGGAAGATCTATTACAGTTGAGGAGACCCGTATACAATAAAAGCGTAATCGCCAAGACAGATTGTCCTGTTGTGTAAGTGGGAGGCACTTACACGGAAGCCGCGGGCGAACTCCGAAACAAGAGACAATGGCGGGCATATTGTCTACCGGCTTTTATCCGTCTCGCAGTTCAAGTTTCAAGCGCGACGATCCGTGCCGCTCGCCTGTAACACATACTACAAACTAAAATGTACAACGCACAGAAAAGGAACCAAGAAGATACGTTCGTATACGGTCTTAAGATAGAAATACGCTACTCCCTTCCGTAGAGACCATAGCGGAACAATTTGGGAGTGGGACAAAGGTCAGTACGGAGTGCGCACGATGGCATCTTGGAGGAGATCTGACGCTAAGGAAAGAAAGAAGGGAGGAAGGAAAGAAAGGACGAAAGAAACAAAGGCTTCTTACTGGACGCTCTGCTAACGCGCTCGTTTCCTTTGGATTCCGTGCAACCTGGTCGAGGCGTTTCGGGTATCTGAGCAATGCTTTCTATCAGCAATATTTGTAAGGACGGAAAACTTACGCAGATCCAACGCACATGTTGGGATGTATGCGGAGCGAAGCTTATGTAAATCATTTAAATAAATGCTCTACTACTAACGGGCGATGCGTAGTGTTTCATGCGTGCTATTTACTCTCATCATATGCAATGTGTAATCTCCTGAAACGTTTGCCGTTTATCCACCACTAAAGTCACAGCTTTAGTGTCATACAATTTTTATGCTTATGTACTGCATCGTTCACAGGGTAAGCCTAAATGCAAACTCTGACTCAGGTGGATGCGTTGTGCGAGACGCATTCGCAGCAGCGATGTCACAAGGACGAAGGTTATGTGTGATGCTTGTCGAGCGAGTAACGTTGATGGCAGGAACATGCACAGAAAAGTACGAGACGTTTTCAAGCAGCATTTTGAGACTTTGTATCTCCTGCATCACAGTGGGACTGGATATGTAAGCGGTCGAAAAAAACATTGAAAATTTCGGAAAAGAACAGGTTTCATCAGGATAAAATTGAAGAAAAGACAAAACAGAGCTTTCTCGCAGAATTCTTCTGTTGCAATGCGCCTCCTTTCGATGTATCTAAAAGTTTGATCAAAAGAAGGAGTTTGGAAGTCTGCGAAGCGTCTGGATCCATCCATGTGGCGGCAAGGACTTTGCTTCAACCAACCCTTCAGCCCCCTCGCGTGTAGCGTACTGCAGATCCCCCCTTCTTCTGCGGCATCTGAAAGAAACTGGTCCAAGTTGGGGAAATGTGCGCACCAAGCTACGCAACAGGCTGGCAGGGGATCGCGTGCAATAACTTGTGTACGTGCACTCGAACCTCAACGTCGGAAAGGCTTCGTCCGCTGCTCAGCGAAGCGTTGACGCGTCAAGTAGAAATGAATCGGACGCAGAATGATATAAATGTCGGTCTTGGCGCTCTGATGTGAAATCAATGCCTTGACGGGAAATCTTGCCTAGATTTTGAACCCGTGGAAGCTCTGCTGGGACTTTTGTGATGCAATAATGGAACAATTATATTCTTTTCAGTGTTAAAGAAATAAATGTCTCGGGTTTTTCATAGCTCTGGGCACAATCGTCTTTTTTTTTCAATTTATCGCATTGTTATGGGGAAAAACATGAAAGAAGCTAGTTTTCTCACGCCTCTCCAAATTTCATGAAATTTTACATCTCTAAGTGGGACACACCCATTCTGGAGGATTGGCCAAGTCCGGGCACACGCCCAGTGGCACACACCGAATAGCTAAATCTATGAAAGTAAAGTACATGAAAGAATTTGTAAAATGTAATTGACCATTTCTTTAACATATCGGTGTGCGTTAGAGATGCCTGCGAGCCGACAGTATATGTTCAGATTTTATGTAAAATGTTTTTTTTTTTGCGCACACTTTGTCAGCACAAAAGGGTCAAATAAGTCACACCGCAGGTACTTTCGCAGTGTGCTTTGTGTATATATGTTCACAAATACGTCCGCCGAAATAGCGACCGACCAAGCAGGAAGGCAGCCACGCCACACACGAAAAACTATGCAAAGAACACTTCCTTTTAAAAATAAACGCAGTTACCGCAATAGTGTAGCTTTGTTAAGAGGAAAACAATCCGGTATATGTCAGAAGCCTCTAATGTTTTCTGTAAGGCCACACTTTTGCGTCTGTTGCCTACCGAAGACGCAGAAATACTTAAACAAATCTAATAACATTTGTAAATATTGAATTATTCTGTCCATCACAAAACTACGATGGTGTGATTGACTATTATGTAAGGATTATCTTTGTCCGAATCTATGCATTTCTTATCATCCGTCCCGCCTAGTGACCAATCTCAGCAACGGCCAGGACGCGGCTTCGTGAGAACCAATAACGAATGACAAGCAAGAATGGAAAATGAAAACAATCATTACGTAATACTGGCGCAGATAGAGAGAGATATAATTTAATTGAAAGAAGGCAGAGAGGTCGGCCTGAGCTAACGCGCTCTAGCCTGCTACTCTGCACATGGAGAGGGGGAACAGGGACATAAAGGTATGATGAGGGATAATGACGATGACATAGAAAGAGGGATGCGCAATGGTGAAAGCGAGTTCAACATTCTGATGATAAACATTCAGAACTCTTATCCATGAATCAACTATCAGGTTCCGTATCAAGTCTGTAGTCACCAATTCAAGTGAACTTAAAGGCGCTAGGACGAGGCTGGTGTGTGGGCCTCTCCTGCATGATCAGCACAAGCACCACACAAAAGCGTTATAGCATGTACAGAGCTGCGATAAGCGGCTCCAGCACGGCGAGCACCTGCGGGGCACATTTAGCGGCCGGATTCTCTAGACCACCGAGAATCACGCGCATTGACTCTACCAGGTGCTTGAGCATTTTCTGTACGCTCTCCATCTCATTGTGTCCAACTCCTTGCTTGCCCGTAGGATTTTCAAACAAGGGAGGAAGTACTGTAAGCTCGCGAATTAACTCCCCATCCATCATTCTGATGGCGCGTCATTACATCGCCGCAGGGCTGTCCTATGTACTCCAGCGTGGTTGCTGTGACTCGCGATGACACCGGACTTGCGGTGCGTGAAGGTTGACGGTGATCGGCCGCACTTGCTCAGAGGCGTTCTGCTGCTGAGCACGAGGTCGCGGGTTCGATGCCCGGCCATTGGGGTGGGATGCAATAACGTTCGTGCAATTAAGTTTAAACTCGAGTTAAAGAAGCCGAGGCAGTCTAACTTAATCTGCAGCAATCCACTATGGCGTCTCGCGCAGCCCGTAGGTTTGCTTTAAACCCAAAAGATGTCATATTTAGTGTGAAGATTATTTGCCGATCAATTGCATGAGGATGGTCTAGGAAAAAGCGCCGCATAAGCAGCTTGATGAGTCGAATATATCTTTTCCTATTATATGGCACCAGTCGAATAACGAAAGTTGATAACGCCACAGCCCCCCTATACTGAAGCCAACGGTTCAACGAATGGAGTTGTATTCGTTAGGGCAGCAACGGTTGCTGCCTTGATGAAGACAAATCTCCTTATGCTATTCGAGAAGCGATTCGCCACATCTGCGGGGAAAGACCTCAAGAGTGGTGCATTTTCACGGACTCAAAACCCGCGCTGCAAATTTTGGGATGCTTCCTGCGCCACACCGCATATCAGGTTCTGGCCCTGCAGATCACCGAGCTACTTTCATACGCTCAAGAAAAACACCACCGCATAGTGTTCCAATGGATCCCGGGACACTGTGGGCTCAACGGTAATGAGATGGCCGATGCTGCAGCAAGGCGCGCCCTCAGCAATGGCATGCGAACTGTAGTGCCATTCTCTAGACCGGACATCACATGCCTCCTGTCGGAATTAATGAGGGGTGCGGCGAGATCATACTGGGCCCAGCCAGACGCCCGTCACGTCCGCCTTAAAAGCCTGGATCCCGATAGGAAATTTCCTATTCTGCGTGGAATTCCACGCCCTCATACATGCCTGATACACAGACTGCGATTAGGCGTCGCCTTCACGCGCAAATATTTGCACATTATTGGACGGACAGACTCCCCGGACTGTTCAGTGTGTGGCGCTGTAGAGACTATAGAACATGTGCTCGTGGTGTGCCCTGAGTATGCGCGAGAAAGACTGACATTCGCAGATACATTGAGACATTTCCACAATGGACCACTGTCGGAGGACCTCTTGCTAGGCGCGTGGCCACAGAGTTGGCAGACGACAGAGACAATGCGTGCACTTTCACGTTTCCTAGGTGACCCTGGCCTGGACTCACGCCTGTGATACCAGTTGTGTAACGTGTCATTCACCTCGTTCCTCCCATTATCATCCATCATTGTGACCCCTTTTCTTCCCCTCTTCCCCCTCCCTTACGTAGAGTAGCAGGCCAGATGCTCCATTATCCGGCCGACCTCTCTACATTTTCCAATCATTAAAATACTTCCTTCCTTCCTTATGGAAACGTTGGCTTCAGCAGCATTCCTTGTTCTACCACTGTTAATCACATCAAGCCTCCATCTTTCTGTAAACCACCTCCTTGTTTTTTGTATGGCATCAGTCGGCAACATATCCGAACAACGATATGAACAGCAGTAATCGCGTTGGGACATTCTACATCACAAAGAAACAAGAAAAAAATCACCGCGCCTTCCAGCACGTGAAGATAGTTGAACAGTGAAGCTGTGTTAATTACACCGAGTGTTACACCATGCAAGTTAAACTTTGCAAGTAGTCTATATTGTAAATCTTTTGTTAGTTCACCATTTTTACACCTCACTTCCCCTTTTGCGGTAGGCAGCTTCTTCCTCGGGAGTACGCACTACTCGTGGTCTTCTCATAGTTGTATAGCTGGGATGGAATGTGCGGAACCACTAATCCAAAGCTCCGTATATTGGGCACAGGCCCACCACTGTAGACGCGGGCGCTGCAATAGTTTTACCGATTGGTTGGATTAGTTTGACGATTGACGTTTTTGTGTTTCTTAATCAGGTTACACACACGTTAGGCTGCGACGGAGGAAATGACGCCTGTGACGGTATGCCCGCAGTCCGCCGTTGTCGCTTGCGTTCGATGTCTATTGGCTCGGTGGCGTGGTTAGCAGCATCCGCCTGGCATTACCGCTTGCGATTCTTCAAAATTAAATCTGTCCGTCACGTAAGACAATGAATGGCTCGTAGCCCCTTAAGCAATGGTTCATACCCCCGTAAACCCGGTTTCCCCATTACGACGACAGAAAAGTGAAATTCTACGCTGGAATGACGAGCGGCAACGGAGCCAGCTGTGGAAGACGACGACGTTCGTGCCATTGCTGATGACGATAGTTTTAGCGGACTCCCGACAGCCACGGCACAGGGTCCGCATAAACAGCTTCGCTGTAAAGAAATGAAAGCAATGTACATTAACGATGGCGGCCACCTAGCAGTTGACTGTTGTAGGAGCAACGACACAATTTTGACAATAGGTGGTCATTTCTTTCTCAGCAGAGTGGTAAGCCGCATGGCCGTAATCAAGAATTGTGTCCATCCAGATGTGGACGGACACGGTGAAAGGAACACATCTCTCACTCACTGTGTTCCTCTCTGTGTTCATCTTATTCTGTTCCTCTCACACTAAGAGTTACTTTCACTGAGAGAGGAACATATTCCTTCACATACACTGTGCCCTTCTTTGTTCCTACAACTGTCTCCATCTGGCTGTTTTCATCTCAGTGTTGTTTTCGCTGAGAGGAACAGATTCCTTCATCACCGTGTTGCTCACTCTATGCCTATCACTGTATCCCTCTCAGAGTGTCCCTTTCATTTTGACGCTCAAATGACAGGAACACATTCTTCCATCACCGTGCGCCTCACTCTGCTCATACCAGCCCGTACCCTCTCCCAGTATTCCTCGCACTGTGTTCAAGTCTGCGCTCCACATTGCCTTCGTCCATAAGCGTCTAAGCTAGGTGCGCTTCAGAGCTTCCATTTAGGCGACAATGAAGCGAAGAGGCAGCCGGTGGCAGCGTCGCAATGCGAGGCAGGGCACGTCGCGGAACGCACTGGACAGGAACCGAGTTAGATTGAACCGTCGCCAGGGCAACAGGCAGAACCAGGTCCTGTGTCACAGGGTCGGTCGCCAGTGTCGAGTGCCCAGTGCCACCGCGTCAGGATGTACCCCTTCTCGCGGTGCCTGGAACGGCGACAGCCACTGCTGCTGTCCTTCTGTTCGCTTGTTTGCCTCCTGTTCACCCAAGGATGTCTTCTGGTCTCAGCGCAAGACATCATCGGTACGTCTCTTCTTGCACTTGCCGTGTCACCCACTTTGCGTCAGAGCGTATTTCTTGCAAGTTGAGTGAAAGAGCATGAGTATTTGTGCATGGAAACAGTGGAGAGTTCTCACTACTCTGCATTAGGGGGAAAATGGGAACGACGGTTGTGTCATAGCAGAGTGAATTGCTCAGAGTACGTACTGCGTATGTTTTTGGGTAGATGCGCATACTTATTAATGATTGTCCAGGGTGATAGGGCAATTATGTGACATCAGCTAGATTGCATTTGCAGAGGTGAACGTTACCTCTACTATAAATTTTAATGTGTGGCTAGGTAATCAATAACGTTCAACTTTGTAGTTATTGACATTATGTCACGCATCCCAATTGCATAATTGAAGTCGAATAGTAATGAAGTATATTTAGCAGATATTCCCTGCGTAGCACAGCTTACATAACTACTTCCTCAGAAATGTGGCGACGTTCACTGGCGTCTCAGTCGACACTCATCAGCGCTGTGGAAAACGATATCAGCCGACGTTTTGTCTGAGTAGCTATGGTCTAGCAAGAAGCCGGTGGGTTCGATTCCTAGGCCGCCTCGGCTGCCTTCCACCGGGATTTGAAAGCAAGAACGCTCGTGTGGTCAGCTCCGGGCACTGGAATCCCAAGTGGTCAAAATTAATCCAGAGCCCTCCATCGCCCTTGTGCTTTTTGGCTACGTTAAAACCCACCGATCAGCCATAATCACTTATTCTGGCTCAGGTCGAAGTCCTTGCAATGAATTTTCAGGGCAAGGGCCTCTATGTAGCGTAACCAACCAGGGTCGAGATGTAAGCTGGAGTCCGGCGTGTTTGTACAATGTATCCTCTTATGTCCCTGTGGTTATCGCGCTATGACGCGCCTTGACAGTGTACCCGCTGTCTTGTCTATACTCCTCTTATCACACGTGTAGCGCTCATGCCGGCCTATAGATAAGCGAAACGTATTAAGCGGGAAGGCGATGATAACGAAATGCTTAAAATCACGACACTTGGGACTACGTTTGGGAAGGGACAAACGGTGAACAAGGAATCATGTCGCGCATGCTACGAAAGTTGTCCTCAAAAGGGTGTGATTTGCAATCCATGCATTAGTCCGTGTATGCGCTAAATCTTAGGTAAATCTTGTCAGAGTGATGACACTCCCGCTTTTGCAGTTCTGTATACCTAAAGCACAGGGACAGCTTATAATCAATTCCGGAAGCTTTCTAATGGTTACAGAGCTCTTACCAGCGTTATGCCTTTTCTTTATACTACCTTATGCATGCCGCGCGCGCTTACTCGCTCAGTCTGAGACTATTCTATAGTTTTTTTTTCTATTTCATTCTTTTTTTGGTTGGTATGCGGCAGCACGTTACCAATTGCACACGATTTATTTTTCGGTCTCTCTCGGGTTGACAAGTTTACGTTCAAGACTCACAATAGGCGATCGGCTTATAATTTTGGATTAACTTCGCACACTTCATGTTTCTGTAATGCAGTGAATTCTCAGCCACACAAGAGACCGTGTATTTCGCTCTCCTCTAAATGATTCTGCGACAGGACGCATTCGTCACTGAACTGCCGCGGAAAGTAAATAAAAAAGCTTAATTACGCCGCAGGTCTACATACATAAAGAGAACCGTTGAACTGCTTGTAGCAGATATTTCTCTAGGCAGTCATTATTGCGTCTTAATTCCTGTAGTTGCACCTAAGCTGTTAGCCTTTCAATTCCAATCTTGACGGCATTCGTGCGTCGTGAAGGGCACATGTTTAGATTTAGGACGTTGCCCGTAATGGTAGCTCTCAGCCGCTTCTGTTAAACTCCTTAATTCCTTACTGCATATGAGAGGCTCGTCAACACAGGGGACACCATTCTTTACGCAGCCATCAGTGATAAGGAAAAGAATCCAGGGTTTTACGTGCCACACCGCGATCTGATTATGTGTGCGAACTCAGTGTAGTGCGACTTGCCTCCGCTTTGGAAATCTATATGTTCGTGTGTATTGGACAGTTTGCTGTGGGCATTTTGGCTCTAGGACGTAGTTTCTTTTTCTTACGGCGCATGCACATATATTTGCAGTTTGATGTTTATTTACCACATAAGTACACTGATGTATACAAAGCGATGGGGATGGCAGGATAAAACCGGCATAACGGCAGCTTGACTAGCCCCTCCTCCCCGCTTGAATGCAGCCGTCGGCACAATGAGTCGACCCTGTGACTTCATTCTCAACAGCTATGCATATATATATATATATATATATATATATATATATATATATATATATATATATATATATATATATATATATTTTTTTTTCTTAGTAGGGGTTCCGGATTAACTTTGATCACGATTCATTAATGTGCACACAATTCACAATAGAGCAGCGTGTTTGCATTCCGCCCCCATCGCCAATGCGGCTGCCGCCGGAATCGAACCCTTGATCTCGTGCTCAACAGCGCAGCGGCATAGCCACTGAGCTACCGCGGTGAATAGTGCTCAGTGAGCTGTTCCGAATTTTTCACTGATTTATTTATTGCCAAATTCCAAGTGAGTGACACTTTGGAAGAGAGGCTGCAGTAGGAGCGGGAGGGTGCTACGGGTCAATTTTGACCGCATCAACTTCTTGATCGTGCGTGCGTAAATCTAAGTGCACAACTGGTTCCGCGTTCGGCCTCCATTTGAATGCAGCCGTCGAGGCAACGAGTCGAACCCACGTGACTTCACTCTCAGCAGCAGTAAGTTAAGACCGCTGAGTCACCGTAGCGGGTTTCACAAATGCGTGACGTCTGCCGTGACGCTCTGGCGAGGCGTCTGCCGAATGTCAGCAACGCGGATAGAAAACAGGAATCGCTTCTTGCAAAACGAGAATGAAGACGCTGTTTTAGGTCGTCGTCTTTTTTTCCCTTTCTTTTTCTGTAATGAACTGAATTCTAAACAGATGCCTCGAATGAATTCGAATGAATGAATGTCGTCGCCCTGGCGCCAACGTATTAAAATGCATTCGTTTGTGCATCGCAAAAGAGAAAGGTTTCGGAAGCCGGTTCGAAGATTAGAGCCATACCATTGGCAACCTTGAATGTGAACTTGGCGGGATGTAGGGGTAATGAGCGAAAGATATGCTTTGCATAGCTTACTTAAAGATTCAAAGAGACGAAAAGCCATTGAATTTGCAATATCAAGTGGCCCCTTGGGCTTTACTTCGATAAGTAGTTGTTTTATTTAGTGCTTCCGTCTCGGCCAACCCCTAATCCCTCACTCAGCCAGCTAGCCATATTTGCTATGGCGAGTAAAATAAAGGATCGTTTTAGCTTTTCACCGTGCATTGCGTGTCACAGAAAGCTGCACGGCAACACAGCAACGGCAAAAATGGAAGCGTCACTGCTTTTTACAATAGTAAAATATTAAAGACGGTGCCATAAGTTAAAGCTATCACAACACACTTTTGGCTAAAGAATGAACTATAATTACCTCCGCGTTAGCACACTATCAGTTAAAAGAATTTGCTTTTGCATTTACCTTTACGCTTAATTTGTCTGCCATTTATGTAAATTACATGCCACTTACTTAGCTATCCTTTTTGTTGTCGCTTTACATGATTGGTACTCGAGCGCGAATGGAATACAGCCACACGAACGTAACGGCTAAATCAGAGCGTTCACCAGGTATGAGTACAGCTAGTCTTAAATGTGATGGGCACGCCTCCCCTTCATCCCCCTCCCCCCCCCCCCATTCTGGCACAACCTTATTTCTTGCATAAACCGTAACGTTGAGCTTATAAATGTATATTTATAAATTATAAATAAAAACTAACGTTGCTTATAAATTAAAATTAGAAACGCATAATAGATGGCTTGTCTTTCCCATTTTTCTGCCGAAGGAACATCGCTTTCCGATAATGGTCCGTTTGTTCATTTAACAAGGTATAGTAGCTTGAATTCCACTTGAATTGCATTTATGGCAGTGTATCACTAGTGCCACCGCTGCTTGGCTCAACCATTGCATAAGATCGTACGCAAATACCACGGCAGTCGACCTTTATGAGAAGTAACCAAAACTTGCTTCTCCTCTCTGCTGTATATTTAAGGCTTTTGGGAACGTGCACGTGAGACGCTTCAGATCGCGTTGGATATTCCTAAATATAGCGTGCAAGAATCGTGCTCTTGTACAGGGGTCACAGATTACTTCCGGAAAAAAATTAACGAAAGCGCCACTCGTATATATTGTCACGTGGTGGTGACGTTGAAGAACACAGTAGCAATACTGTGAACGACAAAACTAACTTTTACTGGGCGAACCTGTGCCCACAAGACAGGCTACATTTATAGCACAACGATAGCGGCGAACACGGTCGGCGATCGTCGAAAATTTGATCAACGGGTCAAGCGCGTCGGCTTTTATACATCAATCGTCGAATGTTCCAGACTAATCGTTGGGACCCGCGTGCCTTCCACAAAGTTCTTCACCATTCGCGTCAGGCGATGAAATCAGATAGCATAAGGTTCGGGGACAACAGACAGCTGATAGAAGCATCGATAACTTTCCAGAAACTTCGGATACATGCAGGCGCGTCCCGCGCTGTGCGATAACATTTGTTAGGCGGCGAAACGCGGTCGCCCGATAAAGATAAGTACACGTGTCAATATCGTGTTTTCAACGTTCCGCATGTCGCCTCACGCACTTTTCATTGTTCACACCAGGATCTTAACCTTTCTAACTGCACCTTGTAAACACAAACGACAAACAAAAGAAATATAAAAAGTTCAGGGACGATTTAGCGGTAAATGCGAGCAATATGCGCTAGCATTACGTCGCACCTTTCTGAGTTTCCGGATCCATGAGTTAAACCATGTTCGCCAGATTGCAGAGTTCTCTTGAGGAGCTCACTCGATACACCTCCTGCCGACACACCTCCTGCCCCTCTCTCTCTCTCCCTCTCTCTCTCTCTCTCTCACACACACACACACACACACACACACAAACACACACACACACACGCACACATACGCGCAAACATCTCTACCGCGTGACCGGCTACCCACACTTCACACACACGTTCTCCTCCTTTGACACTCCTAATGCTAACGCGTTAAACAAATCATGCAACAAAGCCAGGTTCTCCAGAGTACTCCGTGCACTCAATATTGTTTTCAGCGTTTTATTTTCTTCTACGCAAGTCGGCGTTTAGCAAGCACCGACTCACCCAACAAGAAGGCGACACGTCGGCGAATCGCGTCGCCTTATTTTTGTATCCTTGTTGCAAGTGCCGCTTCAGTGTCACGATCAGCCAACAAGTCCGACGTCGCGTGTTATCGGCCGCTCGTGCTTACATCACAATTCCTAGAGAACAGCAACGGTAAAAATGGAAGCGTCACTACTTTTTTACGATAGTAAAACATTGAACACAGTGCAATTAAGAACTGAGCCGACGCCGGAGACTGCGTCATAGCAAAGTTGGCCGATTCCGGAGGCAGTGTAATAAGCCGTACTTGTGGTGCGGGTCTCCATCTCTTGCCGTGTAGGCGTGCACTTAATCGTTATTCTGCAAAGTGTTTTGCAGACGATGAACAGTTCTACAGCATTTCATTGACCGCTTCACGAAAGCTTGCTTTCGCACAGCTTCCAAAATGTGCGCCTGGTCTGCATACTTCTTTTCTAATGTGCCTTTCTTCTTTCTTGTTCTCTATTCGCAAAATCATTTAGACATTTGCCTGCTTACTTTTAGTGATCGACGTTTTTTTTTGTTGTTGTTGTTATTATTATTATTCGAAGTGCTAAACGAGTCCTCCGCTGAGCAGGCTTAATCGATCCACCGGAGCCAGGCAGCGCGATGCACGGGCACAGCCGGGTGCCCTTCAGGTGGCGGCGCGACCTTGACGGCAGCTGCGTCGGAACCCGCGTTCTGCGTGCGTGTGTTCCTTGCAGCGCAAGCGCGGTCGTGCCGGCGGTCATGCTCGGAGGACCGTCGCGGCCATGCTTCGGTCGGCACGCACGACGCGCCGACTGCCAAGCAGCCCCGCCGCTGCTTGCCACAGCTGCGCACGCGCAGGGGCTCCGGGGCTCGGAGACGCAATCTCGGAGATTAGTCTCTTTATTCAGCGCCCCCCCCCCCCTTTCTTTCTTTCCTCCTGTAGCCCAATCGCCGTTTGTGCTTCCATGTGCTCGATGCAGTTGTCGCAGTTCGTGCCGGGAGTCGATCCGCGTTCGACAATGAATAAACGTACATCCACAGCGGGAAAAAAGAAAAGAAATATAACGTTCGGGAATGCGAAAATAAGAGAAAAGAGATTAAAGAGTGTGGAGACCAGGGTTCCCTCACTCAGCCGTGTCCCTCAAGAACGACCCCGAAATCGCGCAGAACAACCGAGGTTTGCTACATCTGCGGGCGAGATTAGCCTCATTTGTGGTTCAAGCACAGCACAAGATATGAGAACGGACAAACGGTGTGGCTCCACAACTAAAATACTTTAATAAAATCGCGCAAATGAGTTCCAGAATTCCCTCACCCAGGTCACGTATGCGCGGAACGTCAGATAAAGAATGACAGAGGTTCCGACGGCAACGCTATTCAAATACCTTTCAAGCGGTCTGTCCACTTAGCAGACCGGGCTACTGAAAAGCAGACCAATCTAGACCCATAGTCCAAATCTCAGTTCCTGCAGCTAGTCTAGTTCAGCCCAACTGGACGCTTCGGGATGCGCGCTGCATAGCTCGTACCATGCATTAAGAAAAACCAGCACACCGAAAAACGCACATAGAAAACATACAAGAAGACAGGAAAGAGCCTTTTTGCTGTCTTTTTGTATGTTTCCTGTGTCAGTGTGTTGGATGGTTTTTCGTAATGCAATGCACCAACTAGCCCTACAACGTGTTTTACTGGTCGTACCATGCATCGCAGCGGTAGTTTCTCTAACGGCCGCCGAGATTCGACCTTGAAGGGAAAGAGAATGATAGCAGCGGATTGGCCGAAAGAAATTGATAGGGCCTGATCCGTTACAGGAACAGGTAATGGTACAAGTTTCATATAGATTTTGTAAATAGAAAAAAAAGTACGGAGATGTGGACAAAATGCTAGATTGAAAAGCATGTATAGCATACCCGATTAGCTCAAGCAGGATAGATGAATATTTGTAACCGCCCCGTTTCAAAGGGGATGCCAATAAATCATCATCGTCATAATGGTCATCAAACGCCGACAATCATTCAAGCACAAACAAGAGAAAAGGGGGGGTTGGGGGGGCAGCAGTTGAAGCAAGACGAGTAACGACTTGTTTACTGCAGCCCGTAAGATTGATATAGCAATGAATGGCATAAGCACATTTGTGGAACACCTATACGCGAATCTCGCTGATGCGAAAAGGGAAGAGACTATATTGAGCTCTTCCCGTACCTTCGTGCCCGCTGCTAAGTATAGTACCTCGCTCTCCACATAGCGTTAACCAACTTAACGCGAGACCGTTTTCAAATACGTCTGGACTGTGGCCACGTGCATCGCTGACGCATAAGCAAATTCCCGAGCATCGCTGTAGTTTCTCCGCTCGTCAGGTCTACAGTGGAGTTAATAGACTAGTTGGCACGCCTTCAGGTACACGCACAGTTACTGCACTTCTAACCCTTCTATTTTTCTTCCCCTCCATTCATCTCCTTCGCCCAGCGCAGGGAGCAAACCATATACGTGGTTGGTTGACCTCCCTTCCATTCCTTTCTTCGCTGTCTCGTCTTGTTGTCAGACTTGTGTCTGGAGCAAGAAATCTGAAGAACAGAATGCAATCATTTTGTCAAAATAAAACTCCAGTCTGTTAAGCAATTCTCTTGGTGGCGGATTACAGGGGAACGACCGCTTGTATTTTCTGGGTGTTGAATTCAGAACAGTGCTACACCTAACTGAAACTCAGAAATAATTCTGACCGTATTGAGCATTGCGCGATCATCTTTTACTGAAGCAATGTTCTTGGGCTCCTGGCTGCACGGCTCACCAGCCCAAGAAATCTTCACGTGCTCATGTACAGCATACCTGAGGGTGACGGACTTTCAAAAGTGCATGGCTGTAGACACGATGCATCTTGTCAAGTACGCGTTATTTATCTGAACTCCCGTAGTGTCTATCTCTCTTTCACTCCCCCGTCACGCTCTCCAAGTGCAATGTAGCAAACTCAAACTAGACAAAGTCTATTTAAACTCCCTGACTCTCCTCTCTGTACTGCACTACAGTCTTTTGCTAATGCAGTGTTCTTACTTTTATACTTCATTGGTTATGTGGGCTGTCTGCCTCATTGCGGGCTTAATGGCAAACAACATTACAAAAAGGTCGGATGTTTCGCCCTTCAATCTTAATGCATTTAGGTAAAGCAGTTTTGATTAATGCATTTATTCGTTGATCGGTTTATTGATTGATTCATTTGGATGGGCCTGTGAGAACGTACCACTCGTATCCCACAATTTTTTTTTCTTACTGATCCTGTTATTTTAAAGCGAAAGTTTCTGTGACGCCCCCCCCCCCCACGCACTTTCCTGGATGTTCCTTTCATGTCGCATAGCTTACATATAAAAATAAAAAATAAAGAAATGAGTTACGTGCTCGATGTTGAGAGCCTCGGTCCGCCAGTACGGCAGCCCTACGTTCTAACCATTACGACAAAATCGCATTTTTTTTTCTTTATTGCTGGTTTTGTGAAAACAAAACAGAATAGAACCGGCTTTAAAAATTTTTAGTACAACTAAGTCATCAAGCACTTTAGTCAAATCACGTGGTCCAGGCAAACACTTTCTATGAAATTTCCGCGTACTGAGCGCTTATTGACATCAGCGTGTCTAGCCTGCGTGCACGCTTTTCACAAGCTGTGGAGGCCAAGGAGCATAACTTCGTCATAAGGCATTTCCGCGGCATCAACTATATAGAAACCTGATGCCTATCTGATCGAGTGGTAGTGGTATCTCTGTTTTAATAGTCCTCTGTGGAAACAGGAATAGACTGAAAGATAAGGAGGTTAGCCAGTTCTCAGAACCTCTGTAGAATGCCCCAGTGAAAAGCTGGGTCCCAGCATTCCAGGAAAACAAGCTCAATGGTGCAGTTGAAACTCGATTTAACGAAGTGATGACCACGCTAGAATTATTTCGTTAAATCGGGAAGTTTGTAAAATTGAGAAAGAAATTTTTCGGTCCTTCGAAACCTAAAATTGTAACGTAGCGACACGCAAAAGCTACCGCGGCACCGTATTTGCCGCTAATCCAGCCACCTCTCGCATAAACCATGAAATAACGAAAGCAACCACCGCCTCCCCTACCAAGGCGGTGCTTAGTCCGCAGTTCCGTGCATGGGCGCAGCGCGCAGCCTCGACAAAATAAAGCTAGGGCCTCGACTAGGGCGCCTAGATGTTTTAACGCCTTAGCTTTAGAGCGCACGCTCGAAGAAAGACCCGTCTGTGTCAAAGTTAAAAACAAATAACCGCGTTTTAAACTTTTATTTAGGGAAACAACTTCATTAAATCGAGTTGGGCCAAGTTAGTTTCGTTAATTCGGGTTGATGACAACATTGAACACTATGGGTACCTGCCGGGGATCGGGAACTTCGGAGATCGGGAACTTCGTAAAATCGGGTTTCGTTAGATACAGTGTTAAATGTATCAGGCTTCTTGCAGAGTACACAGTTTGTCGTCCAGGGTACGAACAGAGCTTTTTCGCACAAGCCATATTGTCGCTGGTAGCGTGTTCGTGTGCAAGTTGAAGGATTTTTTTACGTGTGGCTTAACCGGAGACATTTGTTAACTCTCTTTAAAACATTTTGTCTTTGTCCTCCACGCTCTGTCAATTGATATAGAGGTTCTGGAATGAGTGTGTCAGTAATATATCTCTGCATATTTATTATAAACGGTGTGCGAAGTATGTCATAGAAAATCTGACAGCCAACATATCGACAGAGTGCACTAGTTCGTGCATGCATCCTCTCCGAGCACCGAACATGTCTTCACTGGACTTTGCAATACATTCTGGAAGTAATCTGAACAGTCGCATTCGATATCTTTCGGTCTCGAACAAAAATAAAACGCGAAACATCTAGCCGCAAAACTAGTGAACGAGTCCAAGTCCACCGCGTTTGACGGAGTGGAACAAGTTCGTTCTGCTAGTTCGCTCACAGCTCGATGCCCAAATTAATGCTTCAAGGACCCTGTGCGTCATATAAATGCTGGAAGGCGATGCGCACAATACGTTCATTCCGCACCAATTCTTGGATACTAGGAGTACATTGCAAATGGATGCTCGCGAAAACATTGATAGATATCTTCCTTGCTACCCATCTGTTTCATTGTTTTTTTTTACCTTCATCGTCAAGATTGCTTCTGTCCAGTGTGCTTCATTACAATCGCACTTTTTTACCCCTATTGTAGGCGGCAATGGCAGCTATGCTTCTACTGTGCCAACGCCAATTAGCTATTCGAAATGATCGCCGCTTGTGTCACATTGCATAGCACATGCGCGCGCACCAGTCTCCTTTTACACCATTGAAGCAGGGACTGAAATGGGCAACTTTATAGAATTTGATTAACCGCTTTACGAAAATTTCGCTTCACATATAGGTGCGTTGCATCTACATAACCTTTTCTCTTAACCCCTTAATCTTATTGTTCGTCGTCGTCGTCGTCGTCGTCGTCGTCGTCGTCGTTGTTGTTGTTGTTGTTGTTGTTGTTGTTGTTGTTGTTGTTGTTGTTGTTGTTGTTGTTGTTGTTGTTGTTGTTGTTGTTGTTGTTGTTGTTGTTGTTGTTGTTGTTGTTGTTGTTGTTGTTGTTGTTGTTGTTGTTGTTGTTGTTGTTGTCCTGGAGTGAGTATTCTTGTACTTCGCTCTCTCACTATCTCTATTTCCGGTCTAAAAAATATGAACATTGGCTCCCTGATTAAGAAATTCATTGATTTCATTTGTTCAGACCAAGCTCACAGCTTGTTCTATTGCTACAGGGGCAGCAGACGGAAGCAGTTGCACAAGAACTGTGGAAAGCTGCTTAGATGGCGACTGCAAAGTGTAAGTCGCACCAAAATACAAACGATAATTTTCTTTCTTTCTTTCTTTCTTTCTTTCTTTCTTTCTTTCTTTCTTTCTTTCTTTCTTTCTTTCTTTCTTTCTTTCTTTCTTTCTTTCTTTCTCTCTCTCTCTCTTTGTGTGTGTGTGTGTGTCTATGCAAGCATCGGCACGCTCAAACGGTATTAGCACGCTTAAGGAACTGCTCAGCGCGAACCAACAAGAGCATGATGTTGCGTTTCGGGAGTCTTGTCCACGTCGTCACAATTTGCTCCTCTCCCAGGTCAAGCACGCAAAGTGTGCCATCGCGTGTACGACCAGGCACGCGAAACTCCCATCACAACATTCTACGACGCGCCACAAGAGCTACCAAACGGAACTTCCAGATTATACAGCTTCATGTGCTTCTTCTGCCTTTTTCTTTCTTTATTTTCTCTCCCTTTTTTTTCCTTTTTCTCTATGGTCGATTTTCCGGCCATCTTAAGCTGTCGAGGTATACCTCAGTAACTGTTTCGGCCACATTCAGTTCTAAAGAAACGAGCCTGAAGTTCAAGTATAGGAAGACCAACGTCTGTCTACCAGTGCATATGTTTTCAACATTAGTTGATAGTGCTCAACTGGTCTTTTCACGTCATGGTCGCAGACCCGTTATTGCTGTTAAAGTAGAGGCTAAGTCATTCGAACACGACAGCACATACCTGAAAAGCAAGCTTGATTTACCCTAAGCCTTTTCCTACAATAACAAGAAAGCAGATTAGACCAGACTCATGAGATACTTTAACACCAGCGTTCAATGTTCACTTGCGTTACCGTGAGGGCATGATGTGCACCGATGTCGGTATCAAGGTACGCTGATATGCGCCTAAGCACCCGCTTGCAACCTGAGTATCGACAGAAGCTTGCTTAAAGAGATTTAAGCTTTCCAACTGTTTTTAACTGTTCGTTATACGATTCCACGTTGATTCGCCTGTGTGCGCATTGACATTGTCATTTCGGACTAAACGAGCGGAGAAACTATATATATAATGACTAAGACTTGAGTTGATTACGTTGGCGTGGCAAGCGCAAAACTGTAACCTTCTTTTCCAGAACGATACCGTGCATCAACGGAGCTTGTGATGGACTTGGCCGCTGTATCTGTAAGCCATGCTGGGAAGGTGACTCTTGCGACGAGTTTGGTGAGGCGCATTTTGTTCGGTATTTTCTCTGCCTGTGATAGTCTGTGACGGTAACATGGATGCTTAATATTTTTTTTTTCCTTCCTGCGTATCATTCAAGCGTGTTTCTTTATGAGGGGATTTTGTGTCGAGTGTGTGATGTACAGTGCTGTCATATGACAAATTTCCTTTTACCTGTGGTGTTCCGTGTTATAAGGAAAAGCATTAATTTAATACGGAGTTTAAAATATGCAGGTTGCAATATACAACAAGAGTTGATGTTTACGATCATGTGGGCACCATACTAGTGACTGACTGGCGGTTTGCTCAAATACGCTAATCATCGTTAGCAGCCTTTTTTGTGCCCGCTGCCGGACAAAAGCCTCTCCCAGAGGTCTCCAATAACCACAGTTTGCATCAGCCAAGGAGGAGGAGGAGGAAAAAAAACTTTATTTTGACAAGAAATTTGCAATCTCCCAGGCCCCTTGGGTCCCCGCACGACCCCACTGCGCTCAAACGTTCATGTTTAATATATCCATGACGCTGACAGCTCAACTCCTCCTTATGCCTGCAAAGCTCCTGATCTCATAACCCCACTTATTCCTCTGCAATCCTCGACTGCATATCTTCTTTCTTATGGGGGGGGGGGGGGGGAGGGGGGGAGGGATGCAGTTACATGCAAGCATGCAAACCCGATTCATGCAGATACGTATTCCTTTCGCAAGCCATTTTGTTGCTCTGGAAGACCACCGGTTATAAGTTCTGCTCATGACGTGACCTGTCAAACGTCACTATACTTCTTAAATTCAGCTAGAATATCAACTGCACCCTGGCTGCACTGTACATTCCGCCGTGTTGGAATTTTTAGCCAATCAGAGAGGCCGTAGCAGCCCTGTGAGCCAATCAGAGCTGACAAGATGGCGAATTTCGCGGTTAGCGGTGTTTGTAAACGTTCAGAGTAGCACTCCCTCGCTCTAACTGCACTCAGGAACCATTAATGTCGAAATATAGACCACATATACCACGCATGACGCGTGCCTTCACCGCGCGAAACGGCGCCCAGTGGACCTGTACCCGCCGTCGTTTCCGACCCGGTCCGAGGTGGTCGGCATCTCGGAGCCCGATGTCGCCCGGCCCGTGTTCCGCGCCGTGGCCAAGGACCGCGACCTCGAGGACACGTGCGAGGGCCGCGAGCCGTGCGCCTGCGCGGTAAACAGCTACGGCATGGTGGCTGGCAACCGGTACCAGCTCTTCTCAGTGGACAACGTCACCGGCCACGTGACTCTCGAAGACCCGCACCACCTGGTCGAGGGCGTCCCGTTCCCTGTCACCTTTGGCGCCTGGTCGCCGGGCAGCTTCGAGAACGACACCGACCCGGACACGACCATGCAGGTTTGCACCGAAGTCTCGCTGTCATTGCTAGTGTTTAAAGAATATAAGAACAAGAACTTATTAGAGTGGCGTGCACATTGCAGATGGTGCTTAGAGAGCAAAACAGAGAGTGTTTATAAACTCGTTACAATTAATGTGGACAGTTTTATAAAAGCATTGTGGAATCATCATATCGTGTATTAACCATGCGTTGTGTGTCATATACAAGAGACCGAGGAGTTGCACCGATGCACTGGGCATGCTTCAAGGGGATATTAATGACAAGCAAGGGAGCAGTAAAAACTAGTTGATATTTACAGCCGAACGCTTTCAAGGTAGGAACGTTCACGTGCCTAAAATAAAAAAAACTACCTGAAGGTTGAAACGATTGCACTCAAGTGAAGGTTGAATAAACTGCCGTTTCAGAGTTGGCTCATCGTAAAAGCCTAGAAGCAACGCTTCAGTAACCAGCTGTCTGCCGCTTCCCCCCAGTAGGTTAAGTTATCATAAAGACACCGTCCAGGCGGCAAGCATTGATGCCACCAACATACAGTTTATCTGCGCATAGGTAACGACGCAACAGTCGTGCATTTCCGGTTGCAGAGCGATCACTTGTCGTTCATCTTTCAAAACACTGTTTGTGCCGGTTTAGAGGAAAGTTGTCCGTGCACGTGGCTTCAGAGGCATCCATTCTCTAGCGAAAGGTGCAGAAGTAACCTAGTTCGACTAATCTTTGTAAAAGTATTATTGATAGTTTGCCAGCTTTAGCTACAGTGACAGACCAGGCATCAGTACTAAGGTGGCAATAATTGCAAACGGCCTATAACAATGCTGGCGTCCAGATTACGGGATCGACGGTGGTTTATGTCGTAAATAATGCCACGATAGGGGCTTTTTAACGTACAATTTGGATCAACCTTAACGGGAACGCCTAAATGACAATGAAACCAACACAGCAACAATATTTCTTCAAAATGATCGGATAAAGATGTAGTTACAGTGATGCGTCAGGCATATATCTATGTTTTAACAATATATAGTCTGCAGGCATTTATGCTATGCCTCATGTTGTAATCGATAGATGGGTTGCTAACTAGATGTACCCGTTAAGACAGAATCGTACTTTGCGTCTTCGAAATGTAAATACAATAAAGATTGCTTTTCTTTCTTTTTTGTGTGTGTTCCTGCATCTAAACGTGGCCTCGGAGCCGAGAGATTGTGGTAATGATTATCTGATTGTAGCTGCCCTCTTAATCTGCTTAGCCACTGCTGAGAATTCGCCATTCAAAATTAAGCTTGTTTGCTTGGCTTTGCTGAATAGCGCTAAAGGTGTGCAGTAAAGCTAAAACCAGGCGATGTCTCTTTGAAGATAGCTGACGTAGGCTGAATTTAAACTGATAACAAGCTTGCTCATGGTGCTCAGTGGTAGCTAAAGTTAAAATGCCTTATGACAAAACCTTTTGTGCTAAGCTTATCACCTTTCGCCGATTCCCCATCTCAGGTGACCTTCTACCTGGACACAGCCGAGGACCACGAGGAACACAGCCACGCGCTGACTGGAGACATTGACAGGGCTCGCCATTTTCACAACCGCACCAAACGCCAGGTGAGGGCTCACCACCAATGAATTACGGCAGTTCCGTTCCCGACTCCCGCTTATATTAAATAAGCGGATACGTCCGCGTGACGGCATCTTTCTGAGGGTAGTAAATAGTCGACGAGTTTGTTTCCGTGATGACATCGTGTGCAGCTGTCAAACTCTAATTTGTTCAATCGTCACTTAGCTTTGTTTTAAATCATCACTCTATTTAGCCACGGGAAAGCGTATTTTAAAACATGTCACGTTATTTGAGACTCCTCGTTAAATATCAGCAGTTATCGAAGAGACAGCGCAAAAGTTGCCGTGTTCATTAAATCATTAAATAAAACAAGTAAATCAATATCGCGGTCAAAATTCTAACGTGGTGAAGCGAACTTGACAATTAAATTGCGCGGTACGTCAGGTGGTGCAAAATAACAGCCAAAACACATACGTGTACTATATACACGCCACGAGTGACGGCTGCCGTACGGTCGCACAGGCGCCGCCGTCGTCGACGGACTCGGAGAATTACCGGACCGACTTCAAGCTGAACATCGTGAGCGGCGACCCGGCCTCCATGGAGCTGGGCCGCGTGCTCGAGTACGAGCTGCAGATCACGGTGCCGCCCACCGAGAGGCTGGACCTCCTCGTCGACATCTTCACCAAGGACGTGATCGCGGAGAACTACGTGCCGCCGCTGGCCATCTTCGACGTGAAGACGGACCTGCCGCCCGAGATGACCTTCAGCGTCGGGGAGCCCGAGCCCAAGATGATCCTCAGTGAGTCCCTGAGGAACGTGGTGAGTGTTGCGGCCTGTCAGCGATTGGAGATAGCAAGTTCCTCCTTGCTGTATAGCCCACATATTATTTCTAAAACAGAACAGGTCTTTCTTAAAGCACTGCTTGCGGTGGGTAGCCCGAGTCCAACTCTTCCAGTGGATCACTCCGAAATGCGTGCACTACTGTCTCGATGGATCTGAATATTCAGTCGCGAAAATAACAAATTTTGAGAACATGCTGTAAGTCCGGAATCGAATCCGGGCAGAAATCAAGTCACGTGCGTTTACAGAAAGTCTCGCCAAATATTTGCACCCAAAATGGGCTGAAAAGTACCTAGGCGTTCCAATAAATCCCCTTTCTCCACACACACGAGAAAGTTTACATAACAGCAAATGTCCCTCACTGCGGGGCACACTTAAGCGGGACGTCATACCTGTGATAATCTTAGACTTTCGCTTTTATCATTTGCTTGGCCGAAGCATTTTCCAACGGCTGCTCGATTAATGGCGAACGTCATCACTTCCCAGTACGACCGGGTGGTGGTAGAATTCGGCAACATCGTCAATCCGGACACCAGCAGGAACATCCTCGTCCGCTTCTCAGTGACCGCCGTGCGAACACGAATGACGTCTAAGACTCACTACGTCACCGTCGGCGCCGAGTTCGACTTCGAGACGTACGTCTGGGTCGGCCAAACAGAAGTCACCGTTAACCCGCCCAAAGCGGTGAGTGCACCTTTTGTGATGCTATGAAGCACTTTTCATTTTGTAAATTCCCCATCTTTCACAATAAGCAATTCCTTACGTCTGCATCCCAAGCTGCACTGGTACAACCCATGGCGCTGAAGTAGAAAACGCTGGATTGATTTAGACTACATACAGTTTTTCAGCGGGCATTTGTATTCTGTTCATCTCTGTTTTGTCATAAATAAATTGCTCTGGAAAAGCTGACACAGAGAATGCCTCTTGGGCTACTTCATTTTTATCTGTTTTAAACACACACAAAATGAATACTAATGGCTCAATGGTGGCTCATGGCAGAACGAGGACGAGAAGAACCTGGAGGTCGATGTGAGTGGGCCGAACGAGATCGCGCTGGACAGCGCAGGCATCTACACCGTCGACATGTACCTCAGGATGCGCTCGGACCGAGTCACCATCTCCGTCACGGGACCCACCGACCTCGAGGACCTGCTCGCTGTCGGAAACCTTGGGGTATCCAGTGAGTGTCCGCTTAAATCACGAGCGTATTGCGAGTCAAAATACGCGCGTTCTTCCACTACGTCGGACGTGGAGCTCTTTTCTACGCTTGTGCACGTCTTCCTACATTTGCGATACGCAGCAGTTATGAGCGTGGAAATTGGCTGAATGTGTCAGTTCGCTGTTGAAACGTTCCGTATGCATTCCAGCAATTCCGTATATCTCTTATGGACCGTTTACGGAATTCATACGGAATCTTTATAGATTCCGTAAGAAACCAAGAGCTATACGGACACACACGGCATTGTTGGAATGACATACGGATCGTTACAATAGGGTTCATTCGTCCGTTCGCAACTATCTTAACCTGTGCTGCCGCTCCGAGGCTGGTGATGTCACGCTCGGAGACGGGGAGGGCTCCTTGAGCTTCGCAGAACGATAACGCGCAGATGCAAAAGAAAGGAGACGGCTCTTGCGCGGTATAGTTGTGAGGCTCCATATATCACATCCTAAGCTGCCTATGCTGAGTTATTACTACTTAAAACGAGTTCGAAGACGGTAACGCGGCCTACAATGCGCGTACGTGTAGTCGCATAAAACTCACCTTTGCTTTCTGTTTGCTAAAGGGTGCCCCGAGATAGCCCTGTACCTATCGACTTTGGTTGCATCGTACGTAGAATTATGATCTAAAATGAAAGAAGGAGGCCTGCGTGATGAAAGCGACGAGTAAATACGGCGCGCTCGAAGTTCCCGAAGGAAAACAATATTACAGTCGACTCTCGGTAATTCGACCTTGGCTAGTTCGACTTCTCGCTTAATTCGAACGTACTGGGAACGCACCATACATTGGCATTGAGGGAAAATTATTTTAGTTTGAAAGGGAAAGCATGCCGTTTCGCTCAAATCGACCCCCGCCGGCATTCCCTTGTGTGCCCGCGGTGGTTACTAAGGCAAGAAAACGCAAGAAATTCAGCACATAGCGCTACTGCTTCCCGAGGCGTGAAGCTGTTTTAATTTTCTTCTGCTTTACTTTTATTTTCAGAACACTCAGAACTTTACTTTTCCTTTCAGTTCCACGCAAAGGCAGCGTCTAAACATGTGGGCGCTTGTTGCCGCGTGCAGGTTGAGTCGCGCTTCAAGAGCAAAAGCAGAAAGACATCACAAACAGCTTCGGGCAATTATTATTTATTATAATTATTACTTTTTCATTTGCATTTGGCCGCCGTTTCTAAATTCGACCTTTTGGATCATTCGACCACATTTTGCGTGCAGGCAAGAGTCGAATTAACGGGAGTCGGATGCATACACTGTAAGAGTCCTGTTATACAGCAACTGTTCTCATTCCATACCGTTCCCATTCTATTTATTTCCCTAACCCAACACAGTGTATGTAGCCGGTATTTATACTGGCCATTTCTTATTCCTCCTACTTTTACATCTATTGTTATCATCTTCGCTTCCTTTATGTTTCTCTCGAGCACAGCTCTTTTTCTACATTTAAGACGTTGCAACGCGTCCACGACCACTCGCCTGTGCGTTAGCTCCTACAGATGATGTTGCTGTTACGTGAACCTGTGAAAGAGTTGTACATCTGTGCGTGTGTGAGTACACAAGCGAAATGTTGTGGAAATATCTGTTGAGTGTGTACTTTCTCTCTGCAATTACTATGGAGCAAGCAGTAAGTTTCGCCTACTACATCGATCATATATTAATGAATTAAAAACATTTATCGTGCGTAGTCGTGCGTGTTCCGTTACCGTGTGGTTTTATTTTTCGCTAGAGGATATAGAAGGCGCGCTTCTGCTGAATCTGAGCGAATGTGAGGTGTCGGTATTTTCACACGCGCAATCTTCAAGGTGCGTTATTGTTCTTCAGGTTTCAGCGAAAACTACCGGGCCGTTCCCAACGATATCAACCACTACAAGACGGAGCTCACGCCATCGGCGACGAAGGAGACCTACAGCGCTGCCAAAATCGACATGGGCCTCATCACAAGCACTGGTATATTAATTGGATTTTCTCTCACGTGCAAAGCTCAAACATATTGCAAGATCTACCTCACGACGCCTTCCGTTAGCCATGCATAAATATACGTGACAAAGGGGCGGTTCTTCACGCGCCTACTTGCAGCTCGCGGCTGGCTACTCTACCACCGTCCGCTGCGTCATAATCATGCAATATTGTATATTCTTTCCAAACTACGTAAAATTTACCAACTTATACTCTTGCCGTCCACATAAACTTGACGTGTGTTTGTTAGCAACGAGCAAAAGCAGTCAGAAGGCCAACTCTGGCATTGAAATGTGAAACAGCAAGCTCTTCTGTAAATATAGTAACTGTTTAAAGAAAATTTCAAAAATTAACGTAGACAAACCAAGAACACGAAAAAAATATATATTACTAATGAGGGCGTATTGTTGGGCTAGTTGGTTCACTATAGCGGCAAACGGTGCCACAGAACGCGAGGAACAATAAAGGGAGGCAGGGACGATTACAAGATGACAAACGGCGCCACAGAATACTAAGGACAAGAAAAGGAGGCAGGGACGATCACAAGACTCTTGTGGTCGTCCCTGTCTCCTTTGCTTGTCCTTAGTATTCTGTGCGCCGTTTTCCAATGTATTCATAATCATTAACAAGCTATAACGCGATCTATGCCCTTCTGGTGCCGCTTTCTCGAACGTACCCCCCTCCCCCCCGCCCTCTGCTCTTGAGGCAAGATACAGTGGAGCATGGTGCCGTACAAATTCCGTGTTCTATAGAAAACCGGCGTCGACAACGTCGTCGAGGGCCATTAGCGACGCGCCTATAGCAGAATCGCACTTGATGTGCGACCTTTTGAACTGCCTCTACGAACGGGTGAGCCTTTGCCCGCGTGTTCTTTTGCAGGCTCGATCTACCAGAAGGCCCGAATCGACGAGAACAAGATCAGCTTCACGTTCGCTCTGTTCGCCCTGAACAAGCCGGAGTACGTGGGCGAGACCAAGACGGCCATGCTCGAGATCACCGTGGCCAACAAGGTCATGTACAAGGAGCCCATCTACGTCAACCTCACGGACATCAACCTCGACGAGCCGGTTGGTATCGCGCTCTGCAAAGCAGGCTGCACAGACACTCGCCACGGTTGCAGCGTTTCCGTTGTTGTCGCAAAGTTTCCTTCTCCTTCTTGCTGCGCCTGAATTCTTCGCAATCGTTCGTTGCTTCCGTTGCGTCAGTAAGTGTGTTGTTGCAGCTGCGATTACGATAGCGGCTGTGGTCCGATACGCTTGTGCACGACGTCGGAGGAAAGAAATATGCGTCGTCGTCACTGTTTAGTGAGCGAGCATTGCTGCTGTTGAGCAAGCTACATCCGATTGCAACCCTCGCCATGTGGCACTGACGAGCGTTACAAATGACGAAAGGACGAGAAAGCGCCAAGGGAAAACGACAAACATTGACGCAGCCTCGGGGCTGCAGTGCGAGACTTTATGCCTCGAGGCTCCGCACTATTGTTCTGTCGCATTATCCGGCTTAGAATTCGCCACTAGACGTGCTCAGACGTAGTTCTAAGCACGTTCTAGTGCTACAACTACGTCTAAGAACTACGTCGACGCTTGCTTATTGGTCTGATTTACTAAAGATAACTCATTACATGCAGTGTGGTTCATTCTTAAAGGAAACACCTGAGTAATATCTGGCCACTATAACTTCGATTTCCTTGTGGAAAGGTGACTGATGTGTGACGCGTTATGTCGACAGGTGCTTATACCAAAATATTCTCCAGACCTTATACCAAATATGAGCTGTATAGTGTGCCTCCATGTGCGCTACGCAGACAAACAACATCGAGGACGTCCTTCCGATAACAGAGCTGACAAAGACAACGCTAGGCAGCCTGCTCAAGTTTACGCTCCACCTGAACGTCACTTCCGGCGGTTTCACGGCGATCCGCGTGATGGCCGAGGTCGATCCCGAAAGCCCGATGCAGCTGTGCTCGGCGCGTTTCGACCTCGAGGAAAGCGGCTTCAACTTGCCCTGGGTCAACACCAGCTCGGCCGAGGCTACGCTCGAGAACGATCACTACGTGGTGGACCTCGGCCGCGTGTTCGTCTCCCACCAGGTCAGCTGCAGTCGATCGTTGTGCTACTCGTAATAGGGTTCTCGTGCCTCACGAAGGAAGCACTACACTACACGGTCCCGGTAAAAATAAAGCCGAACGCTAGATACCCATCAAACCAGCTGGTAAATATTTTTTGTATATGACGTGTAAATTGAAACGAAGATCGAAGAAGTAAACAATATACGGCGCAGAGCTTTGTTGAAGTTACGTGAAAGTGGCATGAAACCCACTAAAATATTCAACAAAAATCGTTTTACTGGAGCCTGCAAGCCTCTTCGGAGCGGCCATTACTACCGCACTACCCCCGTACGTGTCGCTTTGAACCACAACTACACCGAAACACTTCCAACTCCTAAGCTCTACCAACTTAGACCGATATGTTTAATTCTTTTTTCTTTTCATCCTCTGCTGTTAAAGCTCTACATAGCGTCGTAAAAACCGCATGCACATGATAGGGGCTCTGAAACATGAATGAGGAAGTTGTTACCGTCACAGCCCTCTCCCCTGTCATAGCCCCCAATGATATAAATGTCTTCTGTCTCTCTCTCTTTTGTTTTCTCGTACACCGATTCTAGTATCTGCAAGCACTTTGTGAACACCGCCTTGCATTTCTACAATAAGAGTCCATACTGTACAAGCCAGTCAACCCTTGGCGTGTCACTGATTCGTATACTCTGAGACGAGCACGGATTTCTCGTTCCGCTATGTGCAGCGTACGGTGAGTTCTGCCCGGGAGAACACTCTGGTGCTGGAGGTGTTCGTGTACGTCGACTACACGATGGACGTGAACCTCAAGGAGGGAAACCTGTTCCCCATCAAGATGAAGGTCGGCAAGGGAGACGACGGGCTGCTCGTCCCTTTCGAGGCGCTCACCCTCGAACCTAAGGTAGGGCGCGCAGAAGCCGCGTGATTCGTAGCGTACACTCTAAGGTTGTTTTTTTATCCACCTGTGCACTGCCACCGAATTGGTCATGAACAGTGCTTGTTAAAGTTAGAAGGAACTTAAGAAAACAGCCTTTCATAAAATCCACGTATTGGCAGCGCCCTTTACTCAAAAAACGCCTTAGAAGACTCGTAAATACTAGCTCGGGTGACGCTCAATAACCATATTTGCGGTCTGCAAGTGGCACAATGTCGTGAGTGCCGTCGACTCTCCTTTCAGCGCTACATGTACAACCCGGACGTGAAGATCTTGGACGCGGTCGGATGGCGGGAGCTGTACGTGAGCGGCGCGGTGGCGCTGGACGTGGTCGTCTCGATGCCAGCGGGCTCGACACACGCCAACATCACGGTCGACGTGGCGGGCCAGAACAACCCGAGCTTGCCCGGTCTGCACGTGTGCCGCGCCAGGCTGTCCTTCGTGGGCCGAGCCATGCCCTGTCTGCAAGCAGTACGCGACACCATCAACATGGAGGGTGTCAGCTATCCCAAGCTGTGAGAAAGCGTCCTGCATTGCATTTATAGTGCGTGCGTGCTAAAGAGAGGATATATGTGGCCCTCTTTCTGCCTCCGTTGCCTTGATTTGCGCTGATTCTTTAAAAGATGCAAAGTAAGCTTGCAAGTTAGTAAGCCGGCAATTAAGCGAAAGAGGCAAGTGAATGTGTACGAGAGCGACTGACAACGAACGAACGAGTGAGCAGCTAAGTAAGATTGGTAGGTGATTTAGTAGGTAAGTGTGAGTAAAAAGATAGCGAGTGAGTGCGAGAGGAGCGAGTGAGCGAATTAACAAATTACGCGAAGGAAATTAAGCGTAGAATCTTCTGGTTCATCTCCGTCAATCGCAGCAACCCGGCCCGTAGCGACACAGACTCGGGGCAGGTGTCCCTGGGCACGGTGTCTCACATTCCCAAGAGCCTGAGCAACCTGACCGAGAGCAAGATGATCATCAACTTCGTGGCCACCATACAGGACGACGCCGAGTTCGCCAACGGGGCGCCGTACGGCATCGTCACCACCGTGTCCATTGGCGGCAAGAGCGTCTTCACCGAGGAGAAGAAGTTTGCCGCCACAAGGGGGCCCTCCAAGGACTTGCTACGGGTGCGCTTTCATGCACCTTCAAGTTCAAGTTCAAGTTTATTGTTATTGCTTGTAGAAGAAACGGGCTTACATATTATATACAGCATCAGGGGGTCCCAGAGTGAGAAACTGCCAGGGGGACCTCCTATCATTAGTGGGTAGAGCAGCAAGTAGAGGGCGAACAAATAAACAAAAAGTAGGGGGGGAAACGAGTCAAGAAATATAATTCTTCCTACCAGTCCTATCCAGTTCTATCCTACATTCGAGAATACTTTTCAGCTGGCCCATCTAGCAAGTCTGGTTTGATTAGAAAGACTGAAAAGCTCTGTGGAAGACATTACGGTGTACTGCGGTACCGCGAGCTAATTAGCCATTGATGTTGTGAACATCTCCCCTGCATGTCACTGAATGACTGCTGGGTTGAAGAAGGGGTGGGTAAAGATGGCGTATAGATTCAGCAAGTTGAACGCGCAATTTGTCCCAAGTCTCGAGTAAACGCCTAAAGACATAAGCACGATGAGACCCACGTCTGTTTTGAATCACCACTTCACCGCGATGCATGGTTTACGAACGCAGGATGACATAATATGCAAGCGATGAAGACAGTTTTAACGAAATGTAATTTTTTGGATTATCATTTGTTCTTAATAATAATGCAGTAACGGCCCTCCGCCATCTTCCCCTTTTACCACTACCCCACTTACAGAGTAATTATTTGTTTTATTTCTGCAAAAGTATCACTCTCCGAAACGTTCACTTATTTTCCCTAACCTGGACCTTTGAGATCTGTTCGCAACGTACACGAAAAAAAAATGACCACTCGGCAGAGGCAAACGATTAAAATGAAGCGAAAGACGGTGACAGTTGTGTAGCGTCGTTTACTTTTCAGGCACAAATATTTCGATGAGACGCGCCGTTCTTAGACTCCGGTAGCTGACTGCTCCTTTCTACTTCACGAAACGGACCCATTACTGACGCCTGATGCCCCGTCGCACGTTCTGGCGCAGAACAACCCGATCTTCGCGTACACGCGGCCTCTGTGGACGTCGCCCATCGTCCCCGGCATGGTGGCCGAGTTCGAGCTGGTGCTCAAGGCGCCGCCACGCAGCATGGGCCTGTACCTGGTCGAAGTGAGCACGGCGAGTACCGACGTGAGCGTCTGCGTGCTCAAAATAAAGTCGGTGGGCGACACCATGCCCTGTCTGGACCCCGACACGCCGGCCACGTACGCGCTCCACGACGACCCCAACGACGGCAACAAGAGGGCCTCCATCGCCCTGCAGGCTCTCGCCAACGTCGGTGAGGAAGATACCTTCTGGCGCCTTCGTGGCCACACGAGTTCAGCATCATCGGCTCCTTAATTTACTTCGTGAACAACGATGAACTGCATGTTAAAAGTGCGACTACACGGTGATCAGATACTGCGCCCTTGTTTGAGACCTTCGCTGAAACATTGGGCTCAAAATTTAGCACTGAATTTTTTTTTTATGTGAACGATACTGGTATGGGCTGAAGTCGAGTGACTGCGTATAGTACTCTTTTATTAGTGTCAGTTGAAATGGATTGATCCCAACGCACATAATTTGGGGCTAAAGTAGGACAGCCGGTCGTTAGGAGATATTCTCTGTAATACCTTTCGGCTATGGTATTGATGAAACTTCTCTTATGTTAAGAGCGTTCCGTCATTGGCCAGGGTTTGGATGCTCGCCATTTATGATAACAATCGACGTAATAGCGAGAAGACCATCACCTATCCAAACTAAATAGAGAGAGAAAAATAGAGATAAAATTACGCCGGAAATGTTATATCTTGTAACAGTAACGCTGGAGTTAGACATTCGTGAATATATTACCAAGGACAACCAAGAGGCGATGGCTGACCTCGGGAAATGTGTAACCACACTCTTGAACAGTGCTTTAGAGTCCCTTTAACCCCGCGCTGTCATCGCTTGTTAAGACATTCATCGCTGCGGCGGTTGACGGGCTGTCGCTCTCGCTCAGGCACGTACCCCATGCGAACGGTGAAGGACCTGGACCCGAACACGGTGGTTTTCTCCGTCATGATCCGCGTCAAGGAGACGGCCACCAAGAACAAGGCGCTCAAGTGCCGCATCTCGTACGGCTCCAAGGGCAACTTCGAGGAGAGCCTCACCGTGCCCGTGGCCAGCGGCGCCGCCGCGCGGACGCCGCAGCACGACGAAACGGTGAGTGCGGTGTGCGCGCCCGTCGCACTCAGCGGACTGAATGATGCGTCAGTGGCGGCCGGGAGTAGGAATTGCAAGTGTTATCAATATCGCCGGAGCGTAAACAGCCTGATGAATGTTGTCATACTTGGAGAGCCGATCAATGATATAGTAGGTATAGGGTTGAGTGGGGTGCCAAGCGGGGAGGTCACTGAGAGTGTCTGTACGTTTCCTGAGCAGAAATCTAAATGGAAGGGGCAGAAACTGCCGTACACTTCCGCGCATTTCAGTGTACATATCTGAACTGATTCCGCTACGACAGTTGCACTGATAGTTAACGGGAAAATGATGCTTCGCTTATAGCTGCCCATGAGCGATCGGAGCCACAAGTTTCTGTCAAAAGAACGTTCTTAAATCAGCTGAGTATAGATCGTATAGCAGCGCAGTGCATTCCTCACGGTTACTGGAAGACGGTGCGACTCCACAACAAGTAGATGCAGAACCGCAAGGAGCGCACGTTCAATCCTTGCAGTTCTTTGCAGGCTTCTTCTCTATAGTTTTCCAGTTACGGTGACCCCAGACCAGTTATAGCTCCAACTGTCGGCCTTATCGAACGGCTCATGTGACTAGGAATCGGTGATGACCCATCGCCGTCTGCCTGCACAGCTCGCCAAGCCCCCTCGGCAGATGATGGTCAGCCCCCACGAGCCCACCTTGCACAGCCTCGCGCCTGGGGCGATGCTCCTGGTGACCCTGTTCCTCGAGCTCGAGCCGTTCACCGCGTCCACGCTCAACTTCGACCTGACGCTGGACGAAGGTGCCGCCACCATGGACGATTTCGAGCTGTGCCACGAGGGGGTCTCGCACCTGGGCATGAACTACCCGTGCGTCAAGCCCAGCCAGTGGAGCAAGCTGCCGGTCAACGCAGCGTGAGTTGTTGCGCCTGAAGAATTGTCGCAAAGAGCTCAGAGTCGAGGGTTTCTTCTGGCAAACGTCATCGCTTCCCCATCTACGATATAGTGCAATGTCTTCCGTACAGAAGCACCGTTAACGACACATGTCAGCCCAACTAACCTGCTAGCCCTCTTCGACAACGCTAAGCTTTCGCACAACTGAAATTGCCCCTGTAGAGGCACTCGCCTTGCAGACTCATTAGTTGTGGTACTCTGCTACTGGGAAATGTAGCTTTGTTACAACCGTTAACTAGAGCCTGGCACAGACTACGACAGTGTGCCTTGCATACATGGCAGGCACTTGATCGAGGAGCAACATGTGCCCGTAACACAGTGGATTGCTTTTCTGACCATTGGAAATAACACCAAGGCTAAGGATGTCAATGTGCTCAGCACTTATATTTGTTAATTATCAACACTTAATTTAGCCATAAGTAATCTAGTTAAACTGGCCGCATTCTCTAGCAGAGCTATGGCATCCCAAATCTTCCTTATAACCTGCAATTTTTTTTCTCACTTTGTCCAACAGAAAAAGAATATTTGGGCACTACGACTTGCACCTTATCTGCAACTCGTACATCGAACGGAAGACTGAGGAAGAGAACATGGTAAGAACACTCCTTGCTGTTCGTCAGAAAATGCCGATTCACAGTAACACAAACGCGGTGTATCAATGCAGTGTGGTAAATTATGGCAATTATATAATATTCGTACAATTTATTTGCCCAGAACTTTTATGATTACGCAGAAAGGGGATAAATGAGTTCACTTGTTGGCACTAAAAATAATGACCAGAATTGTAACTCATAGTCTACCCTCCTACACATTTTCTATTTTCTATTTACTACGCATATATGCGTCAATGCCCTAGTGCTGTCGCCAGGAATGTTGTGGCATGACCATCAATCGAAAACGGTGCCAGACCGCATGACCACTTCACAATTCTGCCCACAGTTGAAGTTCACGGTGCCGCTACTGCTTAAACGGAACTCGAGCCTGCTACCAGGAATGGAGGTCAGCATGACTGCCACCGCTGTCTCTGGACAATCGAGTCGCAAGACCGCGACTACCCGACTGCGCATCGTAGATGTGCCGGACCAGACATTGGGAACGGTACGTGCTTGGGAACGGTCCACTACAGGTGCCTAAATGAGCAGACTCAGCGGCTTCGATAGCTATAGGCCATACATAACAGATAGTTAGTACCCACCGCGTACGCTGCATGGATAACGCGGTGTTGTGTTGTGTGCGTACTTACACGGTCAGGCGACGTTACAGGGCGATCCCCAGGTCAAGTCTTCTAACCCGGGTCCTACAGACATCCGAGTTCGACAGCGGCTCTGGATCCCCTTCAACATCACCCTGGCAAGGGGAACCATGGCCGAGCTGCACGTATGAGGCTGCATTATTGTGTAGCGAACAGTGAGTGCCGCGCGGATCAGAAGCGCGAATAAAATGGAGCGCATGCGCAGGTCGAGGCCCGAGGCGCCGTGCACGAAAAGAGTGGCATCGTGAACCTACACGGGCTGCGAGTGGAGGCCGTGGGCCGCAACATTCCTTGCTGGCGAAGCCGACCTCTGAACTTCACGCTCACGTCGTCTTTTGCCAGCGTGCAGACCGACAAGGCGTCCGCGTCGCTGGGCTTCTATGCCAACCCAGGTCGGTTGCCACCGCTGCGCTCATTTCGATCGCTCTGATCTTTTCCTCCATTACGGAACTTGCGGCAGAGGCGTTCCTTAAGGGAAAGAGTAACACCGTGCGAGTTCGTATATCGTTGCGTTATACGTGATCATCCAACTGCTTATCTTTCCATACGACCTGGACTTGGTCGTATGGTTTCAAAAAAGCCTCGTCTGCTGGAATAATTGCCCATACGTAACTTCATCCAGCGCTGAGATTGGCTTCGAGAGAAGCTCGGTGCGTGGACGGAGTGAAGCAGCTGTTCACTTTAAATGAGATCACGCGGCATCGCCACCTTTCATTGACACGTGCGTACACTCCGGTTACTCCGGTTTCGTACCTGTAGGGTACGAAACCGATACAAAGTGCCGAGCGCCGAGGATGAGGGGGCCTGGGTTTTCAGTACCATCGGCAAAGATCATGCTCGACTTCTGTTTCTTCCAGATAAGCTATACAGTCAGTCTTAGTCCTAATGTGGGCACGGTCAACAAAGGCGGAATACATTTTACGCTCGTAACGTTGATAATTAGTGACATCGCTTTAGTTCGTTACATCACAGCTTTGGGGGTTAGAGTACAGTAGGCTATGAACCATGATGATATAGAATGTAGAAGCTGTCCTTTTTGCATCAGGTCTTGAGCGACTTCTAGTTCGAAAAACTCGTCTCCGGTATGTGAGACTCGCATCATCCACGCTCCTTTCTCACCGCGACGTGCCCGTCCTCCGTTTGGCGTCGCAGGCTACAGCCACGTGCGGGACAAACTGCAACAGGGCGACGACGACCTGGTGGTGGAGGTGCTGGCCGAGATGACCGACCACCCGGTGGCCGACGACGGCAGCCGTCACCCGGTGACGCTGCAGGTCAGCGCGCTCCACTGGCGCGCCACGGCCACCCACATGCTGCGCATCGTGCGCACAGGAAAGGAGAGCGCGCTGGTCGACGCCCGGGTGCTGGTCGACGACAGCCGCGTCTACGAGAGGGAGTGAGCGCGGCTTCCCCCGTGTCGCTTGCGGCGAACAGCCGACGCGTTGGCGAAAGCTCGAGAGTGACCCGCGTCGAAATTTCTGGCTTATGACCGAACAGAAGCACTTCTAGCCGAGTATCCTGAAGTTATGCCGGGTGGCAACCCGAGCGAATTTATATATAGACTGATTGCACGCTTCCACAATGAGGACTTTGGCGTCCTTTCGTGTTATAATGTTCAAAAAATTAAAGCGCAGGGTTTGAAGTCCCGAATCTTCGCAGTGGACTATGAGCGACGGGCTTGGGATTAATTTTAACCGCCTGTGGTTCTTTAATGTCCACCTAAAGCGAGGTATGCACGGCGTTTCTGTGTTTCGTCCTCGTTTAAATGCTCGTGACGCGGCTGGAAATCGAACCCGCGACCTCGTTCTCGGCAGCGAAACGCCGTATCCACCGCGGCGGATACCGTGGGCATGTGTAAACCAACGGGCTCAACCTACTGTAACCGCTTATTACGACGCTCCGAAATAGGGCTAACAATAATTACTGCGGGTTCACTCGACTTCTGCGTCAGTTATACTTCCCGTATCACCGGACCGACGCCAAACGAAGTCTGCAACCTCTTCCCCGGCGCAGGGACCGGGTCTCTATTGCGGCGTACATTCGTCACTCGGACGACTCGACCTCTGAGCCGAGCAAGCTCGTATTCCGCCTGTTCCTGCCGTTCTTCATCACCTTCGAGTCGCTGGTCGAGGTGGTGTCGGTCAGCCACTACCAACCCGTCGTCAGGAACACTAGCACCGGCGTCGACATCGAGGTGGGTGCCGTTTATTTAGGGCTCGTGTTATCTTTTAGTTGAGTGCGTTCCTTCTGTCAAAAAAAGATAAAATGAAGGCATCAAATAATGAGCTCACGATAGTAAACTGTACTAGAAAGCGGGCTGGTTGCTGCTCTAATTACGTGCATTCTGAAATTCGCGGTAAATAAAGATAGCATAAATTTCGAAGAACACAGAAGCCGCTGGTAGGCCCGGATCGACCGATAGCGTGCTATATTAAGGCGAAGACCTTAGGTGGCTCGTTTGCAATGGCTCGTATCCGAAAAAAGTCCAATGATACAAAAAAGCAGTGATGCAAACAATATTATCATCAGGAATGACTCATACCCGCGTAAGCAAGCAAATATGCAATGGCGGAATATGAGTGAAGAAACGAAAAAAAAACGAAGGCAAAAACAAAGGAATAAAGATGGAGAGAACGAAAGAAAGAACGAAAGAACCTTTAGATAGTCCATTAGGGGCTGTCATGTGTCGTTGAGGAGGTCGATCTACAGCGCCATACGTTTATTTCACACTGCGGCTCGTTATGTCCTGCAAGAAGACTGACCCCCTTCGATCGAATAACTTAATGCATTACCACGTGTTCAGCAGGCTTTCGCCTTCACATGTTACAGGAGTGTAACATGCTATCTAACTTTTTTTTCTTCCATCATCATTCATTCCGTCTTCTTGTATATTGAAAACAAGCAAAACACGAAATTAAATCTTCCGGGCAAATAAGAAACCAAACGCAAACGTTTTCCCTGGCGCATGTGACTGTTCAACGCTTCGACTGAAGGTTGAGTGCCTCGCTCCCTGGGAATATTCCTCAAAGTCTTCGCACAGCTCGCTAACTCGACTCTTTGGTTCTTTTGTTATGCAATGTAGTCCCTGTCTTTCGATAGCCTGTTAATTAGTTGCGATCAGACGCTGTCAAAATCGTATTATACGTCACGAGGAGCTAGCGCTTCAACTTCAGAGTGAGAGTGAGTGAGTGAGTGAGTGAGTGAGTGAGTGAGTGAGTGAGTGAGTGAGTGAGTGAGTGAGTGAGTGAGTGAGTGAGTGAGTGAGTGAGTGAGTGAGTGAGTGAGTGAGTGAGTGAGTGAGTGGGTGAGTGGGTGAGTGAGTGAGTGAGTGAGTGAGTGAGTGAGTGAGTGAGTGAGTGAGTGAGTGAGTGAGTGAGTGAGTGAGTGAGTGCGTGAGTGAGTGAGTGAGTGAGTGAGTGAGTGAGTGAGTGAGTGAGTGAGTGAGTGAGTGAGTGAGTGAGTGAGTGAGTGAGTGAGTGAGTGAGTGAGTGAGTGAGTGAGTGAGTGAGTGAGTGAGTGAGTGAGTGAGTGAAACATAAGGAAGTGCAGGGTAGATGGACACTAAAGGCGAATACTAAGTGAACGTTGACTGTATAAATAGCTTTCCAGAAACCCGGCAGCGCTTGTTTTGTGCGAAGAAAATCCTTAGTTTAAGAGAAAATTGCGTCTGTAGGGTCCGCATACCTCTAGAGAGCGCAATTCAAGTCGCCCGCCACCAAGCGCGCTATCGTGACTATATATAAAACCCCTTCATACTGCTGCCGCTGTAAAAAAAAAAGGAAAGAAAGAAAAAAGAAAAAGAAAAGCGTAAGCTGATGGAGGGGCTTCAGTCGTGACGTTGCATACGCCATCATCGCCCTTTACTGCAATCGGTGAGTAAAATGACGGCCGACAGCCGGCGCTACGGTTTCTTGCTCAAAACGCAAAAGCGTGGCCAGAAACTGAGCCAAGATAGAGCCGACAGTGCGAACGAGGAAGGGAAAGCGCGCGCTGAATCATAAGCGAGACCTTCCACACTCGTCGTGAATGGCCTCTTTCTTTGCTACTTGCAGTTTGTGCAAGTTTCGCGAGTCAGCAAAACCAGCGCAGCACTGCGCGTTAACGAAACTACCTAAACGCGAAAGCGCGGGTGGCGCAGGGTCGAGAAAGGACGAAACCTAAATTTCGACCGCCCGCATCGTTGGGTAACGTCAAAAAGTTTTTTTTTCTAAGAATCGAATAATGTAGACAAGTGACATTTCTTTCGGTCTTATATATACAGTGCAATTATCTTTTTAATACGAGTGGTTGACAACCAGGGACAGAATTATAATGAGTCGCTGCGTTATCGGGCTAGTACTTGAATATTCCTGTAGAGCCTCACATTGTGTACTGCATCTACCTCAACTTCTCGATTACTAAAGTTTGTTTTCGTTAATATCGGGCGCCTTAGGCATTCTCTAGCATTCTTATATCACTTCAGCTTGACTTACCCTTTGCCTTTAGTGTCCCTTTAACAATCCAGCTTATAAGGAAGCTTTAGCTCGGGGCGTCCTATATGAATACATGGGAAAAGAAAAATTTTACTTGTCGGCAACCACTGCATCATATTCATTGATATTTATTTCATTTAGCATAAAACGTTAATATCTAGTGACTGTACGAAGCGGGTTTCTTATTTAGGTCATCGATCTTTTATTAAATGTTGTTAAAATTGCAAGATTGAGAAAAACGTGACTGTCAAGTTTATAACTTTATAACTCAGCAAAGAAATTTGGTATCACAATTCTGAAAATTGCATATTATAGCACATATAAAGCAAACAAAGTTTATGTATAATACATGACTCTCAAGCACACCACTACTACGTGAGTAGGACTCTGCAAGAACTCTCGTAAGCATTGTAACAAATTCACGTAAGATATAAATTGATATATCAAATTTGTCTGCTTTGAATATTCTAACAAATGCAGCTTACAGAGCTCCGATATCCGCTTACGGTACAGAGTTGCGGAGCTGTGAACGCGGTGCTTCCATTTCAAGCTTACCAATGTTTGGCAAGTTTTAACGATTCCGAGCCCCAAATCGAAATTCCGCTTCAACAGTCACTAGAAGTAGTTTTTCTCTCTAACGCAACATATTTCATTAAATTTGATCAGGGGTTACCTCAGAAAAGCGTTTCCGTGTATTACATGTATATTAATAGACACCCTCGGAGTTGGGCCCGAGCTAAAGCTTCCCCTTAACATCCTTACATAGTGACCACGCGCTAAGTGGCTTCCGCGCGCAGCAGTAAAGTTTAACGGAAAAGCCAACTTTGTTGCGATGCGGCGTCAACCGCGATGCCCTGAGGCACATAAACGCGCAGCTGCCCACGCTGATGTTCGCCGACCAAGTGGAGCTGAACATGACGCTGGCCGTGGACCCGGAGAACAAGCGCGGCTACGGCAAGGGCGAGACTCTGGCCACCATTCCGTACCGCGTGCTGTGCGACCAGACCTCCAGGGGATCGCAGAAGCAGGCGCAGGGGCTGCCCTGTGCCAACACCAGCCACTTGGTTTTCACCGTCAACAGCAACGGTCTGTGCATGCCGACTCTGTGCATTGGGTTTCACACAACTGAAACCAAATATCAAGGGGGGGGACAAAAAGTGCTTGTACGCGCTTCCAGGGTACCTTGCGTATCTGTTAATCAAGGCCACTGCAACAAAATTTCGGGCCGCGTAGAAAGTCTAGTTTGGGATTGTGTAGATATAGCCTGCGTGCAGAAATTTACGTTAGAAATAAGAGAGAATGAGTCAGAAAAATCCCGTAAGAAATTGGACATTTTGAATACCAAAACTGAAAATAAAAAAACGCCGCCATTACCGTTCGCCTGAAGTGATTCAGAATGCCTGGTGGCTCGGCACGACCTCCGCGGTTAGGAACCGCCCGCTGCTGCCCGCGGTGCGCTGAAAAATCTCAGAGGCGACATTCTGATACTTGCGTCACGTCCGCTAACCAGCAGCTGCACGCGTCCTCTGCTGAGGCAGCTATTCGACAATTACCAGTCCTACAATGTTGCCAAAATTATTCTGTGAAATAATTTTGAATTAAAATCCTTTGAATATGACGCAGCCCTTCCCCTTCCCTGCACTCCGCGAGATCGTGCTGTCGGTGTCAGACAGGCAGCGCACGGGTGTAGGACGCGAGCGATCGTGGGTGAGCTTTTAACGACTGACGCTGTGAGGGTGATAGATCGTGTTCGGGTGATACCAACGGTATATTGCTGGCAGCGATGGTCTGGTCAGAAGGATAGCACGCGGGCTTCATTGTCAGAACATCGCTGACCTCGTAGTTTGATTAATCCCTGTGAGAAGAACGAGAAACGGGTATGCACCACCACATGCTGTATGCACCACGCGGCAAGCGCTTGATGTTATGACTTCGACACACGACACATGCCCAGGATGTCAGGACTGGCCACGCGGAACGTGATCGGGCGCTCACACAGCTAGTAATCTAACATAAAACCAAACAAAAGCCTTAGGTCGCACAGTAGCAGTAAAATGAAATCTCATAGCACAAAAAATTAAGGAGTAAGCAGACCCTTCGACACCCGTATATAATAGCGCTACTTGATTCCAACAAACAATGGTCTGGCTTAGTGACTGTATTAGCTGATTTTGTGCACTTTGTACCATGTAACTACACGTAACCAGAAGGAAGCTGCAAAAAGAAAAACAAAGTTGCAGTTTCGCCAGAAAGCCGAAACATTGACTGCGATAGCAAATTATTAGGTAACTATACGAAGTAAGCTAAGTAGTTTTAACGGCCGTGTAACCTGCAGTAAACATTCGCTTACTTCATTGTATTAACAAGCATGGTGCCACGCTCGCACAGGCAAACACGAACAGATCTCGCTCGATGACACTTGCTGTCAGGATGCTGGCGTTATGAAGAGCTCTAGTGGAGAGCGAACGCTTCAACGCGTCTCCGAAGTTTGAAATTACGTGACCCTACAACACTAGGCGCGCGAGAACTAAGCGCGCATGGAGCCACGAGCAATCTCGGCTCGCCTTACCTTTGTACCCCACCGCAGATTACCTCCGAGATAGGGCCCTCGCGGCCGCGCTTAGCCGCGCCACGTGCAGCAACAGCCGGGCTAGAATTGGAGCCGCCCACTCACCTGCCTCCCCCTCTCCCCTTTCGCGCACAACACTTGGCGAGTGGGAAGACGACGCGCATCAAGCCACCATCCTTCTAGGCTCACCCTCTCACGCTTTCCCTCGCAGCTGCAACATATGGAACCGCGGCGCATGATACGATCTTATCGCACTAACGCTTTGTATACTGAACATCACGGCGACGGCGACGGCGGAACTTCACCTGTAGTCTTCCTATAAGTGATGTGGCAATAAAGTGCGCTCGTCCTTGCTTCCAAGCGCTTGTCCTGTGGTGCATGTTTCATTTATATTTAACATTGTGGTCATTCTGTTATACAATGGTTGTTCTTCCTTCCGTGAAGAAAGTGGCAGTCGTGCAACCTCTGTGATGATTCATGTGTATGCCGTCCAGAGCACCACGCTTGAACACCTGAAAAGCGCGTGCAATGTTTCTTCTTTACTTTCTTGTGGCTATTAACTGTTTTCACAGAGTGCGTCTTCGAGCTGGGACTGCAAAGTGGACTAATCGAAAACTGCCAGATAACGGCCTCGTCGGCAGCTGACACCTTGCACGCGCCGTGGGAAGTGCGCAAGGGCGGATCCAGTGGTACGTATCATCCTAGCGGTTGTTTCTACAGACCATAGGCAGAGCCCGTGTAACGCTGGCTCAAGTCGTATTTGTCCACACCGCCTGTTGTTTCTCCGCGCCGTGCAGCTTTATTGTCATCGTTTTCCGAACTGCACAAATATTTGCGGTTCAGTAAGCTGGTTGTGCAGGAAAGTATCTTCCTGCCGCGCAACTGAATCACAACACAATGTTTAAGATAAAGCACGCTTTAACGGCAAAACAATGCAAGCGTTGGGTTTCGCTCTAACAATTACAGACGGCGCTACTGGTACTCTAGCGCAATACCACCCTGTTTGTTTGTTTGTTTGTTTGTTTGTTTGTTTGTTTGTTTGTTTGTTTGTTTGTTTGTTTGTTTGTTTGTTTGTTTGTTATGGCATCGTTGCAGACCACACGTAACAATAAACTGCATCTACCGTGAAATTTCATCCCTGTGTGGAATTCGAGTTCGAGCGAATGAGCGTGGTTTAACTGGAACAATGATGTATAACTGGCACTTCTATTTACTCAGCATCCGGTACACGTGCCGGTAGAGATGACTGTTTTTCAATTAAGAGCTCTCTCTCTCTCTCTCTCTCTCTCTCTCTCTCTCTCTCTCTCTCTCGCTTTGACCCTCTACACCCGTGTCCTTTCGTCGCCCCACGTGAATGTGCAGTGTGGTCCCCGGCCGTGAAGGCGAGCCTACAGCACGACTACCTGCAGGTGAACTTTATGCGTGTCACCAGGGTGTCCCAGGTGGAGGTGGTGTACGTGCCGGGCTCGCGCCGGGTATCTAAGTACCGGCTGCTCTACAGCGACAACGGCCAGGACTGGCACAAACACGGAGACGTAAGAATTGATGCCGCGTGCGGCAGCAAAGAACGCCTTGGTCAAGCGCTGACCCCATGGAACGCGCCTCGGCGTATGCATGTGACGCCGCGAAGTGCCGACGCGTTCGTGCTACACTGCGCGATGACCGCGCGGTGAGGTCGGGCAAAATCTGTGACACCGAGGTAATGCGCATGCTAGTGCGCAGCCCATAGGCTTCTTGCTCAGCGCGTCAGATGTGCGCGTCGAATATACGTCGGAAGCGCCTTCATTGAGGTATACACATTTGCATGCTTGCGAACAAGTAGAGCGATTCTTGTTGTTGGAAAGGATGCGGTCTAGAACGCTAGGGAGGCCTGACGCTTATATTTGTTTCCATGATGTACGGGTGCTTTTAGAACTTTATTCGTGTTTTATTACTGTATAGTAACAAGGTGTGCTTTTCGGCCTTCACAATGAAACAAATAGCCGTATAGCTGAAGCAGGTATTCATGTCGAAGCGCTGTTTCGGGCTCACAGGTTCGATCCCTGGACCACAAGAACGGCGTGGCCATCGACCGGCTCGAGAAGACAATCCAGGCGCGCCAAATCCGCTTCGTCATTGAGGAGGCGTCCGACCCGCAGATGGAGGACGAGCTCCTGGTCGGCATGCAGCTGGAGCTGTATGGATGCTATATCGAGGAGTTGAACCAGGAGCACGGAGGTACTATCCTATATAGATGTGTTCACAGAACTAGCTCATGCTACGCTTAGCTAACGTGTCACTGCATTGCACGGTGGCCACTTCGTAATCTAACTTACAAATGTCACTGTGCTTGCATTTCGTCTGGGAAGGAATAGAAAAGTGCCTTTCTATACCGATACTTCCGTACGAGCACAAAGGAGCCGTATGTTGTTAGCGTGGATGCAATTGTGCGACAAAGCATTAATTAATTAAATACTTGATTAATTAATTCATTCATGCTCCCACTTTCCGAGATACTGGTGAAAAGGCACACGCTGTGAGCGAAGTGCCTTTTTCGTTGCACGCCTTTCTGGAAAGCTTATGAAATGTTTGCGCGAAAGCCACAATGACGACGAATGTAGCAGGACCTGTGAGTAATATCCTGGTCACACGGGAGGGCCCCCTTTCTCAGCTTGCGCAAAGGACGCAACCGCAATCGAGAGAGTTGATCCCGGTCAGTGTTGACAGCGATCGAAAAAGCCGGTGTTACAACATGGTGCACCATCGCCGTCATTATCATCAGCAGCATCAGCGGCCTATTTCATGTCCACTGCAGGACGATGTCAACTCCCAGCTATACACTTTCCCCTGTACTGCGTTAGCGCTCTCCATCATAGGCCTGCGAAGCTTTCTAGTCTTATCAGACCACGTAATCGTCGGTCACTCATTGTGTCACTCATTGTGTCACTCCAATACACGGCCGGTTACCTGCTCCACGCATTACATAACCTGCCCCGAGTCCACATCTTCAACCGGAATATCAGCTACGCCTGCACGCTTTCCATATGTCACACTGCCATCGTCCTGTCTCTTAACGTTACACCTACAATTTACTGTTATATCGATCGTTCTGCGGGTCCTTAGCTTATCGTCTCTTTAGTCTTCATCGGTGCAGCAGACAATTCTGACGTGCCAAAACATGTTGTGAGCCGCTGGTGAGTGCATATTAGAACACGCGGTCCATGTAATGCAGTGAAGTTAATGTGGCATTTCCACATTTATTACTGCAAGTTCGCCACGTTACGGATGGTCAATGTATTTCTTGACAGTATACTATAGAAGCCACTAAAAAAATATTGTCTTTTCTTTCAGTTGCTTGTGAAGAGGACAATACCTGGTACTCTCATGTTAAAAGTGCGTATACATCTATGTCTAATCATGTGCACGTGTCCCTGGATTCCCGCTTCTGTCTTTTTTTTTTATTTCCGTAGGCAGTATTAAACAATAGGCCGATGCTGGCCCTCCAGAAAATTGCAACATCATCACACACAAAAACAACAACAGAGCGCGTATCTCTCTTAAATTTCTTTTTCTTTTGCAGTGAGGCTCTTCTATTCTCATTATATTATGATATGCAGCAGAATGATGTTATTTTTAGTATTATACGAAGACATTTACTTGGATAACCGCCTCACATGACTTTAGGTTTTGTACTTATGTGCTACTATTTTTGATGTTCAGTGTTTGTGCATTTCATTCCAAACGTAACAAAAGAGCTCTTTTCTTTTCGCGAGCTGTCAGTAAACTCACAGCAGCAATCCTTCTCTTTCTTTCAGCCAAGAAAACGCGCCACTTTGCAGTGGACACGACCAACAACATCGTCTACTTCTGCGACTTCCACGGAAAGACAGAGTTCGTTCACGCCACAATTTACAACTGCCGCTTGCAATGGCGGTGCCCAGAGATGTAGTGAGAACCACCCTGAGCGCCATGTATTTTTGTTTCAGTCACTTGGCCTGCTTCTCTTCCAACGACGGAGGAAAAACTTGGATAAGTACGCCTCCCTTCACTTATCCATATGCATATTATGACTCACTAAGTCGCATTTTTTTCTTTATCGTAATCTATGTGTCTTTAATAGGGGGCGCGCGAGAAACTTGGAAATCTAGTCATAACAAGTCTTCTACAGAAGCAACGTTCAAGATAAGTTAGTGGTTGATGGAAATACTGACAAAAGAATGCAGGGAAAAGATAAAGAAAAAAGAACAGCTTTGTTATCGCTGAATCTGCCAATGAGCAAATAATTTATTGTCATTGATTTGTCGACGACGTGTAAGAGTCTATATTGTGAAAGTTGGTCCAATGCCCTTATACAATATACTCTTCAGTAGGACCGACGATTGGGCTAGTCCTTAATACGTCCTTGGGAGGAACAACGCTGAGGTAACGAGACGACAGTCTTCTTTTTTTTATTGCGTATTGGACAGTTTCTCTCAGAGAGCCGTCAAAGTGCTACGATGGTATTGGGAAAACAGTGAAATTTACTTGCGTCATTCTGCTTCGTTCGCACTATAGTTGTGCGGTTGAGGAGTCCGCCATAATTAAGATATATACTAGTTACTGCCATTTTGTTTTTTGTGAGAATCTATCTCTTAGTGTCCTGGCTCTGTATGAACTAGCTTATTGTAATGTAAAGCTTAGTTGCTTTGTCAAACAACGTTTGTCAACCGTCGCAAACGTGCTCAGAAACCACTGGTCAAATGCTCCATTAGATTCAACGCGCGGCGTTGTATCCCCCAGTATATCCGTTTCAGGGTATCGATTCGTCTCGCGTGTATTTTGTTAAGTCCTCTGTAGTCGCTTTCCAGCCCACGTTAGAGCTTACGTAGTGACGTGAACGCGTTTCGCGCGTGGTCGTGAATGGCAGTACTGGAGCCGTTCGTGAACCACCTGTTGGGCTTCGACCCGGAGTCCAGCCGCATGCTGGCCTCCGACTCGTCGGGCGAGTCCTTCCTGGCCAGCTCGGACGGCACCCACTGGGCGCTGGTGCCAGGCCGCGCGGCCAACGTCTCGCTCAGCCGCGCCAACTTCGTGCCCAGCCTGATCGTGCCTGCAACGACGCGCTCCGACATCCTCTCCAAGGACCTCATCATCGGCGATTGGAAAGGTATTTATTTATTTATTTATTTATTTATTTATTTATTTATTTATTTATTTATTATGTGACGAAAACCTGCGACTCCAGCATATACTGCGACTGCGCTCTGGCACTTTCTAAAAACAGCGCAGGTGACAAGCGTTGTTGTATGGGACTTCAAACCGACGGGCCAAACTTCGCACTCTCGTGCTGCAGCAGTAGTCTAATGATCGCCTATGAAATAGGCCTACTAATAACGTTGCAGCTTTCTTTCTTTTCTTTTTTTTTTTCTAGTTGCAGTCACTATCGCTCACCCCGACATCTGTTGTTGTAGGCTTCGCTGCACAGCTACTAGTGTTGCGGTAAAAGCTTTGCCGCAACGCAAGTAGTTGTGTAACGAAGCCTAGACTTAGGGTGAGTTATAACGGCACGTTCCTGCTTCCCCTCCACATTTTGTATTCACCACCAACCCATTTGTAAGTCAGGGCTGCTTTTCAAAGCTTTTGATTGAACTTCGCCGAGTCTAAGCAATCGGACTACTATTGCAGAACACGTTTTTGCTTTTCTTCGACGAAGAGAAAGAGAGAGAAGGTGAAGAAAAGAATGAACTACCCCTAATTGGCTTAGCGAATGAAGGTCTAACTTTTGTGAGCATCCTAACTGCAGAGTCACAAGTTTTGTCGGTTTTCCGCGTGCGTGTTCTTTCTTTCTTTTCTTTTTTTTTTTGAGGACGAGGACTCGTTGACGACTTGAAATTGATTTGGTGTTCGTGGGATGTGGTTATCTGGCTGCCACTTTCTGGCCACTTTCGTCTCGTCAAAGAAATGAAAAAGGCACGGACTGAATATTGGAATGAAAAGGATGTAACAAGTTAGCGCAGAGCTATGTACGTACGCAACAGCAATAAGGCGTAATTAGCTCAAAAAGGCCGAAATTAAGCCAATGTGCGCACGTTCACACTGCGCGTGCGGCTAAAAGCGGAACCGAAAGTGTGGCTTTACTCAACTTAAAATGTGGGCCGATCCTGGAGATGGTGCAGTCTTGGATCTCCCGCATCATGCAAAACTAGTTGATGCAAATTAAGCTCAGAGTTCAAGTATCTTGACGGATCCCGAAGGTGGTGCAGTCTAAGCAACGAACCACGTGGTACACTAATGGGCCCAAGAAGATCTTGTCTTTCTTCGGTGTCAAGCACTGTTGACTCGTCTTGTATCTATAAACGACGCATAAGAGATGGTTCTTCCTTCTGTTTTTTGCTATTGAAATGTAAGACAAGATCTCAAAGTTTAGCGCTCATCCACTTATTAAAGTATTTAATAACGGGAAAGCCAGACATCCACCCAATCGTAGCAATTTCCTTTGTAGCAATTGCTACAAAGGAAACACTTACGGGTTCGTCGAAAGAAAAGCCTCGCAGTTGAAGAAAAATTGGTTTTGATCCGAGACTCGAACCCGGGACCAACGCCTTTACTAAATATACTTAAAATACTTATACTTGCTAAATACTTTACAATACGTTAGTATTGTAAGTATATTTTAATATGGTGGTGATGGTGATGTTGCTGCAGTCGGGGATAAGAACAGATAAAATCTGTTCTTAACAATCAATTAAGCAAACCACGCTTTTGGCATTGCAGTAGGCTATGACGCCCTGGGGAGTTTAGTTGGTGTAGGAATTCCAACGTGAGGCCGCCGCCAGCCTTTCGCTTTTGTGTCGTGTTCTGGCACATTCCCAACCGCTCCCTTCCCTAAAAGCCTGCAGGATTGACGTATTTCGTATTTACAATAAACTGTCAGTGCAGTGCAAGTTAGTATCTTCGTTGGTGCCCGCTCAACAGCACTCGTTATTCTTGTATATCTCTTGTTGCAGAATAGGCTTTAGCGCGGACTTGTTTCCTCCATTTCTTTTTTCTCTTTTCTCAGCCACCTACGATGGGCTTGTGTACAAAGACGCCGAGGCTCCTGCCGCCATCTGGAAAGGCTGCTGCATCGGAGCGGTGTAGCCCCGACACCGGTTAACCACGGTGTCTACGCGTTGAGAACGTTCTTTTTTTTTTCTCGTACGCTCTTGCTTTGGCGGGCCGAAAAGCAATAAGAAACGAACGAACACTGTGAATTATAATATAAATTGCGTGGTTATATGGGAGATGTCTCTCGAAGTACGTCGAGGAGCCGTAGATAGCGTCGTTGTCGCGCACCGTTCGCGGTACGTCGCTGAGATACCATTGTTGTCTGCAGCACCCATGTATCAGAATTTCACATTTTATAGCAAAGTATTGTTGTCTGAACCAAGTGTTCGTATATAAGGCCGAGATTACGAATTACCGTGTATCTCGTAGGCGACTTGTAAAATAATAATCGTTCGACAGCCGCCGGCCTAACTTACTGAACAATCAAACGCGGCACTTCCAACAACATCCACGATAAAATTAATGATGCTATGCTTACCAGCAATTTGGTTATATTACGACTACAGGATACAGGGCGTTGCCGGAATAGGTGACCACAGATTGTGCTCGCCGCGATGAGCCTTCATCAGGAAACTCAAAGCCGTCGCATCTGAGTTCAGTTAATAACACGTGACCCTAAACGATCGCTTCGCGATGTCACCATATTTGTAATACTCTCTGCAAAAAGCAAAGGCGTCATTAAAAACGAGTGAACACGAACAACGCAGCCTCTGTGAGAATCATTAATTACTTCAGTTGTATTCAGCAGCTGAAACATCGTCGCAGTCAGCTTCAATTATCGCATGCAGTAAATGCTCGAGAGCTGAAACCTGCGCAGAGTTATTGCGCTCCAACACCTCGGAGGACTCCAGTCTAAAAAAAATTACCGACGATTACGTTACTTCCTAATGCGAAATTTGAGCGCAGCAAATAAGCTGTTTCACCTTTTCGATAGATTGAGGCAAAGAAATCGAGCAACACATGTATGCGCTATCACAGAATTTTTTTTTTCCACACGTATTCCTTTAACAAAGACTCCACTAACAGTTCTTGACAGTCATGAAGGAAGCTTTGTGGTCGGAGAAATAGACTGATATATGTTCGACTTGGTACACCAATGCTTGATTCTCAAAGACGAGATCTATACAAGTGCCTCGCGAGCTCTGTATGTCTCCCGGCTCTGCTCTGGCAGCTCGTTTAGCAGCAGCAGCAGCAGCAGCAGACGGAGGACTTCCATCGGTCGTCTCGGTCATGGCTCAGAAAGAACTGGCAGATAATTTCGCAGTGGCGAATGGCAGCGGCAATTTCGGCTCGGGCGGTGCACATATACAGATCCGCCGCCACCGATCTGGCTCTCTGATTGCCACCGCACAGGGCGAACGGCAGCGGCAATTTCGGCTCGGGCGGTGCACATATACAGATCCGCCGCCACCGATCTGGCTCTCTGATTGCCACCGCACAGGGGTTGCATTGGAGGAGGAGCGAAGAAGGGAATTAAGTTCGAGCCGGCGCTTTGACAACCGGAGACTCGCAGGAAGAGGGGGGAGGGGGGCGGCGTGTACACCCAGCGGCAAACGATGGGGGCAGAAGCACGCGCAGCAAGCGGACAACACGATAAAGGGAGGAGGGAAGAGATAGCAGCGACTGACTGATGCCGCTGACGCCGATAGTGAGTCAACCCCAGCTGCGGAGTTGGTTTCAGAGACAACGCCGCCGATGCCGACACAAACAATATGATACCCTCGCTTCCGCAGCGCTAAGAACCAGGTCTAGCCGTGGGAAGGTGGTCACGTATTCGTCGACGTGCCGGGGCCTACGTGAAATAACCGGCGCGTCGGCAACTGAAGAGCACCCTATCCGCCACACAAGAACAGGGGGGGGGGGGGGACCCTTTCCTCCTCTTTCTGCATGGCGGCGACGGTGTTCTATGCAGTCACGTTATCTTGACTCTCTAGCGGCGTCAGCGGCATCCAGCGGTATCAGTCGGTCGCTGCTAGCGCTGGGGGGATGAAAGGGGGGCGGAGCTGGTTACGAGGCCGACGACAACGCCGACGACGACGCGAAACCCAGGAACGGACGCCAAAGAGCTGCGCTCTAATAAAACGACATCAAGCTACCAACCAATATACGCAATCATCATCCAAACTGTGTTTCTTTTACACGCAAGGGACCACCTGGCAAGAAAGTCAATCACCGTGCGGCTAGACAGCGAAATTTTTTCGAGGCTCACGTAATAAAATTCTACTTTTGGCACGTTGTGCTGGCGATGCTTAGTTCGTATCCATAAGTAACACCCTAGTACTGCTACAACAGCGGCCAGCAAGCCTTTCGCAAATATGTTTCACCGACAACCTTCAGTCGCCAAGCTTGACTAGCTGTCTCTCTCTTACATTCTGAACACCGCCTATGCAAGTGCCCTTATTCATTACTGTACAATACTGTCCAACACTCCACATTACTGTACAGCACTGTACAGGAACTGAACAAAGCACGTGGATGCTTCAGCGCCAGTTCAATGCATACTAGACTACCTTGCTTGCGCAGAAAAGCTGATCGAACGCAATGATCATGTATGAGAAGCCTTCTGCATGCTCCCTGACCCGACAACAATTGCTACACGAGCCTAAAGAATGCAGTAAAAGACAAACCAGGTGCCTGCCGCAACGAGTGCAAACAAATGCTCCTTGTACATAGCAACTTACCTGTTTTCACATTTCCGAAGGTACTGCCTTCCCGCATAGCATGGTCATCGCTATGGCTGCTATTGATGCCACCAACTCTTCATGATAATTTTTTTTGCATAATCTCAATCATAAACGTTGGAAACTAGAACTCACGTGCACAATTTGTATATTTCAGATATGTGTTACTCTCAGTACTTGTACTAAAATAGCAAATTATTACTTTCATTCGTGTTCCTTGAAGTGCTTCTTTAGAGTTTCACATGGGAATTCTAAAACAATTGTCTGAGAAATTATTAGTGCTATAGATCCATTCAAAACACGGGTGATCAGGCTATAACATTATGTATCGCAGTATACGTTGCGACCATTACGTCTTGAAATCAAATGCAAACAAAATTTCGGACCGAACCATTCATATGGTGCATGGCGGATTAGCCAGCGAAGCTGTGCCGAGCAACTATGGCCGAACTCCGCGTCCAGAAACATTCTCTTTGAATTTGGAATTCGCCCCTGTGAAACTCTATAAGGAGGTGGCAACTCACGCCTCTGCCGCTTTGACGCAGACTCGAACGACCTAGCTTGACGCCTACGAACGGCCTCCAGCGCGCTATCTTCATCGGTAGCCTGCTCTCGACACCGACGATTAGACTCCTCGCTGACGCTCTTGGGAGGCTGAGTCACTGGCCTCATTCTCCGCTTTCGCACGAGCACGTTGTCGTTGGTCTCTGCTGTCGACGCCTCTCCTCGTACTCGGCTTGTTCTGCGACTGTGCGCACAATGCGCGGTCTTCCCATTTTCCCCATTTTTGTTGGAGTTGCAACTGTTGCAATGGTATACATTTGCAGTGCACAATCCGGTTCTTACACACCCCGGCGGCTACTGCGGCGCATAAACCCGTGTGTTCCCGCCGCAACTGCCGCGCCGTTGTATGGAGGGCAGATGGCAGCAGGCGCAGCCGGCAGCAACGGCGGCCAGCGCGAGGGCACTTCCCCACTGCGTAGGTGCGGCGCGCGGTGAAATCACGTGTCCTTTCTTTCTTCTGAGCAGTACTATCGTTTGTTATCTTTTTTTGTTCACTTCACAGACATCGAGCCCAGATAACCTCCCTACGAGACCAGGCATACGGTTCATCCATACAGGTCCGTCAGGTAAACAGCTTTGCTGTAAAAGCACCGAAAGAAAGCGCATAGGTGACGAAAGATTTAAAAGAAAGCTGCACAGATATACATGTCATTTGTGGCGGCACACTCGATTCAAAGCGCATGCTCAAACTAAGCGCATCAAGTCATCGACAAATTCAATTTGGGAGCACGCCACGCCCACGCTCCGGAGTACTGCCTTTAGCCTTGAGAAAGTGGTTGTACGGCAGATCGCGGCAATTCTCACTAGTCTGCTTCGTACTTCCCATTTGCTTCGGCGGGTCCACCATGCGCTTGAGATGTATCGATATTGGGTGAATCATGGCGGCCGTCTTTAATAGCTCATACCGGCGCTTCCATCACACGTGATGTGTTCGCCTACAAATGACGTAGCTCTAGATACTATTCTAAACCATTCTGGACACTACAATTTCACCCCATTGTTGAAAGCGCCATCTTGTCCGCTCCGATTGGCTCATAGGACGGCTACGCCGTCTCTGACTATAAAAACGCCAACATGGCGGAATTTGATCAGGTTCTGGAGCGCGATTTTCTAACGGTTCGGAAAGCGAGCCGTTCGCTTGCCCTCGCTTGATTGGTCAGAACCGCGCTTTTACTGACGAATCACGCGAGGGCAAGCGAACGGTTCGCTTTCAGAACCGCTACAAGATCGCGCGCCAGCTGGACATTGTGTCCAGAAGAGTTACTCTGGATGGGTACCACGTAAAGTATGCGTTCAGTGTTGCCTGAAAGCAAGGTAGTGGTGTCTGCCAAACAAGAAACGTGCCTCCCCTCCCTTTCCTACCCTACCTCCATTTTCAGTCAAGCGTCCACCCCCTTCCCTCTGAAAAGTATTCCCGGGTAGGTGACTCAACAATTGTTATCTTAAGCTTATTGAAACAGTTCAGTAGTCCTCCTGTAATCGATCAATAAGACACACGAACAGCACCAGCGGCACAAGCTCCAGTCCTACAGTGGCATTGAAGTCTCTTCTGAAAGGCAAGTAAGCACGTTTTAATTGACCCTCTGTTGAAACTGAAGTGCCCTACTTCAATGTGTAACCGAAACGGTAATTTTTTGCGGAGTCGTGCCTTCTACGGGAATTCAACATTTAGCTCGAGAGAGCGCTCAGGACCATAGCGCAGCTTTTCTGCGCTTCCCAACGCTTGTATGGCGGCCATGACAAGCCCGCCGCGATCTTCGGCGGCTATCTTTTTTGTCCACAGAAGTCGCCGCACGAGCGCGGCTAGCGTCGGCTCGAGTGGGACTCGATAGTTCCTTGGTTGTTCGCACAAAGTTCAGTAGTTGGAGCAGTTGCACTCCGACCTGGTCGGGTCCAAGGCGGCAAGATAATGATGCGGCTCGCCGTTGCAATCTGCAAGGAGCACACATGAATGGAACGCCCTGTTACATACATACATACATACATACATACATACATACATACATACATACATACATACATACATACATACATACATACATACATACATACATACATACATACATACATACATACATACATACATACATACATACATACATACATACATACATACATACATACATACATACATACATACAAATGAATCCAAGAAAAACATAAGGGTAATTAGTTGTGGTTGAAATTGAAATTTAGAAAGTAATGAATGGGAACAATGAAATGAAATGGAAGTGGACGAAAACATAAGTTGTCGCCGTTGAAGACCGAACCCACAATCTTCGCATTACGCGGGCGATGCACTACCAGTTGTTCTATAGCAACGGTCATCAATCCGTCCACAAACTTCGCTATTTGTGTGTGCTTAGATATAGATCTGAGAGTGCTAGCTATTTACAATCGCAATGATCGCCGCGCCTCCTTGAGGGAGACTTCAAAGAACAGGCGTGCCTGGTCTGCAGAGTAGTGAAACTAATATTAGAAATATAAAGGATCAGTGCATGAGGCTGTTCCCACCGAAACTAGCTTTTGACACCGCATCTGATTAATCACTCTAGGGTGCCGTCGGCCAAGAGCGAGATGTGTCGCCAACGGGATTAGATTTGGTGAACCTGCCAACGGTAAAGCTTCGCAGATCGCATCCGTCAGTGAAAATGCGACGCTGAAAGCATCCTTAAGGGTTAACAGCGCACACAGACGGGGACAGAGTGAGGATCGAACCACAGGACACAGCGCTGACACAGCGCTGACACAGCGTACGTTCTTCACTCTGTCCCTGTCAGTGTGCGCTGTTAACCCTTTAAGATGCTTGACGAACTAGCTCACCAAGCCATCTTTGTGAGCTGAAAGCGTGTTTGTAGAGAAGCGCCGGTCGCGTGGCACGTGCCTCTGTTGGGGACGTCGTCAACAGCGGGCCTGGGTCCCAGAAAGTTGAAGAAGTTGAGCGCTATGACGACCAGGCAGAAGAAGACGATGACCGCGATGCGGAGCAGGACGCCCAGGGCGCGGCACAGCGGGCTGCTGACCACCGACGCCGTGGCCGCGGAGCAAGTCCGCCACCACAGGGACGCCAGCCGCGCCAGCTGCATCCTGTCCTTCGCTGGTCGTCCGGATTGGATCAGCTAAGGCCTGGCCGCAGCAATGCCGATGATGATCACTTTGCTCTAAATGGATGTGAAGTGCGTTGATATTAAAACAAAACTTCGTGTGTCGGGGTAACGGGAGTTCGGTTGTCTGGCGACGAGCACGATCATGTGCACGATGACCGAAGGACCTGGTCAGGGGACACATGCTACGGTCAGCGCTTTACTGGTACTCAGCAGATGTGCATCCTTTATCACTCTAAGGATAGACGCTATAGATTGAATGAACCTTGTGGTTGAATATTGTGGAGTACAATGTACAAAACTATGCCTTTGATAGAAATATATGCATGCTACAATAGTAGAAGGTCACCTATACGCTCAATGACCAAAGGGATGCCTCAGTTCGGTTTTTAGTTCGCTGGTTGGTAGGTTATCCTCTATGCATTGCTCATACCTACAAGGGGGATTGTCCAAAAATCGGATGGGGTTAGTGAAGTTATTAGTCAAGTCTAGCCACTTCCCCGATCCTATCCCTCTATTTACCACCTAGCACACCAGATATTAGCGCCCCACTACATCTGCAGCTATGGTTCGATATGAACGTTGGACACAACGCATAAATAAAGTTTCTGCTGTGTACCTCGTTCCTGCCTTCCAATTTTGCTGGTGTTCCGAGCTCGTCCCGACAATCACGGCTGTGTGCAGACGTCGCCCCGTACACGCAGCAGCGCGCGTACAGTTCTACTGAGCGAGGTCGAGGCAGACGAAGCAGCGGGGCCGTTCACGATCATGGCCGCTCGCCGGGCAACGGGGCCGGTGCAAGCGATCCGGCGCGACGGCGACGTCGGTCGCCGCGAGGGCGCCCCGCTCCTGCGTGCCCCGGTATTGCTGGGTGACGGGGAAGGGCCGCCCACGATCGGCCGATGGGCCATGGCGCTCTGCGAGGAGTTCGTGCAGAAGCTGTACAAAGCCGTGTGGACCGCCATGGCTCTGCTGCACGCGCTGTGTATCGTCGGCGGCGACAAGCCGCCTGCCGCCGCCGCTGCCACGCCGTCCTCGACGGCGCTGCATCAGCAACGGCAGGAGACTGCGGACGCGCCGGTCCCCGAAGCCCGTCGTCGCAAGCCAAATTCGCACGCACCGACGGTAGCCAGCGCAGCCAGGCAGCCTTCCCGACTGAAAATGGCTCCAGAAGCGGCCGCGGGTACGACAGAGGCCTTCAATTTCATGTTGCTCGCTTGCGGTTGCGCGCGGGACGCATGCTACGATTCCGAGTTCATTTGTCCGTCCCGAGTAGATAATGTGAACATGCCAGGTACATAATTGGAGGACCATTTTAGGATGATGTCAGGACGTGTTCCAAGGCACTACTGTTTGACACTGGAATTACAGGGCAATACATTATTTACGAAGTGGGTTAATATATGCATAACGCAGCTTGGATATGAGAAGCCACAATGTAAGGGCTACGATTTGATATTTACGCACTTTCATGTGCTCCGAAATCTCAGGAATTTTGCCTCTTTGTTTCTTGCCACCATTAAAAAGCAGTTTGGTATCAAACGAACTACACTAGGTGCAGCACCATCTATGCACTTGCAATAGCATAGCTCTCGAGATCTGCTTTTGCTACTTCAAGAGGACCATCGGTGGAAAGTGCGCTTTAGACACCACGACCAATAATAATAATAATAATAATAATAATAATAATAATAATAATAATAATAATAATAATAATAATAATAATAATAATAATTAATGTTTAAAACAAAATAGTCTACAAATAAACGCCTTTTTTTTAGGCAGTGCCATTTGGATTCCGTTTTTGGTTATGCGCAATATCGTTCGGGCAAGCATGAAGCTCCCAAATAAGTACACCTGGAATCAACGTCCTACGGACATCCTGCTGACGATGTTGCTCGGATATATCTCAAGTTAACTTCGCGATATGTCCAGCAGTATATGTTATGTTTAAAATTCATCGTAGGCATGGTGCGGTGGACGCCCTCAGTATGTCCCATAAAAAGCTAGGACGTTCGGATGTGACATAGCAGAGTGTGGGTGTAGGTCAGTTGGTTACTCGTGATTTTGGGAAGTTACCGCAAGCAAAACGCGAGACTTGGAGAAAGGGACAACACGAAGCTGTGTTGTCCCTTTCTTCAAGTCTCGTGTTCTGCATGCGGTAACTTCCCAAAGTCAAGACGTTGGGATCTTTCCGGTACACCCAAGGTGATGTTTTGTGTTGTCTGAGTCGTAAATCGTTTGCGCGAGAGCATTTTCTCCTTGCATCGGCAGCTTTGTATCGGCGGTGAAAGTACAACCACCAACCACCACTGGTGAAGGGGTGAAAGAGGTCAAAGAAAGCTATTCAATAATCTGCAACCTCTCTTTGACTGTCAAATCGAGCGCACACGTTTCATGAGCGCGTTAAATGGCTGTTGCTGCTGCAGCAGCCAAAAAACAGCTGCTGCTGCTTTTTTTCTGAGCAGGGCATTGCACTGTAACAGCTGAGCTTCTATATATAATTCAGCATTGGTCATAAGAGCTTTTGTTTTAAACGGGTGAGAACGGGATGTATAAGCGCTGGGACCTTTATTCAAGTTATCATTGTTAGCTTCCGGGTTGTTAATGCCTACTGCTTGAAAATGACAATGGAAAATTTTTGTGGGAGTTATTTTCTATTTCTAAGAAAATGTGACTTCTTTCAGTCTCTTTGTGATGAGGAGAGTTCTGAAAAAAACTCTACAAATTTTTGACTACGCAACCGTCAACGGCTTGTAAATTTAGCACCTAGAGCATAGCTGAGACAAGCGGAAGCCATATGGCTGAGGACCAAATGCATGCACATTGCAGCACAGCCGAGCGCATGACAACGCAGAATTAAGTGATCAAGGTATGAGATTTTCGAAAAAAATAAAATGTTTAGTATTTCATAGTTGATTTTCATATCTCGTTGAATGTCCTCGAGATGTGATAAAGAAAGTGTATAAGGTGGAGGGCTTGAACAATAACCCCCTCCCACCCATGAAAAGCTCTTATATATACACACTTCTTACTGCGACAAGCGCTTCGCAGAGTTTGTAAAACTCCGGAAATATGTGGATCGTGCTGCTTTGAAATGGTTATCCGCTTACTTGCCCTAATTGACCTGGCTACCACTTCCTGCAATTCCAGCGCGGAAGCGCAGCCTCGAGCCTCCTGCATCGACGATTCCCCCACGTACGGCACCGACAACGTCCAGGCGCTGCAGCCCGATAAGGCGCATCCCGATGCCCAGCACCGCGCTCGGACAAACCCGCTCCGGGGACAGGTCGGTCAGGCCTTCGCGGTGCAAGCTCACGTCATCCAGGCTGTCGTCGCCCAAGGCCAGTGCCTCGGCCCCAACGCCGACGTCTCCAAAGAATCCGTGCGCGGCGCCGCTGTCGTGTTCTAGCGCCGCTCTGGCCACGGCTGCGGACTGCAAGAAGGGCTTCCCGAAAATCGCCTCTCCCGACGTGCGAAAGCTGCGCCAACAGGCGGTGGAATTGTTCAACGCTTTGGTGACTGTGTTCGTACTTCTCGCCAACTTGACTGTGACGCTGGTGTATTGTCTCGTGAGACTGTCTTGTGTACGTGTCCTCGCCTTGGTGTCGAGGCGAGCGGCGGTCGCCGCCGCGTAGCCCCTGTGTGCGTGCGCGCCAAGTCATATGTTGTCGATCTTATTCTTGTAAATTGTATCCGCTGCTTCACATTGAGCTTAGTATATTTATAAATTATTACCCGCTGGGCTCCGTCAGTAGCTTTAATGCAGTACGCATGCATTTTTTTTCCTCGCTGCTTGTTAGAATCTTAGTGCATACAAGACGATCGACTGTGTCTTCGCCGTGGAAAGCCAGAAATTCATGTATGGCAGAAAACCTCGCTAAGTGAGCTGTGATGTCATGCCAAAAGGCTAGAGCTGATTGAAAACTATGCTTTGAATAAAGGTGGTTGCGTTGAGCACTGCCCGCGTAATCCTGAGGAAAGAGAGAGTAACGCTGAGTATAGTTACGGCGCATTTCGAAGCACCTATGTGTCACGTACCAGAGGTGTGACTAGTTGGAAACAGAGTTAGTACAATACTAACTTTATGCAAAGACAAAATGCTTCAGGTCTTGAGCCTCCGTGATTTGAGTTATGGCACTTACTTGATTATTTGAGCCATGATTTGAGCTGACACGTGTAGACGGAGCACTTGCAGCCAGCCAACACTGAATTGCAGGTAAAACACCCCTCGCCATATTTCCTAAGTCCACAAGGCACACTGTCGTGCACTAATTTTTGCGCGCATATATTTGCGCAAGTGTCCTGCGAGAAAACCACCGTCCACTCTGCACTCTGCTGTTAAAACAGCCGCCAAAACTATCATCATCATTATCACCCCTTGCGGTGGCTTGCGCGTTGGCTAGCGTCTAGCAAGTTGTCTCGCACGCACGCTGCCAAGCACGCTGTTGCGTGTTGCGATGTCTGCTGCTGTTGCATAGGGAAACTTCGCAGTACTTTTGAAAAGTTGTATAACAACCGCAGGCAGTAATGTCGTTCTTCATAAGAAATGCAGGAGGGGGAAGTCGGTCCCAGCCACGCTTGAAAGACCGCAAGGTAAGTGGCTTAGACGAGCTTCAGTCAGTCATTTGACAGTGGTTATGTGAAGTTCTGTTTGACCGGTTATGTTTCTCGACCCAGAAACGCGCTGGAAGTTCGGCGAAAGCAAACCACACCAGCAAAAAGAGCAGAGTACTCTCCAAGGGCAGACGTGCTGATGAAATTGTGTCGAGTGAATCGGAAGCAGAGTAAGTGAAAATTGTCGCACCACGAGGAAGCGCTTTCAATTTTCCGCTACGGCAAATTACTGTGTACAGATAGATTTATTTTTGTAGATGTATGGTTGACCTGCTGGTGCTTTGTCTTACCTGTGACCTGTATACGGTGAAACAAAATACAGTGATCAGATGCTGCGTTTCCAACTCCCGAACTTGCTTAACTGATTATGTTCATATATATATTTGTCCTCATATATATTTGTCCTCCTGCATTTGATATGTGTTTGCTATTTGTACACATTATTTTTATATATTTAGTGCCTGATTGTTTACATATGCCTTCTTGTAATAATAATATTGCTTTTTTTTTTCTTCTGCGATTCTAAGTGTGTGTCTTTATTACCTCTCGTGTTCTTCCATTTGACACTCTTGTATGCAACCTTTATGTGCACTGCTGTCAAGTAGACGGTCAGTGGACGCAGTCGAGCCTTATCTTGAGGCTTTTTGTCCGCTGTCCGCAGCATCACTGTTTGTAGATGTTGATGTTGAAATAAACTGAACTTGAACCTGATATCTTGCTAGAAATGGCATCGTTCTCGGCCGTCATCACGCCTCGGAGGACGAGGAAGAGCTTGAAACTGAGCAAGAGAAAAAGCTAAGGCTAGCAAAAAAGTACCTCGCTGAAATTGAGAAGCAGGGTAAGTGGGTCACGCTTTATTTCGACCTTTCATGACGTATTTTAAGTGACAGGATTGTGGCAAATGATGATGTTTGTTTCTTTAGAGAGAGAAAAGCTTGATGCCGAAGAAATAGACCGTTCTGTTGTATCTCATCGACTGCGTACTGACTTAGTAAGTAGCTGCCATTAATTTACTGTTGGGTACGTTAAGTCATGCCGATTTCCAGCTACACTTTTTTTTTCACTGTCATTTACTCTTCTTTTAACAGTTAGAACAAAGCGGACAGCTTCACAAGAAGATTGCAGAGAAGGTGAGTGTGAAAGGTTGTTATCAGCTAGTTAAGGTTTTGCATCCTGGTAACGTGAAAAGCTCACATTAAGCATGCCTTATACATGCATTTTATACTGTTTGCCTTTAGGTGCAAGCTGTTGACAAGGAGCACATTTTGACCCTTAAAGGACACAAGCTGTCCGTAACATGTGTGACGATCTCGCACGATGGCCAGCACATCTTCAGTGGCTCCAAAGACTGTAGCATAATCAAGTGTAAGTGTTCACCTGGACTATTGCCTTGTTATTCTAAGTCTCTACTTTCTCTAAACACAGGGTGTGCAAAGACAGGCAAGAAGCTCTTCACCGTACCAGGTGCCAAGAAAAACCAAGATCCGAAGTCTGGGCATGGAGGCCGTGTCCTAGCCATTTCCATTTCTTCGGATGGCACATACCTGGTCAGTTAGCATTAAACAATATATTGACTAACTCAACTGTGTGGAATTTGTATGCTACCCTTTTAGCTTTGATGATTTCAGTAGATGGGAACTGAAGTCTGTCTGTGGGAATGACCACAACTATTGGTGGTGAATTGAATTTTTTCAGTGTCATTTACTGAGCGCTAACAAAAAGGCACAGTATTCATGTGTTTTGCATAATCAGTGCTTCTTTTGAACATGTCAACTTTAGGTCTTATCATTTGCTGCCATGGCCACACAAAAGTGGTTTGCTACATACATGTCCAATTACATGTATGCAAGTGCAATTTAACTTCCCTACTGTTATGAGTGCTCTCTTTAGAGCATGGAGAAAGACAGTCCCAAATTGTTGAAATATTTTAGAATGTGGCTTTATTTAGTGCCATTTTTTTTTTTTTTGTGGTGTACAGGTTTTTTTTTTATTATTATTCGAAGTGCTCTTTTTTTTATTAGCTGTAGAGTCTTTGTTGTTATATTTCGCAAATACAATATATGCCCTTTAAATGTGACGGAAGCAACCTGTAGCATATTCAGTATTGCATCTGCAGAGGACTTTTATTTCCAAAAATGTCATTTCAGAAGCGACCAGCCTTCTTCTATCACTAACTGTTTTAGAAGTAGCAAAATCAATCTGACTTAGCATCAAAGGGAGATAATAAATGTAAGAATGGTTCTCTGTTGGTGTAATGGTTCTTTCACAGTAGGCTGCTGAGCACGAGGTCGCGGGATTGAATCCCGGCCACGGCGGCCACATTTAGATGGGGGTGAAATGCGAAAACACCCGTGTACTTAGATTTAAGTGCACGTTAAAGAACCCCAGGTGGTCAAAATATCCAGAGTCCTCCACTACGGCGAGCCTCATAATCACAAAGTAGTTTTGGCACGTAAAACCCCATAATTTTTTTCTTTCGCAGTAGTAAATGATTTCTATAATTTATGTGTCAGCATTGTTTTTATTAAGTGTTGTCCAACTTTCTGACAATGCAACAATGTACATCAGGTTATGAGTGGCCTCTGACAATGTGGTGTTTCACTACTGAAAGGGCAAGTTGCACAGTAACCTTAAAGGGTGTATTTATGTTGGACTTCAGTGTTATCACACATCATGTTGAACATGACCTTAAATGAATATTACTAGAATGTCAAAGGCATGGATTGAATACTCTAATACACCTTTTGATACCAGCTTAACAGCGTATTGTTGTGGGACAGCAGGCACCAAAGCTTTGATAATGAAATGTCACATGCATTTTGGGCACCACCCTTACTGATCTGCATGTAGTGAGCAGCCACTCACATTATGAGGGCACACTGTAATGTTTTTTTTTTTAATAGTGTTGTATTAATTGAGCCAGTGATAACACTACACTGGTATGTAGCAGTTCCAAAGGTCATTGAACAGGTGTGTAGCAGTTCAATGCCCTTTGGAACTGCTACAATGTATACTATACCAAATACACATGTATTATTATGGACAGTTGAAATGTGAACAAGAAATTGCAAAGTACAACCACTTTCACAAGCAAAATCTCAAGAGCACGATCTTTCACCACTACTGATCTGGTCGCCAAAGATGGTTCAGACAATTGAAATGTGAATGGGAAATTGCGAAATATAGCACCTTTCATAAATAAAAACTCAAGAGGGCTATCTTGCACCGCTGCTTATTAGGTCGCCAAAGATGTTTCAGGTCTCCCACAAAGCGCACTAGCCAAAGTCATGCCGACATTACATAAATTCATGAAATCGGAAACAAACAAAAATGTGTTCTAGTTAGCTTCAACTTATTTGTGTCCACAAGAGTACATTTAGGCTCTGTTAAAGATGGATTCTTTTGAACAGTGGCTTGTTTTCTCTAAGAGCAACGGGATGTGTATCCAGCACTCATCCATTTCCTTTTTCTGCAGGCAAGTGGCTGTCAACTCAAGGTTATATTTATTTGGAACCCAACCACAATGCAACGGATCCACATGTTTCAGGGTCACAGAGGTCCAGTTATGGTATGTACATAAAGCAGTGCAACATGCTCTCTAATACTCTTACAAAAGTATTGCGCTCACTTTCACCACTGTCTTGTAGCATATTTCCGTTTCTTTCTTTTTCCTGTCATTTAATGTCGCACTTCCAGGAACCTCATTCTTTTCCTTGCTCTTCAGGTGCAATATCTGTTTGCAGTTTTCTTTATCACAGTCTTTTCACCACATTCTGTGTTTTATATGACTAAAAACTGTGTACTAATTATGCAAGCTATGTTAACATGGAATCCTTTTACAGAATAAATTCAATCATCAGGTGTTCATCTCATGCAGGGTCTTGCTTTTCGAACTGGAAGCCACCAGCTGTACAGTTGCTCAGCCGACCGTTCTGTGAAGGTCTGGAACCTGGATGAGATGGCCTACGTTGAGACACTGTAAGGAAGACAGCACATGAGTTCATTGAAAATAAGAGCTTCAGTTCTGGTTCTGCCTGATGGGGAAAGAATTGCAACAGACCAACAGCAGACGATGAACACAGAGGGCAGGCACATCCATCACAACTAATCTCTTTTATTGGAATCTCTTTTATTGCACAAAGTAGCATTAAAAAAATGAGAATTTACGGCAAAGCAAAAATGAGCTCACTAGTGGAGACTTTGAAACAAGATAAAAATATTGCATGTTAAGTGTCTGCTGTGCGTGTGTGTTTATTCATTGTCTGCTGTTGTTACAGTTCTCTTTCTTTTTAAATATGGATGTCGACCACACTAGCTGCACCTCACACTTCTGGTGCAGTGCAGCTGCAGTTATCTCCATGTGTTACTTGCTCTTGGCCTACCCGCCATAGCAGCTCAGCAGCTATGTTGCTGACCACAAGTTTATGGATTCAATTCATGGTCACAGTGGCCACATTTCTGATGAGGGCACAATGCAAAAACACTCATGTATTGTGCTCTATGTGCCTGTTAACCCCAGATGGTTGAAATAATCCAGAGCCTCTGTCCCTGAGGTGGATGAAGACGGGCAGATTTTAGAAAGGCATTCAACGTGGTTTGTGACGCATTGAACTTCATAGTGCAAATGTTGATCGGAAAGTGTACAACTGGATTGCCAGTTACTTGTCACGGCATCGACAATGTGTTATACTGAACTATACCCCTTCTTGGGTCGAGGTCACATTGGGTGTTCCTCAGGGGTTCGTTTTGGGGCCGCTATTGCTTTTGGTTTATATTATAATATTCCTGCCGGGATGTCTTCATATAATTTGTTTGCCGACGACTGTGTCGTTCATATACAGAAAAATCACAGATGAACAGGATTCTATTGATTTGCAGACTAATCTTGCAAAAATTGTCTCATGGTGTGAAAAGCTAAAAAAGGCACTAAATGTGAAAAAATGTGTTTATGTGTCTTTTACGCAAAAAAAAGGTAACCGTATTTTTTAAAACTATTGACAACAGAAAAGTGCGTTTGAAGTTATTTCAGATATATCATAGCAAGACTGGTACCAGCAAGGACACTTATCTTAAACTGCCGCTCTACATATCTGAAAGATCTGATCATGACTTTAAAATTCAAGAACACCAGACTAGAAGGAACCTTTATGCTAATTTATTTCTTGCCCAACCTGTAACAGAGTGTAATTGGTTGTCTTTTGACCACGTGTGCTGTATTAATGATCTGCTTTTTTTTTTTTTCAATTTGTAATCCTCCTGCTTACATGTCCTTCGGCAAAGGGGGGTATCTCAATAAATAAATGCATCGTTGCCACTTCAGTAAATTGTAATTTAGATGCCCTTTTGTTTCCTCAGTTTTGGCCACCAGGACACAGTCACTGCAATTGACAGCTATACCCGTGAGCGTGCTGTCACTGCAGGCAGTCGGGACAACACGGTGCGAGTCTGGAAAATCCCAGAGGAGTCTCAACTTGTCTACCAGAGTCATAGGTGTGCGCCAGCTTCCCTTTACTTGCTGTCACATTAGCTGCAGTCATCTAACATTCTAGCAAAAGCTTCTTTTTTTGCCAGCTCAACTTCGAGCCTTTTACTTGCTGCCATGTGTGCCCTGAAATGGCAAAACTTATTGTGATGCGGGTTCTTAAAAAAAACGACTTTTGATCACTATTGATGTATTCTCTCCAGAAGTGAAAAGTTTAGTGCGTATTTTACCATGCAACCAACCATCACACTGCACCTCTGAATTCTGGATTCACTAGGGAAGGTACCCCAAGACTTAATAGCTTTATATTTAAAATTCCTTGCTCTAAAAGCTTGGTGCAGTTAGTTGTGCATGTTTTGGTTGAGCTTTGCAGCTATTTCTGAGGATGGTATTTCCGTCAGCAGTTTTTTTAATTTGGGATAAAATGGAATGGTCCGTATGAAGGTTGAAGCCAACTTGGAGGACATCTCACCATATTAACATGAATCACGGCATGTTGCTCAATGTGTCAGGTAACATTTAGTATTGTATAACATATGCTGTGCCAGTTGGAAATCCTGGCTGAATTTTTCTGCTGTGTATAGCTGATAAAACTTGTACTCCAACACGAAAGGACATTTAAAGGTGCCGTAAAACACTTCTTGAACATAGTAAGAAAACATTGCCGATCTGTTAATAAGAATTCTGTGAACATGTGAACCAAATATTATTTCACTGCATGCAGCAGAGAATTTAGAATCTCATGTCAAAAGCAGGGAATTGCTTGCCTTCGCTTCTGCAGTGTCATCCTGCAGTGTCACAGCAAGCAGCTGCACACGCAACAACTATCGGTTTATTTTATGATCGTGAGAACATTCTCAGTAATACAAGTATTGCTCATTTGAGTTAAATAAATGAGAAGTATATATGTTGTCAGGATTGGGGGCTCAATCCCATCGCCCGTGGTCCTTTGCCAAGATTGGAGTACGGCATGAATTCGAAGGTAGCTGGCCCATGCCGTCGTCCAACTTATTTACGCTGAGGACGTTGATGAAGTGAAGAACTGCTTCTCATCGAGAACGAGGAATATGGGTTTATTTACAGAAATTAAATCAGTCTAACATGACTGCACGAGAGAAGTGTATCAGTCTAACATGACTGCTCAAGAGAAGTGTATCAGTCTAACATGACTGCTCAAGAGAAGTGTATCAGTCTAACATGACTGCTCAAGAGAAGTGTGTCCAGCATTCGCACAACAACAGTTTTTATACACTCGGTCTGCCGGCCATACGAGGCGGCGACTGTTCGTTTACTCATCGCCAATTTCCCGCCGCTCCGCAGAACAGTTTACGTACACAAAGGCACACACATTCCGATGCCCGACGCCGGCGTTGGAGGGGTGCCGTTCCGGAAAGTATCGGCGCCAATCGTGGGGAGCTCGTTGTCTTGCGTCTGGACGAGGCCTGGGAAGCAACATAATACGGCTTTCCCGCGGCAGCTTGTTCATGCGTAGCAGGTCAGGTCCGCGCTGGAGAACTCCGGCACCATTGTTCGTCCACCGAACTCGTTCCGTCACAATGGCGATGGGGCTGGTGGATGGAGGCGGTTTTGAGCACAAAGCCCGCTTCTTCGAACGCCTCCTGGCTGCAGCAACGGAGAGTGGGGGATGCGCGTCTTGTCCCCTAGTCGTAATTGGGTGGCAATTTTGCCTTGCAGCTCGCCATTCTTAACAATGTCTGCAATCTCAAAAAGACAGAAAAACCATTTCCTCTTAGCGCTGCGGGTATAAACATGATAGTTTCCTGTTGCTGCTTCTGCTGTGCATTGCCTCTGAGGTAGCACAGATACCGCGGTTGCCGCGAGTCGTGTTGCATTCAACATTTGTGCGGGGCCAGCGGGGCATTTCTCCCTTGTGCCCCCTTGCCATCTCCCCTGCATAGCTTCCAGTGCACTAGTGGAAATGAAACGAAAGAAAGCCGCTGATCAGTCCAATAACTATGTCTAACTTCGCTTGTGCTTGAAAGATTCAAAATACTTTTGGGGCAGGAGATTTGTGAGGCCACGTGATTTGATAGTGATGTCAACTGTTATTAGTTAAAAAGGTGTTTCAGGGTCCCTTAAGACAGCCTTTACTAAAGAGATGCTTGTCACATGCTATGCCGCCTTAGTATTTATTTTATTTATTTATTTATTTATTTTTTCAATTGTATGCATGTGTGTGTGCAGTCATGCAGGAGTTAGTGTTGCATTTCTCACAATGCAATTCACTCTCCTGTGTTTTCAGTTGCTCTGTTGACTGTGTCAAAATGATCAACGAGCAGCACTTTGTGTCCGGAGCTGATGATGGGTAAGACGGCACTTCTTTCAGCTGCTATTTTGTGCTGCTAGTTTATATATGCCCTGCTTTTTTTTTTCATCATTATGATTGTCCTTTTCCTATTGAGGCCACTATATTTTGCTATATTTGCTTATTTTTTTTCCACGGCAATTTACCATGATTGATCCTGACAAAACACTGTTCATTCCTCGATGATTCACATCTTGACAAGTGCACTAAACGTGCACAAATTCATTAATGGAGTTCTTAATACAAACAAAAAACCCAGATATACATCATAAATTGACCTTTAATATGTACCCGGTATGCTAACGCAGAAATGCTAACTACACAGGTACGCTAAGCGCAATTATTCCCTACCTCATCTACTGCCATGATGTTATGCTCAGTTACAAGAACTGAATGAACGCATGCGCTTACCATAGTTAACCTAATAAATGTGTTGAAATTTTTTGTGTGCCCAAGTGTAACTGATGCTGTGCTTTAACTGAGGTTCAGATTGACTTGACCTTGGTTACCATGCCTATGTAACTTGTGTTGGGGTATTCAGTGAAAAAAGATGAGTTATTTGTGGGCACTTTTTCACTGAGACAAACTTTTATTACTTAGTGACCTTTGTGTGCAAACCACGAGGTCTCTGACATTGCCCAAGTGACTTGGGACACTGAGAATGGGGACCGGCAACAAACGAAAAAGAAAAGTCACTGACAGCCCCATAGGTTCCTGGTTTACAATAGGCGTTCAGTCATTTGGCATAAGTACAATAGAGAAAAACAACAATGAAAGTTTTTTGCTGGGCTTTTCTGCTCATCAGCGTATAAGCAAACCTACATAAAAGCCAAGACGGAAGTGAGAGTAAGAAACTCCTAACTCATTATTCAGCTAATCACTACTGGATTTCACATCTGAAAGGATGCTGGAGAGGCTGCACTGTCAATTTTAACTTTTGATTCAGCACCCAATGCGAGGTGTTCTTGCTTTCCCATGGCAGAGAAATACAGCTTCTGTGACCAAAATTATTCGTAGATGTTGATAGAGTACTGTTTAATTAATGCTATCTGGCTAATGCTTACGTGGTGTGGCATCACTAGATTTTCAACAAAGCTGTTCATGTGCATAAAAAGTAATAAAAGGGTTTTTAATTAATGCTGTTTTTCTTGCAGGTCACTCAGCCTTTGGGCTGCTCTAAAGAAGAAACCGACTTCTGTGGTTCATCAAGCGCACGGTTCCCAGGATGGAGCCCCACTCTGGATTACTGCAGTAGCTGCCCTACGTTGCACAGACCTGATAGCTTCAGGTACATCAAAACTGCAGTTTTCTAAGGGAAGCTTCCTGTGTGAACCTTCCCGAAATTTGCTGACCATAGTTGCTGCAGCTTCCGCTGTCTCGCCGAATTTCTCACACACAGGGCAGCATTCGTATAACGAATCGGCTCGTAAATAGCCATACAGATGTTCTAATGAGGTACACTGGAACATGCTTGTCCTGGTTCTCTATCGATTCATGCAATGAAACAACAAGCGGTACTTGAATATCCTCACTGCAACAAATACACATCTTGAAGTGCATAATTCCTTTATTAAAGTGAAGCTTTCTGTGTCTTGTTCGCCGGGGTTTGGCATGCTTGCACAGTTGGTTTCTCGCTTAGTAAAGTGGGCCAGTCTTGGAAGCAATCAAGTAGTAAACTGCGCCACCCCAAAGACAGTGTGGTCCGTAGTTGCATGGGTCACATGATGAAGGACATCTTGCCATCTTTCCGGGCAGGCACGTAATCACTAAGCTGCAAAATGCAGTGCAGCATAGTTTCATAGAATTCAATTCACTGCTCCACAAAAGTGTTCCTTTTCATAAATTCTAACATGTGCCTTGAATCTGCATAATTCTCTTTTTTGTGCAGTGAAGGCAGTATGTACCCACTTCTAGCAGTGGGCCAAGTACAACTCTCTCATTTGCTCAAGCACCAAGATAAACACAAATGTTTAGAGAGCTTTTATTTAGACCTATTGTAATACACCTATTGGTAATACACCTATTGTATAAAGTACACCTATTGGTAATAATATACTCAATAAGGTTTTTGTAAAAGAAAAGAGCTGTTTCACATTCTAAGCATGTAATCTGAAGTCGAGGACTGCAGTCCTAGCTTGATGTTGTGTACTGAACTTGCCAATTTCATGTTTGATGTGCGAGTTAGAGGAATCCAGTTTTTTTCACAAAACCTTTGGTCTGTGTAATTTAGTTCACAGGTGCACGTGTTTTGCAGAATGAATGGACTAGTGGTCAAGCAGGCTGTTGAATTTTATAGATATCATGTGTTTCTCTTCAGCACTATTTGATTTCTCAAACTAAATGCAATGCACTTATTTCCTCCGCTGTAATTTCATTTTATAGCCTAAATTTGTTTATAGCATTGCTTGCCCCTGATGTATTAGCAAACTGCAGTGTTTAGTTGAAACTGCCACAATGAAGGTTACGTATTGTTGCAGAGATATAAGTTGCACTACAACACATGTACCATATGCAGTTTGCATGCAGAACTGATATGTGAAAAATATTGAGGACCTGGGCTTGCTAATGGTGGCTAGAAGTGTTGCCAGTTCTGTGAGTAAAAGTGTTCTCATGGTGTACACAAGTAGAGCACTCTTTTTGTTTCTCTCTAAGGTTCCTGGAATGGAGAAGTGAAGCTATGGAGTTCCGGAGAAGAGTGCAAGAAACTGAAAGAAGTTGCAAGCATACCAGTGGTATGTTGGTGAAACAGAATGAGGGTAACATACTTTAAAGTTTAAGATGAGGTAATGTTGTTTTTGTGTGTGTCTTGCATTGCTGACCTCCTGAACGACTGTTCCTTGTGCATTTATACCGCACTTTCTTTAGACCTTTTCATGCTTGCTACTTGCTTGTCGTGGCTTTGAATTGATGCATGTGAGCTGTCAAATACTGTCAAACCTTGTTATATTGTTAATTTGTGATGAAGTTGCACTCAACATGAAAATACCGTCACTATATGCAATATTTGTTATAAGCATATATTCATTACATGCTGATGTTTGCAAGAAATTGTGATAGAATTACACTTTGTTATATATGTTTGTTAATGGAGGCTTGATTGTGTATGCAATTGAATATACCTTATTTACTCGCATAATGATCACACTTTTTTGTCAGAAAAATTGACGCAAAATCAGGGGTGCGATCATTACGCGAGTTAAATTTCCCGCGAAAAAAATAAGTTTTTCATCCCGCGTTTGCTGCGGGACACCAAAACAAAAATGGCTGCCGGCGAAGCAAGCTGAACGCGCCGAACACGATTTTTTTTCTTCTCGTAAGTGCATTATGTGCGTTGAAACAGTTTCTTCCGTATCAGTAATGAGTAATATCGTTAATATCGGCAAGTTTGCGGCAATAACGTAGCCATGTCCACTTTGAGGGGACAGATACAGATGGGTGCGCTTAACTTCCAGTGACATAGAAACACATGGCCGGCATGCTGCGGAAACTGCGGCATCTGTCTTCACTACTATCCTAATACAGCACGTTTCCGCTAAGGGTGGGCGAATATTTTAGCTGCATTACAAGCATCGCCGTATGAATAGGGTACACTTTTAACATATCAGTGTAAACGTGGCTACTATCGTTGGTAGCTGCTATCGTTGCTGCTCGCGATTTGTTGCGTGCCCACGAGTGCAGATGAGAAGAAACGAAAGGGGCCTCTTTTTGTCGTTGACCACAACCATTATAAAGCCTACACGTAATAAAGGCAAGTTTGGTTGCAGCTTTTTTTAGTCATGGAAGTGCAGAAAGTTATGAAAGTAATGAAATGAGGCATCTACTTAAGGGGGGGACATGGGTTGTGGCGATTATTTCCTGCATCTTATGGCCAAATCTGATGAAAATGCACAAGCTTACATAGTTTTTCGTGCTGATTTCAAATATGCAATAATTTTTCTTGTAGGTTCATTAGTTCAGGAGATTGACCGTGCTGCCACTCTATTGTTTCCGGAGACAATGAAAAAAAAACGGCTCTGCAGAAAGTGAATATTATTGCATGGCTAGATACTATAATGTGCAATAACTGCAATGCTGCAAAAAGTTTTCAAATCAAATTTTAATTAGCCATTCAGGAGGTGATCAAAATTCTTTCCTTGACCTAAGGCTACCACACCAAAAGAAAATTCATAAAATGGAAATATACATATGCACAAATTTGAAATTCTGCTCTCAGCACTTTTTAATATGTAGATTAGGCTTTCTGCTAAAGAAAGAATTAGCGCTCTAGCTGTTGTAGATCATGAGCTATCACTCCGACAGTCTAGTGAAGTGAGCCATAAACATGTTTTGAGATAAGTGAGAAAACGTGCAAAACCGCTTGGTTCGTCTTGAAGAGTCGTTCGCGTAGCATTCGACAGATGGTAAGCGTGATCATTAGCTAGACTTGGCACACAACATATCGCTGCAGCAAGTTCGGGGTGCGATCATTACACGGGAAATAAAAAAAATCAAATTTTGACGACAAAATTCAGGGGTGCGATCATTATGCGAGTAAATACGGTAGTGTTCAGATTATATGCAGAATAAGGTGAGCTTTACTGGGTGTATATGTTCACTTATTAGGCCCACCTTGTTTTCTCCTGTTTCTTTCTAGGAAGGGTTTGTGAATGCCCTTGTCTTCAACAGCTCTGGAAATGTCCTGGTGGCAGCAGTGGGTCAGGAACACCGATTAGGACGGTGGTGGAACTTGCGAGGAGCAAAGAATTCTGTCGTAGTTCTCCCCCTCATCTTCAAAGATGTGTAATAAAGTGGCATGGTAGTATACAGGGTGGTTTTGCTTCTTTAATAATGCAAGTGTAATCCAGTATATCTATACCCCAGATATGCAATTTCAGTGAGCTGCTGTTTTGGCACGCCTGTGTTGATATCTATAAACATGCTTGTATTGGTGACATCGATTAGAAACACAGATCACGGGTGACCAATCCTGGCACTCTTGCAAACTCACCGTGCCATCTAGAATGCAAGCGAAGATGTTAACTTTTGGTTTCTGCGTATATCTTTTTGCCATGAGGAAGCAATTGTGCACATTAGTGATCGCAAAAATTGCAGACACTCTGGTAACTGAGCTGTCATGTGAACGACATCAGTTCCTCAATTATGCTGTGTCCTTAGATGTTTATTTGGATGCTGCTATAGTAGCAGCGAGTATGGGGACAGTGTCAGGTGATGCAGTTAAAATTTGGACAATGGAGACCTGCAAAGCCAGCCCACACAGTCTCCAGCTGTTCAGCAGTGAGTTCCACTTTCTGTTCGTTTACGAGTGATTGATTTATTGTACCAAGATGTCATAGAAATTTTGGCAATATTATATCCTATCTTAAGTTTATGCAGATTATTGTGAAGGTTTGCAGCTGCTAACTAAACAGAGTGACGTTTTGCCCAGTATTTGTGCACCTGTTAAGAGAAGGCAGTTTTCACTAGGTAGAATACATTTTTTAAATTAAGGTCTTGTCCCTTTTGGTCTAGAACAGCATTTCTTAAATGGGGGTCTGCGAAGCCATCTTTGGGGTTTCTGCGAAACCCACACTTTTTGCGTGTGTGGGTTTGGCCATTGCAAGCCATAGTGCTCTCTGGTTGGGGACTGCAGAACTGTTTCCCCTTCTCCTTGAGATGGTTGTAAAGCATTTGTTGCAGTTTTCTGTGACATATGCATGCGAGCATGCTTTTTTCAGGCTTGGATGCTTGAAAATCAAATTCAGAAACAGGTTGAATGTGACTTCAGATATGCAACTTTGCTTAAACGTGACAACACCGTGCATTGACAAGCTGTTCATATTGAATTGATGTGGTGCATTTGTTTGACCATTCTTTGCCCGGTAGCAATAAAAGGAACCTGTTGCACACTGCATGTTGTGTTAATTTATAACCCCCCGTCACTGCAAGGGGTCTCCCATCACTTCCACCATTCCACAAGGGGTCCCCGACTCATCCATGGCTGAGAACGATTGATCTAAAATATCAAAATTTGCGTGACTAGGTAATCAAAGTAATAAATATTTTGTGTGTGTGTGTGCGTTTTTGGCTGGTCCACCAGCCGAGAACATTAATAAACTCTTCTTCCAAAAAGTTTGTCATCTCTTACCAGCACACACACACATACACACACACACACATATACATACATACATATATATATATATATATATATATATATATATATATATATATATATATATATATATATATATATATATATATATAAAATGTTTGATAAGTTTCAGCAAACTTTGTTTTGTTCAAATGTTCTTGCACATTGCACCTAAGTGTTTTTCAAATTTGTTCTTTTTTAAAACATTTCTTGTTCTTTATACTGATAGCTTGGGATTGTAACCATGATTGTATATTTTTAAAAAAGCTTCAAATGGGGACATTTTTCCCTTAGAAAGGAAAGTTAATATTAGTACGCACAATGGCCACAAAGCAGTGTGCCGTTTCTCTGGGCGCTATAGCCTGGCTTTGTCTGGGTGGTCAGTGGTGATCTGCAAACATTCACAGAAAGGCACAAGCCGCTGACAAGGTGCTCCATTGTTCTTGCTCTGCAGTTGCTTTAAACTGTGTTTTTATCTCCAACTTCAGAAGAAAACTTTATGCTTACCTCTGCTTTGCTTGGACATAAATTTTCTGACAGAACTGCATTTTTTGGGACGGCTCGTCCCATTTCATGAAAACACTTGGCAGTATTACTTGCCTGGTTCTTCCACGAAAAAGATCTGCGGATCCCATGCAAGAATGATTGTCAGCACCGGCAGATTCCTGGTTCTACAGGGTGAATTGTTTTAACAGTAAAAAACTGTTGTGGGACCTAGTGTGAAATTTTCTATTAGTCATCAAGCCTGCAGAAGTCAAAAGCTGTCCACATCTCCGCAGCAGCCTAATTGCTTCTATAATGACTAGGTGCGTGCATAACTGTGGTCTTTCATTTTATTTTTTCCCACTTGAGCCAGGCAAACAAGCAGTGTCACAATTTCTAATAACCCTTTCGAACTAAAATGCATGATCTTGTGAAATCCAAGTACTTACGAAGCAGCGGCTGCCATAGAATCCTACTATTTTATTTTTTTATCATAAGCTAAAATTATACAAATGATTGTGCAATTTAGCTGCACGGTTTCTGTACACTGCTCTGTACTGCCATTGCTGGCTATAGCGAAGTTTTGTGACCAATAGCAGAGCATTTCCAATACAGTATAATTTTTTTTTCTTGTTAGTATTGTTTATGGGAGCTTGCTTGCAAGTATGGGGTTAAGCCCATAGAGGTTATGGTTCAGCCAGCAGGATGGGTGGTAAAACGGTATTGCCTAAACTTTGTACTTCTTGCTTTAAAAGACTTTATAACATTGCGAACTGGTCATTTGCGAAAACGTACTACGTTATTAATCTGGCAATCTGCAATGATTGCATATGTGCACAGAGACATGTTGCCGTTATCTGCTTAGAAAATGATTGCAGATAAAGCGTAATAGTCAAGGACACAATGTATAAAGACACAAGCACAGGTAAACGCATCTACACTCTAAAAACAGTTGCACCCTCTTTGGTGTATATTTGCCATACAATAATAGTCATCTGTCTCGCCCGCATTTCCTTTAAGCTGCGAGCCCAGTACTTCCGAGTCACGAACGGCATACACGTTACCAGCATGACAGAGCATCCTCGACAGAAAAGTAATGAGCGCAGTGTTTTCAAGAAAGCAAATGCAGTCGAGACAGATAACGATTATTGTTGTGTGGCAAATATACACCCCAAAGGGGGTAAACTTTGTTTAGAGTAATATGTTCTACCCATCATTCCCATAGTAGCTGGACGATCAACGATATGGCAACAAATTGGTCTATAGTCTAATACAACTTAAGTCTGCAGTGGAGCCCCGCCCATGTCCTCATAACCGCCAGCCACTGTTCCTCCGCTAGGCTGCAAATGGCTCTTACTTCAAATTTTCCCTGTTACCTAAACAAGTCGGTAACCACAAAAATAAAATTATTGGCGTGTAATTTTATACGTTTTCACTCGTCTACTGTATCGGAATGTTGAATGCCTAATTCTTTATTGAATTGAAATAAAATGTTCACGTCGCTGCAACTATTACTGTCAAGTTTCACTTCAGTCGGCATTGAAGCTTCATGAGTAAAACGGACTCAGCAGTGAAATTAATTGTACCGTAGACTTTCGAAGAGGGAAATGTTCAGACTCGATACACTTTGTCAATGTCTATTGCGCAATGTATCGCTTCCACCAATGAAAAGACCATCAAGAACAGCAGGCGCTCCGGAGGCATCAAGTACAACGTGATTTTGAAAACATCGCATAATGACGACTTCGTTTGCTTCTGTGATTGGCTAGTAGAGTAACACAATTCCGCGCGGTCCGTGTATGGTGCACTCTAAGGAAAGTTTACACCCTTTGAGTCATATCTTGCCACACTACAATAAACGTCTATCTTGTCCGCATTTCCGTTTTTTAATGCTGCAAGTCCAGTACTTCCCAGTAACAAACGGCATGCACGTTATTAGCATGACAGCATTCTTGACAGGAAAGTAGCGAGCACCGAGTTTCAAGAAAGGTAACGCAAGCAAGGCAGATGACGATTATTATTGTGGGACAAATATACACACCAAAGGGTGCAACCGTTTTAAGAGTGTAACGGGCATGCCGTTCGGGACTTGGAAGTACCGGGTTTTCCGTATTAAAGAAAGGAAATGCGGACAAGACAGATGACAATCATACACTCTAAGAACAGTTTACACCCTTTGGCGTGCCCCTTCTGCCACACAACAATAATCGTCATCTGCCTTGATGCGTTTCCTTTCTTTAACGCTGCGAGCTTGGTACTTCCCAGTAACAAACGGCATGCGTGTTATCAGCATGATAGCATTCTCGACAGGAAAGTAGCGGGCGCGGCGTTTTCAAGAAAGGAAACGCATCAAGGCAGATGGCGATTATTGTTGTGTGGCAGAGGGGTGTAATATTGCTTAAGAGTACACTCTAAAAAATGTTTACGCCCATTGAGTTGTATATCAGCCACACAACACTCTAAAAAATTACAGCCTTTGGGGTGTATGTTTGCCACACAACGATAATCGTAATCTGTCTTGCCCGCATTTCCTTTCTTGAAAACAGTGAGCTCGTTACTTTCCTGTTGAGAATGCTGCGTCACACTGATAACGCGCATGCCGTTCGTGTCTGGGAAGTACCGGGCTCGCAGCGTTAAAGAAAGGAAACGCGGGCAAGGCAGATGACGATTATTGTTGTGGGACAAGATAAGCCCCAAAGGGTGTAAATTTTTCTAAGAGTGTAAAAAAGTTTGCACCCTTTGGGGTGTATATCTGCCACACAACGATAATCGTCATCTGCCTTGCTTGCGTTTCTTTTCTTGAAAACGCCGCGCCCGCTACTTTCCTGTCTGCAATGCTATATGTCATTCTGATAGCGCGCATGCCGTTAGTTACTGGGAAGTACCGGGCTCGCAGCGTTTAAGAAAGGAAATGCGGACAAGACAGATGACGTTTATTGTTGTGTGGCAAGATATGAGTCAAAGGGCGTAAACTTTTCTTTCCGTCTTGCCCGCATTTCCTTTCTTTAACGCTGCAAGCCCAATACTTCCCAGTCACGAAATGCTTGCGCGTTATCAGCTTGACACAGAATTCTCAACAGGAAAATAGCGAGCGCCGAGTTTTCAAGATAGGAAACGCGAGCAAGGCAGATGACGATTGTTATTGCGTGGCAAATATACAACCCAAGGGGTGTAAACTTTTCTTAAGAGTGTACAGTGTACACTCTAAAAACAGTTGCACTAGCTATTTTCTAAGAACTGTGTAGAGTGTAAAAATAGTTGCACCCTTTGGGGCTTATCTTGTCCCACAACGATAATCGCCATCGGTCTTGCCCGTGTTTCCTTTCTTTAACGCTGCGAGCCCGGTACTTCCCAGTCAAGAACGGCATGCGCGTTATCAGTGTGAGGCAGCTCCTCGACTGGAAAGTAGCGAGAGCCGAGTTTTCAAGAAAGGAAACGCAAGCAAGGCGGATGACGATTATCGTTCACTCTTAAAACGGTTGCACCCTTTGGGGTGTATATTTGTCCCACAACAATAATCGTCATCTGCCTTGCTTGCGTTTCCTTTCCTGAAAACTCGGCGCTCGCTACTTTCCTGTCGAGAATGCTGCGTCACACTGATAAGGCGCATGCCGTTCGTGACTGGTAACTACCGGGCTCGCAGCGTTAAAGAAAGGAAACGCGGGCGGCACGGATGACGATTATTGTTGTGGGACAAATATACACCCCAAAGGGTGCAACCGTTTTAAGAGTGTAAGAACAGTTTACACCCTTTGGCGTGCCCCTTCTGCCACAAAACAATAATCGTCCTCTGCCTTGATGCGTTTCCTTTCTTTAACGCTGCGAGCCCGGAGCTTTCCAGTAACGAACGGCGTACGCGCGTGCCTTTCGTTACTGGAAAGTTCCGGGCTCGCAGCGTTAAAGAAAGGAAACGCATAAGGCAGATGACGATTATTGTTGTGTGGCAGAAGGGGCAAGCCAAAGGGTGTAAACTGTTCTTAGAGTGCACAACAATAATCGTGTTATAGTGAGAAACTCTATAGGTGCAACCGTTCTAAGAATATATATATATATATATATATATATATATATATATATATATATATATATATATATATATATACACACACTTAGGAAAAGTTTACCCCATTTGGAGTGTATATCTGCCACACAACGATAATCGTCATCTGCCTTGCTTGCGTTTCCTTTGAAACGCCGCGCCCGCTACTTTCCTGTCGGGAATGCTGTCATGCTGATAACTCGCATGCCTTTCGTTACTGGAAAGTACCGGGCTCGCCGCGTTAAAGAAAAGAAACGTGGACAAGACAGATGACGATTATCGTTGTGTGGCAAAAGGTAGTATTGCTTAAGAGTGTATATAGTGAAGGAGGTTGATGCCGCCGCCCAATTTAAAGGGTTCAGCCTTATCCATCCTTCCACCCATCTTTAGTAGACAAACGACAAACAACGAAGGCATACAAAAAAGAAACGTTCCCAGGTTTCGTGATGAGAAATCTTCAAGAAGCTTCTTTTTTTTTTTTTTCAACAGTATTATATCAAGGGGGTAGTGGCGCAACCCACCACTCTAATCCAAAGAGAACGTTCATAGCATCCATCTACCCATTTTGCGTTGCGCCGTGTTCGTCTTTTGCATCATGCGAATAACTGCGCAAGTGGTTGTGGAAGACCTGAACATCGCCCCCGAGGGCTCCGCGGTCGCTACGCATGCGTGAGCTGAAAGAAGGTAAGAGAGGAGAACAACTCTTTCTTGTAGGATGTGACGTCACATTGTTGCTTGTTTTTACGTTTTTGAAAAAGCTACTCTCGAACGTAGATTAGCCATTGCCGCCGTGTCGGCTGCAAGACGTTCTGCACGCGCTTTTGTGCGTGTCGAAAGCGTATAACGTGCGCGATATTCGTGCGAGCGCAGTTTGACTTGAGCAATCGTGGGCTTGGACTCCGTGAGATTTGCTTTCGTCATATGCGAGTTAGGGGCTTGCCGACAGGTAAACCGCCGCTGTACTTAAGTGAATACCTTGTTTTTCGTGGTCCTGAAATAAATGGCGCGTCGCTGCGATGGCGACTTCAATCGAGTGCGGTAATTGCTGCGCATTACGGGCGATTTAATTGCACAATACGTTCTGCATTATCGGTGTAGGAAGAGAAAACTTATCCTGTGAGCCTTACTTCCGTCAGTCGGTCGGTTACATGTTTCGCTCTTTTCCAGTGCACATTCCTTGATATCCACTAACGAGCTGCTTCAAATATCGAAGTGTCTATTCATCGTGCAGATGTTTTTTTTATTATTATTATTAACACAACTGGCGACGAGCAGCAGAGTTACAGCCGTGAGTTTTCCTTTCGAGCAAATCTTTTCAAATTGAAGTTTTCGCTCATGTTCGCAAGATAGCAAATTTAAGTGTTATACTCGCCGCTGTATTTTTTGATTCCATGGGACCTAGATGTAAGCTGCCTCAGGTTGAGGTTGTATTAACGCGCACAGAGGCTTTTAGAAAAATAGTAATGCAGTGGGCCAGTTTATTTGAAATGGTGCTATTTGTGAAATTGATATTTCCCCTAGTCATGCTCAACAACTTACTGGTCAGATGCTTGAACTTCTGAAGAAGTATTTGCAATGTTTCCCTTCCAAATCAGCATTGTAACCAACGCTTTTCAGAAGTATGAGTGTGGTATTTGCCCCTGCAGCACTGCCATGAGTTCAAATTCAAATTGTGCCCACCGGCTGTCTATCCGTGTGCCACTAGAAAGTACAAAGAATTCATTTCTGAATTGCCGCAACACTTTTTCATTCCATCTTTAAGGAATTTGTTTACTTCTTTTCCTGGTCATTGTGGACTTGCACACATTGAAGGTTGGGATAGTTTGGCAAAAGCATTGCATAGTGGGCCTGTAGGTTTTTTTTTTATTTGTATTTAGCGCATTGCCCTTCTGACTGGCCAAATTGTGACCCCTTCTGCCTGTTGGGCTTCAAATCTTGTAGAAAATGGTGTGAGCAGCCTGGGGTGCACCTGAAGAGTAATGCTAGTTTGTGCATGATCATGTTGTTGCTGCTGGGAAGATGACATCTTAGGCACATATTTTTCATACTATTAACACAAATGTTTCCATCTTAATCCCTTTGTGGCTCAATCGTAGTAGACCTGTTCGTTTTTCAGTTACTTTGTTGTTTATTTTTGTTACATATCAGTATTATGTACTATCAAGTTAGTGGGAATATAAAGCTATTTGACGTTGTATTCATGGGGAATCCTAGCTGATCCCTCGTCATGGGTATGTGCCATATGTCACAGGCAACAGTCATTCTAGTCTCTGCTTGTGGTAAAAGTATCCCAAAGCCTATTTTGCACGCTTGCAGATGAGTTGAGATTTAGACATCAATGCCAGCTCACAAAGCATCTTATACGGCAATCAGCCAGCCACCTCCGCAGATGGAGAATTCTGCATTTTCCAATCGTATTGTTTCTGTTGTCCTTGGCAGAGATGTTGATTCTACACAGAGGGAATATATTGTAGGACAATAAAAACTTGTGATTACAAGGGCCATATATGGTGGAAATTATAGTAGACTATGACCAGCATCAGTGCAAGCCCTGCGGTATCCAAAAAATTAGTAATGTGCTGGTTTTCATATGCTACAGCTGCTATGTGCATTAAGCTCACAACTCCCTTTTTGGCAACATCACCCAGGAATGCCCACTCCTAACACTCTGTCACATGCACTTTGACAGCATCTGCTTTGATCTACTTGATTGCATATCAGTAAAGATGGGTCTAGTTCACTAAAGACTGACAATGCTGCATTCGAATGGAACCAAACCGTTCTCAAAAAGTTCTTGAAACCAGCCAAGCAGGTTTTCGAGAACTTTAATTTGGCAAAATGACAAAAAGAAAGTTATTTGAAATAAGTGATGCAATGCTGATGAGGTTTGGGAAAGCATTTCATGGTGATTGGCCTTCATTATCTCTAGTAATAGTGAACCTGCCAAATTGGCAAAGATCTTGAATGAATTCTTCACAAGGCCCAACTATTTTGTTGCTGCCCTATATTGTCTCTATAGGAAGAGTGCATACCAAAAATCTTGTGGCTTCCTGTTATAACACCCTATAACTTCCTTAGATGTAGGGCCATTTGATATTCACCAATATATACTTACACAGGATTTAGATGATGCCTTTAAAGATGTGTCCCTCATGCTTACATGTAAAGGAGCACTGACATTAAACTTTTGGACTGGACTTTTTTATATTAATCTGGTTCTACATGGCAACTTTTATGACCATACCATGCCACTGAAAGCTGCGTGTGCTTTGAGGGATTCTTAATGTGTGCTAAGACTTGCTTCACTAAATAAATTTTCTTATGACTCTTCTCAAACATCTAAATTAAAATTAATTTAATTCTAATGTTCTATAAGTCACAACCACGATACGATTACGAGGCATGCCATAGTTGCGGACTCCGGCTTAACTTTAATCGCCTGAGGTTTTTAACATGCACCCACTCCACAGTGTGCACCAAGACAGAAAGGAAAGACCAATGTCGTGCTGCATAGTGGTCCTAACATGCTCAGTTTTCAATGACCTAATAATGGCATGGCTTACTTATGCACTGCAGCATGCATCATTTGTTTGTGACCTACCATGCAATGTTGTCACCAGGTTATGGGGCCACACTGCCTTTGGCACATGTTTAAATGTTTGCATTAAGGATATATTTGTTGCACATAGAAGGAATTTGAAGTTTCATAGTGTAATTGACTGAATGACAGCTACACATGCATAAGAAAAAAAATTGTGCCAGGACTAGTTAAACTCTGCAGTGTTTGAGCTTGACCAATTCTTGCGATTTTACACATTTTGGATGACTGCAGGTCATTCATTACAGTTATACCAGCTTTTGTACTTTCTAGACATGCTTTTTGCCCTGGTTTTATACAGTGATCATAGATAGCCACACCACACCATGTTGGTAGAAGAATTCAGAATTTTAGTAAAATGGGGTTGCTCCATGTTGAGGTGCACCAGCATGTCATAGTAAATGGAAGCCAGAAGCAGCAGCATTTTAAGGTTTTGTGCCGCACCATGTAAAGTCCGATTATTGTGCCCCACTTCACTCGCTAGCAGAACCTGCTGGTGAAGCATTCTGAGGAAGCTTTCGAGGTATGCTGCACTTTTTCCAAAACAGCGTCCGAGGCGGCCATCTATTTTGCCTACAGGACGAAAAGTCCCTGGCCAGGAGTGCATCAAACATACGGAAATAGCTGTCAATTGCGCTGATGAACTTCTAGATATTTATAGTTTTGCCCTCAGTTTGCAGAACACAGCAATGCTATAGCAAGCAGCGTGGAGAAAGCTGTTTCGGGGATCAACCACGGCATAGCCAGCACTGCATGTGCATACTATACACAAACATGAGGTTTTAGCAGCAATACTTAAGAGGAAGCTTTAGCTCAGGTGCTCCTATCTAAATACATGTAAAAGGAGAATTGATTTTTCTCAGCAACCACTGCAACGAATTTGATGAGGTTTGTTGCATTTAAAAGAAAAGCTTAAAATCTAGTGAATGTTGGTTCCGAATTTTCGATATAGGTCATTAATTTTTTATTAAATATTGGCAGAAATTGAAAATTTCCAAGATACGAAGCTATCAAGTTTACAACTCTAACTGACAATGATGAAAGATAATACAATTCTGTGAATTGCATCTAATAGTACATCTAAAGCGGACAAAATTGATGTACACATGAATATAAAAAATTTTAGTAATATGGAAATACAACTTTTGCAGAACCCTTGTAACCAACGTAACAAATTCACGTAAGATGTAAAATGACCTATCGAATTTGTCCGCTTTGAATGATCTAATGTATGCTGTTAACCGAACCGCGATGTCTGTTCTTGATGCAGACCTATGAATTTGTAAACGTGCTTCTATTTTTTTTCAAACGGTCGAATATTTGAAAATCTTTTTAACAAAATTTAGGCCCTAAATCGAAATTCCACTTCCAACAGTCACTAGAATTTAACTTTCTTTCTCAAATGCAACAAATTTCATTAAAATCAGTCCAGGTGTAGTCTCAGAAAAACATTTTTGCGTTTTACATGTATTTGAATAGGCCGCGTCGGAGATGGGCCCGAGCTAAAGCTTCCTCTTAACAGCAAATGGTATTTGTACTTCACTCTGTCTAACATTGCCAGGCTTTAAAATAGATGAGGTCGCTCTCTTTCATTTGATGTGTTTATACAAAAAAGTGTGTATGCATGGTAGGGGTTAAGGCTCCTTGGTCATGCCAAAAAATCCTTCCCGACATGATGAAGTGAACCCTTGTGCATTTCAGTCTGCAGTCGCTCACTGCACTTTCAAAAGCGCAATCAGCACAGAGAGCACAGGAAAACACACAAGCAATAGTTCAGCAATTTATTTGAAACAAATAAAACTTTCTTTTACAGAATGACCACATTCCAAAAAAGCAACCACATACTATGCAGATAATACAGCCAACTTATGTTAAGTGGACAGCTGTTAATGTGTCCTGCCTTTATATGTGCAAATGCTTCAAGTCTCAAAGTGTGCCCCTACTTTGCAACTTGTCCTTGGAACGATGGATGATTTCAAATGCTAAATTTAGCACCATTGCCACACTGATAGAAGAAAACTACGTATTAAAATGACAAGTCCTTGTAGAACAGAAAAGGGTGTACAGTAAACTTCCAATAATCCGACTCTCGTTAATTTGATTTTTCAGTTAATTCGGTCCTGGCCGGTGCCCATGCATTTCTATGGGCCTAAACATTCAGTATTTTGATCCTAAAACTGGCATTCGCCATATAATGCGAACTTGACCAGACCCCAATAACGACCCCTTTTAGTGGCAACGTCTGCCTGAGCAGAGCTTAGGGGACAGTGAATGTGTTATACAAACGCTATCTCCTGCCTGAAATGCTTATTTTTGACCCAGCTGAGAAAGATTTTTAAGCTGTAACGGTAGCTGACAATGTCTGATTGTAGTACGTATCTGATTCTAACGAACAGTTTTTGTTTTCCAAGGACATTGAGCCGAAAATTGCCTAGCTGTACAATCAAGTGCGAAACTAAAACCATGTTTGTAGCATTCATATGCTTCACGTTAGAAGAGTTAACTGCTGGGCTAGTTGGTGATCTTGCATACTGAAATGATTTTGCGCCAAAAATCAACACACACATGAAAGACGACACCACAGGCGCCCATGGTGTCGTCGTCTTTCTTGTGTGTGTTGTTCTTTGGCGCGAAATCTTTTCAGTATATGCTTTACCGCTTATCATGGCTGTAATACAGCGAAGCTGACTTTAGAAAGTTGGCTGGCATACTAAAAAATCAGGTATGCGTAGGTTTCCACTTTGGTTTGGAGTTGTCATTTCTACTTTAGTTTTATACTTTGGACAAATAGAAAGTTGATGCATGTTCGATTCAGAGGGAAATTGCGCAAGCACATACTGCCAAATGAATCAACGGTGTTTCAGCAGGTTTTTGCATCTTAATTCGACCCGTCAGTCTCGTCAGGGTAGAATTAATGGAAGTTGACTGTAGAAATCGCGCGATGAAGCACAAAAAAAAGTTACCTTGCTCAGGTAGTGAAAAAGCAAAGAAAAAGTGCTTCGCACAACATCCACCGATGTTCTGTTGCAGATGCAAAAGCTGCCTCCCTTATCTTGAACAGAATAAATTCCTTTCGAAGACAAAATAAAGAAAACAGAAACAGAAGTCATCAAGGCATTCCACATCTATCTTATTCAGTCTTTACAGTGTTGCTACATCACCATTTCCCGAGCCTCCTATGCCAAAAAAGGTTGTTGTCAAAAATAAAATGACCTGATTCCCATGTTTTTCACCATCCAAGCAGTGTTTACTGTCAATTATTACTGCTTTTTGTAACCTCGCCTGTGATTACTGTATGTTAACACTGAGCTATATGATAAGCTTAGTAAAAGTTGAAAAAGTATACTGAATGTTTATTTCTGTTTTTTTAGACATAAGGAGGGGTGCTTAAAAGCGAGCCGCATTTGCAAAATGCTTGCGTAAACAGCAACTACCCCGGTCATGTCCTAATTGTGGCCATGTTGTCCCTGCAAACTTATTAATCTCATCCGCCCACCTAACTTGCTGCCGCCCCCTGCTACGCTTCCCCTCTCTTGGAATCCAGTCCATAAACCTTAATGACCATCGATTATCTTCCCTCCTCATTACGTGCCCTGCCCATTTTTCTTGATTTCAACTAAGATATCATTAACTCGCGTTTGTTCCCTCACCCAATCTGTTCTCATCTTATCCCCTTAATGTTACACCCATCATTCTTCTTCTTTCCATAGCTCGTTGCGATGTCTTCAATTTAAGTAGAACCCGTTTCGTAAGCCTCCAGGTTTCTGCCCTGTACGTGAGTACTAGTAAGACACAGCTGTTTCACACTTTCCTCTTGAGGGATAATGGCAACCTGCTGTTCATGATCCGAGAATGCCTGCCAAACGCACCCCAGCCCATTCTTATTCTTCAAATTATTTCAGTCTCATGATCCGGATCCGCAGTCACTACCTACCCTAAGTAGATGTATTCCCCTTACCACTTCCAGTGCCTCACTACTTATCGTAAACTGCTGTTCTCTTCCGAGACTGTTAAACATTATTTAAGTTTTCTGCAGACTAATTTTTAGACCCACTATTCTGCTTTGCCTCTCCAGGTCAGTGAGCATGCATTGCAATTGGTCCTCTGAGTTACTAAGCAAGGCAATATCATCAGCGAATCGCAAGTTACTAAGGTATTCTCCATTAACTCTTATCCCCAATTCTTCCCAATCCAGGTCTCTGAATACCTCCTGTAGACACGCCGTCAATAGCATAGGAGAGTTCGTATCTCCCTGCCTGACGCCCTTCTTTATTGGGATTTTGTTGCTTTCTTTATGGAGGACTACGGTGGCTGTGGAGCCGCTGTAGATATCTTGCAGTATTTTCACATAAGGCTCGTCTACACCCCGATTCCACAATGACTGCTGAGGTTTTTACTCAATCAAACGCTTTCTCGTAATCAATGAAAGCTATGTATAAGGGTTGGTTTCTTAATTAGATCTTTCATCTCCTGCGATAACTTACCGGTATCCTGTCTAACGAAGTTACAACCGACTTCTATTGCACACTCCTTAATGATGCCCATAAGATTATCGTTCATTGCTTCAACACTGAGGGTCTCTTCCTGAGTTAAAGCCCAATACCTCTTCCGCAGCCTGATCCGAAATTCCTCTACTTTCCCTCTTACCGCTAACTCATTGATCGGCTTCTTATGTACCAGTTTTTTCCATTCCCTCCTTTAGTCTAGGCTAATTCGAGATATTACCATCCTATGGTCACTGTAGCGCACCTTGCCGAGCACGTCCACATCTTGTATGATGCCAGGGTTAGCGCGGGGTATGAGGTCTACTTCATTTCTAGTCTCGCCATTCGGGCTCCTCCAAGTCCACTTTCGGTTATCCCAGTTGCGGAAGAAGGTATTCATTGTCCGCAAATTATTCCATTCTGCAAACTCTACTATACTGATGGGCGACTTCAATGCCAGGGTAGGCAAGAAGCAGGCTGGAGAAAGGTATCTTGTTTTGACCTTATCCATCACCGATTCCACGTCTTCATAGAAGCTTTCCACTTGCTGGTCACTGGATGTAGGCGGCTAGACATGTACGGCCTTCAATTTGTACCTCTTCTTAAGTTTTACAACAAGACCTGCTACCCTCTCGTTAATGCTATACAATTCCTGTATGTTACCAGCTATATCCTTATTAATCAGGAATCCAACTCCTGGTTCTCGTCTCTCCGCTAAGCCCCGGTGGCACAGGATGTGCCTGCTTTTTAGCCCTGTATATGCTTCGTTTGTCCTCCCAACCTCACTGAGCTCTATTATATCCCGTTTAATGCCCGCTAATTCCTCCAATAGCACTGCTCGACTCGCCTCACTAGAGAACGTTCTAGCGTTAAACGTTGCCAGGTTCAGATTCCAATGGTGGCCTGTCCGGATCCAGAGATTATTAGCACCCTCTGCGGCGTCACAGGTCTGACCGCCGCTGTGGTCAGTTGCTTCGCAGCTGCTGGGGACCGAGGACCTGGGTTTGATTGCTCTATTCATATAGGAGGTTGTGGCCAATCCTGCTCTGGTAAGGGAGTGCATTACCAGTTCTGGTCACTGGAGTCAGGCCACCAGGCCTGTTTATACAACTGTATCAACATGGATTTTTTTTATCTGGTGGAAAATTGTGTGGCACCTGGAGAGAGAGAGAAAGAAGTTTAATGACACGAAATGCCGAGAGGTCGGCCTGAGGTATATTCCTCTAGCCAGCTACTCGGCATTGGGGGAAGGGGAAGAGGGAAAGAAAGAGGGAAGAAAGAGGTGCATGATGGGTGACGATGACGATAGAAGGAAGATGTAGAACATATGGCAAGCAATTTGGCATGCTCAAAGTCTGCAATCCAGGCCCGTAATTTTTAAAAAGTTCAGTAATGCCTTGATCGCCTTGAAACTCGACTGAGCGTCTGGCCAAGGGCCTAAAATAACGTCCTCCGACAACGGTGCGCCGTCGAGACGCGTAAGGTCCTTGACCAACCTATCACGCTCTTCCACAAACTTAGGGCAGTCACAAAGCACATGACCTATAGTCTCAGTCACATTGCACACCTCACAGTGTGGAGACTCGGTGCGTCGCATGAGGTGCACGTATCCGCGCGTAAACGCTACCCCCAGCCTTAGTCTGTGCAGAAGACTGGCACAGCTTCGTTGAATTTTCGGTGGTAGCCTAAAATTCATGGTGGGGTCCGATCTCTGGAGTCGTCTGTGGCGATTATCCGGATTGTCCCAGTGCTTTGCTGTCAATTTTCAGATGACACTGGAGAGGAGACAGTTGGCGTCCGCTCTTGAAAAAGGAATTGAAAGCAGTGACTCTCGTTCTTCGAGTGCTTTCTTCGTTTCGGCGTCGGCCAGTTCGTTGCCCTGTATACCGCAGTGACTAGGAATCCACTGAAATGTGATCTGGTGGCCGTTTTCTTGCGCTAAAGTGTAGAGCTCGGCAGTTTGAAGAGCCAACACTCTGTAAGCGCTTTCTTTCAACACCACTCTAAGTAGTTGAAGAGCCGATTTTGCGTCACTGAAAACTGTCCATATTTGAGGAGGCTGTCGCGCAATATATTGAACGGCCTCTCTTATTGCCACTAATTCCGTAGATGTTGTAGTCGTCTTGTTATGCAGACGAAACCGTCGAATGACTTGATGCGCAGGCACGACAAAAGCCACACCAGATGCATACGACGAGACCGAGCCGTCTGTATACACGCTCACCAAGGAGTCATATTCTTTCGACATATATTCAAGTGTTAAATGTCTGAGGCCGACGGTAGGTATTCGCGATTTTTTAGAAATTCCGGGAATAGATAGACGTACCGGTATTTTGGACATTACCCATGGGGGCATATGTGGAAGGTCAGCCGGGGCAAAGTATGCTGGCACTTGGATTTGAACCACAGTCCTTCTGCACGTGAGGCGGATGCTCTACCTCTACGCTATCGCTGTATCGGGGCGCAAGTAGTAAGTAATTATACGGGAAGCGTTTTATTTACTGTAATTGGAGGATTGGAGTACATTAGTTTGACCACTCAAACAGTGGGACTGGTCCAACTGTCAGAATTCTGACAAGTTATAAGGACTGGAATCGCATAACCACAACTCTGAAGGAATGGAGTGGGAATAGAATGGAGCACCCCAACTCTGCAATTCTGCACCATGCCGTTAGATCCTGTTCTTGGGCAATGCCAGCACAGCTCTAGAATCACAAAGACGACCGCACTACCAGGGCGAAACACATAGAAGGCCCGTCAGCTGCCGCATGATCACATGCTGCCAACAAGCAATCCTGCACATCCTATATATATATATATATATATACACAGTGCACAGACTGGTACCCTAGGTAGGGGCTAGGACTCGCAAAAACTATAGTGTTCTCCACAACTGTGACGAGGACCAGGCCACCAAACTCCTTGCCCTGTGCACGTTGCTGTCTATCTTCATGAGCCTAGATCCTGATGCAACCACTGGTGCCACACTGCTATTTTCAAAGGCCACCACTAGGTAAAGTGCCAGGGCCCGCCCAGGCCAGGGGTCATCGGCTTGGTCCAATACACAAAAGACAGTAAACTTCGAATTGACAGGACTACGAATTGGATTACTAAATTTTTAACTAACGCGAACCAATTTGTAACTACTAATGAATTTTCTTCTCCGTGATTGCTAGTAAGATCCGGTGTGCCACGAAGCTCTGTATTGGGACCAATTTTATTCCACCAAAAACATGGCTCCACACATTGTTTGAAAACATGTGAAGGCATATGCTTGTATCGGACAGCGAGAATAAGTAAGAGTCAGTAAGCAATGTCAAATACATGCAATCTGGCTTACAAAACAAAAGAAACTGGTCACTATTTAGTAATAGTTTTCTTTTGCGTGAAACAACTGCACCCTTGAAAAGTTCCTCATTCTACAAAAGTTTATATAGTGAAATATAGAAATATTGGGATGCATTTGAGTTGTCACCTGGCCCAGGGAACTTCTAGTGGCGGTCTGTCTCGATCTCTCAATTCCTGGCACTCCCCAATATTGTCACGTGGGCAGCAAAACTCTGATTAATGAAACGAGCATTTTATTGGGCGAAGTTGTGCCCTCAAAAACAGGCTACACTCAAAGAAGGATGGTAGCCGCGAACACGATCGGCGGTCGTCGAAAATCTGATGAGCGGGTCAAGCGCGTCGGCCTTTATACATCTGTCGTCGAATGTTCCAGAGCAATCGCTGGGACCCGCGTGCCTTTCACAAAGTTTCATATTATTCACGTCACGCACACATGCATTTAGATAACACAAGTTGCAGTGAAAGACAGTGGATGGAACCCATCGATAACTTCCAGAAACTTCTTTTACATGCAGGCACGTCCTGCGCAGCGCGATTACATTTGTTAGGTGGCGAGAAGTGGTCGCCCGATAAAGTACACGTGTCAATATACAGCATGCCTGACTGCTGCAGTGGTCAAGTGCTCTGCAGCTGTAGGAAACCAAGGGATAAGGGTTGATTTCACAATTTATGGCATTTCCAGATTTTTTACTTAGTACGATCTCTACACTATGTCGACACTATGCCACTAGACCATTGCTGTGCTGCAGTCATCATAATATTAATTACTCATTGTATACACAAGCTATACAGCTGGTTAGGCAAAATTTTAAACTCCGCAAGGAAGACAGGACATGAACTGAAACATAGGCGCACACAAAGCACAGGCTTCCAACTGGTTTTATTTCGTGAAAGCAGAGAATATATACGGTACTTCAAGTTAGCAAAACAAGGAGCAATTGCGAATAATTTGTGCATGAGGCAGTGATGAAAAATATCATGGCCATGTATGCATTAAGAGTGCAGGAGAGTCTTAATGTGCCCATCTGAGTAATTCTTTCCTTGAGAATCTCCTCTTGCAGTGCAGGAGCTGCGACAGCAAAAGCTGCCTGCCTCATCTGGAACAGAATAAATTCCTTTCGAAGGCAAGCTCAAAAGCAGAAAGAGAAGTCATCAAAGCATTCCACATCGCTAAAATTTGTGACAACTAAGTTATCTCACCTTCTTGATACCTATCAAGGAAAGAAATAGAATTCTTAGATGGGCACCTTGGGACTCTACTGCACTCTTAATGCACAGGTGGCCTTGCTATTTTTCATATCTGCCTCTTGCACAATTTCTTTGCGAATGTTTTTTGTTTTGCCATTTGAAGAACTCTCTGCCTTCACCAAACAAAGCCAGTCGGAAGTCTATACTTTGCGCATGCATCTATGCTTTTGTTCATGTCCTGTCTTCCTCACACAGTTTAAAATTTTGCTGAAGCTACAAGCTGACTAGCCCAACAACATGCCTTACTTCAGTGTCCAGCTGGGCTTGTTGGTAAAGCTACACAATGCCAGCTCAAGTGACCACCGTGTGTGTCTGCTCTTCCGTGTTCGCATGTGGCTCAGCCTTGATTGCATGTGTAGTTTCAATACTAGCTACTATATTTTAACTACTAATATAACATCTATCTTCAACTTCCAGCTAGACAGAGTACCTCATACTACATTCTGAACATTGCTGCAGTCAAGAAGGATTTCTGTCTAATGCGCTGGCCTCTACCACCAAATGCCTGAAAAATTAAGAAACATTATGTAGATTCCAGACACAGTCGGGATTTATGTTGCAGGTAAATGGCTATGTAGCGTTGGTTTGGGTTCTTCCAAACATTGCAATGTTGACCAATGTGTTTGTGTATGGCGAGTGATTGCATATATGACACAAGCTTTGTGAGGAGAGTATGAATGCAAAGGCATGGTTTCTTTGCCTCTTTCCTAACACTGTGGTGGCAGCTGTTTTGACGAGTGGAAAACTTGGCTTATGCAGTATGCGCAAATGGGCACGTGCCTATTCTAGGCCCATCTCATAGAATGGGTATGTGTCGCTGCGACACAAGTATACAAGCCTTACATGTAGTATTAAGATAAGTGTCATATGTCTCTGTGCATACACCTCTTGTCAACGTTCTTCACTAAACAAGCACATGTCACCTTCATCCTCACTGCACAGAGAACAGCTATAGGTGATAAGGTGGCTTCCCTGCATAACATGCCTGTGACATCTGCTACTGCTAGCTTGCCAACGCAAATACGCTTTCCATCATTTGGATTGCAACAATGCATTAAATATGAATGTTTCATAGATTCTCATTAACCACTTTTAACATGTATGTTGGATCTACACAATTCCTTTTTGTACTCCAGTGAAGAAACATTACAGCATAAAGGTACAGTGTCCATGTTGTGCTAGCTGCTACAGTGAGGGGGACTTGGAAATGTGAGCGAATCCCGAAGGTGGTGCATTCTAACAAAGCACCTCGAAGTCCAGCTACAAAGGAAGAATGGGAGAGACTGACATGCTCACAGTTTGATAAGCAACTTGTATATGCACACATGCTCTGACATGTATTATGCACTGTTATACACGTGCCACTATCCCATACACACAGCAATGCATTGGGGAGCAAGAAGTATGTGCACGACAGTGGTCAAATGGCTAGAGTGTCAGGTTGTTATGCTGGGAAACAGGTTCGGGGTCACTGTAACATATTTTTGTTTTCAATGCAGAAGACCGAAACGAGTCGGGACGTAAAATTGCCTACTGCAAAGTGCTTGGTATGAAAAAATAATTATTTGCATTAAAAATGCCCAAATCTAGCGCATGCAAGTGTGCATTCCCACATACCTGAAACGTTTTGAGGTGCAGCACATTGGAAGTGCAGTGGCTTTGCCACAAGGTTGACGTGTATACCAGTAAAGAGCATAGCAACAATGGTAGCTTTTCCACATAACCAAGGTGCATTGCGGTGCAGCACATTGCAACAGCTGTGGCTTCTACACGAAGCTAATGTGCATAATGCTGCAGCATGATGGAGCATGTTTTTAACAGACACAACATAGAGGCTCTTTACATGTACATCAATGATTTTATGAGCAGCTAAAGTGGTTGTGAATGTTGCAACGATAATGTTTTTGTTTTCACTTTTCAGACTGCAGAATGCCGATTTCTACATTATACTAGGGCAAATAAGTAGCTTTTTTATTCTCAATGCCTTTTAAGCAGTGTGGTGCTATCACGACCACAGTATATTAGAGAAAATATGAAAATTTAGTATAATACAACTAATAAGCTTTGCTTCTAGTATCACTGAAAATCATATCAAGAAGCTTGGAGAACTGTCTCCTACTGAGTGCACATAAAAAGCATTTCGAAATGGTGGGCTCAAAACACTGAAACTTCAGTCACAGGCTGCATTCTTAGTCTTCCCCCAAATATAGGTCATGACCCTGAGACAGCACACATCAGATTCAGCTTGCAGTTGTGAAGTGGCTTGGGAAGTTCACAAATAGATCTGAAATTATTTTAAAGTTCAGGCTATAGCTTGTATGTGCAGTTGTGCCTGCTCATAGCACAACCGGTGCTGTATAGCATACTCGTGATAAAAACAGTTCCCCAACAGAAAGGCACTCCTTTTTGTGCAACTTCCGTGACTGTCTATTAGACAGTCACGAGAGCACGAAAAGGGTTTGAGACTTTTAAGACCAATTTCCTTGAGGCAAAGTTTAGCATGGAGCCAGTTTGGTCACAAGTTATTCCTACTCACACGTCTGTTTTCTTTTTTTTTTCATTTAGTTTCAGGTCCACCTAAATTATTGCCGTCATGACAGTCTTCACATAATATGGTAGCATCAATTGTTGTATTAATCATTCGAGCATCAAAATCTAAAAGTTTGCAGCAGTGTAAAAGGACAGGAGGACAACGGAAAAGAGGAGAAGTATCACATTTTAACATTAGTGGGTTGCAGTGCAACAGAAATAGGCAAGCACTAATTGAGCAACGAGACCACTGGACACAGGAAATGCAGATTTAGTTGAAACACAGCAGCCTGTAAGGAAGAGATGGAACATTAATTCTTTGCGAAGCTTAGTCTGCATCACTATTTTGTATGCCATCGGTGATCATGAACATGCCAGAGGCAAAGCATACTGTTATGGGGATGTTGGAAGTATAGAAAGACTGTATTTACAATATAATGCCGCGAGAACTTGGTCACATTCACAACAGTGATGGAGAAAATCAACGATGTCTGTTGCACAACTATAGTCGGCAACACCTTTGTTATCGCGTAGCGTGTCGTGTAATCAGTAGCGACGGCAATCGACTTGTTAACTCTAGTCGTCGGAAAAGTGCCAGGCAAGTCAAGGCCTAAGCGAGAGAACGGTTCGGAAGGAACTTCAACTGGATGGAGTCATCCGACAGGTGGTCGGGGAGGTTTCTCTCGGTGCTGACACAATTCACAAGTTGCGACATAAGAGTGCAGTAAGCAGTAGAGACCCAGCCAGAAGAACCGGTGTCGTACGTGATCGTATGTACGCAAAACTCCAAGGTGTCCCGCCGTCGGTGCATCGTGACGTTCAAGAACAGATTGCAGATGACAAGGAGGGACAAGGAGCAACTCAGGGCCATCAGCGTTGATAGTGCTGTGGTAGAGGATGCCGTTGTGCGGCACGAACATGCGGCATGTGTCGTCAGTGCTACTGGAGTGATTGTATTCCGGCGATGATGGGCTGTAAGGACTCGTCGCGTTGTTGTTCGCCGCTGGAGTGATTGTATTCCGGCGATGATGGGCTGTAAGGACTCGTCGCGTTGTTGTTCGCCGTGCATGTCAGTCATGTCAGTGAACGCCATCACGCAGGTCATCGGATCATGCGTAGAAGGATTAAGTGGATCCACGGGGTGACGAGAGGCAGTCAGTGTCCTTTTGGAGGCATCCAGTCTTGTAAGTGACAATAAATGAAAATTCCTGGAGCCACAAAGCCCAGC